>NC_058415.1:41077389-41772202 GCF_002201575.2 Neomonachus schauinslandi | reverse complement strand
CAGTGTGTTTTGATAGAAGAGATAGAAGTGTGTTTCCAGAAGAGACTGGAAAGGGAGGGACAGGAAAACTAGGAGAGGACAACTAAGAGAGTCCAGCAAAGGAGACTGACAGGAATGGTAAGGAGATAACCAGACTCGTGGTAGGGAAGGTAGGGAAGTTAGAAGTGTCAACAAGTGACTGGTTGGCCATATGAAACCCTCCAGAGAAATCGGGTAAGGTGGAAATTAGAAAGCATTCATTGGATTCGGTGATTGGGGAAGTTAATACTTTGGTGCAAACAGGGCATGTGTTTGATTTATGCAAACCAGTGCCGACCAAGCCCAGGACTCCTTGCTAGTTAAAACTGCTTTGCCCTCAGCCCCTACTCCATGAAGCCATGCTGGGTTGACTTTCGCCAAACTGTGACCGGAGACTGACCAAGCAAAGGCAGTCCATGCATAGGGTGGCAGATGTGCCCATGAGGAGGTCTGGTACAGAGCAAAGATAGTAATTCGTTATTTAAACCATCTCTGTCCAGGACTGGACTCTGATATATAAAGTAGATTGAGCAGTTGGATATGAGAAGAAAACAGCACCAAGATGAAGAGAGAAAGAGAAATAGAGCAAGAGAAAGACAGACGGACAGATAGACAGAGACTATGAATGCTGAGAGAGAGATGGATAAAGACGCAGGTCCCTACAGGTGCTCCGGGACCGCAGAAGTACATGTGGACGAGGATGAGCACGGACTTTATTAGGAAGTTTTGCGGCAAAGGAAAGAAACTTGTGTCAGAAGTGGGAAGAAGGGTCAAGGTAGAGGGTGTGTGTATGTGTGTGTGCATGCGTGTGTGTTTATTTCTTATGACAAGAACACTTCTTCTGATCACAATGTGAGGTACAACCCCAAGACCAGAAACAAATAGAGTAGAGGTCTCTGGGGGTGTCAGATCTTCCCCTATTTGGCCTCCTCTTTCTCCACTTGCACGGGGCTGTGAAATACTGTCTTGAAAACCAGAACACAGTTTGCCAAACCCTGATCTAAAAACTCCCCCACTTTGTAGATGAGGAAGCTGAGGTATCGAAAGTTTATTGGTTGCTCCACTCATTACTGCTAGATTGTGATTAAAGTAAAAATCTTCCGGGGTGCCTGGGTGGCTCAGTCGGTTAAGGGTCCGACTCTTGATTTTGGCTCAGGTCATGATCTCAGGGTGGGGAGATCCAGCCCTGCGTTGGGCTCCATGCTCAGCGGGGAGTCTGCTTGAGAGTCTCTCTCTCCCACTGCCCCTCCCCCCCCATTCTCTCTCTGTCTCTCTCAAATAAATAAATCAATCTTTAAAAATAAATAAATAAAGATCTTCTGACTTCTGGTCCAGGACCATTTCCATTTTGGTTGGAGTGTCCATATAATTTATTGTCTAAGCTTGGATATATTTTAGAGTGAAAGAGGGAAAAAAGAAAAGAAAAGAAAGAAATAAAGAAAGAGGGCACTAAAAGTAGTCGATAGACATTAACAGGTCCACAAGAGTAGGAACCTAGGACTGTCCTGAGCAAACCGGACATGTAGTCACTGTAGAGAAACTTTGCAGCCTTTCAGGCTACTTCCCAACTCAAGATCACCTGGGGCCCACCCGCTAGCAAAGCCCTTTCCACATGTGTTGTTTGGTATGCAGTGTCTCTCCATCTCCTGAGTGCACAGAACCGAAGACTGAACTGGGCTTTCCTATCTAACATCTTTGAATAGAAGATGCCCTGATACACTGCCAGACTTTCCTCTGTGCAGGGATCATGGGGCCTTGGGCAACAATCACGCATGGTGATTAGAAACTGAACTGAGGAAATTTGGGGTGTGGGTGGGTGGGTGGGGTGCCGAAAGCCTTACTGTATCAGTCAGGTTCTTAACTGAAAGCAACAGAGGAAGACTCTGACTTGTTTATGTGGAAATATCTCTCAGATACGGCTGGGTGGCTCACAGAATTGCTAAGAAGACTGGATCACTAGCCTAGGAAGCTGACAGGAATGCAAGATGGTAGGTAAAAAAAAAATAGGCCAACAACTAAAATCGGATCCCCGCATTAGTGCTGCGAGGACCTGGGTGATGTTGCCAGACTGGGCTTTGGTTGCTACGGCCAGTGCTCCTGCAACATAGACCTAGAAAAACCTTGGCATTGACCCTGTTCCTGTGCATAGTCAGCTCTGAACTCACTGAGTGCCATGGCTGAATCGGATGGGCCAGTCCTAGGTCATTCCTGTTAGGATGCTCTTTTCTTACAGCGGGAAGGAAGGTTCTGCCTACAATAACCACATTTTTGTTCCCAAATACTTCTGCCCCAGCCTGGGGTAAGAATTGCACTTCTCTGCCTCTCTGACATCCGGTTTTGACTGTGTTGCTTGTTTTCGCCAATGAAATAGGAGCAGAAATGATGTGGATCATTTACAGGTGGATGCGTCAGGAGCCAGGGTGTGCTTTGCCATATATTTTCCCTCTGCCTCAAGAACAGCACTGCTCTAGATGGGGACTGCTGCGTCAGTCCAGATCCAAGGAGTGAAGACGATGCAGAGCAGAGCCAGGGCCATAATTAACAGGCAGCATTAGCAGGAATTAAAGCTTTGTAAGCCACTAAGATTGGAGAGGGTGTTATCTGTTAGCAGGGCATTACTTGGCTTGATCTGACTGATACAATGCTCTCTCCAAGATTCAAGATTCATGTGATGGAGAATTCCCCAACATAGAAACAGACCAAAATAATAATAATAAGAAGAAGAAATTAAAAAGACACGAACTTTAAAAAATCCATCTTCATATGTACAATTCATCCAACTATATAATTTTTAAAGGATCATCTCCCTTCTGCTAGGTCTTCCTTACCCTGTGGCTCTCCCAGGCTCTGCCCTAAGGTCCCCACAGCACTATTGGAGTATAAAGTTTGCTTGGGCAGGACCCTTGGGGCCAAATCAGGAAGTTCTTCACAATCTCTGTTGTGTGTATGTTAGAGAGATTATTTATATTGATCTTACCTTTAAAAAAAAAAAACTCAGAATGTTAAAATTGATCAGGAAAGACTTCCACTGGGAGAGAATGGTTTTTGAAAAACACTCTGGCAGATTTAGACAATAAGAAGTTGTAAAATGTGTGTGTGTTTATGTGCGTGCATGTGTATGTATGTGCGTAAGTATGTGTGTGTGTATGTTTGTGTGTATGGGGTGTGTGTGTGTGTGCATCAACTTTGTTTTTAGGTGGGTTCATTTCTAAAAAAGTTACGTGTTTTGGGGTTTTTTTTAAAGATTTTATTTATTTATTTGTAGAGAGAGAGCGAGCCCAAGCAGGGAGAGCGGCAGGCCAGAGGGAGAAGCAGGCTTCCCGCCGAGCAGGGAGCCCAACGCGGGGCTCGATCCCAGGACCCTGGGATCATGACCTGAGCCGAAGGCAGACGCTTAATGACTGAGCCACCCAGGCGCCCCTAGATACGTGTTTTAACAAATTTAATGAAAATAAGGAATCCATTATTTTCTAGTCATATTATCCAAATACTTGTGCCCGTTTGCGATAGAATTATTTTCCCTCTCCTAAGGAAATTAATTTCAGCCCAGTTTCCTGGCTTCCCCGAAAGTTTTAAGGTTCCGGTCCTTCATTTGTATCTGCTCATGACTTTTAGGGCCTTTAGGATTCAGTTCACAGACTGAAAAGAATTCTGACACCAAAAAGCAGGTTGACCAACAGATTGCAAAGCACATTTACCTTAGAGGCTTTGGAGAAGGGGCCAGGCAGAACTGGCTGGTAGTGCCGGGGGTGTTCACTAACCCAAGGCCTGGAGATGGTTTGGGGTCCGTGTTCTCAGATGCTCAGCCCCCACCGCCTCACCCTGTCATCCGTTCGCTTCTCAGCCTTCCCCGCTTCAGCCCTTGACTTACCACCCTGTCACTCTGCCAAGGCCACCAGCGTCCTCCCTCCCACCTACTCGACTGGTCTCTTCCGCGTCCCCCTGGACAGCGACGGCGTCTGCCATGGACCCCATCATCTGCGAAACTTCTGTCTTCACTCCACTGAGATTTCTCTTCCCTGGCCTCCTTCCTCCAACCATTATTTCTCAGCGGCCTTTAGGGGCATCTCCTTGGCCCCGTTCTTCCTGCCCTTTCTTCCGTAGAGATCTTCATCCGACCTCACACGTTCACCTGCTACTTTCGGGCAGCAGCTCCGGCCAGTGCAGCAAGCTCAGCGGCCCGGCCCTGGGCTGCGGCCGCCTTTCCACCTGCCTGCTCGCCATCTCCCTTGTGTGAGCGTCCTCCTGGCTTTTCAGGGCTGGGCGGGAGGCCCTTGCTTCTCTGCCTCCCACACTTCCCAGTTGAGCTGACTGCCCAGCACGAAGTGCTCTTCTCTGTCTCTTTCTCCCCCAAATCACATCAGCACCAGCGCTTGCTTCTATTCCTTCCCTTGACTTATCCCTCTCCTTCCCTCCCACTCCCCTTGACCTCTATCTGGCCCATCCCTGCAGGCTCTTCACGGCTCTCCGGACTCCCATCTGCCAGGGCCACGTCCTAGGGCGCCAAATCCGGATCCTCAGGACTCAGCCTCCTCTCACAAGAAGCTGACTCCCCTTAGAATGGCGCTCGGGCCCTTCCCAGTGTGCTCCCAGCCACCTATCAAGGTACGGACTCTCCACTGTTTGTTTCTTTCCTTCCTTCCTTCCTTCCTTCCTTCCTTCCTTCTTTCTTTCGTTCTTTCTTTCTTTCAAGACTTATTTATTTGAGAGACAGAGGGAACACAAGCAGAGGGGAGGGGTAGAGGGAGAGGGAGAAGCAGACTCCCCGCCAAGCAGGGAGCCCAATGCGGGACTCCACCCCAGGACCCTGAGATCATGACCTGAGCCGAAGGCGGACGCTTAACTGACTGAGCCACCCAGGTGCCCACTCTCCATTGTCTCATAAATAACTCCTCACCCATTTTTATGGACCTAAGAAAGCAAAAGCCTCTCTAGAGAGGCTGGGAGGTTCTCTAGAACCTCTAGAATCTGAGGGATCAAAGACTCCCTGGAGACTGGCCTTCACCTACCTCAGGTGTGGGACTCTCTGGAAAATAGTAACTTGCTTCATTGGCTTCAGGCCCCCCTGCTCCCACTGGAGTTTCTCCCCGCAAGCCTTTCTCTCGTCACAGGTGACCCCAAGCAAGTCACTGAAATGCCCTGTTTCAGCGCCCTCCTCTGTAAGGTGGGACAAACACCTCACTTCACAGTTTTGAGGACGTACTGACTTGTAACTAAAACCACTTACCACAATGCCTGGGACATGGTAGGTACTCGGAAAATGTAGGGTTTTTCCCTTTGTTTCCTGACCAAGCTTATTTGTTTTCTAACCAGTAAAGCCTTGTCCCTAGGTGTTATCTTTTTCACACTCACATTATTTATTCACCCACTGGTTATTGATAACTCACGCACGCTAAGCATTGTTCGGGGTTCCGGGGCCCCCTGAGTGAGGACCACAGCGTCCTCCAGGGCCTGGTCTTAGCACAAGGCTGGAGCTCCGCTCTCCTCCAGCTACACCGGAATTAGTGGTTCCTCAGCACGCGACCCCAGCCAGCAGAGTCTCATTTCATTTCTCCACTTTTTTTTACTTTGATTTCTGGTGCTTTCCTCCAACACTCATAGCTCGTGGCAGTGTATGACTGGAAAGAAAATGACTCGGAAAAACAGGGTGCTTAAAGATGCATAAAGGGTTGCAAAAGTACCCCCACGGTGTTTGAAAATTACCAACACTTGAGAAGAAACAAGGCTAAGAAATATTCACATTTAAATAAAACCTTCCTCACCAGCCCAAGCCATTCAACTCAGAGAGCAGGAGGGACCTAGAGGTGTTTGGATCCAGTCACCGTATTGACGAACTTGCTCTCCTCCCTATTGCTCCCAAAGTATAGTCATTCCAATTACTCTCAGATCAATTCATTGTGACCAAATCTCCTGAACCCGAAGGCTGAGGTCATGTCCTTCTTTATCGCTCCGGTGGGGAGCTGAGTGCAGTGCTAGGTAGGGGCTCAGCAAATTCTGGCGACCATCAGTTCCAGGCAAAGGGTCCTCAGAGGCTGGGTCACCGGCTTCCTCATTTGTACATTCTTATACTAAGCACAGGGCTTGGTGCACAGTAGGTGCTCAGTCGGTGTCTGCTAAGTAAACAAAGGACTAAACAAAGGGATGAAACGGTATGAGTGGAATGATGTTCAGAAGCTCCTTCTCAGCCCACAGGCTGTGGTGGAGCTGCAATGGGGGGGGGCTGTGGCTCCCACAGGCACAGGGAACCCAGTGTCCCTGCCCTCATGGTGGCCCGGGCTCGAGTTTGTGCGAGGCCACTGCCCTCCCCCATCACAGAACGGGAGGTCTCCTCTGATCAGGCTGCTTTGGAAAACCACTTGCACCTGGCCTGGAAGAACACAATTAAAAGATGCCGTAAAAATCGACAGATCCCAGTGCGGAGGGCCGAGAATACATTACAATTCCAATCGAACTATAAATAAAGCCCCTAAATTAAATAAATCTCACACAATTATGGATTAAAACATGTTTAGTGTTAATGGCCTTGCACATGGACCCTGACTCCCGAAATTGTTGCTGAGGCTGCATGGCTGGGGGATTGCATCATAATTAACACCAGGCCATCCTGGGAGGGGCCAGCCTGAGGTTCAGCTGTGGGCCTTCGGGAGGCGAGGCGGGGGGACCGGCAAGGCTCCCTGCTCCCAAATGCTCACCCAACCCTTTCTTGGCCACACTGATTCTTCGCTTGAAAGAATATGACCTGGAGATGGCCATTCCTGCTCAGGGTCTGACCTTGGACACGAAGGCTTATTCTAGGTTTCGTGATCTGGCTCTTCCCACAAATGTCCGTGTGCACCAAATAAATGACCCAGTACCAGAAAGAGATTGTTGAAGAAATATCTGGAGAGTTCAGCTACTGCTCACTCCAACCCTGTTACTTTGAAGTCCATAGATTGTAATATAAATAATCAGCAGTAACAGCAATAGTCTCACGCACGAGTTTCTTCTACTAACCCTCAAATCAGTAGGACCAAGGAGGTTGGTCACATCATGAAGGACAATAAAAGATGCAAGAGCTCTACCTACCCCAAACCAATATGATCTCTCAGATTTAGGAAATCTTGCAGGAGAAAAGCATGGAGCCTGGAGATTTCCTTCAAGACAGATTCTTACCTCTCACTGAGACCCAACAGATGGAAAGAGGCCATAACCTGCCCCCCAGAGCAGGTGGTTTTGTGGCTAAGGGCGTGGGTGCTGGGTTCAGGCAGCTTGGTCCCCACTGCGGAGGAGCAAAGCCCCATCCTTGCTCCCGTGCTTCAGCTGTGGAGAGCGCATCCCCGGTCTCCCTAATGACGACTCGGGAGAGAGAGTGCCTGCTTGCAGAGGTGGGAAGAACACAGTTGAGGGCAGATGCATTCCCAGTCGGCTAACTTGTCCCCTTGAGCAGCTTGCCTGCACCCGGAGAGAGGGATGTTAGGTACTCGCTGGGTTCCTGGGAGGATGGAAGGAAAGGAACGCCATAGAATGGCTTAATCTGAGCACCCAGCGCAGGGTATCTGCACCCAGTAAATGCTGGCTCCCCTCTACCCTCCCTCCCAGGTATCTTTCAGTTGCCTTAGCAGAACCCAGAGAGGTGCTTGAACATCAGCCTACTCCAAGGAGGATGGGGGCTCAGGGAGGGCTGGCTGAGAGAGAAAGGGATTGAGATGCTGAGCCTCCCTGGGGAATGGGGTTCAGCAGCTAACAGGGTCTGTGCAGGGCTCTTCCCCTGTCACCCTCGGGGTGAAGGGGCCCTTGACCATGGCTGTGTGCAGCCTCCAGTCCTCTTTCTCAGTCCTGATTTGGCATCTCTGACCACGCTATTGTCAGACTGAGATTTTAAAGACAGATCTTACCACATCACTGTCCTGCTTAGAAAAGATTCAATGGGTCCCCCTTCGGATAAAGTGTAAAACTCCTTAACAGTCTTTGCAAAAGGGTCTACTGGGTTTTTTTCAATCTCTATAGCTTGCACTCTGAGTTAAGTTCTCAGGCTCTCTCTGGCTCTTTTTTGCTCCTGTAGGCTTTGTGCATATTCTTCCCTGTGTTTAGAACTTTCTTCCCCGGCAAGCCTCGCTTGGCTGGCTCCTTGTCTTGGCTTCCATAGCCCATCCTGCATGAGGTCTTCCCTGATCCCTCTTGCTTGAGCTCGGTGCCCCTCCTGGCTGCCTCCTTAGCAGCGTGCTCAGACCCCATCAATGTGCCTGTGTATTCAAGTGTGATCCCCCAGTTACATGTCTGCAATCCCCGCTAGACTACAAGCTCCAAGAGGGCCCCTTTCCTTCATTCACCACTGTATTCTTGCTAGAACACAGTGCCAGGCTTAGAGTAGTTACACAAGAGATGAGAGACAGAAAGAGACAGTCTCTCTAAGAAAGAAGGAAGGAAGGAAGGAAGGAAGGAAGGAAGGAAGGAAGGAAGGAAGGAAGGAAGGAAGGAAGGAAGAAGAAAGAAAGAAAAGAAACTGCTCATTTTTCTATTCCCTGCTTGTCTGTGTTGTTTCTTGGCATCTCCATAAGGACAACCGAACATGTGTCCTCCCTAGTGAATCAAGAACCAGCTCTGAAAGTTCCATGATGAGAGGGGCTTCCTTGGAATAGGCAGGCACCTGCGAATCTTGGCCTGGACGAGTTCTGGTCTCACCTATCCTTTCATATGCAGATACAGATATGGATGTATAGATGTAGGTGCTGATATACGTATACATGTATTGCAAGGACTTGACCCCTGTGACTATGCACTGGCTGGCTAGACAAGTCTGAAGCCTGGGGGACAACCGGAACTCCCAGACATGGGTGGAAGCTGCAGTCCACAGGCAGAATTTCTTCTTCTGCGAAGCCTCCCTTCAACTGATTGAATCAGGCCCACCTGGGCGATTTAGGATAATTTTGCTTACTTCAAGTGAACTGATCATAGACTTTAATCACATCTACAAAATAATCTTACAGGGATATCCAGATTAGTGTTTGAATCACCAAGGACTACAGCCTAGCCACACCCACACAGAAAACTCATCCATCAGGCCTGGAGCTGGCGTTGAAAATCCAGGTCTCTTGCTCCTGCCCCAGGCTGATCTCTGTGCCCTGTGCATTTTCTCCCTGTTGAGGCAGAGAAGACCAGCCTGCACTGCTCTGAGGCCTTCTCCAAAGGATATTTCCAGATAGAATTATCTCCAGAAGGATGGCTTTTTACTTGCAATGAACTGCAAAGACTCTGGGAAATCGTGGGTACGTAATGTGAGAAACCATATTCAACTTCCCCAAAAGAGGAGTGAAGGAAGCCCTTGCCCAGCGGCCAGAAGGGGGCTGGAGGCAGGGCTTATCTTCGCTCTGACACACCAGGATGGCTGGTCAGGGGTTTGGGGCTGGCCTCCATTCTGATCCGTCACTGCTGGGCGTGTTGGTTGTTAAATATTTTGCCTCTCAACACGAGACCAAGGTTAGGCTCCCCCTGGGCCGGTGTAGTTGAAGGAGAGTAGCCATTTAAAATACGCCTGACAGCTCAGTTAGTCAAAAAGGGCCATTGATATTTGAGAGTAAGATACATTCCCTTCTGTCAATCCAACATGGAGGTAAGGAGCCAGTCACACCCTGGGGTGGCAAAGATTGCGCCATCAAGTGAATGCTGTAGAAATCGTTGTGGAATCCTGGCAGCAGAGAGCCTCCTCACAGTGGCTCCAAGTTACAGAGAGACTGTAAAAGGACTCGCAGACCGCTGCTGGCAGGAGTTGGAACTGGAATGAGAGGTGTGATAGAAAACTCCACACGTCAGAGCGGGACGAGAGCTCGCGGGTTACTGACTCCAAGCTCCTCAGGACAAGAATCAACATAACCCCCTAGGTATTCCCCAAAAGGTGTTCCAGAAACTGGTGATCAGGACCCTCCCCGCTCCCTCAACAACCCCCACCCTCCATCAAATATCTGGAAATACTGAGACGAGAAACAAAATGAAGTAGGAATCTTTCCCAGAGAACTTCTTGGTTTTTTTTTTTTTTAATTTTTTTTTATTCTTATGTTAATCCCCATACATTACATCATTAGTTTTAGATGAAGTGTTCCATGATTCATTGTTTGTGCATAACACCCAGGGCTCCATGCAGAATGTGCCCTCCTCAATACCCACCACCAGGCTAACCCATCCTCCCACCCCCCTCCCCTCTAGAACCCTGTTTGTTTTTCAGAGTCCATCGTCTCTCATGGTTCGTCTACCCCTCCGATTTCCCCCTCTTCATTCTTCCCCTCCCGCTACCTTCTTCTTCTTCTTCTTTTTTTCTTAACATATATTGCATTATTTGTTTCAGAGGTACAGATCTGAGATTCAACAGTCTTGCACAATTCACAGCGCTTACCAGAGCACATACCCTCCCCAGTGTCTATCACCCAGTCACCCCATCCTTCCCACCCCACCCCCCACTCCAGCAACCCTCAGTTTGTTTCCTGAGATTAAGAATTCCTCATATCAGTGAGATCATATGATACATGTCTTTCTCTGTTTGACTTATTTCACTCAACATAATACCCTCCAGTTCCATCCACGTCGTTGCAAATGGCAAGATCTCATTCCTTTTGATGGCTGCATAATATTCCATTGTATATATATACCACATCTTCTTTATCCATTCATCTGTCAGTGGACATCTTGGCTCTTTCCACAGTTTGGCTATTGTGGACATTGCTGCTATAAACATCGGGGTGCATGTACCCCTTCGGATCCCTACTTTTGTATCTTTGGGGTAAATACCCAGTAGTGCAATTGCTGGATCATATGGTAGCTCTATTTTCAACTTTTTGAGGAACCTCCATACAGTTTTCCAGAGTGGCTGCACCAGCTTGCATTCCCACCAACAGTGTAGGAGGGTTCCCCTTTCTCCGCATCCCCGCCAACATCTGTCGTTTCCTGACTTGTTAATTTTAGCCATTCTGACTGGTGTGAGGTGGTATCTCATTGAGGTTTTGATTTGGATTTCCCTGATGCCGAGCGATATTGAGCACTTTTTCATGTGTCTGTTGGCCATTTGGATGTCTTCTTTGGAAAAATGTCTGTTCATGTCTTCTGCCCATTTCTTGATTGGATTCTTTGTTCTTTGGGTGTTGAGTTTGATGAGTTCTTTGTAGATTTTGGATACTAGCCCTTTATCTGATATGCCATTTGCAAATATCTTCTCCCATTCTGTCGGTTGTCTTTTGGTTTTGTTGACTGTTTCCTTTGCTGTGCAAAAGCTTTTTATCTTGATGAAGTCCCAATAGTTCATTTTTGCCCTTGCTTCCCTTGCCTTTGGCGATGTTTCTAGGAAGAAGTTGCTTCGGCTGAGGTTGAAGAGGTTGCTGCCCGTGTTCTCCTTTAGGATTTTGATGGACTCCTCTCTCACATTGAGGTCTTTCAACCATTTTGAGTCTATTTTTGTGTGTGGTGTAAGGAAGTGGTCCAGTTTCATTCTTCTGCATGTGGCTATCCAATTTTTCCAACACCATTTGTTGAAGAGACTGCCGGAGAACTTCTTGTTAATGGTCACTGTCATTGTCATCGGGGCAATGTCGTCATCTGCTATGGCTAATGCTTCCAGTTAGAGGAAATGATTTCTGACTGGCCTCGTGAAATTTTCTACAGAAAAAAAAAATACACGTTTGGGAATAAGACAAAATAAACCCATTTCCTCATGCTCGGTTATGACAACACGTACCGGAGGAGGGGTTCTCCCGCCAAGCACACCGTGTTTGGGGTGGCACGTTTATGCTCCACCAGCAGCAAGGAAGGACACCCTGAAGTTGCTTCTGCCCATTGGAAGGAGCTTTTCTGCTAGACTGTTAGGATCAACAGCCTGAACAATGTACATTCCATCTGATTCAGTGTCTCCAACCCTATGGGCTCGTCCTAAGGCGATAATAAGAGATGGCTATGTCTCTAATATTTATCTAATATTTATATTAGAAAAAAATGAAAACCATCTAAGCAGCAAACAGGATTGGTTAAATGACTTGAGGGATTTTTAAATTGAACTTGAAAACATAAAGTTCTTAAAGTTCATCAAGAAGAGGATATATGTAAAAGTAGGCGAGGCAACTTTGAAAAAGGAGCAATGCCTTGATCTAACGAATATCAAAGCATATTATAAAACTATAATGATTTAAGCAGTGTGATTTCCACATTTCTCATCTCTCTCTCTCACACACACACACGTTTACTTTATTCATTCAGGTAGATCTTCAATAAATACTGTTGAGTAGTTCCCGAGTAGGTTCTGCGTTAGGACCATCCTGGCTGCCACCAATACAACACTGACTTATCATTTATGTTCATCCCTCCATTTCCAAACCGCAGTAGAGACATAAGCTTCGTGAGGACAGCAGTTGGGTCTGCCTTGTTCACAGTTAATGGGATCCTGAGTTTGTCCGGGTTGGTAATATGCCGGGTCCCAGGTGATCAATCATGATTTTCTAAGTCAGGGTTGACAATTTTCTTTTTTTTTTTTTAAAGATTTTATTTATTTATTTATGTGTGTGAGAGAGAGAGAGAGAGAGAAACAGCATGAGAGGGGATAGGGTCAGAGGGAGAAGCAGGCTCCCCGCTGAGCCGGGAGCCCGACGTGGGACTCGGTCCCAGGACTCCGGGATCATGACCTGAGCTGAAGGCAGTCGCTTAACCAACTGAGCCACCCAGGCGCCCAGGGTTGACAATTTTCTTGTTGTTAAAGGGCCTGATAGGAAACACTGTAGGCTTGTGGCTCGTTTCTGCTTCCATGCTACAGAAGTAGCCATGGACCATACAGGAATGAATGGGCATTGCTTTGTTAAACAACAGCAACAACAAAAAACAAAACCCAAGCACTTTAGTCACAAAAAAAGTCAGTGGGGACAGATTGGTCCCAATGGTCATCATTTGCTGAATTTGATTCCAAGCCTAACATTTAGGTTTCAGGACCTCTTTACACCTTTAAAAATTACTGAGGACACTGAAGACCTTTTGTGTACGTTGGGTAAACCTATCAATGTTTCGCATGTAAAACTTAAAACTGAGAATTTGAAAAATATTCATCATTTCATTTAAAAATAACAATAATAAGCCCATTATATGTTAGTATGAACCAACTATGTTTTCCCAAACAAAAAACTGGCGAAGTATTATTTTGTATTTTTGTAAACCTGTTTAACATCTGGCTTAATAAAAGACAGCTGGATTCTCATATCTGCTTCTGTATTCAGTCTGGTGTGACATGTTATTTGAGTTGGAAATTCAGTCTCATACAGAGATGGGGTTGGAAAGGGAGGCCTCATAGAACCTCTGAAAAGGAGACCCTCAAGACACTTTGAGAACCACTGGCCCATGTTGATCAGGGGGATAGTCTTCCCCTTTGCTGGATACTCAGTGTCCCAGACTCCCTTACAGCCATGGTGACTCTGTGACCCGGTTGCAGCTGGCCTTGTCCTAGCTACTGAACCTGGGCAATTTGGTTAACTTATTTGTGCCTCATTTGCAACAAAAAGAAAAAAAGAGAGAGAAAGAGATTTAATAAATTTCACATGTAAAGCACCAATGTAATGTCTGAAAATAGTAAGCAAGTGAGTCATACAATTATCTTTATGATGCTGGTAATGATGATGATGATGATGATGATGATTATAGTCAATTAGATCTCAGGAATGTCTGCTTGGGGTAGCACTAGGTAGTGCTTACTTTATCGTAAATGGGCACACCTCATAGTGTGGACACAGGGCCTATGCAGCTACCCAAGGCAGCACTTTGTATCAGGCTGTGAACAATAGGGAATAACAGAGGGTCACAGCAAAGAGCAGGAAACAGGATGAAGTTGAATATCTGACATCACCACTCTTGAAATCTGTTGGCCAAATGCAGTTCCATGGCTCTGGATGGCCGCCATGTTGCTGGCATCCATTTCATCTACCAAATCCTCTGTGATAAGCAAAATTCTATAGATGTCCCCAAGATGCCTGTCCCCTGAGTATTCAATCAAACACTAACCTAGGCACTGCTGTGAAGGGGCATTAAGGATGTAATTAAGTTTACTAATCAGCTAATCTTAAAATAGAGAGAGTAGCCTGGATTATCCAGGTGGCCCAATCTTGAGCTCATAAAAGCAGAGAAATTTCTCTAGCTGGAGTCAGAGAGATGTGGTGGAAGAGGACGGCAGAGGACAGATAAGGAAGAGGAGAGATCAGAGGGATGTGACACATGAGTAGAGCTTAGCCATTGCTGGCTTTGAAGATGGTGGAAGATGGAGAAAGCAGGGCAGGAGCCAAGAAATGCAGGTATCCCTTAAAAGCTGAGAATGACCCCTGGATGAAGGCTAGCAAGGGAATGGGGACTTCATTCCTACAATGTCATGGACCTGAATTCCGCCAACAACCTGAATAAGCCTGGAAGCAGATTTTCACCCAGAGCTTCCGGTGACCAATACAGCCCTGCTGACTTCTTGATTTCAGTCCAGGGGGACCCTGTCAGACTTCTGACCTGCAGAATCTCCAGGTAATAAATTTGGACTGGTTTAAGCCACCAGTTTGTGGTAATTTCTGAAGTAGCAATTGTATTCTCTCTTCCAACTTTGGGTTTGGTCCATGCTGTGGCCTCAACCAAGGGCTCCCTGAAGAACAATTTGTCCACCTAAGCAGGACACCCTTTGTTTATTATGCAGTACAGAATGGCTTTTCCCTGTGTCAGCTTAATCCTAACAGAACCCATGACAGACTCAAGTAAGTGCCACAATGTGGCCTTTCCACTAAAACCTCATTCATGATGAATTCTCTCACCCCCTAGAAGGCCGAAATCGTTGAATTAAATATATTGCCTGTCTCCTGTCATATTTTTTCCTCTCCAAATCATAATGGGATTTGTAGATGGGCAGAGTGCCCTTTCCTTTATCATTCAGGTAAAGAGATTCAAAAGCTCCATGAAGATGCTGGAGTTATGCCTTCTTTGGGGCAAGATCCTGTTCCTTCTGTTTGTTTTGGGGCAGAGCTAGAGGGGTTAGAACCTGAATCAGAGCTGAGTGGTTCTGATACCTCTGCTGAGTCAAGAAGGTAGAAATATCCAGATAATGTTCAGGAATCACATATATATGTTGTTTTCTTCCCACTATAGAAAAGCAAGCAACTGTGACCTGCTCATCCATCTTAATTTAGTTGTCTTCAATCAACAATTATCAAAGAACTTTCTTGTTTTTCTCATTTGGATCACTGAATCTTGGTCATGGATGTTGACCTTAAAAACTCAAACAAAACCAGACCAACTGGGTTTAAGTTTGAAAAGCCGAACTAGAAGGGAATATATTCATGAGATCAACCCCTTGGCTCTCAGGAGTTTGGTCTCAATTTTAAGCTTGTTTCAGACAGATTCTAACAGGACTCATGCTTCTTAATACCTGTATGGCCTTCAGTTGCTTATCTAGGTAACGAGAGCTTTGTCCTTGTCTTCTAGCTTCTGTCCTAGGGCTAAGCTTCCCAGCAGGACAGAAGTCGTTCTAGAGCCTACGGAGCCCCTATGCTTGGTAAGGATTAAGTAGAAAGGTCATGTGTTTTCTTTTTCTCTCCAGCCCATCTTCCCTCACAGAATGAAGGAAAATCCTAGGATGGTGCAAGCAAGAAGAGAAGTGAAGCTCTTGCAGTGTGTGTGTGTGTGTGTGTGTGTGTGTGTGTGTGTTTCTGCATATTGCCAAAGAGCTCAGGAATGCTCCTTCTCTGAAATCTTGATAGCATTTAGAGCTGAGCCACATATTAGTTTGAGCTGTTACTTCTCTTTCTATGGGTGCAACTTATTTCCATAGCAAAATTGCAATCTCCTTGCACCCAGGAAGCACATCTTTAAGAAGAAACTGGTAGAAAACTGGTGTATTATGTTTGTCATAGGTGTGCAATGCTGTAGTGTGTTCGTAACATGATAGAGTTAGCTGGTCCTCTATGGAACATTCCCGTTCTAGTTGCTCGCTGCTTCTTTGCTGTTAGCGTACTGTGATGAAGACCCTTGTACGTGAAATTTTGATGTCTTTTATCTATTTCCTTTTTTAATTTATACAAATCTGGTTAGTAAAAATATGTTTTAACTTCGATTTCTTTGTTTATTGCGGGGTGAGTGTGTGATGCTCCATCATATATTAACAACCACGCACTAGGTCTGTTTCAAGATCTATTCCACTGGTCTGTTCACTGTTTCTTGTCTAAGTCTCTCACTTGAGATGTTTTGATATCTGACAGCAGAACTCCACCCTTACTTGTAAAAAGTTAGTTATCTTTACCGAGCCATTATTCTAGGTGGGTCTGAAAAGCCCACCTGAGTTTTTGTTGAAATCACAACCCGCCTAGATGCTGATTCGGAAGCATTAACTGCCCTACGGTAGTCTGCCTATCTCCCACCCAAAAGAAGATTTCCTTTCTTTAAGTTTTCCGCCATAAATTGTAGTGAAGATCTGCTGTTTTCTTCCTGTGGTTTCTTCATATATATTGCTAGAGATTTTCTTAGTTATTTTTTTGCTTAGGTTGTTATGGTGAATAGTATCTTCTTTTTCTTTCTTTTGTTATATGAAATATTTTTAAAATATGGTCATTTAGCTACTTTCCTTTATTGATTCTAGGAGATTTTCAATTGATTTGCTTACATTGTCTGGTTTTATAATTTTGACATCTATGAATAATAATCATTCTCTTTGTTTCTAAAGACTTATTTATTTATTATTTGAGGGAGGGGAGGGACAGAGAGAGAGAGAGAGAGAGAGAACCTCAAGCAGACTCCCGGCTGAGTGCAGAGCCTGGCACGAGCCTCCACGCAGGGCTCGATCTTTCGACTGTTTGACCTGAGCCGAAATCAAGAGTTGCACGCTTAGCCAACTGAGCTACCCAGGCGCTCCTCTTTTTTTTTTTAATAATTATACTTCTTATTCTGTTCCATATCTTTCTTTCTTTTTAAGGCTTTATTTATTTATTTCACAGAGAGAGAGACAGCGAGAGAGGGGAACACAAGCAGGGGGAGTGGCAGAGGGAGAAGCAGGGTTTCCTGCTAAGCAGGGAGCCCAACTCAGGGCTCGATCCCAGGACCCTGGGATCATGACCTGAGCCAAAGGCAGACGCTTAATGACTGAGTCACCCAGGTGCCCCCCCATATCTTTCTTATTGGTTAAAGTTTCTACAATGTTAAATAATAATCACATGAGCCAAGATGTATGTTGTAGCAATATTCATATGAGGGGAAAGCCAATACCTTCTAAAAGTTTCCTTCGATTCAAAATTCACTTAAGATCATGTTCATTTTTAGGATTATCGCCAAATTGAGGAAATCTCATATAAAGTCTATTTCATATATTAGCTGCAAGATGTTTTTTTCTCTTATTCTTATTTTATTGAAGTTGCCTATGGCCTTTTCTCAGGAGACGAGTGGCTTTGCACATGGAGGATATCTGTGAATGTTTATTGGATCAAAGACGCCTCATACTGGCCGTCCTCCTTGGTCTCGCACTGATTCCAGGCCAATGAATAGTTGCTTCAATCCCAAAAAACAAAACGTTAACTCACTCAAAATTTTCAGACACAGGATTCCAGAGAGTGCCAAGATGGATCTTAGGAAAACCATTTCATAATGGGGTGAAGAGCCACGAAGTCAGGGCTCATTTTCCTTAGCTGTAAGATGTGGAAGATTTTCCACATGCTGGCTTCTGCCTCTGTGTATTTAAAAACTTGCTTCTCCTTTTACCCACATACTCCTGGTACTCGGCATTCTGGGACATGTTCATGCCTTAATACGACCTCTGGCCCTGCCTCTTTGCCTCAGGACACCAGGTGAGTGGGCAGAGTGGGTAGGAGGAATATTCCTGGAAGCCATTTCTATCCCAGGAAAGCCAGGAGTAACCTCAGCGGCCATGGCAGTGACTGAGAACCACATACATACATCATGTTGTTTCACCCAGACTAATGCATCTGCAGCTCAACTCCCCATTAGCCCAACCCCCCAGTGCTCATGTCTATTCCAACACTACCCCAGAGGCAAGGGGGAGTGAAGTCAGGGTGGACAAAGAGATTAACATAACTGATCATAAAAATCTTGTTAAAATCTTGTACTTTTTGCAAATTTTACCAGATGTCGAATGCTGCGCTCTGCACGAGGGTGCTCTAGGAGGCGCCATTCCCCCCGTGGGCATCATGGAGGTGCATATTCATCACCACAATTCTCTGGTACTTGGCATTCAAGGGTCTCTTTCTAACTGAATTAGAGTTGTCTGAAGAATTTTGACTGATGGAAATAGTCTTGAGGAGGGGAGAATGTGTCTTCGTCTTTCACGCAAAGGCTCTGTATGGGTCAGGGACAGTCCTGGTTGGGGGGTTCTGGACGTTTTCAGCCTATTAAAGTTCTGCCTTGGGCTTATTTATAGTCCCTACTCCACACCAGTGTGGTGGAGAGTGGTCATGGTTCCACCTCATGGTTTAAGAAAGAGCCAATGCCTGAGGCCCTCCAGCCCCGAAGGTCCTTCCAAGTTGTTTGTTCTTTCCCTGCATCCGCATGTGCCCTGACTCCATCCAGTTCTATGGGAAGCTGGAGGGCAAATGATTTGGGTTTGGGGGGCAGAAGGACGTGCAGTAGAAACCTGACTCGCCTTATTATGACCACCCATCTATAGGCAAGAACTTAACCTTCTGTTCTGCTTCTCTAAAATGAAGGTAAATGCAAATAGTATTTACTTCAGAGTAGTTGGAGGATTTACATTTTTTTTTTCCTGTAAAGTACTTAACACAATTCCTGACCTGAATGAACTCTCAACAAATGGTGTTATTATTATTTCCATCATTCGCTCCTGCTTTCCAAATGCTGGCTCTTTGGAGTTCTTTGCCTTTCCCATCCCCCTGGTCTGTGATCTCTCCCTACTCCGAGGCTCTTCTTTCTAGAGCATCAATTGCACCTTATTTCATGTGTTTTCTCCCCTGATGGATTTTAAGTCCCCTGGGGACTTTGTTCCATAAGCCTTTGTTTCCCCCAAAGGACACAACAAGGTCTTCTCACCGGTCAGAACATTATTGCTTTTGGCCAAAGCTATTGCAGAACTGACAATCACTGGGTCTTCAAAATACAACATAAGATGAATGTACAACAAAATCAATGTAGATATTTCAGGGAAAGTAAAAACAAAGTGTTAGTATTTGTTTCATGAGGTGAATCATCAGGCAAATGCACAGGGTTCTTTTTTTTAAGAGGCTTTAGCTCAGTTTTGTTGAAGGGAATGTGCACAAATAGAGAAATTTGAATCATTCCATGAACTGGAAATTTAATTTTTCCTTCTGTGTTCAAGAGCTTAGACTTGTAGGAGTCCCAGAAACATCTGCCATAATGGTTACTGTTAAATGGTGGGGAAGGCAGGGGTGAGGGTGGGCGATATTCACCCCAGTGTTAGCTCAGGTTGCTCATGGATACTCTCAAGTAGACGGGGGTATATGGTTTCTCTGTTTTCTGATGGCTGCTGACATGGTTTGGGCATCACTTGCCATCACTTCTCCATTACATATAGTCATTCATGTTCACCCGGGATCTCTCCAAACTGCTATTCTGGGCTCTCCTCTTCGCTTCCCGTGAATTCCACATACCAGCCTATCTGGACATCCTGCCCTTTTCCTCACAGTCTCTTCCTGGTGTTCTCCCTGACTTGACCGTCCACCCTCCTGTCCTGACAACATTTTCTCCTCCCACCCCCACACAACTCACCCAACTGTTGGAATTGTCTCATCCTTCAAGGTTTATATTCCACTCCAACCACCTCCAGGTAGAATTAACTGCCCTCCTGAGTGATCTCACAACACTTCGTTCAAGCCTTCATGACCTCATTGGCCGTGCTCCTCAGTCTTCTCTGCCAGACCCTCCATACCCATCTGTCGTCTGGATGCTGGAGTCCTTGGTGCCATTCTTCTCTGCTCTCTCTACACTCTCTCCCTCAGGGATCCCATCCAGAATTATGACATTAATAGCTTCAGTATGAGGTGGCTTCAAATTTATTTCTGCAGGTCTTGCCAAGCCCCAGGCTTGACTCCACAGTCACCCTCTCTAATCTTCGCTTGGATGCTAATAGGCACCTCAAACTCAACGTGCACCAAACGATCTCTTGATTTCACCTGCTCAAACCTGCTTCCCATTGGAGGAAAAGAAACCAGCTTCGGTCAGTTGCTCAGGCTAAAAACCCTGGCCTCCTCATGCTTGATATAGCTATTTCACATCCCTCATCCACTCCATAAACAAATCTTTGGCTCTTCCTTCAGATATTTCCATGATCCTATTTCTTATCATTTTTTCTGCTCCTCAGTCCAACTTGTCTCCCTGAATTCATTCTCGCAGACTATTCTCACAAAGCAGCCAGAGGGAACTTGATAAAATGAAAATTTGTGTATGTCAGTCCCCACTCAAATCCCACTAACGGCGTCCTGCCATATGCAGAAAGAAATCCACAGTCTTTCCTTCTCACGAGACACTACAGACTCTGGCCTCTGGCCCCCTCTCCTTACCGCAGGCCCGGTCACACTGGCCTCTGGGCTCTTCCTTGAACACACCAAGAACACACCTGTCTCAAGACCTTTGCGCTTCGTTTTCTCTGCCTACTTTCATGTTTTTGCTCACATGTGCCTCCTCAGTGAGGCACTCACCGATCACCCCCCTTTGAAGCAGCAGCTCCCCATCTGTATCCAACACTACCTCTGTCCCCTGTCTTACTTTTCTTTATAGCATTTTCCTGAAACGATGTGTTCCCTTGTGGAACTGCTCATTATCTGCTGCTCCCACAGGGGTGGAAGCTCCCTCAGAGCAGGGACGTTGTCTGTTTTAGTCACTGCTGTGGTCCTGCACCTCAAACAGCACCAAGCACATAGTAGGTCCTCAGCACATTTGGTTTGTATATGAATGAATGAATGAGCCTGTACCTCAGCCTGTCTCATATCATAGCCTTTCTTTTCTTTCTTTCTTTCTTTTTTTTTTTTTTTTTTGCACTAGCCTGTGTCTTCCCTTTACTCCCCCAGCAATTTGGGGAGCAGAGACCATTTCTTATTCCCTTGAATTACCCATCTGTTCACTTGGCCCTTGGTCCGTGCTTGTGGACCTGAGGTGGAAAGGTCTGTGTGAGCTCATGAAAGATAAGATTAACTGGGCGAGTGCGCTCCCGTGACTATTGGAACTCTCTCCACGGCTATGTACCATTGGGCTGTCCCCTTAAGAAGACGATGGCACATCTGTGGAGGAACCTGGCTCTGCAAGCTTCTTGCAACAGCGGCTGAGCCTATGTGAAGGCCCCCGATAATGCTGTCACCTGACCCGATTGAACAGGGATTCCCTCCGATGACCAGCCAAATGAGAAAAGATGAGCATATCCTTTCATAAAAGTGAAATGTGGGCAGCATCTTCCCCTCAGCTCTGGCTGTGGGTGACCCGGAGTGAGAGGACAGGAGGGGGGGCATCAATGAAGGCACCCTGAGGTGACTGTGGCCGTGCCCGGTGCCAGGGGCCCCTCAAAGGACTTCCCACCCATCATTCAGCAGGACCCCACCCTGGGAGACAGGACGGGGAGCGGCCCGCTCACGGGGGGTGCCATCACATGAAGACTCCCCCAGCCACGGACCACATCACTGCCAGCAGTATGGCCCAAGTCCCCAATTTCTTCTCTAGTTAACCCCAGTTACCATTTCATTTTTCCCCGCCGACCATGCTCCACCAAGTAAACACAAAGCTATAAATCTTCGTCAGGACATCTGGGTGTGCAGCACCTAAGCAACCCTGACGCTGATTCCTTAAGAACACTCATTTCTTGTAATGTGAGCCCTGCTGAGGATGGCCATGTCAACTTATTAGACTTTTTACTTGGCCGTATTGATTCTGCTCTACCCCGATGCGGCCCGTAATGCTGGCTAATGTTATTGACGAGCCATCAGTCTTGTGGAGAAGTGTGGGGCTTGCAGCTCTTTCTGAACCACAAAAACCTATTGGTGGACAGTGATGGAGAGAAGGAGGAGGCCACGAGTGGGGCTCTCAGGCCAGCTCCGTGCAGGCCCGGGTACTTTAATGAAAGACATTCTCTCGGTGGCGAGAGACAGATGCAGCTCTCCAGAAGCCATTTATTTATGAAATAATTATGAACGCACAGTTGAATCATGGATTTTCATTACCGTGTGTGCCCAACACTCTTTCTTGATTCATATTTTGTTGTAAATGGAGTGCTGTTGGTTACAGCGTGGGGGACGGGGGCAGGGGGAGGCGGGAGGGCAAGGGGGCACTTTCAGGCAGGAGTCCTGGGATATGTTTTCTCTCTTCCACCGGAGGCACTGCCTGTCCTCCCCCTCCTACCACTGTGTGTCCAAGCTGGGCCAGCGCTGTCCCCTGAGGGAGTTCAATTCTGATCTATTCTCACAAGGGACCAAGTTTTTTGACCCCGCAAGTCTGTTTCACTCAAAGAAACTCAGCTCTCAAGGGCCAGCAAAAGTAGAGCCTTACTGACTCGATGGGGTACTACAAACAGGCATGACTACAGAAGATGCCCACTTTCCAAGCTCCTTACCTATCAGACCCTCTTATCTGGGGAAATTTCCTACCCTTCTACAGGCTTCTGTTTTATTTTTATTTTTATTTATTTTATTTTTTAAAAATTTATTTATTTGAGAGAGGAGGGAGAGGGGAGAGAGAATCTGAAGCAGACTCTGCACCGAGCACAGAGCCCAGTGTGGGGCTCGGTCTCATGACGGGCGAGATCATGACCTGAGCGGAAACCGAGTCGGATGCTTAACTGACTGAGCCACCCAGGCGCCCCCACAGGCTTCTGTTTTAAAACACCATAGGCTGGGTGGCTTAAAACCAGACATTTCTCACAGTTCTGGTGGCTGGGAAGTCCAAGGTCAGGGCGCCAGCAACTTCAGTGTTTGGTGAAGGCCTTTTTGCCGGCTCGCGGGCAGTAACCTTCTTGCTGTGCCCTCATGTGGCATGGTCTCTTCCTGTCCTTATTAAGGCACTGGTCTCATCATGGGGCTCCACCTTAAAATAAGGAAAGAAGAAAAAAAGGACTCCCCACCTCACCAACCCCTGGCTCCTTCAAAGCGAAGAAACTACCTTTGACTCTTCAGCTCATCATCTGCCCCCACCTCTCATGGTTGCTCTGACCGGAAGGGAAACCTCAGTGTGTCTCATGCTGTGTGTATCTATATCGATATGAATCCAATACCAAGTCCAGTACCTTGATGGTGAAAAATGTAAATTAAGGGCTGATACCCAGTTTTCACGCTTTGTGTTGGTATTAGGGAAACAGAGTAACCAATTGGATCAATCCTGGCAAAGCTCGAGTGGAGAATTTCTAGAGTCTTAAGGTAAGTGAAGTTGGCTGTGGGATTTATTTCTAGCAGGGCTGCTGCACAAGCAAATGATCAAGGCACGTGTTCTAGCAGTTTCTGTGCTGGTTAATGGGTGCAAGTCTTCCGTAGCCGCCTCCTGGTGGTCTTCCCAACACATTCCTTCTTTGCCTCACACCACAACTCTTCATGTGTTGTCTTCCTACTATGCTGTGAGCCCCTGGGGAGGCAGGACAGCATCCTGGCAAATTTGAATCTTGGTACATAAAAGGCACTTCATAAATGCTTGCAAATGAATGAAGGTATCTATTTTATTATTATGTTTAGGTTTTTTCCATCAGAGGCTCTAACCTCCAACTGTTCGCAGCTCAGCCCTTCTGGAAAGTCTAGTTGGTCTAAAATATCCTTGGGCACAGAATATGCATCCACTGGCGATTTTTAAAGTCTTTATAAAGCAGTAGAAGTCCTTCCTCCCTAAGAAGACCTAAACTGGACGCCCAGAGTATGAAACAGATCAACCTGGAGCTCATTTGGAGGAGGAAAAATGGGGCGATAGTAAGAAGAGGGATCAGGAAGAGGCCAAATCTTCCCAAGGCTCTGCTCACCTGTGCATGTCTGAAGGCAGAGGGGCAGGGGGCGGTGAATATGGGGAGACCAGAGATGTGTGGGGTGGTCACCCCATCCCCGAGCCTCCTTGTTCCCATCACACACACACTCTCACATTTAACACAATCATACACACACACACTCATACCAGACTCAATCCCATGAAGGGAAAAGAAAAAACAGAACAATTTGATTTCAGCACTTGACAGGATGGTCCTTGCCTTTCCGCAGACCAGAGAAGTGTCACAGATGTCATTGCTCTGTCATCTCCCGCAAGCTGGTCTTCTAACTCAAACCTTTGGGGCAGCTGTTCCACTATGCTCGACGCTTCCTGGATCCGTTATCAATTAGCTGGGTGACCTTGGGCAAGTTACTTACCCTTTCATTCCTCATTTCCTTCCAGTCTGAAATGGACACGATAATATTACTTGTTTCAGAGGTTTGTTGAGAGGATTAAATGATTTAATGGATGTAGATGTTTGGAATTACGCCCAGCACAAAATAATCCTGCTTGGTGGTATTTCAATCCTGCGTAGCTCAACAAGGGAGGTGTTTTTTTTTTTTAGATGAGGAAACTAAGATTCAGGGACAAATGATTTACCCAAAGGCTCTCAGCTACCAAGTCTCAGAGCGGGGCTCGCTTCCAGCCACACCGCCTCCGGTCCGCTGATACCTCGGAGTCTTCTGAATCATCTCGAGCCCATGTCACCTGCTGAGCCCTTTGCCTGGAGTCTGCTGTCTCCTCTTGAAGTCACTGCCACCTGTGTTTTCACCCTCTGTGAATGTTTGGTCCCTCCAGACTGAGTCTCACTGTTTACCTCTGTGAGGTCAAGTACGATCCAGGCATCGGGCTTTCTGGGTAGCCCACGGGTCATCACCTTGATCACTGAGGTTGGGTTGGGCCACGCAGTGTTTGGTGGCCTTGGGGGACGTGCTGCATCCTTTAGAAAAGGGATTTCAAAAATAGAGTCAATATATACCATTAATAGGAACGGCAAAGACTGCTGCATTCTTCAAGGTAATGACCTCCCCAAGGGCGAGGAGCGTGACTGCTTAATCACCTCCTACAGACTCATGGGCACATTTCGTCTTTAATCAGTCTTTTTTTTTTTTTTTTTTTAGCTAATGGCAGCAAAACTAAGACCTTTCCAACTTTCATTTTTTTGCTTTTGAAAGTATTCTTTTTCCTATGGCAAAAAAAAAAAAAAAAGAGGACCATTCAGAAAAATATAATATTTTTATTTTGCACTGAGAACTTTGGGATCACTGAGGGAATAAACAGAGCATCGTGGTGGGGGGGCTGGCCCTGAAGGTGGTCACCCACGTTAACATGCACACCTCTCCATTCAGTGCTGGCAAAATCAATGCGGTCCCTGCCCTTAGAAAGTTCTGCAAAGCAGTAGAGGCCCCTAGTCTGGGGGAAATGGGACCTGAATGCCTGAAGCCCTTCAGTAACCGCCCAAGGCAGGGTTTATGTCTAACTGGGGCACACCTGGGGCAGTCTGAGAAGGGGGAGGTCAGTTTGTGGTCATCCAGGGGTAAGCGTGGAGGCTCTGGTTGGGTGGCGGTGATGAGAAAAGGAAAGAGGCCCTGAGGGAGCAACCTGTCCATCTCAGGGACCTGGAAGTCAGAGAGGGCATCCAGACTATGAGCCCCAGTTCCTCTAACACCAAAGTGTTACTGAGAGAGGAACAGACGCTAAGAGGGAAAGCCGGTTGGGCTGGGGCCAAATCATGTAGTTTGAAACTTCTTGGTTTGATACAGTCCGATGCCAAGGGGGAGGGTCCTGGGGGCGGCTACAGATCAGAGATTTGCTGATGTGATCGCGTCAAGAGAGTCCTGGGCTGCGTGCGGAATGAGCCCACGAAGAACACAAAGAGCCTTCGGAGGGGTAGCAGGGGCAGGGGTGTGTGGCACCAGGCGACCCATCGGAGGGCAGGCTTTGCAGGGGAGTGTGTGTTCAGTGGGGACACATGCCCCTGAGAGGCCTGGAGGGTTGAGGATTAGGAAATAGTCTTTGGGTTGGAGGTTAGGGTTTTTCTGAGGACCTTTGAGAGCATTTTCAGTAGAGCCATGAGGTGGAAATGGGAGAGAGGAAAGTCATCCCTGAAGGAAATAACCACTTCTAGGTCCAAAGGTTTGAAACGGAAGAGGACATAACACCGCGGGATGCAGGCTCCAAGGGTCAGTGCGGTCAAGGGCAGCCTCTTCATAGAGCACCAACGCTGTATGTTTGCATCCAATGGAAGTGAACCAGAGGAGCATGAGGATGAGGGAGGGAAGACCGGGGGTGTGCAAAGGTGAGCCACGAAGAAAATCCCTCTAAGATTTTGATGGATGAGCGGAAGGGGTCACCTCAGCAAAGAGGAAGGAGACGTGTAGATTATGGGGGAGTGTGAGGTTGACTGATGGGGGAGAGGCAGGAGAGGAGGCTGGAGGATGAAACTTCCTGTACCACGTGACCATGGCTTTCTCCAAAGCAAGAGGTCAAGTCATTGCCGGCAGGAAATTCTAAAGGGGAGGGGTGACCACTGGGGGTGCAAGAGAGGGTGCTTCCAGGGCTCTCCCCCCAAATGTCAGTCAGAGCTACCACACCACTTGCCTTCCTGGGGAGTCAGAGCCCTTTCTTGGACCCTCTATGGGCCCCCTTAAAAGGAGAGGTTGGAAGCAGAAGCCAAAGTAGCATTTCTCAACATAGCTGAGGGGATCAAAGCAGGGATCAGCGAGGGTCTCCCAGGAGAGGAGGAGGTGCCCGGCTAAAATGGAGACATTTTCAAAGAGGAAGGCCCCAGGCACAAACACAGACCCACTCTAGGCACAGAGCCAAACAGCATCATAGGAGGGGATGCTGAAAAGATAGAAGCAAGCAGGTGCGAAGAACCATGAGCTTCTTCAGATCAGTGAACTGAAGCTTTTGTCTAACAAAGCCCTGTGTCTAGTACCCACTCGTCCCCATGCACCAATGCTGGGACCCTGCGGCAGACGCAAGGTAAGGTATTTGCTCTGAATGGGAGGCAGGTGCTGTAGTAATAATAATAACAACAACAACAACAACAACTAACACTTTTGGAGTGCACTGCTTTATGTCCTTTACATAAAACTTATTGACTTTATTTTATATAAACTTTACATTAAACTCATTGAACGATCCAGTGGGGTAAGTCCCGTTACCATCTCCATACTTCAGATAAAGAAACAGAATCACCAAGACATTCAATAACTTGCTCAATGACCCATGACCCTCCAAGGTCTAAGGTCTGGACCCAGGTAGTGTGATGTCTCATGGCTGACACTGTCAACATCCTTATCTCAAAGCTCCTGCTGAGTGCGAGGCACTATGCTCAGTGGTGGAAACCAAAGAAAAGGGATGAGTTGGGTCTAGCTTCAGGTGGCTAGCAGGTTCTAGCAGGTCTGGGCTACTACTATGAAATAGTAACTAATGACTTTCCCAGGATTTCCTATTTTCTGTTTATGCCATACACTCCCACCCCGATTTCTTGAATAAAAGAATGCATGAATGAAGACATGGATTTAAATAAGTGGATAGTTACTCATCATTTCTGGCCAGTTCAATGTGTAGGATTCAACAGTTTCCTGAAACAAAACAGAATGATCAAGTTTCCACCAGTAAAACTGGATTGAATTGTGCTCTTCCTGGTCCGTCTGCCTCCTTGGAGTGGCCACCTTCCATCATTGTCTCTGGGCTCATGGCACAACCCAAGTTAATGCCCATGGTGGGTGGTCCAGGCGGGTAGGACTCCGAAGTGCCTCCGCTCAGTTTGCCCCAAGTTCAGGTCCCCAACACTGTTGTCCTACTTCCTCCTGACACAGGTCACCTGGCGCCCTGATTCCTTCTCTGTATGCGCCTCCCTGCCCTAGTTCTGGCCTTGACATCTCTTATCTGTACTACTGTAATAGTCTCTGAACAGACAGACATGGGGCTTTCGAGTCAGATGGATCTGAATTTGATCTTGAATCTACCACCTGTTTGCAGTTTCATACTCGGGCAAATGTCTGGATCTCTTTAACTTCCATTCCCTTACCTGCACACTTTGGAAAACAATACTTTGCCTCACACTTGATCACATCAAATGCCTACTACAGGTTCACCCTTGATGCTGTTATAATTTGTGGGTATTATTGTTAGACCTCCCACCCCCAAGCCAGCCTACTATGGAAGATTAATCTTCCCTGAATCCAATTTTGATCATGTCATTCCCTATCCTGTGAAAGCTGCACTTGCCAATGGACAATGTTTGTAAGGGGAGTTACCTCGTTTTTCCTTTCTGGATGCCAGAATCTTGACTCCAAGAGTCAGGTGCCTCCTACACAGCCCACTCTCTCTATAAAAATGCCTGGAGAGGTTCTTCAATTTACAAAGACAATAAAGACAATACAGGGGTTTGTTAGTCAAGGTTGAACCCACTCAATGGGGTGAGACCAATATAAGTTTCACTGTACGGTCAGGTTATGCATATTTATGTGATGGGATAAGAATTTTTAGAAAATGTCAACAGAATTTTCTCCCTGTGATAATTCCTCTGGCCCTTTGCCCCCTTCAATTAGGCTAGTCATTCTGGATTCATTCCCTCTGGAAAGAATGTGATAGGAGAAAGCGGAGAGAAGGGGGACCTCTCAAAAGCCTTTTAGTTCCAAAGGCTGAACCTCTATGGACAAAAGACAGAGGAGAAAGTCACGATTAAGAACAAGATTTTCTGGCTTCTATCCCGCTAGAAAAATCGCTGGGATTAGGGAAAAGAGAAAAGGGTAGGGACCAAGGAGGGGGGTGCCGTAGCTCAGCTGCCCCGTACAGTCAGCCTGCACGCTGCTCCCCATCAGCCGCAGTCCCAGCCCTCTGTTAGCTCTACATCCTGCCATCTACTGAGGACTTCCCTTCACAGCAGCTGGAATGTTTTTGACCAATCCATGAGAAGGATGCTCTTCTTCGCTCTGGAGACTTTGCTTCAGCCCATTTGACTAACTCCGTGGGAACTGCCCTCAAGTTCTACTTGGCCAACAGTGGTTTGGAAAGACCCTATTATAATTGCGTATTACAAACTGAATCACACACAGCAGGGCTCTGGTTCATACTAAGTAATCATGTCTCTATTCCAGTCAGGCATGAATTTATCCCCTTCAAAGAATGAAGCTATAATAGCGAGGTAGAGGGGAGCGGGGTTCTTTTTGAGATGGGGACCCTGCTTGGGCTTGATGCCTCTTGGTATTGATGCCACGTAGATGGTAATACAGAGGGTAAATTTCTGATATAATAGAAGGAGGTTCTTGCTCCTTCCCTCCTGTCCTGATGTTCTCTCTCCAGTGCCATCTTCTGGGCTGGGACTTCTAGAGGGAGAGTGGGTGCTTCTAGAGGGGTGGGTAGGAACATAACTAGATCTAGTTACCTGGGAGAGGCTATCAGTGGGTTCAGACACCCCATGAAGCCTTCTGTGGTAGACTGTTCCATCAATGGCCCCCAGGAAACCACTTTCCTGTGTGGTCCCCTCCCCTATGGACTCTGGGCTTGGCCACGTGGCTTGTTTGGCCAATGAGACATTCGAAAGCATGACGTAAGCAGACACTGGATAAGCGCTTGCACAAGTGGTCCCCTTGGGACCTTCCTCTGGGAAATTGGCTACTATTTGGTAAGGAAGCCAATGCAGACTACTGGAGGAAGAAAGGCCCCGTGGAGGAAAATCAAGGCATACCGGCTCTCAATCAGCACCAACAACAAGCGATGTGGACAACACCTTCGTGGACGTTTCCCCATCTGAGAGCAGCAGCTTGAGAGACCCCAGCCGATACACATGGGACAGAGTTGAGTTATCCTGCCTGAGCTCTCTTCAAGTTGTAGAATCATAAGCAGGTAGCCGTTGTTGTCATCTCGAGCTACTAAGTTTGGGGTAGTTTGTTGTACAGCAAAAAGTAACAGAAATATCTTCTTTCTGGGGGACGCTTTCCTGTCCAACTGTGGGGATTTCCCACAGGGCAGGGACCTTATCCATTCTGATCACCTATATCCTCAGCCCCTAACAGCCTGTAATAAGTGTCCAGTAAATATTTCTGGAATTCACGACATGAAACCAAGCACACAGCACTTACACAGCATTACAATGCTCTTTATCCTGTCCTTCCAAAACCAGGAGCTTCTGAGCCTTGAAGCTTCTATTTATTGTAAATGAATCGTGGGCACATTTCTAAGAGATCTATATGTGTAATGGTTGGTTAATGGGAATTTGACTACTATTGGCTATGGACCTTTGGTTAGCTGAAAACTGAAAACAAGGGATGATAACTACCCTTACATTCCAAAGATTGGTGGTCAACATATTTGCAGCATGTGCTGAGATGACAACAATCTTTTCTGACACCCTATTCCATTCTTTGCCTCCTTTCTATATAAGAAGAAGACAGGGGCGCCTGGGTGGCTCAGTCGGTTAAGCGTCTGCCTTCGGCTCAGGCCATGATCCCAGGGTCCTGGGATCGAGCCCGGCATCGGGCTTCCTGCTCCGCGGGAAGCCTGCTTCTCCCTCTCCCACTCTCCCTGCTTGTGTTCCCTCTCTCGCTGTGTCTCTCTCTGTCAAATAAATAAATAAAAATATTTAAAAAAAAAAAAAAAAGAAGAAGACAGGCACTAGAAATCCGTAACTAGAAATCTGGCTAGAAGCTGGAGCCAGGCAGCCTGAGTTTGAATCCCCACTTGGCCACATACCAACTGGGAGACATGGGCCAAGTTACGTCACCTCTCTGTTCTTCCATTTGCTCATCTGTAAAACAGGGGTGACGATAGCATCTACCTCACAGGGACGCTGTGAGGATTAAGTATATCACTGTAGAGAGGCTAGGCAGCTCTGTGTATGGAACCCCGAGAACAGTGCCCAGCTCACAGTAAGGGCTGATGTCAGCTATCATCAGTGTCATCAGGGCTAATGAAGAGCTCTTTGAAAAAAATTGGCTGTTGGGGAGGGGCATACATTTCCCGGTGGGAGAACCCCAAGTTTGGGGCTATTTGCCAGAGGGGAGTTGACATATCATTTATTGACTGTTGGACTGAAGAAACATCCTGACCCTTCCTGAGCTTCTCTGGGAGGGGACATAGTGAGAGAATTCTTTAGAAAATTTGACTGGCATCCCCCGGCAGGTGGAGGCACCAAGAAGGGAAAAGTCCGAAGGGGTAAGGCTGGTAGAGTGAGGAGAAAGGCCTGAGGTGGCCTATGCACCCCTCCAGGGTTTGAGAGGTGAGGATGCTGAGCTTCCCACCAGCTAAGTGGACAGTCGCTTGAGGAGACGTGGGGAGAGGAGGTGAAATCATGGAGGTGGTACTGAGGGCCAGCCTGAGAGTCTGTGGGCCATGCTGAGTGGGAGGTCCCAGTGTGGGGCTCTGGAGAAAGGCACTGGAGTGCTCATGGAGGACAGGTTGGGGTTCAGACATCTGCCATGGAGATCTCTGGACAGCACCAGCTCATTCCCTAATCCGATTTGGCCCTTTCCCTTCCCTTCCAGGTCCCTGCTGCAGCTCTGGAGGGGTGAGGTGGGTGGCGGAGGGACTCTGAGAGTGAAGAAAACCCCCCACCTCCCAGCTTCAGGCTACTGAGGCTCAGTAGGCCTGAGCTGGGGAAAGACAGGGGCTTTGAACTGGATGAGAAATTGAAATTTTAATATTAGAGTGGTCTGCACTTTATCCATTTCTGAGGAGGAGACTTTTCTAGTGCCGACCAGTGACTGGCGATGCTCTGGGCTCAGCCCCAGATACCATCCGGGAGCAGGGGTGCAAAACGCATGGGCTGGGAAAAATAAGGCTATCCGTGGAATATATTCAGTTACTTTAATATCATCTTATTTCATCCGCACGACCGCTCTGCGAGGTAAACTGCCTTCCATATTCCCACTTTCCAGAATCTTAGCAAAGTTGACGGACTTGCCCGAGGTGCCACATCCGGCGGGGGGGCAAAGGCCCTGACTATGACCGCTCTAACACTCGTTGAGGCGGATGCTGTCTCTTGCACCTTTGCATCCCCAGTGCTTAGTGCTGGCCCCGCCATCCAGAACATGCTCTCTACCGACTCGTAAATGGATGCATTGTCCCCATCAGCAGCCCTGCTATGCCCTCACCAGGGTCGAGCCCCCTCTGCATCAGCAGAACAGAATTCTTTAGAGCCAAGCACATTGGGCTCTGGCCCAAACCGGAGCGCAGGGCCCCGATGGACCAGGAGAGAGCCATTGTACTTCGCAGCAGCTGGTCTTTGGTTCCTCTGACCCTCCTCCCAGCCCTTCTACCACAAGACTGTGCTCTGGAGGCGACCTGGTGGCAGACACTGTGCCAGGCTGCTGGAACGGAAGCCAGCCTTAGCCATCTCCCCTGAAGGTCTCACAGGAACAAAACTGGTATCAGGAAATGTCCCCGTGCGCCTGAGAGACTTGGATAGATTGGCCAGCGTGCCTGTATCTTCTTCCTCTTTCGCTCCGTCAGAGCACGGGGTGAGACGGATGGATGAAGGTTCCAGGCTGTTGCTTTGCGGGCTGGTGATGTGGTGTTTGTAGTTTCCACACACAGGCAGCTGATCGCACGGGTGGAAGGAAGGTGGCCTCAGGGTGAATAACCCCGACTAGAAAGGGGGCAGGATTCCCAGCACCCCGGGCTTGGGTGTGTTCTGTGCTCGAATTTGGCCATGGGTGTGTCTGATGTTCTGGGATTCGTATCATTTCAAACAAAAGCTCAAAGCCACACACCGAGAAGATTGTCTCTGGAGATTTGGGAAAACTGCTCAATTTTCCAGAGCTGCCCATAGAGCAACTCCTCCCTAATTTCATTTGCTGTTTGCAAAACATTTTCACAGATAGCCTTTCATGAGCTCCTCATAACAGCCCCCAAAGTTGATGGGAAAATATCACTATCCTTCTTTTACAGAGTTCCTAGAACTTCAATATGATTAAAATACTTGCCTGGAGTCAAAACGGCCGGAGGTGAGGGCACCTGGCCTCCTTCTGGCCTTGCTCCCCGCCCCCCCCTTCCCCTCCAGCTCCCCTTCTGCGGGCCGGCCCTGGGCCACTCCTCAGGTCAACCGTAGCTCTGGTGCCCAGCCTGCGCTGGGACTCGGGGTCCCACGTGCTCGGGAGGGGAAGTCAGCTACCTGGAGAGGTGCTGTGTGGGGTACACTCCCACCATGGCCCTATTTTATATTCCCTTCTGGTCGACCTTAGACCTTTCCAGGGAAAAGTAGTTCCATTTCTGGGGATTAATGTTCAGATAATATTCAAATCCGGTCACCAGGACAGATGTCTAAGGGGTTCACCACAGTGTCATTCAGAGAAGGGACACATGGCAAATAACCTGAATATCCAAGGGGTCCACTTACACAAATTCAGATATATTGAATCAATGGAATATTATTCAGCTTTTAAAAACTCACCTAGTAGAAGTACTTGAGTGACATGGAATGATGTTCTTGATCCATCTTTAAATAAACAAAACAGGTTACATGAGAAGTGTTTCAAGATGCTCCCATTTTGCTTTGACAAATATTTCTATCTCTGTCAACAAGCTGGTAAGTACCCAGAAGGCCATACACCCAAAAGGTAATGGGAGCTATTTCTGGCCGGCAAGGTTATAGGTGATTTTTATTTCTTCTCTTTATCTAGGTTTTCTAAGTACTCTACATTCAACGTGACTTAATCTTTTTTTTTTTTTTTTTTAAAGATTTTTACTCATTTATTTGACAGAGAGAGAGAGAGCACACAAGCACGGGGAATGGCAGGCAGAGGGAGAAGCAGGCTCCCCACTGAGGAGGGAGCCCGATGCGGGGCTCGATCCCAGACCCTGAGATCACGACAGGAGCCGAAGGCAGATGCTTAACTGACTGAGCCACCCAGGCATCTGAGTTAATTTTATAATATGAAGAAATGTCACAACGTAGCAAGACAGGATTAGCTCTACTGTTTTAGTCATGTAGTGATTCAGTCACCCAGCTATTTGTATTTAATGTATTAAGTGTTGGAGATTCAGAGATGAATTCAGAATAGAGTCCACAATCCCTGTGCTCTCGTCCCTTCCCAGGCTCGCAGGGCACCCCTTAGAAGGAAGGTGACATCTACTGAGGATTTACACCATGCCAGGCATCTTCCTTCACACGCTGTATTCCCCTGAATCTTCAACGCCATCCTGCGTGGGAGGCATGACGATTTCTGTTTTAAAAATGGGAGGCTGAGGTTTAGAGAGGTAAAATAACTTGATGAAGTTTCTATGGCCAATTAGTGGGGGAGCCGGGGGTTAGAGGACAGGTCGGCCTGAATGCCCTGCCCCCATTTCATGCCCTGATGCCCTTCACCATGACCTTGGCTGCTCCTATTTCACAAGGATGGATCTTGAATTCTTGGGCTTGAATGGCTTCTAGTGCCCGCCCTGGTTGAAGCTGAAGCATGGTCTCGGTAGCACTCAAGGAGGTAGCTGAATTGCCAGGAGCAACCCTGAAGACCTGGTTTTCTCAGCTCTCCATCACCTAGGGGAACCTAAGCCGATGAAAAGGCCCCTGACCCACGCTGTGCCTGCCATGCACCATCAACTTTCCTCCACCTGCTTCCCACGTGAGACGTGTCTGGATCACGCACCCCTATGTGTTAGGACTAAGGATTCCAGGGAATCCTGCTGCACTGGAGTAGAGATCTTTTGCCGGAAAAGGAATTTGCAAGTTGCCATTTAAAATTGTGAAATCCAGAGGAAAGCATACAGGAAATAAAAAACCCCAAACAAAATAAAAATCCCCCCCTGTGAGCTGAGCTCTGGGGATCAAATATTCTCTTTGTATTGTGCAGAGGGGGATCCTGGGCAGCCAGGGCTGGAGTTTTCAGTTGGCCATGCAGAAAATGCTCCTGGGCACTCCCTTTAAAAACTAAATCAACATTATTTTAATTTGTGTTCCCTGCTTCCTCGTTCACATGGAGAGGAAGGTGTGAGGCTGAGCAAGAGCATATTTCTCTTACAAGTTAACTTAACATGCAGTATGCAGGGGATTACTCTGGGCTCACTCAATACCACTGCCCAGAGCTTTATAGAATTCTATTGATCTTAGCTTAAAGCTGTTTAATTTTTTCACTTTAATTTTCTTTCCTTATCTGCTCATTAAGTGGAGGTGAGGAAGGGGCGGGGGACTGCTGGCAGGTGACACTGCTTGGACTTAAGGCTGGTTTAAGGGACCTGGAAGCTAGTCTAGTGGCATGTATTGGCAACATGTTAACCCAGTGGCTTCGGGTGGGGGGTGGTTGCAGAAAAAGGGAAATAGGCATCCCTGGATGGATATTCTTTTGCTGCTAATATAGGATTCTGGGCATAACATGGAGGGAAAACAGAGTGAATCTGACATAGATACGACCCCCAACGAGTTTACCTTCTAGTAGTGGAGAGAAGCACATAAATCCAAAGTGGGACACGGATGTGCCAGGATGATCGAATGGGATATTCATTTTTGCTCTTAGGGGAGGCACAAAAGAATGAAAACCTAATTTTTCCCAACCATCCCCTAAACCTTTGGCTACAGTGTAATCCCGACACAGGGTCATCAGGGACTTCAGAGGGACTTGCCTGATGGGGGGTGTCGGGGCTGGAGTTTGGACAGAAAGCCTGGGAGGTGGGGAGGGGATGACTAGGGCTGATGGTCTGAGGGCTGGGAACTGCCCACTCCCTGCCATCCTCCCTGGGCTAGGTGGCAGGGCTTCTGAAAGGGCAGCCCATGGGGATCTGGGTTGATTATTAAGCTCCCGTGCCCTGGGAGCCTGGGTGGGAATGGGTTGTGTCTGCACTTAGCTCTGCAGGGTGCACCTCTGGAGGCTGCCCGCAGTAGGAAGGACTGTGGTGATGGTGACAGCCACCAAAGTTGAAGGACCAGGCACGCCTCTTCTTTCCTTGAGTCCTTAAATTCTTAGAGAGCCCAACTCAGAGCAGGAGGGAAGGCCAGTACTACTCATAAATGACATCTACTGAGCTTTCCTATGTATCAAGCACTGGCTAAGTTCTCTAAATGAATCCCCACCAAATCCCTCTGACATAAGCCTCATTATCATCCCCTTTTTGTAGATAATACTGAGGTGGAAAGAAGTTAAGTCTCTTGTCCAAGGTTTTTATGGATGGTTAAGTAGCAGGGCCAGGATTTCATCCTTCTTGTTCTGGCTCCTGGACTCCTTGCCCTCAACCCCTGTGTCTTACAGGACCTACTGGTCCAGAGGCACATCCCTTAGTGGTTGTTCGCATAGCTTGCTGGGGGGAAAAAATAGAATCAAACGTTATGTTTTTTGTGCCCTCATATTGTGGAACAAATTTATATCTAGTGCAAAAGTAGTAGAAGGTAGAGAAGATGGAGAAGACTTTTTCCAGTTGGGGCTGTGAATGAAGTGAAAGTGCAAAAGAGAAATAAGGAGTTCCTGGGGGCAGAGTGACAGAAAATTTAGCATATTTTTGGAGCCAGTGATCATTTCCATTGCCTGTGGCATGGAATGGAGAAATGGTAGGAGGTAAAATGGGAAAGGGAGGTTGTGTCCAGGTCAGAAGGGATTAAGGGAATTGAACTCTATGCTAAAGTTCGAGGGCAGCAAAGGGGTTTCACTTCCTGGGCTGCATTTGATTGGCAGAGGCTGTCTGGACCGTTCTGAATGAAGGATATACAGAATTAATGGAAAAGAAAGCTGGATCAAGCAGCAGTGTCCACCATGGAATGAGTCTCACCAATCTCCTTTCTTGTCCTGGCGTTCAACAAAGATTCTGAAAGACAACAGTGAGGTTGGGCCCTGGTGGGGAATACATGCCCCAAATTATTATCAAACATCTGGTCATTCCGAGGTACAGAGACTGATTCTTTTGTGTCATCAATTACTCGCTCCAACCCTCCCCACCAATTTTATTAAAAATGCCTGAAAATAAGGAAACCAAATCTATTTGGCTGTGTATGCTTCTCATCTGGAGCTGCTGAATCTGATCCAATGGGCAGAACCCTGCATGGGACTCCAGAGCACCAAGGTCTAAGCTGAACTCTGCCAATAACAGCTGGGGACCTTAAGGCTCATGTCTGGGCCTTTCCGAAGTCATCCAGCATCACAGAGCTTTTGTGAGAAGAAAAGGAAGTAACCTATTGGAAAATACTGTGACAATGAAAATGTGCCCTCCTGGTTAAATGCCATATTTTATCAAATAAAAAATGTCATTGATTGTAAACTTTTATTATTAAGAAAGAAAAATGCTGCCGACTACAGTACCCCATCCAGTTTCAATCACATTCTGTTATCAGGGGTGTTAAAATGCTGGAAAAACAGCATTTTGGAATCAATGAAATATGGAACATTATGACAGAGCTCCAGCTCTGAGTTACTAACCTCCATTTAAACAAGCTAAAAATGTGTTTGCTTGGATTACAGACTAGGTTCTTCATGCATGAATCGCCACGTTCAAATCAACTCATGCGACCTGACACAAAAATCTGGTCTCCCATTCTTCCTTTGTAATTGAAAGTTGGAGAGATATGGTTCTTTAAGGGGAGATTGTCCCAATTTACAATGACTATGAAAACACTAGTTTGACTGTTGATTCAGATATAACTGGTTCTAAATCATATAAGCTGCCAAACAGCCTTGATTAAACACTTGCTAGAAATATTTCAAGGTCAAGGAGCCTTGCGATTCTGAGTGTGACACAGTAAAGCTGTGTTAGATGTCAGTCTGGGGCTGGAAATAGTAGAATGTGAGGCCCAAGCTAAAGCTCACAAGCCTGGAATTCACCCTCTCTTCCATTTTATTATTTGTAGAATCCTTGAGAATAAGCTATGTGAACACAAACTATCATCTAACCAAACAGGACAATGTGTATGAGACATTCCCAAGGGAGCCCACACCTAACAATTCCACCACCAAACAGGGCCTGAAACTCTTTTCCAGGCTCCAGTTTGAGACATCCCAGAAACGAATTCTGATCCGCCTCCTTCGGATCATGTGCCACTTGTAGGCAAGTCATTTGTGGCCAAGGGGTGAGATTACTATGATTTTAGACCCCGACTACAAATACATGATTTAAGGAAAGGGAAGGAACAACTTTCTAAATGGGGTGGCCCACTATGCCAGAAGAAGGGAAGGGTTCTGGCAGACAAGAAATAGATGCATTTCCGTTACCAAATTTATTCTCAGAACGACCTTTTCATCTCATGGCATGAAAAAGAAAGTCCTTAGAGGTTTGGCTGACAACAAAATAATCTTATCACCGTAACAGTCAGGCCAATTTAACCCATTAATCAATAACGGGGTATTGGAGCCTCCACAAGATCATAGCCGCCATTTTGGTGAAGGCTAGCATGCCATTCTATAGAGGACACACCCTGGAGGCAATGTGTGTCCATCCTACAGAAATTCCTGACTTTCTAAATACTGTTATTGGAGAACACAGTCTGTCTGTCCAACTGCATGTGTACATTGCAGAAGAGTGTGTATGGATTGTAATTCTCAGAAGGACTAGACCTGATTCCCCTACCCTAACTGACAGAGAAGACCTTCAAAGCTTCTTTGGAAGCCCAGTTACTTGTGTGTCATTGGGCAAAATTCGGCCTCCTCTTCTCATTAGAGACAGATTATGAAACTTATTGCTATCATCAGAGATGCTGCAGAAGATGGAATTGATTTCTTTACAAGGACCCTTAAGGACAGATATTTGATTGATCTGAGCACAGAAATGGCTATGTTGCTTCCTTGAACAACTGGTTTGTTTTTGCTTTACAGACACTAAATCTCATGAACTTTCACATTCCCCTCTTCATGGTGGCTGCTAGGTAGCTCAGAGCCAAATTCATGAACCACTAATAGTTGAACCTTAAATCCTTAACGGCAGACATTTAGTGTATGTGGTTACATCTTGATTCCATCCTATTTCCTTAAGCTTAGTCTCTCTTCATCTCAAATTTTAAGACATGCATATGGGTTATTTAATCTTGGAACACCTTTCATATCTTTATAAGTCACCTTAACTTTTTTTTTTAAGATTAAGGTGAGGATATAAGTGATTATTCCACGCTGGTTTCAAAGGTTTTGAAGCCTTTCAGACAGAAACCATCGTAGTGGAGTGTGTCTTTATGTACAGCGCCACTCCTTCTGGAACCCAGCTGATGTCTCAGGGACATCTTTGATATATTGTCCCTTTGCAGGGGTCTCTAAACCCACTGGCCCACCTTGTAATTGCAAATTACATTGTGAATTTATTGATTTTTCTTCTTAATATTTTTGGCCATGAAAACCGAATTATTTTGTGTTCCTTTCCAAGACTTGGGAGGTAAATTCCCTCCCTCATGGTAATGAAGTCCGAAAGAGAATTCATTTCCATCCCCTACAATACTGCTTTATGTTCAAAAATATCTTCGAGCTTTTACAAATCTCTAATCGCTGAAAGATCTGTAGTTAACAACAAATCTCAAATATTTAGCTTCAGGGATTTAAAATTCCAACTACAATGATAACTAAGATAAAACAATTATTATCTGCAATAAATGATCCACAGCAATGTCTTTTAGAAGAATACTTGGTGGGCGACTTTCACTTCCATGGCTGGGGGTGGGGTTGAGAGCCTGAGGAACTCAGCCAGATGCAAGGGTGGAAAAGTGAACAGTCTAAATGAGGCGCTCATTTCTCAAGTCGGAAACACGAGAAACAGTCCCCTGGGACACCGGCTGCTCTTCCCAGTCATTTGCTGTAGGGCTCTTCATTTCTCTTCCAGGAGCATTTTTAAGCTCCTAGACAAGGTGCACATCCGCACGGGCCCTATTTTTATCGTTTCTCCAAAGGCACAGGAAGTGAGGCAAACCTTTTCGGTGTGATCTGCATCATGTTCTTCTTCGTGCAAGTTCATATTTTGGTTGAAATGATAACCAATAAATATTTAACATTCTAAAAGCTGTGGCTTTCCAGCTCCAGCCATCCATCCGATGGGAGACAATGTTGCATGCATTAATTTACAGCCCACTTTCATTTCAAGTGGGTTGATAATATTTCATAAGGTTGGAAACCAGACGGCATGATTTTGGTGGAGAGAGGAAAAGGGCACAGCTTGGTTTATAGACCTAAAAACTAAATTCTGAGAGGGAGGATAGAAATTGTCTGGCACTCATCTTGTTTTTTGTTTTGTTTTTTTTCTTAATCGACCTTTTCTTTTTTGTGAACTGAAGAAATTAACATTTTAAGAAGTGAAAGCTCTCTTGTGCTGATTTCCTCCCACTCCCCTTTCACACATGCACATACTCAGAAAGTAAGAGGGAGGGTGCTGCCCACAAAAGCTGGCCACAGCGTGTCCCTGCATTTGACCCAGTTGAGCAAAGGTGGTGTTTTGAAAAATGACCAACACTTGACATTTACATGATACTAAGTGATCTATTTGAATGTCATTATTTAAGCGATTGCTTTTCCAGCTTGCAGACAGTCTAATTCTCATCAATTTCACCTTTAATTTAGAAGACAAATGATAACCAATGAAAAGAAGAAGAAGAAAAAAGCCCACCACAGAGGCCTGTGTCCTTACATCTCAGTGGTTTTTCATTCACAGTGTCTTCTGTAAATGAGATTTTGAATCAACCCCAAACTGACGTTGAGTAGAAATATATTCTTCCTTTTTAGCTGGGACTGAGGAAAAATGGACGATGAATAAAATATCCTAATTACAAAAACCCTACAATGGGATCTGTTAAAATACATAAACATAAGTTCAATCATAGGAAAGTAATTGTTGTACATCTATATGCTAATGTGGGAACCAACTACTTTTACTCCAGATAATTCAGTGGTTATTGATTTTTTTTATTATTTTTTTTATAGATTTTATTTATTTGTTTGACAGAGAGACATAGCGAGAGCAGGAACACAAGCAGGGGGAGTGGGAGAGGGAGAAGCAGGCTCCCCGCAGAGCAGGGAGCCCAATGTGGGGCTTGATCCCAGGACCCTGGGACCATGACCTGAGCCGAAGGCAGACGCTTAACGACTGAGCCACCCAGGCGCCCCGTGGTTATTAGTTTTTTATCTTATATGTTTAATAACATGCTCCTAAGTTCAAAAGAATCCAAATACCAATGTTCAGTGATTTTGGCCTTCAAAGACCTTTAGCAGTATAACTATCTAAGGCTCATGCATCACTGCCTGTGCCCCTGGTGAGGTCTGGGTGCTAAAAGCAGAAATCAAGGCTAGCAGCCAAGAGCAAACCGCCTGTGGGATTGACTCCTCTCTGCTTCCTTTCCTCCTGAAATGAAAGGCTCACATGAGGGCGTAATGGCAGCAGAAGCACCAAAGGAACAAAGGTAGGTCATGTACCCATGGTTAGGGTACACATGGACCCCAGGCTGGGCCTCGAGTCTGGGCCACTTTGTTTCCGGCATATACGAGGCCCAAATACCCCTGAAACTCCATTTTCCTTTCAAAGAACTGATAGGATTTGTTTGATGGCAAATGATTAAAAAACCAGTTGGACAATGAAAAAACTGTCTTGTTCATGTAACTGAAGAGTCCAGTGGTAGGACTGATGCTGGGTCAGACTTGGTCCAGTGGCCCAGATGATGTCATCCAGGACCTTGTCACTGGTTTGCCTTTGGTGACACTGGCTTCATCCTCAGGCTGCAGTTTCTCATCTCATGGTAACAAAAGTGTTCTAGCCATTTCCAACTGCACGCCTTCATGACCTCTTCTCAAGGAGAAGGGAGAAGGTCTTCTGTTAGCTCCCGTGACTCTTGGGTCGTCCTTTCTCTCATATCCTGGGGAGGTAGGATATGCTGCTTGGCCTAAGCCAGTCATGGCCCACCCTGCAATAGGGAGCATGGTCACTCCCACCCACATGGAATGGGAATGGGGAGAATGGCTTCCCAAAAGGAAAATCAAAGTACCATCGAATGGGGGGCAATGGAGGCCACGGATGTAAACAAAAGGTATACACTACGACGACTTTGTAGCTTCTTGTTTAACTATGCCTTTTACCAAACATCTTGATTTTATTTCTTTTTGCCACAAAGTCACCTGAGGAAGTCAATGGTGACGTCAGTTCTGGTTGCAGGCTGGATGAAGACTCTGATGATCCTTTGATCTCCATCTCCCAAGTTCTGGCTCCGTGTCTCCAAAAGAAGGGGCTGGCCGTGATGGCAGACACCTGGCACACAGGCCGCCACTTTCCCCTCTCCGTCCTACAGCAGACATCATCCATCAATCACAGGACTTTTTCCTGTGCAGGCCAGATGTGGCCCCAGAGACCTACATAAAACAGTCCTCCGGACAGCCTCTACGAATGTATTGGTGTTGACAAGTGAGATAAAATGTATTTGCCATCCCTGGAAAGGATTGCACACCAATGACCCAAACTATCAATGCATTTCACTCATATACCAAGAGCATTCACAAACACACATGCACAGGTTCCTACACCTCAGTGTTTCTCTAAATGTGGTTTGCAGACCTTTTGCATCAGAATCCCCTTGTGTTCTCATAAAATGTGAATTCCGGAGACTCACTCTAAAGCTACAAGATCAGAATATTCTCAAGATAACAGATTTAAATACTCAATAAGCTAGCAGACGCAATAGAATAATATGCTTCATTCCTACTAGGTCTCTGAGATATTGGCTCATTCTTTGTGTATTCTTTCAGCAGTTTCTTAAGCTACTGTGGGTAGGAACTGGGTTAGTTTCTGTGAATTCAATGAGAATGGTACAAATAAAAGACTCCTAGACTTCCTCAGAGAAACCCAGTGATGCTCTGTGGAAGGAGTTAACAGCCACCAGAGAAGACCAGGAATTTGGGAGTTCAGAGATGGGCAAGATCACGTCTATGTGAGGGGGCTAAAAAGCTAGAAAGTGTCGTGGAGGACTTGGTCCTGGAGCCTTTATTGGCTAGAAAGAGTTGGGGTATGGGATGAGGAGGGAAGAGCTGGGAGGAAAAATGGCAGTGGATGGAAGTGAGAATGTGCAGCAAGAGATCGTGAACAGTCATTTAATGCAAACTGGAGCTGAGAATGGGGGTCTGAGAAAAGAAGTTGGAAAGATAGGATTACGTTTTCATTAGGGAGGGTTTTGTGGGGCTGGCTTCAGTGTTTAGACTTTGTTTTGTAGCTGATGGAAGCTATTTTAAGCAAGGGTGTGATATGATACTAAGCCATGTCTAAGGACGTAACATTTGGAAACGAGGGAGGGGGGAGGAGTAGAGTGAAAAAGGCTGGAGCTTCCGGGTGGTGGAATGTTGTAACTGTGTGTGTGAGAGGCTGGGGGTCTTGGCAGAATCTTGGCAATAGAAATGGAGGGGAACAGGGGTGCCTGGGTGGCTCAGTCGTTAAGCGTCTGCCTTCGGCTCGGGTCATGGTCCCAGGGTCCTGGGATCGAGCCCCGCATCGGGCTCCCTGCTCAGCGGGAAGCCTGCTTCTCCCTCTCCCGCTCCCCCTGCGTGTGTTCCCTCTCTCACTGTGTCTCTCTCTGGCAAATAAATAAATAAAATAAAATAAAATAAAGAAATGGAGGGGAACAGATGTGAGAGCCACTGAGGAAGCAGAACCATAGGCCTTGTTGGTTTGACAGTTTGGCCAGACTTTCAAAGGCATATTAGTTAGGATATGCTGGGTCATGCTGCAATAACAAATTAATCTTGAAATCTCTGTTTTTAACATAACAAAATTTTACTTACCTCATGTTTTACATCCAAGACTGATTGGCAGGGGGCTCGATTGTACTCAGTCACTCAGGGACCCAGGTTGAAAGAGGCTCTGTTATCTTTCAGCTGCACTATGGAGCATGTGGCCTCCTGAATGCTAAAGAAGAGGAAGAGACAGATGCAGCCAGAGCAAAGACTTTTAACTGATCTGACATCAACATCACTTCCACTCAGAGTCTGTTGCCCTAAACTAATCACATCTAACTAAATATCTATAAAGGAGGCTGGGGAAGTAGGGGAAAACGTGGAATATTTGGTGAGCCTTCCATTTTTTAGTTATAATAGGGCAATTTCTGCATTTCACCCAGAGGCAGAAATTAAGAAATTACATACCTGAGTTGCCCCTAGAACATGGAGGTAAATTGGTAGGAGGAAGAGACTGGAGCATAATTTTTGTAACATAACCAGTCACTTTTAGAGGTGGTATTACAATTCCAGGCACAAGGGGTGGTATGCTTTCAACCCAAGTGGTTCTACCTTAGAGGTTTAGGCTTTAAAAGTTAGTCAAAGGAGTCCCTGACTGTGACTATCTGTAGTAGTGAACACACCTCATGTAAGGCAAGCAGAAACCAGGTCATGTACATGCATACACATACATACACATACACCCTTGGGTTTTAATGAAGATAGATAGATGATAGATAGATAGATAGATAGATAGATAGATAGATAGATAGATATACATACATAGAGAGAGATTTTAAGGATTTTATTTTTAAGTAATCTCTACACCCAACATGGGGCTCAAACTCATGACCCTGAGATGAAGAGTTGCATGCTCTTCCAACTGAGCCAGCCAGGTGTCCCTAATGTATAAAACAAAAACAAAATCCCCAAATCCAAATATATTTATCTTCCTCAACAACCTCAGAGGTTTTTAGAAATAAAAATATTTTTATGGAGTGAGAAGTCTTCTGAGAACCCCCACTAACTATTTTGAAAGTCTTCCTTCTGAGTCTTGAACACCCTTCCCTCCAAAAGAATCTGGGCTGCTGTCAGACAAACACACTGACGCAGACAGCAAGTAATCACTCTGTGCCCACCAAGTCCCAAGCATTCCTCTAGGCCCTGGGGATGCCACCTTTCTGGAACTTACGTTTAGTTGGGGAGAAATATATTTAGTCAGTACACAATTAGAACTTTAACCAGGACTTCATACTCCAAACTCTTTGCACTAACATGTCATGTTTATTCTTCAAATGAAATCTTCCAGCTTTCTATCACTGCCACCTCCTGAAGAACTAGCTCCTTCCCAAGCCTCCTTGAAAAACCCTAACAAGCCCAAACTTATTGGGTGGCATGAGGGGGTCTGGTGCTAGGGGGAGATGAAGATGAATAAGGCTTTCTCTTTGCTTTCAGAGGGGCTTCTGGTCTATATCTTGGGTGCCAATCTATCTTTTTCTGATGTGCCCCCCAGTTTTCACAAAATTTCAGGCCAATGCTAGAGCGCCTGAGCTATCATGACTGCACCATGGCCAGGCAAGAGAAGAGCTCTTTTTGCCCACCTTTATGAAGGGCAGGAAGATATTCAGGAAGAGGATGGGGGTACTTTCCACCCCTGCACTCCAGACAGAACTGTTGTATTAACCAAAAAAAAAAAAAAAAAAATCTGGTTCCAGAGCGAATCGAAAGCCATCTTCTTTTTGCTCCTAGGGACAGCGGCTCCACCAGAAACTACTTGGAATCGTTGGGGCAGAAAATAGAAGGCTCTTTGGGAACACAGTGCCTCTGATCCCACTCCTTTTATGCCCCAGGAAAAGAAAAGAGGCCCATGTGAAAACCCCTCCTGGGGCTTCCCAACCAGTTAAACATGAGGGAGAGGAGAAAAGGGGAAAAAATTCTAAATAAAAGCAAAGTCTTTGAAAAACTTCAAAGAAACATTTCTCCTGTTCAGAAGTCAAGAGCACATCTGGCTGGTGGTGAAAAGAGAAGTGGTGTCATCTGGGCAAAAATGTTCTTTTCAAATATGTCCTTTAAGAAAAGCAAGAAAGGAGAGTGCAAGAGATTGAGAGGAGAAGAATAATGCAAAGAGGGAAGGGAAGTTAAAGGGAAAGAAAAAGAAAAAAGGGAAAAAACCTCCTAAATCTTGTAATGTTTTAGGAGGGCTTATTAGAGTGAAAATTAAGTGTCATACAGAGCTCTGCTCCAGTATTGATGGCCTTTATTCAAAGAGCCATCACCCTGTAAACTCACTTTAACAACTCCCTTCAGATGAAATATAAAAATTAAAGACATTTACAACACAGCTTAGTAGCAGATGTAGTCGTCCTATTGGGGCTTAGATCAAATAGCGATGTAAACCCCAGCAGGATAACAGGTCTTATGAAAAAGTCCTTAACAACAGCCCCCAAAAATCTTGGAAATCTTACAAAACATGTTTCCCATTCTCTCCCAACCTCAAGGATCCCCCTCCTTCCCCCAGCCCCTCCCGTGATCTGCTAGACTCCTTTTCCATTGTCATCCTTGTCTGGAGTTCTTATGAGTCACTCTACACTTAGCAACTGGACCAAAAAAAAAAAAAAATCTGGTTGGGCTTCTGGTTATCTTCTCCATCTAGTCATCTGCCTCCATCATTACCTGGGGGAGCGCCAGGGTGAGGGATGTGCTGAGCAGTCTGGGAAAAAGACTGATATGTACCTATAGCTCAAACGGAGATTGAGGTCTGACCTTCACCTTGGTCTGTTTTTCCCCATTTGCGTCTCCTTCTTCTTCAGCTCTCATTTTTCCACCTAGAGGAACCCGAAAAGAGATTTCCAATTTGATTTAGAGGCTGGGTCCTCACTAGTATGGGAAACATTTATATCTGTTATATTGTAACGACTGCAGGTGGGGGCCTTCTCCCCAGTCTACCCTTTCTAAAGAAGACTTTCTTGAGGATTTATTCTGGGAGCCATCTTCATCCATCCACCCACACCACGCACCCATTCACGCGCTCATTCATTATTTCAAAAAGTACATTCGTGTGTCTATGACATGCCAGGCACTGGGAAGGTGCTGGAGGCATGGACATGATCGTCCTGTTGGTTATGGTTCTTTTTGTCCTTGAGCTGACATGTCCATGGACTGGCTTTGGAAAGAGAAAAAGCTTAGAGAATGAAAGTGGAGAGGTATAAGTAAGATCTATGTGAGAATTTCTGGTTGTTAGGTTCAGTTTTTCTGTGCCCCCAACTCTTAAAAATGAAGCCAATGACCTTTCTTGTCCCCACCACAGTGTATGGAAAGAGTCAAGTTGCCCTTTAGGCCCAGGGGCTTGTCCCCAGACTCCTCTTTCCTGGCAGATGATCACTTAGCCAGTGATTTGGGAGTGATGGTGTTAGATCTTTGGCCACAGCTTGGCCCTTGGACCAGACAGAGGCCAAGAGGCTGGAAAATAAAGAAGAATCTAAAGGGCCTTGATGAAAAAGAGAGCAAATCCTGACCCTGTAATGAGCTCTACTCTGAGGATAGGTCAAGGCCCCGCTTCATTGGAAGCAACCTGATAAGAAAACCAAAATAAAGTGTTATCACCTCAGCTGGCTGAACCAAGGCCAGTGAGAAAATTGTCCTAGGGAGCCCTGAAAGCAGTAAATGAGAAGCTAGCTTGGATGTCACATGGAGCTTAAGAAGGTTGGAGACATTCCAGGGCTAAGTGGGGGCCTTCTAAGGTCATGCAGTCTACAGTTTTCCAACACCCAAGCCAACATTTACAGCTTGAACTCATGCCCTCCCTGCCCTCCTCTCTTTTGCTTTACCCAAGAGATCTGCAATATGATTGGGTTGCAAATTTTGTCTGGTCCATCCCCATACCTCCCAGCAGGCTTGGCTGGATTTTGTTTCACACATGGTCTAATCTGAAAACAAACACTGGAAATCAGCTGGTAGGGTGGGAGGCCATGTTGATATGACCAATGATCAAGGAAAGTTCCCTCTCTGGATCCCGGCAAGGAATGACTTCAAAGGTACTTTCCTCACACTCACTAAGTATCCTCCTACTCACACACATACTCCACACCTACAGACGGCCACAGTCCCAGTGGATGACTTTGCTATGCTCTGGGCCATTTGGTCATAGAGGAGGCAGCATTTACCTCCACTAATGCAAGGTCAAGTCTGTGAAGAGAATGTGTGCTTATGTAAAGAACCAAAGAAGATAATAGTTGCAGCCTATGTCACAGGCATGGACTAATCTTCGATTAAATAATGATATTCAGATGACATTTCTTGGCAACTGGCAGACCAGCTGGAAAAATAAGTCAAAATTTCCACAGAGAATAGACCGTTTTGCCATCCAAAGCTGGCCAAGTACAAACAACAAAGGTTCTAAATACATGTGAATAAAAGGTCCCAGCACTCTGGCTTGCAAAGGGGCTCCCTTTTCTCCTCACAGAACTGCACATATGTGTAAAGTGCACATGTGAATTTAATATCTGCTGCATCCAGTTGTCTGTCCTCTTCCTCCTGGGTATTCTGACCCTTGAAACTTCCTAGTCCAGGTTTTCATTTTTCAGATGAGGAGACAGAAATCCGAAGAGCTGAAGAGCTTGAAGGACTTGCCCGAGGCTACACAGCAAGCCAGGAGTCTTGACTCTCATTCCAGTGCTCTTTTGAGTGCAGTCTGACCTCCACAGAGCTGATTGGTGGAATCTGTAAGCACCCATCATGGGATGCATGCATGTGTGCAAGAATCAGCATCATTGGGCTGATGTCTTAAAGGTACGTGTGTATGACATGACCTGATGGGAAAACTCCAGCTTGGACCTAGTCTAATGTCCGAATCCCAAAAGAGAATGGTGGAGACCCTGATGCAGGGACTATTTACACAGAGGCTGGTGGAGTCAAGGGAAGCTGACAAGGGATGGGGCAGAAACCCATGTGCAACAGTAGAGCTCTTCTGGTCCTTAGACCAGAAGGAGGCCAGTAGAGGGAGAAGTTTCCCAAACCCAAAGAGAGGTTGGGTTGCTCTCTTGGTTGGGGGGCTCAGTCAACCAAGGTAGCCTGCCTGGCGGAAGCTGCGAATCGATACTGTGACCTCCCCCTTCCCCATTCTCTCAACTCCTACTTGTGCCTCCCGTTGCATGAAGCCAACAGGAGCTAAAGGCAGGGGGGCCAGGATGTGGGCCATAAGTTGGGCCTCCCTGTGGAAGAGAGTAGTGATTGGGTCTAGAGGACCAAATAGAATATCCTGCATGTCTGGGTTCAAATCTCAAGTAGCTTTGCTACTTACCATGCTGTGACTTGGGATAAGTGACACAATCTGCCCTTGGATTCCTCGTCTGTGAGATGGTTATAATGCCACCCACTTTGAGAGGTGAAGTGACTGGTAGGGCTGCTGTACGTGCAGCTCTGAGCTCAGTGCCCATCACTCCTGGTGCAGTTTTCTCTCCTCTCAGGAACACCAGAGGCTCCTGGACAATTTGGCAATAGAAACCCGAAGCCTTACACTTTTGCAGACCTTCTGATCCAGCAATTCTGCTTCTAGGAATTAGTTTCAAGGAACGAATCTGGCCCGTGCACAAATTTATAATGCTTTTTGCCACCCCGCTACTTAAAATGTGAAAATTGGGAGCAGATTTACTGTCTATATCCATCAGGACTCCTAGATGCAAACAACAGAAACGGATTCTGGATGAGTTAAGCAGAAAAGGAATTTATCGAAGTAATATGGGATGACTCACAATTGCCAGAAGAGGCCAGGTTGCCTTGGTGGTTGAAAACAATTAGCCTTCTCCTCTTGCACACTCAAGTTCATGGCTGATAATTTGTGAGCAGCAATGTATAAACCATGCCCCAGACACCCAGTGTTCATACCAAATTGTGTGGGCAAACCATCTTGTCCCTACCACCCAAAGTCATGTTTCGTAGGCAAATTCCAGATGCACCAGCAGAATGAGGGAGATGTGCTTGGTAGCAGCACTTGTGGAAAAGACTTGAAGAGGTTGGTCACCAGCAAGCTCCACACCAAGCCCAGACTGAGGTTCTTAAAGGAGCCAGTCAGCCCACTCCAGTTCACAAAGGCGGTCACAGATAGACTACAGTGATCGTGGGGGAAAGTGGACCCGATGCTGGTACTTTGACCCCAACCTGCCTGTGCCTAGAATGTTGATGCCCAGGTTCCCTTTACTGGGCCTGTTTGCCCACCCAGATGCTCTGTGGGCTATTGACAGCTCACAGCTGCCCACCTTCTCCACTGAGTTGACTGAGGGAGTGCCTTGCCTGGGCAAGGTTTCTTCATCCTCTGACCCCAGGGATCTGGCAAAAGCCAGACTTTTCTCCTCTCTTTTCCTTCTTTAATTTTCCTTCCTCTCTCCCTTATCAGTTTTCCTTGAGGAGCACCACCCCCTTGATAAATCAGCTGTACTCAGTCCTTATCGCAAGCTCTGCTCCTAGGAAAACGGGCCGAAGTCATTGTCTGACTTAGATTTATGCCTGGCCTTGAATTCCGTCAAGGGATTTGTGCTTGGGGCCTGGTTTCTGCCCTCATTTGGCTCCCAGGCCCTGCTGTCACCAAGCCCAGCGTGATAGTGAAGGAGAAAAGGCTTACAGTGTTGTGGGAAGGATAGACATTCATGCAGGGGTGCGATTTTGTTTTGGTCCTCTCACAGAGGAGCCAGATCTCAAATGATCAGACTGGGGTGCCTCTCTCTCTCGTGACCCCCCAGCACCCCGTGTCTACCTCTACTGTCACATACACCAATCACACTGTTGTTGTTGTTTTTATAATACTCTGCTTTCTTGTCTTTCTCCCCGATGAGCCTGAGCTCTAGAGCGAGGAAAGTCTTAGTCTTACTCAAACTCAGAAATGGAAGTGATTGTCATTATTATTGACAGGCACACAGGTAATCTTCGTCAAGTGAAAGCAAGAATCTTCAGAGGACAGGTCTCCCCCAACTCAGGGAGTCAGTACTGATCTTTGGGGAGAGGGGATTTATCCCCAAAGCCAGGCTTGGTTATCAGAGTGGCCCATAGATGAGCTTGGGCTGAGAAATGAATGAGCGCAGATTCTCATTACCTACAAGTCATTAAGTTATGATTAGAAAAAAGGGAGAGAGGAAGGCATGAACATTTGTGAAGGGATACAACATCTGTATTCGGCCGTGCACAGCTACCACACTGGCCCACGGGGCCACCTTTAATGAACAGCATATGTTATGGTTTCTGCAGACCATATTGTATACCTGCTTTGTGCAAAGCGTTACACAACACAAAAGCGATTTCCGTTGAGGTCCCTGCCCCCAAGGACCTCACAGTTTCAAAGTAAACAGGCGGTTATAGAATGGATAGTATTTATTGAGTGTTCACTATGTAACAGGCGTGGTTCGAGACACTTCACATGTATTAATTCATTTAATTCTCACTGCAACTGTCCGAGATAGGTAATCCTACAAGGGTAAAAACTGAGGCTCAGAGAGGTTTATTAACTTGCCCAAGAAAACAGCTCCAGAGTGGGAGAGCCAGGATTTGAACCCACACCCTTTTAGCTCCAGAGCCCCTCAGCACTCAAACCCAGCGAATGCTCTGGGCCATTTAGTCAAGAGGAGGCAGTATTTACCTCCAGAATGAGGAGTGCTGCAAAGAGAAGTGACTGAATCACCACAACAAGCCCACTCTTCTTACAGAAAACCTTTACTAATGTCCTACTGGCTCACCCAAATCACTGCGTCCAAAATGAAAAGCGTGCATCCTTTCCCTTGATCGTCTGCCCCTTATCCTCGTCCTTCTGGCCAACCATGTCTCTATCAATGATCTCAATCCAGGATCTCAGAGCTGTCCTCCATCCTTCCTTCTCCCATGTCACCTGTCACGTCTACCTGCTTGCTAGGTCTGCTGGATTCCACATCAGGTAGAACTCCATAACTCAGCCCCTTGTCCCCACGCTCCCGGCCCCCAATTGCTGGGATCACTGCAGTGTCTCCGGTAGCTTCCCGACCGCCGCTCCTTCCCCCTGTCGATGCCCGTCTTACTAATGCCTCCTCACACGGCCCACCCCGGCCACTCTGCAAGCCTCCGGGAAGTGACTCAGACTCTGGTCCAATCCATCCTGGAGGCCAGGGCTCTGCCTTTTTTTTTTTTTTTTTTAAGATTTTTATTTATTTATTTGAGACAGAGAGAATGAGAGACAGAGAGCATGAGAGGGAGGAGGGTCAGAGGGAGAAGCAGACTCCCTGCCGAGCAAGGAGCCCGATGCGGGACTCGATCCCGGGACTCCAGGATCATGACCTGAGCCGAAGGCAGTCGCTTAACCAACTGAGCCACCCAGGCGCCTAGGGCTCTGCCTTTTTAAGAGTAATTCTGGCCGGGACTAGGAAGTGACTCACCCCCGCTTCCCCTCAGGGCAGGGCAAGAGAGGCCCAGCTGTATGCACCAGAAATCACACTGCTTCGCAAACGGTTCATTTCCATGTGACTCACCTGGGAATCCTGGTGAAGCGCAGAGTCTGATTCAGTAGGTCTGGGGTAGGGCCTGAGAGTCAGCATTTCTGAGGAGTTCCCAGGGGAGGCGGCTGCTGCTGGCCCCCAGACCTTAGTTTGAACAGCAGGTACTAAAGGGCAGTGTTAGGGGTGACAGCAGGGCTGTCTCCAGCCACAATCTTAGGCCAGGACAAGCAGAGCTAGAGACAAAATCAGCCCCGGAAAGCTTTATCGAGCATGTGCACTAGGCCAGATGCCAGGCCACGTGCTACTGAAAGCCCAGGGGAGCTGGCATGGCGGGGCTCCTGACATACGTTCTCTCTAGTTCTTGCGATATTGCTCACAATAGGCACAATGATCAGAGATGCTCAGAGGGAGGTTCAGAGGCAGAAAGGGCAGACCTGAGATCCCATCATCATTGCCTGAGTTCTCGGGTACCCAGAGCTGCAGGCCTGTCAACGAACACTAGGCCCAGGCTGGGCCACCTGAGACCCCCCAACCTCCCCCCAAGCGCCCACCTGGAGCAGACGAAGCGACAGAGCACAGGACCCTCGGTGTGAGGAGGCCCTGAACAGAGACAGCAGAGTGAGACTGGTGGAGAACTCTGGACTGGCTGTTTACCCTGGTTTGACAGTAAAAATGAGCAGCGTGACCCTGAGCAGCATTTTCCCTCCTTGGGCTCCTTTATTCACTGGGAAGGCCAGGGGCAGGACCGGGTACCTAATCTTTGGGGCATAGCACACAATGAAAATGGGGGCCTCTGGTTAAAAAAATGCCTACGAATTTCAAGATGGCAACAGCAGATCGTTAACCCCGGAGCGGGACCCTTCCCAGTGTGGGGCTCTGTGTGTCCTCACAGGTCGCACACCCGTGAAGCCAGCCCTCGGGTAGGGTGGGACAAAATGATGTCTAATGCCCCTTCACGCTCTATTGTCCAGGAAAGTTGCTTTTCTGCTGTCATCCTCATTTTGCATATTTATAATTTATCTGTCACCCAGAAAATACGTGCGGCAACCTCTCTCCACCTGGCTCTGCCTCTGTCTGGTGTCATAGGATCATCTCCCTCCTCGTCCCATCTGCTCTACCACCCGAAGACCTTGTAAGGTTTGCTGTGTCACGAATGCGAGAAATTGCCCCAGGCCCGTGGCCATCTTGGAGGAGCCGAGGGAGAGCACGGGTTGGGAGGAAGGAGAATATGCCCTTCTTCTGTCCTGGATCCCATCCTGTGCAGACAGCTCCTTCATTTCCCAGGTCTTTCCCGCCTCCCCGAGAATCGGAACAGAGGCATTGAGAAGAGTGAGTCAGCCGCACAAGTCCTGTCCTTGCCTCCTACCCCCCCAATCCCCCACCCAGGGCCTGAATACCTCAGTTCCCAAACTCTCTGAGTCAGGGAGGTCGCCCCGAGGACATCTGCCTGTTTATCTGAGCCAGCCGGAGCAAGCAATAGCTGCTCAAATGAGCCCAGGAGGGAGGACACTTCCCGGGGCCAGGAGGCCAGAGCAGGTGGACTCCTTGCCCTCGCCCCGGACGCCTGCAACACTGTCCAGGTGGCGGAGTACAGGGAGGGCACTGGCTGCTCGGTACCCTTCCAGCATTTCAGAGCCTCGGCCCAGCGCCCAGCAGAGCCCCTACCAGCATCTTTTGGGATGCTGAGCATCGGGGTTGTCAAAGTGTAGGAGGCAGTCCACGGCACAAACTGGTCCCTGAGAAACAGACAGAGGCACTGGCCTGAGTGTCAGGGCCCCGGGGTCTCTCTCAGGTTTTGCCACTGACCTTGGGGGGAAAAAAAAATCACCTTTTCTCTCTTGATACTCTCTGGGCCTCAGTTTCCTTATCCAAAACGCGAAAGATCTTCTTTGCCCCCTTCCCCAAGGCAGAATGAATCGGTCCTTCTCTGGGATCCCCAAGCATCCAGTACTGTAACTTGATCAGGCACTTTCCACGTCGTGAGATGGTTGGTCAGTTCCGTATCTGACTCTCCCTCTAGGTGATCAGCTCCTTAAGGGCAGGCAACATATTTCAGTCCTTCCCTGGTGCCCCTCTTAGCCCTCACCCTCCACCCTTCTGTGTCTTAGATGCTCAGACTGCACCGGGGACGCTGGTGTGCGGGGAACGACCATCTTTCACATCCAGGAAGGTGAAAACATCACACGTGCCCTCTGCCTGCAATGGGAGAGATGTAAACAAAGGGAAGCCTGAGATCTCTGCCCACCACGCCAGCCCGAAGAACTGTCTTTGGAAACCTCCCCGACTCGCATGCCCTCTCTCTCTCTGTCCCGTGCCTGCCTGGCCACCGCTGAATTTTGTCTTCTGTCACCCGACTGCAATGGCCCAGTGTCCTGTCGACATCCGACGGTCATGTGAAGCCCAGAAGGCCCAGCAGTGCTGCCTGAGGAGAGTTCGGGCTCTTGCCAGGAATGGTGAGGCAATTCCTGGTAATGGGCATGGGGCACAGGTATGAACTTCAGACCAGACCCTGGGGAGGTGTCTAAGGAATAAACGGAGGTGAGAAAATTCTGGAAGCAGCATCTGCTTCCCCTGGGAGCCCAAGAGGGCTGGGAAAAGGCCTGTGAGCCCTTGGGGAGGCGCAGGGCTCCACCGACAGGCAGACTCCTGAGGCTCCTCTCCTGTTCTTTCTGCCACTCTCCGCTAGTGGGTAAGGAACACTGTGGGGACTTGCAGTCACCGGAACCAAGGCAAGGTTGGTATTATGGACCAAATGGAGCCCTCCTTTCCCTCAAATTCATACTCTGAAGCCTTAATCCTCAATGTGATGATATTTAGAAATGGGCCTGTAAGGAAGTAATTAAGGATTAATGACGTCACAAGGGTAGGGCCTAATGCAATGGGCTGGTGTCCTTATAAGAAAAGATGCCAGAGACCACTCTCTCCACCTGCCACGGAGAAGAGACCATGTGAGGACACACCAAGAAGGTGGCTGTCAGCCGGCCAGGAAGAGGGCTCTCACCAGCAACCAGCTCTGCCGGCACCCTGATCTTGGACTTCTAGCCTCCAGGACTGTGCGAAAATGAACTTCTGCGGTGTGAGGCACCCAGCCCGTGGTATCTTGTTATGGCAGCCTGAGCTGACTAATACCATTGGCCTGTTGGCGGGCACCACCTCTCACGCACCAGGGTGGGGCCAGATGTCACAATACAGGGGCTAAGCCAGAGGTTTTATGGGAAAAGGGAAATTTTAAGGCCAGCAAAGGTGTGGGTCCCCGTTCTCCCACTGTGCCTGTGGGGTGGTGTCCTGGGCTGGGGAGGTGCTCACTGCCATGTGGCAAGTCAGCCCTTCCTGAGGATCCTTCCTTCTTATGGAACAAGCAAGAGAGGAACCTTATCACTGGGGGCAGCAATCAGACCACTTTAGCACAAGGCAGACTGGCCTCGGGGGCCAGCATTTACCAGAGCTGTCTGGGGACGTCAGCTCCTAGGACCTGGAGCCCTTGAGACCTTGTGACTGAGGACACCTGAGCTCAGCCACAGGCCCTTCCCACTGGCAGATTCGGGGCCCTTGGTGCCTGCAAGATCATTGCTTCAGCAATCTGGAGTGAGCACCAGGATCATTCCAGACAACCCAGGTGCTTTTGTTTAGGCATAGACCAGAGCAATCAGAACAGCATTCCCCTGGGGTTGACAAGCTGTGGGAAAGGGAGCGAACCCAGGGGAAGGTCAAATGCAGGGACAGTGCTGGTCACTTGATCAGCTGCCCTTCCCTATCGGAGACTCTCCTGCCTAGAACGGATTTAGTCCTGATTAAGGGAGCGGGCATTCCTTCCATATGAGGGGACAGGGCAGGATCCTAGGGGACCCACGGGATCATGGGCCACTGGGTGTCGCCAGGCCAATGAGACCACACGACCCTAAATGCTCTTGACCTGCAGTGGCCTCCTCTGTCAGGGGGGAAGAGAGTGCTGAGGGGCCACGAAGTTTCAGGGTTCACGTGCTTGAGGGAGAGGGCCAGAGGCAAGACTCACCAGCCACCTGTGCCCCAGCCTTCCAGGGGGGCTGAGATGCGCCCAGGCTACTTTCCTCCCCACCCCTGGATGCCTTTCTAAAAATGGACATGTCTGGCGAGTGAGGGCCTACGATACAAACCATACTTGGCTTTGCTTAGTCCCCCAGACCTTGATAGCTGAACCAAGCACCCCCCGTAGTGTGCGTGTGCCCAGGATGGTATGGATGCGTGTGTGTGTGTGTGTGTGTGTGTGTGATCTGTGATGTGCTGGCTCTGGAGAGAAGAACGGAGACGGGGCAGACTGCTCTCTCCCGCCCCACCATCCTCCTCCCATGCTGACCCCCTGGCCTGATCCTGCGGCTGACGTCACTCACAGGGTCTTGTCTCCCATGGTGCTTTCTCTGCAGTCCGTCCAGGAGCAGCCAGGCTTTGATGGCCCCCTCTGGCTGCCTTGTAAGGTCGGACTCAATGGGAGGCTAGCAGAGCAAAAGATCAAACAGGCCTCTGCACAGTTTACCTCTGTCTGTCCTGCCCATACCCTGGGCAGCATCTCAGCTTTGGTGGATTTCACTGTCACTTTCTGTGATTACCAAACAACTTCAAAATGTGTCCAGGCCAGGGGCGCCTGGGTGGCTCAGTCGGTTAAGCTTCTGCCTTCAGCTCAGGTCATGAACCCAGGGTCCTGGGATTGAGCACCATGTCTGGCTCCCTGCTGAGTGGGGAACCTGCTTCTCCCTCTCCCTCTGCCCCTCCCCCCCCACTCATGCTCAATTTCTCTCTCCCTCTCTCTCTCTTTCTCAAATAAATAAATAAATAAATAATCTTAAAAAGAAAAAAAGTCCAGTCCCGTCTAATCCAAGAGTTTCACCCTCTCACCCAATTTAAGGTCTCCCTGTCCCAGCTGAGCCCCATCTCAGGGGAAGAGGCTGTGTTTAGCTTCCATGTGCAGCTTCTGGGGTCTTGGGGTTGGAGCAGAGGAAGAGGGGTGACAGAGGACAGAAGTCTTTCTCTCCTGGTCTATTGCCATCTGGCACTGGGGATCCTGGCACGCACACAAATACTGGCTCATTTCCTTCTAACGAGCATTTGTGGGTCCTCCTAGGGTTCGTGGGCCGTGCCTTTACTTGGCATGGGAGACACCATCTCTAGCCGACAGCTTATGGCCAGCCCTGCTCGACCTCCATTCTGTGGCGCACCCTATGGGCCACCTCCAACCTCTTTCTGCTGGAGTTGCCTTAGCTCTGTCAGGAAGCTGGCTTGGCTGGAGATCCTGTCAAGACAGAACCCAACCTGCTGCCTGCCGTAGGTCCACGTGGCCCACAGACAATTGCCTGTCCTTTCTTCACCTTGGGTGAAGCATAGCTTGTACCCACCGTCACCTTCTCAGTCTCCCGCATCAGGCTGTGGTCATCCAGCCACTTGCCTTCAGACTTTTCCAGACAGGCTTCAGGGATCCACCCAGTGTCTCCTCTCTGGTGCTTCAGGTCAGGCTCTCTCAAGGAGTCCCTTCCTGAGGGGCCCCAGTTATTGGCGTCACCATCTCTCAGATTTCTGTAGCTCAGTGAGCCTGTGGCCAGAAGGGTGAGTTCACGGTCTTCTCATGGGAAACACGCCTGTTCTGTAAGCATGGTCCTCCCGAAGTCCCCCTCTCTCCCTGCCTGAGAGTGAGCAGATGAGCAGTCTTGCTGACAACGTGGGACGTTCTCTGCTCCAGTCTCTGCCGATTGGTCCTCCTCTGTGCTTTAGAGGAGGGGGTGGACTAAGAGAATGGTCTTCAAACTATCTTGTTCGACTACTTCCTAAAAGGATTTTGGAAAACTATGTAGCCTTTTAAGCATCTTTAAGCATTTTAAATGCTTTTGCTACTAAACATTTAAGATTGACATCTAAAATTTTACATCAGAAGTTTGAACGGTTCCAAAGGATGAGATTTCTGGTGCACTGAACATGACATGCACACTTTAAATACTTTTCACCGAGACCCTGAAGTTGCTGGTTTCGATCATCCAATGTATGCAACATAGCTACCGTTTAACTTAACTTGGCAAAATCAAAGACTTCAGTCAAAACTTTTTCTAAAAAAGGAAAATTCTGATTTCACTCGAAAAAGTGAAAATATTGTATTAACATAATACAAAAGTTAATATGTACTGGAAACCCCTGCATTCTTTTTTTTTTTTAATTTTAGATTTTATTTATTTATTTGAGAGAGAGAGAACACAGGCAGGCGGGAGCAGCAGAGGGACAGGGAGAAGCAGGCTCTCCACTGAGCAGGAAGCCGGCTGCAGGGCTCGATCCCAGGACGCTGGGATCATGACCTGACTTAACTGACTGAGCCACCCAGGCGCCCCATAAACCCCTGCATTCTTATCCCAAGATAGACAGGTAGGTAGGCAGGAGGTGGTTTGTGGTGGTTTGTCACTTGTATGAAATATCCCTGGCTTGGATTTTTACTGGGCTCTTCCTTGTAGTCCTGCATTTGGTGCCCTGAGGATTTTATACCCCAGGGAGTTGCCCCACAGCCAGGGTTTGGGATGCGCAAGGCCTTTCTTTGCTCTAGTGGGAAAACTGGAAACCACCAGTGTGTGCTCAGACACTTTAGTTTTGGAAAGAATGCCAAAAGAGAGGGGCTGGAAAGATGTCTTCAAGGCTGTCTGTGCCTGTGTGTTCTTGGGAATGTCTCCCCGAGTCCCCAGGGCACCCAAATGGAAGGCCACTAGGCCAATGGGTGCTGTGTCTTTTGTGGTCGCCCCTCACAGGTTCTGCATGGATGGCCCGACGCCCCTCATTAGCATTGACACCCTCGGTGTTGGACTTGAGGTCTCATCTGAGATAGGAATGGCGGGCAAGTCCCTCGTGAACACCTTGCTCGGCTCATGCGGGGCCTGGCCCACGGGGGTTGCCCAGGGAGGGTCTGTGATCCATGTCTGATGTCAATGCTGAGTCAGCCCCCACAGTCTCTGCTGCCCCCGTCCCTGCCGCCTGTCCCTCCCTGCGTGGGAAGGGGTGTGATGGGGAATTCTGGGCTGAGTAGCCACATCTGTGTGGTTAGGGCTTGGGTGTGGGCGGCCGTGGGAGACACAGCTGGCTGAGAGGGGCCGGGGGACGTGTCTGGGGGATGAGGCCTGGGCCAGGGCAGAGTGTGTCAGCCAAGGGGAATCCCCGCAGCCCCATTTTCGAAGTCATTTGCAAGGTTGAGCTATTGCTTTGTCTGGGTCCAGGGACCCCCCACTTTCGGCCACAGTCTGGGGAACTATGGGCAGTTGGGGCCACGGTGGCCTCTTGGAGTAGCAGCCGTTCAGCATGCAGCCTCCACGGACTCAGCCTGTCTGGCGCATCAGCAACCTCTGCCTGGGTGGTGAGACCAGAGGACACGAAGATGTACTTGAGGCAACTATCTCCCACACCAGCCTGTCAGGGGGCCTGGTGACCCGCCATTAGAGAGAGATGGAGAGAGACACGGAAGGAGAGGGTGGCTATCACTCCCGCCTTCATTTCTTCAAGTACTTGCTATCTGGCCCTGGGTAAGCCCCCTGACCTCTCCAAGCCTCAGTTCGCTCCCTGTAAAATGGGGCCAGGATTCAGGACTGAGGTCATCAGACGGGATCAAGGATGTGGGCGGACCGGGCACCCAGCATGTGGCCAGGCGTGCATTATGGCCTCCCTGAGCTCTGACCTCTTTCCCCAGAGGGGCCGATCCATACGCTGCCCTGAGCCAGCAGATTTGCTTTCTTGGGATTCTGGATGGAGAGAACAGGAGAGCTGAACAGTAGGCATAGCAGAGAACTGGAGGGATGGCCCAGGCCCCGGCTGCCCCCTGCCAGGTGCCCCCCACACGGCCCAGCGTGGTCACTGTCACACTCTAGCGGAGGGCTTGTTACATGCAGACTCCTGGGCCACAGCCTGGAGGGCGGACTCAGGAGGACAGGCTGTGTGGTCCAGGTCCCTTTGAAGCAGATCCCTGCCTTGGGCCCCTCCCCCTGTGGCATTCCCCTCTACCTGATCCTGGGCAGCGTATACACCGCCAAAGCTATCTTCTGGAAACTCCGCTGCCCTGGTAAGAGCATGCTACAGAGGACCTCCCACCTGAAGGCGGACCAGGGTTCCGGGGAAGCAAGACAGTGACAAGAGTGAGGGAGGAAGAGCTATGGGTTACATGCTTGGGGAGGAGAAGCGGCATCAGGACCATCCCCGGTGTCACAGGAATATCCAGGGCTCACCTGAGCTCAGGCCCAACGTCTCCCTCCCGGAAGATGGCGAGCTGGCTAGTCTCTTCTGGGCGGGGGTGAGACCCTGTCTGTAGCACCAGCCCAGGCCCAGCTTTTGACCACACAGAGCTCTGGTGGGGGGAGCCATTACCCGAAAGACTAGTTGCTACCAATTCAGCCTCACTGACTCACCCATGCTTCGGGGAGCCTGAGGACCAAGCACTGGGCCAAGAGCAGCTGAGAATGAACATCAGCAGAGCTGATGGCCACACTTCTCTTCTTCTCTTCCTCCAGGAAGGCTTCCTTAATTTCTCCTTCTTCTAATGCCCCCGTGCCTCAGTTTACCGATCAGGTTCTTGTGCCTCATGTCATGGCTCTGTCTCCCTGAGGGTATCTCTACATCTCCAGGGACCCCAGTCTCCCTGTGCTGCGCTGGGAGGGGGCAGCTTGTCTGGTCCTGGGAGGCCAGATAATGATGTGACAGTTAAGAGCTTGGTTTTTGGATCCAAGAGACCTAGCTTCCAATCCACTTCTGCTGATGTGTAACCCTGGGGAGATCATTTACCTCACTGAGCCTCTGTTTCTCCATCTGCGCAAATGGAGGTAATGATAGTTCTTATCATATATGGCAGGGATCTGTAACATCTCAGGCCTCTCTGCACTTAGAACATACCTGGAGCTCAATACATGTGAGCTATTATTATCATTATTATTACTATTATTGATTATCATTAACAATTCACTCTAACCCCTCCTCTAAGGATCCATGTCAGCCATCTGTCAGGTGCCGAGCCAGGTGCTGGGGACAGCAGCGTGAGGAAGAGACAGACCTCTCTGCCAAAGGCAACTTATGTGACAAGTGTTTTCACGGAGATGTGGCCAGGAGACGTGGAAAATGAGGGAAGGCCTCGTCTGGGGCCGAGCTGGGGCGTGGGGCTGGAGCGGCTTCTGTTAGGTGGGGTTACAGAAGGCAGGGACTCTGGACAGGAGGCACAGCTTTCTGCCATGCCGAGGAAGAGTGAGAAGGGCATTCTGGGAAGAGAGAATGCAACAGAAGCATCTCCTCTTTCGGGAGGTCATTGCCAATCACGGTAGGGAAGGAAGGGTAATGGGGTAGGGGCTGAAATGTAGTTCAGGAGAACCCTTCCCTACGTCCCTAATTGGAGCATGAAAATCCAGTCCCTTAAACATTGACCAGAGACATGGCTGGCTCAGGAAGGCTGCACCGGGACCCCATGAATTGTCGGGCAAGGCTCAGGCAGAACCTACAGAGGATGAGAATCTCTCAATTGACAGGTGCATCCCCGAAGGCCCCCCACAAGCAAGGAACCAGATTGTCAACACAATGGTTCTAACTGTGGACCTCTCGACAATTAGACAGATAGGCAGAAGACCATCTATGGATCTTAGAAGAATGGCAGAGACGGGACGTGTGGAGGCTCAGGTCACCCCTGGGGAATAGGGTTTTGCCCCTACTTGGCCCCTCTGGTCCTACAGGCTCTGCAAGGAGCCGGCTGCAGCCACAGACATGCCAGGCAGTGGGAGGAGCTGGTACCCTCACCATCCCCAAGGCATGTCTGATTATTAAAACTCATACATCACGCTCTGAAGCAAATACCCGGCGTGGGGGAATTGGAATCCTTCAGTATGGACTAGATCCATCACCTTCTAAATCAGGTACATCAGCCCGTGAATCAAACACATCACCTCTGGATTCGATGGGCTCCCAGTCGGATTAGACGCATCACCTATTGAATCAAATGCAACTCTGATTGAATCAGAAACTGCACCTCACCTAGTAAATCATCTAAATATTACCCACATTACAAGTTTGGAATGGCTGCCTCACCAATACATTTTAACAGACAACATGTTAAAGCTGCTATAACATTTAAACAATTACCCACAGAAACGAACTCAATACATCACTCAGGCTGGCCGATCAACATTTTGAACGGGAGAAATCGCCATCCAGATGCACGGGCTTTCCATTTTCCCTCCCTCCTCACCGCCGCCTTCCCCACTTGGAGTCCCTTCTCCTGCAGACACATGCTGAGGTGAGGCGGGCTGGAGCCGTGGGGGGCTCCTGATCGCAGCCCAAGGGAGGCCGGTGTGAAACCCAAGGCCGCAGACCAGATGTGGGCCCATCCGGCGGCAGACCTCTTCTGTTTAACCTGCACAGTGCTTAAAAAAGAGCCAGTGCTTCAAAAATCAAAAAATTCACATGAAAATCCTGGAATTTTGGCTTCTCTTAACAAAGTGAGATTTGGCAATAATAGGGCCCGCACTCCCGGCTAAACCTAGTAATGGTAACTATTACCAGGTGCCGTTCCAAGCACTCTTTTGTATTACGTCATCTGGTGCTCACAACAACCCCAGAATAGTCTGCACTCATAGACTCTTATTGATTCCAGTTGAGGAAGTCCAGGGCACAGAGAGAGCAAGCAACTGGTCCAGATCACACAGCTGAGCCACGGGGGAGGTAGCAGCCTCAGGAAAACAAGTGGTGTGGGGCAGTTTCTGGGGTGGATGGTGCGTGGGCTAGCTCACCTTCCCAGGTGTCCTTCTGATCTCATGAAACCCACATGCCCTTATGTCCCGACTCCCTCCCCATCATCCCTCTCAGCCAGCATCCTGGCCCCATAGTAGGGCCTTTCCGAGAGGCCCCCGACTGGAGACCTGCATATTATCTACAAGACTGGATATGCAACCACAGAGCTGTCCTGGCCGACCTGGAAGAAATGTTCATTATACTACTTTAGAGTTGCACCCCATTGACCGTATTATGCTGAATCCAGCGCCCTATCGACTGATAAGCAATCTTTAGAATAAATCCTGTAACTGAGTTGCAAACTACACAATTATGCTGCATTGTATTTGTGCGCCACATGTCAAGAGTGTTTTCTCAAAAGTAAACACTAAAATAGAACAGGTTTTGAAACTCTACTTTGGTCTTTCTTGTTTTTTAATATGCCGGAAGCTCCAGGAGGGAAGTGGCCCAGGCCCTCTCTTTCCTGAGTGGCCCTGCCCTGGGGGCACTGTAGTCTAGCATCTGCATCTAACCAGGCCCCCTCCTTCTGGCCACCGCCCCCCCTCCCCCCGCCGTCCTCCCGCAGCCTTTGGACTATAAACAAACCAACTAGAATAAAGGTGACAGCTCTGCACGGCATGATCTTTGCATGTCACCTGGCTCATAGAAAAGCTTGGTAAAGATGACAGGTGTGTTTTCAGAGGAAAGCCTGGGAAAGGCCAGCTCAGGGTCTATGTACGCTTAGCAGTATCCCAAGGCTTTGTGGGCATTGCCCTGCAAACACCTGGGGCTTCGGACACCGGAGCTGCCAACTGGGAAGCCACAGGTCAGGTTGGGCCAGGGTGTAGCGCCTAGATCGAGAGCCTAGCCCTGACCCACCAGGAAGCAAAGGAAAGCGCTCAGGAAGGTTCTGGAGGGCGGCTCGGTGCATCCTCCCTGGGTGCCACACAGCCCACGGCTTTAGGCACGGTGGAGGTCTGGCTGACCCCATGGGCTGCCTTGAGAGGTGGCCTGGCTCTCACCAAGTGGCTGCTCAAACTTGATGTTGAGTTTGTGTTGGAGTCTGGCCCTCAGCCCGGTGCTGTTCTGACCCCAGGGTCCTCAAGGAGGCCTGTGGGGAGGGTTGTTCCAGAAAGACTACAAATGCACGTGGGGGAGCACCCCAGGCTGTCCGCCCGTGGGTGACAGGGCAGAAGGGAGAGAGGAAAGGGGAAAATAGGGAATGAGGACAGACAGCTTTTCAGGGTCCCAGCACTGGGCTGAACTCGGGGGTCTCGACGGGAGAAGAACGCGCCACACCACTGGTCAACATCGGTGGAGAAGGCTCAGATCAGCAGCCTCATAATTTAACTTATTGGAATCAGGCATGTCCTAAGGGTTTTCTTTCCATGTATTATCTTCTTACAAACAGGGATATTGGTATTGTGTATATTTCTCCTCTTATGTATGAGAAAACTGAAGTACAGACAGTTCACCTGACCCAGCCTCATTTTACGGGCCCCAACGCCCTGAGGATCAAAGAGGTGCACTTGCCTCACAAAGGTTTCAGATCCGGCAGAGTGGTAGGGCTGGGGTTTAAATCCGAGCATGTCTGATTCTCTCGCCTATGCCCTTCCAGACCCAGGGAATGTTGTGTGTTGTGTGGTTGGTCCCAGGCGTGCCACAGACATGGCCAGGAGAGAGCAGGAAGGCTGTGACTCACGCCCAGGAGGTGGGGGTCCCCCTTCCAGGAAGAGGCTGCGCTTCTCCCACATCCCTCACTCCACCCTGAACACGCCCATTTGTACCTGGAACAAGGTATTTGCACCTGTGAGTGCCCGAAAATGGCTCCGTTGGGTTCTGTACAAATGGGGGGGGGGGACTTTGCTGTCTTCCCTAGTCCCTTTGTGACCAGCCCCCGAGAGGTAGCCGCTGATGGCACTGGAGGCTGCCGTGGGCTCTGAGTGACGTCCTCCCACTGCCACGGAGCCCCTGCCCTTCCTCCCTAGTGCCCTGCCGGCTCCCTGCGCTCTCTGTGATTTCAGCCTCGCCAACCCAGATGCTTGGCTGACAGCCTGAACTTTTCTGCCCAGCCTAGCCTTTGGTGCCTGAGGTCCCCGGGGATTCTCAAAGGTCACAGGGAAAGAGAAGCTTCTTCAGGCTCCTTATTGGACTGAGAGATGCCCGACTTAACACTGCCTGCTTATATTCAAGGAGCCTCACTCTTTGAGGCCACAAGCGAGGTTGGAGGGGTGCGGAGAGACACCCTGGGTCCTCCCCAAATGCCCCCACTTGGCACTGACATAGGGTAAGTGGTTTTCTTAGTTTTCACCAGCCGCAAGACCTTTTGTTCAAATGATCCCTTATGTAGAAGCCCCACTGATAAAACAAATAAGAGTAGAATTTCCCTGACCGAAGGATGTATGTTGGGGGACCTGCTAGGCTTCCCTCGCCCCAGTAGTAGGACCAAGGTCCCTCATCTGGGCTTCCCACAGATCCTGTTCAAATCTTTTGATTTACCGAAAAAGAAACTGAAGTCCCGAGAGGCTGTGTGACTTGTCTGCTATTTCAACAGAAAATTGAGAGCTGGCTAGATTCTATCAGGTTTGTACACCCAAGTTTATTTTCTTGAGTATGAGAGCCTAGCTAGAATCCATTATACTCTTCCTTCTCATGTGCAAATTATCAGCCATTAGAAACATCCCTAGAATCAGATCATGCGGCTGATTTAAGCTTAATAAAGTTTCGGTATCTGTGGGGTGCTGGGACCACATGCCCCGAGGGCCGTGGGGGCTGAGGACAGCCACTCAGCCAGCTGGAGGGGCTGGGACAGTCTCCCAGCTTGAGTGGAGCCATGAGGATGGCTAAGGCTCAGCCGGCGAGGGCAGGAGGAAGAGGCACTTCTGGAATCGGGCTCAGGGGACAAGTATGGGGTGTGCTGTGAGTGGAACACCACCAGCAAAAGGGGTGAGAGGTGGGGAGAGGCAGGAAAGGGTGCTGGGCCCCGGACGCTGTACTAGTGAGCTTGGACTTCCTCCCAGGCACTAAGGATGAAGGGTTTTTAAGAAAGAGAATAAGAAATTAAGGGTGAGGTATTCTGGGTGCTCTGTGATGACAGGTTTGAGGAGCGGGGGGTGCAACCGGAAGCCCAATGAGGAGATTATATAATGGTTTGGGTGAGCCTGGGGTGGAGCTGTGCAAATGGAGATTCCAGAAATACTTGTGAGATGTTTTAGGGGGTGGGTGATTGGATTTGGAGAAGGGGTGCCGAGGGAGCGGAGGAGCTGAGAATAGGGCAGGTGACTAAGAAGGGCCCGGGAAAGCAAGGACATGGGCCAGTGCTGTTGGGAGAGAGACGGTCTAGAACATGGGAAAGTCGGGGAGGGGTATGGTTGGGGCCGGAGGGGGGGCTCTGTGTGGCCAGGCGGATCACGAGGCAACAGAAGGCTCCCCCTGCCCACCTCCTCCCGCCCGCTCCCTGCGCACCTGTGGGAGCCGTTCTAACTCAGCAGCCTTCCCGGCCCCGTGGGAGCCCTTGGGCAGGTCCTGGGGCTGCGGATCTGCTGGAGTGAGGCCTGCGCTCTGTGTTCACATCTCAGCATCTCCCGAAAGATGCTCTTCGTGGTCCCCAGAAGGTGCCAGCGAGGCTGTCTCCTGGAGCAAGCAGAAAGCAAACCCAGACCCCTGCCACCAGCTGTGGTGTGGGAGGCAGCACCCGCCGCCCAGCGAAGAAACTGCTAACTCAGGTCACGTTGCCCCCCATCGACCTCTCTAAGCAAGGGGTTAAACATTTCCTTAAAAACCCTACGGTGCCTTGGAAATCAGCTGAATGGCCTTTCTGTACAGCTCCTAAAGTCCCAGGTGCACTCCCTGGCTTTCTGACCAGATATAAACGGCAGATTTTATGGGCAGCGGCATGGGCCAGTGGGCTAAGGACAGGCCGGGGAGCCAGCAAGGACGCGGCCTCGGTGCCTTGTGACCGCTTGACTCAAGGTGTGACCTTGGGCCGGTTGCTTAACCTGTTTACACCTTAGTTTCCTCGGCTGAAAAATGGGAGTCCTGATACCATTGGGCCTCACAGGGGGGCCGTGAGCGGAGCTAATTGATGGCTGAAGTACACCCTGGGTGTCTCGGATGCTAGTAAACGGCTAAGTAATTACGCGGGCCTCAGAGCGCTGGCAGCCCACATGCAGGGCACTCTTCCCAGGCCGAGGGGGCCTGGAGAGCGAGGCCGAGAATACCTGGCTCAGCTAAATGCCAGCCATTCACCTCGCCGAGCACTTGCCCGGCGAGCCCTTCTGCAAGGTCATCCTTCACCTCCTAGAGATCTCTCTCCTCGGGGCTCTCACACCTGGTCTCCGTCAGACCTGCCTCTCTCTCACCTTCATTTCTGCAAGATGTGGCTTTTTCTGTAATTGACAGTCTGGCGAACGATGAGTTTGTTGAGCAGCCACTCTGGGCAGGACACTCTGCTGGGTGCGTTCTGTGTCCCCTCTCATGGGCTCCCCCCGCTTACAGGCACAACTTAAGAAGACTCTACTGTTCCCATTTCACAGATGTGGAAACTGAGGCACAGAGGATTTAGTCACTCCTTAATTCTTTCAATGGATCCTTTCAACAAAGCCTCTCCATCACTGTGCCCATCTCAGGGATGAGCCTGCATAGTCCTGAAGAGTCAGCAAAAGGACTCACACCCAGCCGAATTCTCCGGCTTCAACGCTCAGAACTTTCCATCACTCTGGGCTGCCTTTCCCGGTAGCCCTTCATTCCATGTGGGACCATGGAGTGCAGGATGGGGCAGAAACATCACTGGCCTCAAGTGCAGGATAATCTTTTCTGTTTATACCGGAAAGTGACTAGATGAGGTTTGGGGCAGGTTACTTGACCTTCCTAAATCTATTCTTTTCCCTCATGTCCCTTTTGTGTCTACTATGGTACAACTGTACATCGTGGTAATAGATACTTTCCTTCTGTGTGTTCTCATATACGACAGGTATTAGCATATCTGCCGTACGGGGTGCCCTGGATTGAATATTGTCCCCCCAAATTCATATGTTGGAGTCCTAACCCCCAAAGGGATGGTATTAGAAGCTGGGGCCTTTGGGAGGTGATCAGGTCACGAGGGTGGAGCCCTCCCGAATGGGATTAGTGCCCTTATAAAAAGGACCCCAGGGAGCTCTCTCATCCCTCCTGTCATGGGAGGACACAGTGAGAGGACCGCTGTCTGTGGACCAGGAGGCAGGCCTTCACCAGACATCGAATTTGCCAGTGCTTTGATCTTGGACCTCCCAGTCTCCAGACCTGTGAGAAATAGTTTTCTGTTGTTTATGTCACTCAGTCTGTGGTATTCTGTTATAGCAGCCTGAACAGACTCAGATACCCATCTAGGCTGGGTGATCCTGTGCCAGGGATTTTGCTATATATCTAATTCTCTGTAACGAAATGCATACTCAGAGCGTGCCAGGCCCCGGGCTAGAAGTGAACATGTGTCCCTGTCCCAAGGGGACAAGACATCCGGATGAACGGGAGATGCCAGGATACTGGTCACAGTCCATGCACTGGAGAAGTGGCCTTCCTTTCTCTCTTCGGTCTACTTGGCCCCACTTGCCAGTGGGCAAGAGCTCCTGAGCTGGGCCGCAGGGGGCTGCTCCTTGAGAAACCAAGTGATTCCTACCAGCTTATCTAGGTGGGGGGCCATGGGTGGGGAAAGTTGAGCCTGCCCTGAGTTGTGTCCTGGCACACGTCTTGTAGGAAGGTTTGGCTCGGGGGTTGCACCAGCAGGGTCATCCTTCGACAAATGCTTGGGATCCTAGAGCAAGCCAGTGGTCCTCCCCATCTTGGACCGAAAATGACCCCAAATCTCCGAGGTGCCCCAAAGAGGCCTTGCTGGGTCACAGGAAATCATGAACAACACCATCATCCATTTAAGCCAGCGAATGACTGTGACACTATTGAATCTTGGGCTCCCCAAACTGTTAATGAGCGGTGGAACATTTCAGTGGTCCAGGCAGCACACTGCCAAAACTCAGGGCTAGCCAAACACCCCTGTCCCTGCTTAGGTTTCCCCGGAGAAGTGGCACAGAGACTGTGCACCTCTTCCACCTCTCTGTGAAGGCTACGTCGGACAGAGAGCACCTTCTGTCCTCCCCAGTATCCCCCGTCTTAGTCTGAATAGAAGACAAAAATAGCATAATCCTTGGTGACAGGGAGGAACCGCACAGGGCCCGCCACCCCCACCTCTGTGCTTCTCCAAATCGCACGGCCCTGCTGCATTACAGACCACATCTCTCACCCCTGCGCCGGAGTTCCCGGGAGAAAGGCTGCAGGAAGGCAAGCCTCCTTTAAATCCTGCCTTCCCGGACGTTTCCAACTAAATGGGATCAACCATCACTTCCTATTAGCACCACTTGGCCTTTCCAGCGGTGACAGGCGGCCACGGGCTGCTCCGTGGATCACTTAGAGTCATAAAGACCACTCGGTGGGCTACCCTTGCATCCCTGAGGGCTCCAGGGAGCAGCTGGGGGAAGCGAGGAACACAGACAGCTCAGGATCTTTGGCTGAATGCCCTCCTTCCCGCTCTGTCCTACCTCATCCACTGGCATCATGAACTCTTCAGGGGCGAGGACGCAGAGGCCACAGCAGGTAAGACGAGTGGCCACCACCTTAGGAGTCGGTGCCAGGAACTATTCTCAGATTTCATTTAATGCTGCTGTCATGTTCTAAAACACATTTAAACCAGGGGCTCAGAGAAATTAAGTGACTTGCTCAAGGTCATGGACAAGACAGAACAGAACTGGACTCCTCAGGTCATGTTCTTTCTAGTTTTCCTAGCTGCCTTGGAGAAGCTGCCTCCCTTCCCCCTGCCAGGGATGACCCTATAGATCAGAGACAGCTTCGCCTGGCTGGGAGACAGGTTCCTTCCAGAAGGGCTATATCAACCAGGGTCAGCTCTCGGGGCGGGGGGTGGGGGGGATGTGTCACAAGACACTGTCTTCAGGGCCGACCCAGGCATTCAATGGTTAAAAGTGTACTTGTAGGATTTATCCCTCAGCCTCCAGATGTGTGGGGACAACCAGGGTTCAAATTCCAGCCTCGGGAAGCTCATGTGACCCTCTTCCCACCCCCCCCCCCCGACCCCGGCACAGTGCATGCAGTGTGGAAGGCAGGGCTGAAATTTTATAAAAGGAAGCAAAACTATACAATAATCCCAATGCAGAGCTGCCATGAACCTGGCATAAAAGCAAGCATGTGAGAAATGGATCTACGCATCAGTCCCCTGGCGGGGCCCTGAAAGTCCTCCCTCATTAATGTTTCACAGGGTGGCCGGTGGCTGGGCCCTTTCAGCAAAAGTGCATTCCCGGTTTGGCCCACATCCCGTCCTTCCCAGAATGACCCTTCACTCCTTCATTCTTTTGGTACAAGTTTCTGCCAAAGGAACACAGATGGAGAGAGAAAAATCAGGGCTGGGTTTAGACAGGGGGAAAAATTCACAGAATGTCAATCTGTTCATCCTGGAAAAAAAAAGTTAAAATAACATCAGATCATTTTGGGGGTTTTGTGGGATCACACACACACACACACACACGGAATGGCCATTTCGCTGTGCTCTGTACTGTGGGCTCTGAGGCACTGGAGAGTCTTGTGGAGGCTGTCGGGCTAACCTTTGGGCTCTTCTTCCCTTCCTGTCCTGGGACGGGCTCTCTTGGACCTCTTCCCTCCTGTGTTCTTCTTGTCTCCCACAAACACTGCTTCCCTCTTCCTTCTCTGTCTTTCCATGTCCTCCCGGTGTCCCTTCCCAGTCCACCAAAAAATAGCTCTACAGGAAGATTCTAGGGTCTTCAGATCAGAGGGAAAATGACTGATAGAACTTAATGTGTTCCTTTCCTGGGGTTTTGGTGTTTGCAGGAACAAATGGCTAAGAATGTGTGGGGTCTCTTGCCTCAGGGAGTTGATGAGGGGACCTGGGTGGGGCATAAGTCATCCTCGGGACCCTCAAAAGCACCCCCACGCACAGGGCTGCCCGCTGTACTTAGCAAAGGCCTGCTCTGAGTATGAAGTTTTATCGGATGCTCCTGCTCTCTGGAATGACCCCTGAGGCTGTGTCAGTGCTTGCTGGGTGGAGGTCTTTAACCCTGGTTCCTTTTTCGTATTCCAAATAACACCCCCCCCCCCCCCCCCGCCCCACCCTCCGCTGCAAAAAGAGGCCCATGGAGAACAGGCGCAGGTTGGCTGTGGTTAAGGGTGTGGGGGGGGAGCAGGCATATGAACCCGGCAGAGGGCTGCCTGGCGTGGCAGGTCCTGCCCTTGGAGGCGCCCAGGAGCCGGGCTGGGGGCTCTGCCCGATACACAACGCTCTGGCAGCAGTGAAAGGGCAGAGGGGGGAGGCGAGAGCGGGATGCTGAGAGGAGCTGACAGGGAACGTGCCTTCGCCCTTTCCTCTCCTAGGGACTGGTGCCTGGAATTTGAAGGCCCCTGCATGTGGCATGGCCCGCCCTTTGGCATCTGGGTCATGGCCACCGGCAGACCGACAGGAGAAACTGCTCAGGCTGAGCGGGGCCGTAACATGCCCAGAGCAGCTCTCTCACACACGATCTCATTAGGTCCTCGAGGGTGATGTGGGCACAATCACTCACCTCTGAGCGCATCAAACTTTCCTTCTAGGAAATGAGGGTGAGTGTCATGGCCAAGGTCACAAGGTGTGCAATTGATAGGACCAGGACTAGAACGCCGGTTCTGTAACTCTCAAAGTCTCTTCCCACAGATTTTTCCAGAGGTGTAGCAAGTCATCCCAAAGGTCAAGACAAAGCTCGACAACAAATAGCATGCAGGCCCAAGATAGATAGGCATTCTCTCAACCGCGTCTGCTTCACCAATCTTCTAGATAATAACTGCTCTTCAGCCCTTTCCTAAAGCACATCGAGTGATGCCCAGCACACAGTGAATGCCCCTGGCTGGCAGTCATTCTCTAGCACCTCTCTACGCCCTTCCCCCGTATACGCACTTCCGCTCCTGCCAGGTGGACGCTCGCTTGCTAAGCGCCAGTGAGTCTTTGTTCCGAAAACTGTGTCATGCTTGCTTTGCTTGTCTTTGTAAAAGCCTTACTGCAATTAAGGCATTTAATGAAATGTTTTGCCAACAGATGATATAATGACAGTGGAAAGAAAAGAGTCATCATTCCTTCGCAAACTGAGCAAAGTACTTTCAGAAGATGACATGATGATGGGTTGGTAGGAAATAGTGCTCTTGTTAGGGGTGGATTGGTTAACACTGGAGGTTGTGGGGAAAACGAACACATCTCAGATGAGTCTCCACTCAGAGCACTTGGCACATGTCAGCTCTCGCACCACTTTAGAGACTCGGACACTGTCTCTGGAAATGGTAGATGATGCGGCACTGGGTGTGGTTTACTCAGGAAAGACAGCTGGACACGCCCATCCACGGACCCACACTCAAAGGAAAGGCGTTGGACCCACATCAAAGACTAGGGAATGGATGCACATTTATGTGTTTTAACTTAAAATAAAATGTTGAAGGTGTGTAGCATAATTTCCTCGGATTTCTCTTTTCAACCAGCTTTTTCCATTAACTGACCCGCACCAGTCCCTACTGTGTCAGATAAAAGGGATCTTGATCTAATAGCTAACAGTTATTGAGCAATTATTTGGAGCCAGACACTATACTAAGTGCCTTTTATGTAGCATCTCTTTGAATCCTCACAATCTACCCACGAGTGCGAGGCTGACATTGTCCTGTGGTGGCACGTGGGCCAGTTTTTACAGGTCCTGGTGGCTCTGCCTCCCGCCCACCTTCCTTTCTTTTGCCAGCCACAGCCCATTCCTGAATCTCATCACTATAAACCAGCACAGTCTCCTCACCGCCTCATGTTAGAAGGCATCTGAGGTCTCTGCTTCCTTGGGAAGACTCTGACCTGGCTCCCCGCCACCCCTCCCCCCACCCCACGATGGCTTTGTGGGAAAGGGAGTCTGGTGGCTTCAAATGGCCCAACTCAGGCTCCAGGTTCTATGCACGGATATGAAGAAGTGAACAGGTAAACACACCTGGATCCACACCTGGGGAGGAAGCCGTGAACACAGGAAGCTGGTGGGAAGTGCTCACGTTTCGTCAAGAAGATGAAATCCAGCGTGAGGCCGTGACATGGGGTGGTAGGTGAGGGTGGAACATTTTGGAGCAAAGCACTGGAAAAGGCTGCGCTAGGTACTCAGGTGGACAGGGGTGGGAGCAGGAAGGAGGGGAAGGCTGAAATGTGTTCCCAGCTGCCTCCCTCACTGGGAGGCAGAGCTTCCCGATTTAAACTGGAGTCTATAAATGGGCAACCACAGTACCAGTAGCAGCAAAAACCATCACAGGAAGGAAGAAGGAGGAGGAGTTCCTCCTTCCGTTAGTGGCATTGCGGAACCCGTGACTCTTTTTTTTTTTTTTTGAACCCGTGACTTTTGCAGCTCTCTTATTTATGGCAGAAATGTACTTGCTAGACTGTCGGTGTCAGGGCAGAAATCTGATGTCCGTGTACGTCAGTAAGATAAGGATTAGCAGGAAGGAAAGTGTAAGGAGCCACACGCTGGGAGAAATACTCACTATACATGTACCTGACAAAGGACTTACATCCAGGGTACACACAGAACTCCTACAAGTGCAATAATAATAAGACAAATAACTCAGTTAAAAATAGGCAAAGATTTGAATAGACACCTCACTAAAGAAGGTATATGAACAGCCCATAAGTTCAACTTCATCATCCATCAGGGAAAGGCAAATTCAACCCACAGTAAGATGCCACTACACAGACACAAAGGCAGCTAAGATTTAAGAGATTGACTGCACCAACTGTTGGCAAATAGTGGTCGTGCCAAGGGTGGGGCGGTGTAAGCGGTCTGTCCAGGGCAGGGAACAATAACAGAACAACTCAAAGCCAATCTGCTTTTGATTATCCCCATGCATCAGCAATTCTAAACAATGTCAGTGATAAGATATTGTTCCCCAGCTAGGGCCACCCCCTCCCACGGCCCCGTCCCTTGACAGCCCGCTCTTGGCCAAGACGTGCAGCCATATTGAGAGTAGGGATGCCATGTGGTATAACTACCCTGGAGAGCTGCTTGGCAGTTTCTTTTAACATTAAAAAATTGTACTTGTACATATTTACCCAGGAGAAATGAAAACACAGAAGTGAATATTCAGAGCGGCTCCCTTTATACCAACCCCAACATGGAGACAATCCAAGCACTCATCAATAGGTTGAATGGATCGACAACATGCGGTACATCCATATAATGCGGTCCTATTCAGCAATCCAGACTGGGCTACCAAGGCATGCAACAAAACACTGAATCTTATAAACATTATGCCGAGCAGAAGAAGCCAGACACAAAAGAACACACACTCTTTGCATTTATTTATTTGAAGACCAAGAATGGGCAAATCTAATCTACAGAAAGTAGAACAGTGGTTGCCTGGGGCTGGGGGTGGGGGTGGGCAGTGACTAACAAGGAGTACGAGAGAACTTTCTGGTATGGGGGTACCGTTCATGACCTTGACTGTCATAGTAGCTATGCAAGTGACCATATTTGCCCAAACTCATCAAAACTGTGTACCTAAAATGTGTGCATTTGGTTGTGTGTCAATTATGCTCCAATAAGGTTGATATAAAACTGAAATTTGAAACAAAGGAAAAAGAAAGACCTAGAGTCAGAACCAGGACAGATATTGGTGAATTTGAGAAATGTCCCAGGCTCTTCATGGTCATTTCTGAGTCGGACTCCCTCAATACTCCAGAGACACTCCTGTAGACCACACTTGCAAGGACCAATCTCTACGTGTATTGACATTCACCATATGGAAAGCCGTGCACAGTGTGATCTACAGAAATTTTTATTTCTTCCCTCTGAAGTGTTTTTATGGTTCTCTCAAGTTCCAATGTTTTTGGTTCCTTCAGGTGTAGGCAAAAACTCTCTGAGTGACTATGATCGTAATAATAATGCTAACAGCTCACATTCATTGAACATTCGCTGGGGCCAGCCATTATGCTAAGCGATTCGCCTTCATTTTTGTATGTAATCTTCCCATAACCCTGACCCTCTGAGGCATTACTCCCATTTTTCAGATTAGGACTGAGGTACAGAGAGGGGAAGGCTCTTGTCAAGGGCACACAGCTAGTTAGACCAAGACTGGCGTTCAGGTCTCCCTGACTCTGAGACTGAGCTCCAGGAACACTGACCCGGCTCGCCCAATATTGCCGTCACTATCTGGTAAACGAGACCACAGGGTCCTCCAGAAGGAGGCCCAAAGCATGCCCACCGCGCCGAGCACTCACTAGCTGTATCTGCCAGTATCTTCAGGGCAGTGTCCCTTCCCCAGGAGCCTTCTTAAACCCAGCCTTGCCTGAGGTCACCACGGTGCCTGGCAGACGGGCTCGGGCTATGTGATGAGTTCTTGATAGCTTCACTGATGGACTGAAAGCCACGGCAGAGTTGAACTGCCTTGTCCTCGTGGGCCAGGGGTGAGGTGGGGGAGGCTGGGATGATTCCTCCTTGACCTTCTGCTCCTGCCTTGAGCTTTGCTTCCCCCATCTCTTCCCTCCCCGAGGATTCTGTGAAGTTTATTCTTATGAACTGTGACCTTGACCATATATATATATATATGGGTGTATTCTAATGGGAACTTGCATTCCTCCCACTGCGGGGCGGGGTAAGGACGTTCTGTGGGGCTCAGGGGAGCCCTGGAGGAAATTGTCCAAGTCCCCCGAGGGCTACATCCTGACACTCAAGGGCAGAAGGAAGGTCGGGCCAGCTTGACAAGCAAACCCAGGCAGTAACAAAAGGGGAGGGGAGATGGGGGCCAGGAGGGACATGGAGCTGGACCAGCCTCTTGTTGGGGGAGGCCCGTCTGGAGGCCTGGGGGGAGGGGGCACGTCTGCAGAAGAAGAGAGGAGGAGATAATGGAATCCAATCGAGCTCCCGAAAACGTGTCATCTTGTGGCTGCCGAAATCCTTTGACTACGTTAAATCCTTAATCAGAGGAGCCTAAGACTGCAATGACTACATGGAGACATGTTAGTCCAGATAAATCCTCGCAGGTTTCCAAGATCTGAAGGGCCCCGGCACTTCCCTCCACAGCGGCTACCCTCTGCCCTCTCCTCCATGATGTCGCCATTGAAGTTCCGCTCTCCCCACGCATGGTGTCAGTTGACATTGACAGTTGCAGCGCTCTCACACCGACTCTGGAGGATTATTAGCTTTGAAGCTATTTGGCCTTGAGCAGTGAATTCTTTTTTGAGCTCACACTGGCTTATAATATCTGAGAAGGCTTGCTCCACTCTGGCCCCAGCTTGAATTAGGAGAGGAGGCTGCTTTCCAACTTGGAACTGATACCAGCAGGAACAGAATGGGGAATATTATCCATTTCTGATGGGCAACGGAGTTAGTGTTCTGGAATCCCCCCGAGGCCTTCACACCGAGTTTCCATTTTAACATCAGAGTTGCAGCCGCGGCCGGGGATGGCCTCCGCCTGCCATCGCCCGAGCAGCCTCACAGCTGGACGCAGGGAAGGACTCGAGGAATACATGCTCCTCTGGCCTCTAATCTGTTTGTTATTAGGCTGTTGGAAACCCCTCAGTGGGGCTGGAAGCTGATGTCAGAAGAGTATAATTCAAGGGTATGTTTAAAAAAGAAAAAAAAAAAGAAGGGAAAAAAAAAAGAGCTCCCTTCTGTGATAATTTGCATGTGGTGAATACAAGTGTCTGGGGGGATTAATTAGCTGAACAAAGCTGGGGAAGGGACTGCCAATGAATTGGCAAAAAGAGTGACCCGAAGAGCTTCTGACCTGCTCTTAATTTCCTATCAGGATTTCAAGCAAATGTCTCTCGCAGAATTGATTTAAGGGAAAAGAGATGCCCCTGCTTCCATGGCCAGCCTCAACCTCTAGCTGACTCAGAAAGAGTGTGCCCTTCCTCACCCTCCACAGACCACACCACTGTTCCCAAAGAAACTTGGGAAACGGGGCCTAGTAGCCTCAGTTTTGCTAGACCGTCAGCTGGGGTAAATGATGGGGCTGTGGAGGAATTCTGGAGAGCTTTCTTACGAAAGAAAGAAAATAACTCCCAAGTTTTCAGGTTGCTGATTTAGGGAGAAGTAAAGTTTTCTTGAAGATTATCACTTATTTATCTCTGTGTTCTTATTTGTCTCCCTGTTATCACTTATTTATCGGTCTGTGTGAAGGTCAACCTTCCCCAATACTATTTATGTCCATAATTCATGGGCTGCTTCTCTCCTGATGCAACTGGTTTGGGGGCTGTACCGGGCTTGGAGCTTAAAGAAACGCGAATGAGATCCTTCCCGAGGAGGGCCGGCCTCGGAGTTGGGGCTGGCTGGAATCAGTTCAGCACCACTGCCAAACATCAAAGCTGATGAAGTAAACGTGCCCAGGAGAAGACGTTAACAGAGGGGAAAGCACAACATTCGTGAGAAGGGGGGACGCTGGGAGAACAGCTGGAGGGAATGGAGCGAGTTTTAGAACGCAAACCCACCGAACAAACCCACACTCATTCCTCTTTGTGGTGCCGCCGTTGAAAAACGTCCTTGCATTTTGTCTCTGACGCTCGGGAAAGTAAACGGTGCATTTCCTCCACGTTAACCGATGCTCCCTGCCCACCCCTCACCATTGCTGAGATCAGGATGTCCTACAGCTGATGGGTCCACTGAATGTATCAGCGGCCACCAAAAGGTGATATTAACATGATGGCATGTCTTACGGTCAGTGTATGACAAACGGGGAAATGTGGTCAGAAGGAAAGTATTTAATCTTTCAAAGATGCCAGTGAGACTGGTAACCCTTTGTTCCACGGGATGACTCTTGGAGAAAAGCCTGCACACAGCTAGAAGCATACACACAGATGATTTGGGTACATGCTGAGGTGAGAGTCTATGAACCGGCCATGTCTACCAATATCCAGACAATGAATGAGTGGTGTCGATGCTGACATTCCCATTATTAACTTAAGCAACTGATGGGTGCTCACCTCATCAAGGCTTACTTATTTTGGCAAAATGATAAATTGCACTCATATTTTTTCTGCCCCAAGGCAAATTGGTGAGCTTTAAAAAAAAAGAAACACACACACACACAAAACTCTTTTGGGTCTGTTAATAATTTCCAAAGAAAAGAGCAGCCAATGGTTGAATAAATAAACCATTCTTGATGACAATTTAAGAACCGGAGTAACAATATGTGTGCTTATGTGTGCTTGTGTGTGTGTGAACACACACATAGTGCAATCAACTCCTGATTAAACCTATTAATTTGGGAAGTACTATACTAGCTGATCCTGTGTTTGAGTGTATACATTTGTGTATACACATATAATATTTTGCAGAGAATGGTAAAAAAAAGTAGCTGATGTCTAGTGTTCAAGGAGTTGGCTAATGACAGATAACTAACAAAAACAAAGCATAAGCAATTCCCAGGAGTAATTTAGTAATTCATAATAAACATAATTTCAAAGACAGAATGGACTGCTTTTGGAGGTAGTGAGTTCCCGGTCACTAAAAGTGTGATTAGCAAATGTCAAAGGACCATTGGATAGGAATATTTTGATTATAGTCCTCTAACAAATGTGGGGAATTGGATGTGGTGAATTTTTGCATTCTTTCCAATGCAAGAATGGAAAGATTCTGTGACATAGAATATGCAATATCATCTTAAATGAGAGCACATTGAAGGCAAAGTGTCATCTTGTTTTTACATAGTCCACAGGACATGCCCTCAGTGTATACAGAAGTATGAATCGGTTGGATGAGATGATTTCTGATACCCTTTCCAGTGCAAAATGGGAGTTTGTGAATTAACTGTATTAGGGTTCTGCAGAGAAGCAGAACCAGTAGGGTATATCTGTATCTGTATCTATATCAGTGTGTGCTTGTATATATGTAAAGAAAGAGACACTTATTATGAGGAATTAATCCACACGATTGTAGAGGCTAAGTCCCATGATCTACTGTTGGCAGACTAGAGACCCAGGGAAGCCAGTGGTATAATTCAGTCTGAGTCGGAAGAGCTGAGAACGAGGGGAGCCAATGATATAAATCCCAGTTCAAGGTTCAAGGGCGGGAGAAGACCCAGTCCCAGCTGAAGCAGGCAGACAAGAAGAAGAAGAAGGGGTGAATTCCTCCTTCCTACACCTTACGTTCTATTCAGGCGCGCAAGGCTTTGGATGGTGCCAGCCATACTGGGGAGGGCAATCCACTTTATACTGAGTTCACCGATTCCAATGCTAATCTTGTCCAGAAACAGCCTCACAGACACACCCAGAAAAAAAAATGTCCCATCTGGGCGCCTTGTGACACAGTCAGGTTGACACATATGACCCAGCAATTAACTATCACATTCATGTATGTCAGCCTATGACAGTAATGTGCATGGAATGCATGACTTCCTTCCTCAAGAATGTATTTTACTACACCAGTGGCTCTTTCTCGTTTTGCATCCCGTGCTTTTTGAATCAGTGACTTGTGGCACTCCTGATGGGATTAAGTTCTAGCCATCGTTATTTCACTGTTTACTTGTCTGTCCTTCAGCCCTGAGCTGCCCTTGAGTAGAACTGTTGACCAGCTCGGCCACATATTGTTATACGCTCCTCAGGAAGTTCTCCCACTTCCAGTAAACCCCACTCTACCCTGAAAGCTGGCTCCTCGTTAGGCCTCACCTCTTACCCTCGCAGGCAGGTGGACCCCGATCCACACTCTTTGCAGGCTGGCTCGGCTCCCTTCCATCTGATCGACATCACCGGAACAGAATGCACCCCTGTTGGAACAAAAATGAATTTCACACACTGATTGGAATTTGGTGGCACGCTGGTGAAAGGGAGGAGAACCATTATCCCAAACGAGTCTGTACTGTTTGTCGAACATCTGATGCTCAGCAGTAAAACAGAGCAGGTCATACTTCAATCTTCGGTGCTCAGGTTGGCCGGTTACCTTCCATTGAACCTTTCTGATGCTTGATGTGTTTGCAAGAAGTCAGGCTCCTCCAGGTACTGGGCATAATTTTCAGAAACTTTGCTGAAAATCAATGAGGGCTGGCAGGGGCAGGCGAGAGCTGCTTCTCAGTATGGGCACCTTAATAGTACAGACCAGGACAATAAAGTGGGCATTCAATAACAGTTAAGCACCTTGGACGTGACCCAACATGTGCAACCATTTTTCGGACTCTGTCCCCCGCCCCCTGCCCATTCAGCTTTGCTTTTGCACTTCCGTTTTTCGCTGTCCTTAAATGGGTCCTTGGGCTCTGCCTGGGCCACATATATATATGTGCACATGGCCACATCAGTGATGGCCTGCACAGATCCGTAGCCAGAGGGAGCACAAGGGTCCGCAAGACGGAGCCCTGCACACTAAGCGTTGCTAGCTACGTCACCAAGTTTCGTCTTCCTTTCCTATGCCAGCCTGAGTCTGTCTAGTTGGCTTCAATACGTCGTGGGTTCAACAGAGACTTTTTCAGGGCTCTTGTGATTTTTCATTCCACATCTCCCACTGCTCCCACCCCCCAAACGGTTTGCAACACTCTCCCCGCCAAAGAATGCTGACCTCCACTTTCACACAAAGCACGGAGGGGCTCAGCTAGTCTTTCCTGCAGCTTTGATTTTAATTCAAGTGATGTGAGCAGTGAGGACTTCTCAAGAGGATATCTTGCAAACTTCAAATTGCTCTTGCCTTTTTGGGACATTAAAGAAAGTTTCTCGTGCCCCTAGGCTTCCCGGAGGACACTTCCAAACACCAAATCTGCTTTGACTTGAAGGAGGATGACGTGTGTACACTCAATAGAATGGTAAGGAGCGGTGAGGGATACAGATGTAGCAGGGTCACAAATGCACTCACACTCCACGCATAGGTGCAATATCAAGCTGGTCTGAGCTTCCAATTAGCAATATCTGAGTCTCTTCCAATTTGAATGCTCTCATTTTAATTTAAATGCTTTAGTTATTAGAAATTCAATTCCTTTCCGGGGCTGGCTTCAATTTCCCCCCTTAAACATCTTGTCCTCTATAGGTAAAAGCTCATTCTCCATCCAGGGTGGTTAAAGAGGCTTCATGTTATGTGGTGGGAGAGGAGAAAGGGGACCAGGTGAGATCTTCTGGATCTTTGAGGCAAAATTGGCAGGGCTGGCCAGGCCCCTGTCCTGGGATCAATGTCCACCTGGCTTTTTGGGGATGATGTAATGGCCCCCACTTCCGGCCATTTCTCCTGATCTCAGGGCCTATTATGGCCTCTTCATCCGGACCATGGTTTTCGTCACCCCGCCTTCACACCCCTATACCCTAGAATCCCCCAGGTGCCCTCTAGGGACACTAGGGACCTAGGGATCGTCGTAGGCTCACAAGCCTGATTACCTTCTTCCACTATTGAGTCTCTAGTCTCCTGACATTCTCAGCCTTCCCCTCCGTCTCTCTACTGTGCCCCCTGTTCCAGGGCTTAGGATCTGAGAGGAGAGCTCAGGCCTTACCTGGCTTCCTTGTCTGCCTGTCCCCTTTGCCTTCTTCATCCAATCCCTTAGGCTGAACGGAGCCCGTTTTCCACACCTCCACATCCCATCCTGATGGCACAGAGTAAATCTCTAGGATCTATTCCACCAGGTATGGCTCTCGATATACTAATGGGAGCTAAAGGAATTTAGAAAATCCCCTTCCTTTTCAACAATGCCTGGCTTTGAAGATGATTTTCTTGCTTAAGAGGTCAAGAAAGTCAGCTTTGAGATTGAAACTGATCAATGGTCTCTTTGTTCTAGGCAGTATCCCTGGGGCCAGAAGCCTTGTGCCTCAGCCTTGGAGGTGGAAGACTGCAGGGGAAGGTGATTTAAGAGGAAACCAGAAAGTTAGAAGTGTAATATTTGCAAAATATTATCCCTGTTACAGAAATGTGATTCCGAGCTTTCAAGAAGCACAAACACTCCCGTTTTAGGAAATGTCCATTTATACAATTTTCCTGTTTGAAACATCCATAATTTTCAACTTCCTTCCTAAAGCACTTTCCCCAGAGTCGCATGTACTTTGAAAGACTGTCTTTGAAGTATTTTATTCCACATCACATTCTTTCTCTATTTTTCCAGTTAACAAACAACAGAGAATCTGCAATGCGTTATCTCTACCTATTTGCTCTTTCTCTACCCTAGATTCTCCCTTCACTTAGCACTCCCTTCCCTCTTGGGAGCGCCTAAGTCACAAGGTCATTGCGCAGAAGAGAATTATAATCCTTGTGACTGGAAGGAAGTGAGATGGTTTGGTAGCAACATGCTGAGTGGTTGTTTGATCATTACTAAGAAAGAACAGCCAACTTGGTTTTCATTAGGGAAATAAAATTGAACCTTTCTTTGTTATCTCCACGGTAATGGCCATGACCCCAAAGAAGATGGACACAGCACAGAGAGGAGTAAGTTTTCCTTGTGCTTGTCAAAGCACGTCACCGCTCTCCCATGGAGTGTGCTACAATTCTCCTAATGCAATTAGGCAGCACCTTCTTTTTCTGTGGAAATGCTCTTACAGATGTCAGTCTGGCTTGCGGTCACTAGGCTGGGAAGAACTTGTTATGGAACCTGAAACTTGGCCTGATTACACGTTTTGCAACAAAACCCCAAAGTTCACATGAACTTTTCAACTGGTGAGTTTGGCTGGGGGTTCATCCCAGGTTCACTTGGGTTTTCGGACAGAAGATTCTGACCCAGAGGTGCATAGTATGGTGCTTCCTGTCTGATGTCTTCTTCGTCTTCCCAAACCTGCTGGGTGACACTCTCTACCCCATTCTTTGGATGTGACAGGAAGCCACTTCTTCTCCACAGAACTCTGTGGATAGAATGCAGTCTCCATGACACAGCCCTCCTTACCAACACACATACAATGGTTCTGAGGATGGGACTTGTCTTGGGGAATGCAATACAAAGTAGCACCTAACAGCACCAGCTTCTAGAACTTCCATTCCAAAGCCAGCTACATTTTTGGGGCCCAGTGCAAAATGAAAACGCCAGGGTCCCTTGTTCAAAAAAGCAGGAAAAATGCCATTAAGTGTACCAAGAAACAAAGCTTTTTCCGTTCCTTTGTGGCCTCTCTCTTGATTTATCATGGTGGGTTTTTTTATTTGCTATTTAATGTCATTCTACATGAAGAGAAATTAAAATCTTAAATTATTAGCATACCTTGTACGGTTTGATTTTATGTTTCAGAGTGTGTTTTAAAAGTTGACATCAGAGCATTTAACTCATGCAGAATCGTTATAATGACACAGTTCTTACTTTGCAGCTCACACATGTATTTCACTGTTCCTGGAATAGAGGGGACATGCCACAAAACGAACTCAACAGTTTTATTTTGCTTCTTGACATGCATACATCCTATTACCATCTGTGTTGTTGGCCAACTGGAGAGTGAGGGAAAACTGAGAGGGAAGAAACGGGGGTTATCTTATCTCTCTCTTTCCTTCCATGTTATCATTCTCCGTGGAAGTGGCTGGCTAATAAAGAGAAGCAACAAGAGGAAGAAAGGATAGGAGAGGGTTCATTGATCGTTTGTGTTCTTAGAATGCTATTGCCCTCTTTCTGTGTCAGAAGCAAGTTCTGGTTCAGATGAAAAGGATGCAGCCTCTCAGGGCTGTCAGCAACCCCTATTTACTTACTCGTAGACATAACACTCTTACCTTGTATTCACTTTGAGACTCACCGAACTATCACACGTCACAGGTCCCCTGAAACTCTGTGCCATGGGGCATCCCAAACGCTGTATGTGAATGGGGAAGCAAGGATGCATTGTGCACATCTCCTCTGCTCAGGCATGTGCTCCGTTGTCTTGTCAGGCTTCATTTACAAACCCAAGTTCAAAGACAAAATTACTAGCAATCTGAAAATGGTGACAGTGGAACATTAAACCAAGTGGTCCTGAGTGTGGGGACCTGGGTCACCGCACAGGTTGTATTCCGTGGACCTGCCCTGCGGCTGTCCCTCACCTCAGCTCACATCGTGGTCTTACCACATTTTTTTTTTTAAAGATTTTATTTATTTATTTGATAGAGAGAGTGAGAAAGCACAAGCAGGGAACAGTAGAGGGAGAGAGAGAAGCAGGTTCCCCGTCAAGCAGGGAGCCCGATGCGGGGCTCGATCCCAGGACCCTGGGATCATGACCTGAGCCGAAGGCAGACGCTTAACCATCTGAGCCACCCAGGTGCCCCTCTTACCACATTTTGAATGCGTGAACTCGAGGAGGTTAGTTAATCTTCTGGAGCCTCGGTTTTCTTGTTGGTAAAATAGGAATATAAACAGTGTTTATTTTCAGCATTGTTATAAAGCATCTGCTCAGTGTCTATCATAGTACTGTCCAAAAGAAACATATTGTGAGTCAAAAGGCAAGTCTCATGAACTTTCACATTTTCTACTAGCTAGCCCCCTTAAAGACAGTAAAAAGAAACAGGTGAAAAAATTAGATAATATATTTTCTTTCACTCAAACTACCCCAAATATCATCATGTCAAGATGTAATCAATATAAGAAGTTATTGACCATATATTTTACATTTGCATACGAAATCTTCAAAATCTGGTGTGTATTTTACACTTAGAGCACACATTTCAAGTGCTCAGAAGCCACGAGTGGCTAGAGGGTATCTTATTGGGTCACACAAGCTGAAAATACAGGAAATGCTCAAGAAACATCAGCCAGCCCAATGCTGAGACGGAGCATCGCATGCCAGCGATTTCTTAGGAAATGCCCAGGAACGATGCCTGTAAGGGGTGAGGGGGGTGGGGACTGGGCAGAGGGAGGGGCTGAGCTGCAGTGTAGCTGCCAAAGAGGCCTCTGTTAGGCTCTCTGGATGCTCTGAAGCTGGAGTGACCTTTCAGAGATGCCCCAAGATGAAGCAGGAAGGAGGGGCTCAGTCAAGGATGTGAGGCTTCCCTGTGGAGGGGTGTAATTTGGGGCGAGCCAGCTCCTTTTGGCCAAGCGTAGTTCCTGGGGAAGGCCCCTGTGAGCTGTCATCAGGCATCATTCCTGGCATCTGGTAAACAAGAGTCTCAGCTCTGAAAGGGTGATCTGGGTGGGACTTCACAGAATCCACTACTCTCTATCCCCTCGTTTGGTTTGAATCCACCCGCTCCGTGATACACGTTCCCCACATCTGGGAACAAACAGCTCATGAGGATTCTGGCTGCTCTCTTTTCCCGAGGAAGCTTTTAAGAGGAAGATTCGTGAAACAAACCACATTGCGCTAATTGCTGCAACTACCATCATCTTCCTCCTGTACTGCCCTTCATCCCCGGCTAGTACCTCTGCTGGGCCCCCCTGCGAGGTGTCAGCTCCCGGTCATCATGCCCTTCTCAGGCTGTGGTCGCCAAGAGTATCCATTTACCATCACAGCTGGGTAGGGGATTGCCAAGAGATACCCCAGGGCAAGCATTTTCCTCCCTGCCCCATTATGGGACAGCAGCCCAACCCCCCCGATCGGGGTCACTTACTACTGATGGCATGGGGACTTCTTTTCTTGTCTGTGGATTTCTTGTCCCTGGAAACCTAATGTGACTAGGAGGCATTCACAGCATCAGGTTTAACAGGATTTTTGCTGGGAAGCGATGTGTCAATAGCTCCCAGCAATAACCATCTGATTCTCTGCTCCTTGAGCCTCCTCAAAACTTCTCAAATGTCCGAGATAATGCATACGCTGACCTATTCCCTTCCTCCCATCGCCCGTCCTGGCCGACCTCTGGGGGGAGTGTTAATGGGCGCACTGGCTATAGCCCCTTTAAAGACAATGGCTGGACTTTGCAAACCACCACATTCCCAGCGGCTCGCACCAGTCCTGGCAAGCAGTCAGTGCTGAGCAGTGAGTGCCGACTTGCTCCAGCTGAGTGTCCACATGAGGTGCTCATGACACGGTGGCAGGTGAAACTGCTGTCATCTCTGTCCCCACAAAATCCACCATGTAGGAGGGGACCCAGATCTCAATCTAAGCAATCGTTACGCACTGTGACGAGGAAGACACATTACAGGGAGCCCTGAGAACACCCAGCAGGAAGTCCTGACCCGGGATGCGGGCCAGCGCAGGTGTCCCCTGGGCTCCCCAGGCGGGATGCTGAGATGGTGAAGGAACCGTGGCAGCTATCTAGACAGTAAATCCGGGGTCCTTTCCTGTTCTTATGTTCTGTGCGAACGATAAAGCTAATGAGGAGAAATGAACACTTTACCTCAAGAATTAGGAGTTACTAGACTAGGATGGCAGAGAGAGAGAGAGGGAGTATTCTTAATTCTTCAGCCCCAGTTGTTTCCTTGAGTGTGTCAGAGTGTGAGTTTGCACACATTTGGAAGGGTTCCAGCACTGCCGGCCGTGTCCTGGGGTGATCAGGAGGCCAGTGCTCCTTCCCACCACCCCCGGGGTGAAAGAGTCACTTACTTCTGCCTTCGGTCAGGTGGTAGCTAGAATCCCAGCTAGCCCAGTGGACAGTGGAAGCCAAAGCCATTCCACGTAGCTCTTTCTAGTGACAGTCCCTGTAGCTGGCTCAGGCTGTTTTAAGTGGGTGCCAAAAGCACCTCAGAATTTTCCTCTGGCTAACTGAGTATGAAGGAGACAGATTTTATGTCACTCTTCTGCTCTATTCATCCGCTTTACAGAGGCAAGAAATCCTCACATGTCCTGCTGCCCTATTGTGTGCTGGGGAATTCCTGTAGGCATTACCTCATTCTATCCTCCAAGATGGGTATTACTGATCCCATAATTTTTTTAGATGACGAGACTGAGGTTCATGGAGGTCAGATTACTTAAGCAAGCTCTCACGGCTAGCCAGACGCATTCATCATGTAACTATATTCTAATCGCTGCCATATTGGGAAAGCTGACATTGGAGAGTCTGCTAGTCTTCCTCCATTCTACTGTTCTCCCAGCTACTCAGGACAAAGGCCCAAAAAATGTCCTCGATTTCTCTTTTCCCCTCAAATTCCACATGCAATCCATCATCAATAAATATAGCAGTCATCACTGATGTGTCCACAAATGACATTTATATGTCAATTATTATGTACCCAAGATTATTTCACTGATGCTCACAAAGCACAATGAGGTAGGTGCTGTTAGAAGTCCCATTTTTCAGATGAGGACACTAAAATCCAGAGAAGTTAAGTAATTTGCCCAAGCTCCCATGGCTGGTGTGTGGCAGAGCAAGGATCCAGAGGAAGTTTGGATCCAGAGTGTATGCTTTTAAATCATTACATTTTAGTTGTATCTAATTGACTTTTTACATTTTAAATGTATCTAATTGACTCTACCTCTCAAACCCATTGTGAATTCATCTTCACCGACTCAGGGCCTGACACCCTAGTTCAAACCACCTGTATGTTGCACCTGGATTTTAGCCATAGTCTCTGTGCTTCCATTCTACAGTTCGTTCTTCACAGAGAAGTCAGCAAGGGCAATTAAAATAGAAATTAGATCATATCACTCTCTACCCAGAGTTCTCTATACTCTTCACCATGACCCACAGGGCTTTTCATGATCTGTACATTGTCCTCTTCTCTGATCTCACCTCATACCGTGTTTCCCCTTGTTCATTAGCCTCCAACTCCACTGGCCTTCTGGTATTCCTTGAATATGCCAATTCCTGCCACAGGGCCTTTGCATATGCTGGTATGCTTTTGTCCCAGACCTTTATGTAGCTCAGTCTCTGACTTTTTTACTGAGGTCTTTGTTCAAATGTAACCTCCATGGAAAGTCATTCCTTGACCACTCTGTCTGGAGTAGGCAAAATTCTAAGATGGCCCCCATGATCTCTGCCCCCTGATGTAATGTCCTTGTGCAGATAGGATCTGTGATTTAATGGGATAGAACCTCCATAATTAAGTTACTGATCACTTGACTCTGAGTTAATCAAACGAAGACTCTCCTGAGTGGGGCTGACCTCATCAGATGAGCCCTTAGAAGAGGACTAAGCAGTAACAGATATTCTCCTTCTGCCTCCATGAGTTCTACAGCTGTAAAGAACTGAATTCTGCCAACAAACACACGATCTTGGAAGAGGACACCTCGCCTCAGATGTGACCCAGCCCTGGCTGACCCTTTGACTACAACCTTGTGAGATTTACACGGAGAACCCATGCCTTGATTCCTGACCATGGAAAATGTGAGATAATACATTTGTGTTGCTTTAAGCCACTAAGTTCGTGGCAATTTGTTATGCAGCAATAGAAAGTGAATACAATGTCTAAAATACATTCTTTTTTTTTTTAAAGATTTTATTTATTTATTTGACAGAGAGAGACACAGCGAGAGAGGGAACACAAGCAGGGGGAGTGGGAGAGGGAGAAGCAGGCTTCCCGCAGAGCAGGGAGCCCGATGTGGGACTCGATCCCAGGACCCTGGGATCATGACCTGAGCTGAAGGCAGACGCTTAACCAACTGAGCCACCCAGGCGCCCCTAAAATACATTCTTTACCACCATTCTCAATCTCCTTTTCCTGCATTATTTATCTTTATAGCATTTTTTGACACCTGAAATTGTATCATGTAATTATTTATTTGTCTAGTCTGACTGTCCCACTGGAATATAATTTCCACAAGGGAAGAGACTTTGGCTTGTTTACTGTTGAATTTCCAGCTTCTTAGAGCTGTATCTGGCACACAGTAGGTACTCAATAGATACGTGTTGAATGAATGCATAAATAAATGTATGTGCATTCGATCTTTACCTAATTCAAATGAGGATTCTTGGGTCTACCTAAGTTTAGGCAAACTTGGCATGGAGAATCTCAATTTATATCTAAAAGAGTTTAGTATTGCTTTTTTTTTATTATCTAAGAGAACATAAAATTTACAAAATGCCATCTAGATGCAACATTTCAGGAGTATATGTATTGCATAAAGCAAGGTAAACCTGGCTGTCTAATGCCCTCATTACTGTTACTTTAAACAAATGTTAGTGTATTTTAACATTTAGAAGCAGGACAAAAAGCAGACAACCTTGACAATAGGTGCTTGTTGAAAAGCATCTTGGAGAAGCACATTGAATGAATGGAATATATGATCAAAGTGCTATCAATGCAATTTAATGGCAGTCAAGAATAAATTTACTTTAAAAAAAAAATACTCCAGTGATGGCCGTGCCCAGAACAATTTAATGGATTATTTGAAATTGTTATAATGGTGAATTGCTCTATGAATTAAACATTCATAAAAATGGACAAAATAAACTTGTGAATACCCAGCACTATCCCTTTTTTGTTCATTTGTGATGATGGATGATCATACGCTGGGAAAATTTTCACTCATTTTTCGAGGGTGGAATGTTAACATTTGCCATTTCAAACAACAGAGAGAAGAAACGTTTCGTGCTCTGAAAACAACATGTTTCTGTTCATGGTGGAGCCGAAGCATTCTCTCCCCCGGGGCTGTCTGCTCGGGAGCTCTCTTGGTGTCCTTGCTGTTGGTTGGGGTGGCGGACTCACAGGTGAGTGCCTTCAAACCGGCCACCCAGCCCTGTGCCCTTTGCCTTCTGGAACGTACCAGTAGCAATGCTGGGAAAGCACACATTGGGTTCAAAAGCCCAAGCCATTTCTCCCACCGAAGGAGGAATTTGCAAGAGCTTGGATTCTGAGATCTCATGTCTGACTTCAAGTTCTACCTTGCCTTCCCTGCCACCATGAGGCATTTTTCACACCTCCAGTAGCGGGAGCGTGGGGTCTGACTGTAGGAGGCAGCCCTGCGGCAGGCGAGCACCTATGGGAGCCCCAACTGTGAACACTCATTCCTCTCTCCATACACAAAATAAATGACTTCTTTTCCCCAGAGAAAACACCTCATAAAAGAACAAAGTGTCCTGTAAAGTTACTACTGGGATAGAGAGTGTTGCTCTGAGCAAAACCTTGTCACCTATGTAGACACAGGATCCAGCCGCTCTCATTTGCCCGCCCCTGGAGCTCTGGGAAAGCAGGGCTAGCCTCCTAGGGTGACTTGCACCCCCGTACTGTCAAGGTTACCTCTTTAACAGTGCCCCCTGGCCAGCCCTCCTCGCCCTCCTCACTGGCCTGCTTTAGTTCCGGGCCTCACTGGCTCTCCCCCGGATTACTACAGAGTTTGCTTACTGGTTTCCTTCTATCTTGTTACTCACACCCTCCACTCCCAACCCATTTACCCTCCTCTGGGGCCCCTCCCTGTGGGTCAGCCACACTGAACTTGGGAGTTCTCAGAGTGCTCCAGCCTGTCTCATGGTGTTCTCATTGAATACAAAGGAAAACCATTTTTTAATCTGTTGTGTTGACAATAATCCAAATGACCATTTTAATTGCTGGCAAGAGTGTGGACAATCAGGCACTCTAGTAGAGCACTGAGGCAAGTGTAAATGGATACAATCTGCGAAAAAAAAATTTTTTTTTAAGTGTTTACTCTAGGAAGCTGTCATCTAGAAATAACAGCATACAATGTTCAAAATGCATGTACAAGGCTGTTTGGTCAAAGCCACGTTGATAATACCACAAATCAGAAACGACCTAGAAGTCCATGAAGAGTTGAATAGTTAGACAAAGATGGGCATAGCTCTCCATGAATGCTTACGGGGGAGACGTGGGTTAAATCTGTATGTTAAGCATGAAAAACATTTAGTAAAAAAAATGCCAGATTACTTTCAGTAAAAAGGTAGCAACATATATACACACTTTTTTTTTTTTTTTTTTTGCATAGTAATACTTTCGGGGAAATAATTAACAAACTAATAATAGGAATAACCCATGGTTGGCTGTGTGTATATATACTCATGTTAGTGTGTGGGTCTGGCAGTCATTATTGATTGCCCACCTCACTTTCTAACAGAATCCCAACTTCATCGAGGTATCCACCCTTCCGGGGGAAAAAAAAAAAAACAAAACACAACATTCCCAACTCTGTGATGAACGCTGACTAGTCTATGCCAATCCTGGTAGTTCCATTCCTCTTCTTGTGATTGGTGAAGAGTGGGCATGTGACTTGGTTTTGGCCAATGAGAGCTGATGGGGGAATCCACTGAGGGAATTCTGGGAAAGGCTTCTCTGTTCTTACAAGATAGAGTCGAGTCTTCGGCGTGCGTTGCCTCTTCTGAGTGGGACAGTGGAATCGCGGTGGCTATTTTGGAGCCCTGAGGTATCCAAACGCAACGACCAAGTGCACACACACAGGATGGCAGGGAGGAAAGATGGAAAGAACCTGGGTTCTGGTTGATGTCACGAGTTGCTGAGTTAACCAATTTTGGATCCGTGCTGCCTTAGGACTTCATATTACAGAAGATAATCAATGTTCTACTGCCTCCATCAACAGGAGCCATGTGTGTGCTCTTCCTTGCAGCCGGAGGCTGCCCAACTGCTATGAGAGATTGGGATTACAGGAGCAGAAGGACTTGTACCTTCTCATTTACTTGTAATTTAAAAACTGGTGAGATTGTTTATAGATTTTACTCATTCTTTAGTTTTTTCCCATATTTTGCAAAGAAAAAGCAGAATATAAAACTGAGGCAGGCTACAGAGAATCCTCCCTGTCGTTATCCAGCACAAGAAGGCAGTGGTGTTGGCACTGACCCCGGTCAGACAAACCTGACCTCTCCTTTCTGGCTGTGTGACTTTGCCTAAAAATCTGAGTGTTAGCCTTCTTAGCCATAAGAATAATTATAACGGCCACCTCCCAGGATTGCTATGGAGATTAAATGTGGAACTCAAGGGTAAAAACCTGGCACCTCAGTAAATGTTATTCCTTTGATTCCCTGAACCTGGACTCTAATTTTTCTCAGGACTTCTGTGGGCCAGAAAATCCAGGGATGAACACTGATAGTCAAGAGATTGGCTTTGGTGAAGAATGGGAGTTCAGGCCTCAGTTGGACCAAGATGGCCCAGGGAATGAGTCGAAACATTATCTCCGATTTGGGACAACAGTAATCCTGAGGGCACCTGATAATGTCCTGAAGGACAGAAACCCGCCCTCACATTCCCAGCTGTTGCCTACAGTTTCCTTGTGCTTTCCCGGCTGTTGAGATGAGGACCCAGGCCACACCTGGATATTGCCACTCTGTCTTGGGGTTCCTGCGTGGGAGTGTAGGAGTTGGTTGTCTGCTTTTTGCAACCTTCACTTAGGGCAGCTTCAGCCAAGCATGTGGCCTCCACCCGCTTTGCGATTGGTGCCTTGCACAAGTTCAGAGGCAGCAGATCCCCCACAGCTCCTGGGGCCCCCTGCTCAGTGGGCTATAAAACACTATTGCTCTCAGCAAGCCCTGGTCATCAGTAATAATGAGACGGCTTTGAAACTGCCACTCTGAAACCCTAAACCAGGCCCAGACCCGTGTGTTGGGCCAAGTGCTTGAGAGAGGTTGGCCAAGGTTCGTAAACTCTAGACTGGGTTTGGAGGGAGCTTTCTCAGCCTGGGTTTCTTTAGGCCCTGAGACTGTTTCAGCAGATGCTGGTCTGGGTGGTATGTGGACAGGCTGATTTACTAGGCTTGGGCAGAAAATGAGCAAAGCCTGGGGCTTTGACTAGTTCTCACTTTGAGGTTTTTGGGAAAGTGATTGAAGCCCGAATTTCATCCCCTGGAGGGAATTCTGGCACTTTCTCCCTGACCTCATTCCCATAAGGCTCATATATTTCTTTCACCCACCACCCCAACCTTCTAAGATGGAGTGAGTGAGTGATCAGAGCTACCTCGAACAGATTGACTCTTCATAATCTGGACATGGAAGCCTCAGAAGGGAATGGTTTTTGTTTTAATATGATTTTGAAGTTAGGCATGTGATGGTAAAGATCAATACTCCAAAAGACAGTATTAGGTTCTCCCTTCTTACTTTGAACAAAAATGACAAATCCTATCTGGGCTGCCATGGCCAGTTGGAGCCCGGGAAGACCTTGCCAACTATTAGCCTCTGGGCCAAGGAGTAGGATAAAGGCCTTATTTAGTATGGTCCCATAAGCAAAATCCCTAGAAAGGAACCCATGGTGGCCCCTGTTAAACTACATCCCATATGTGTGTGCGTGCGTGTGTGTGTGTGTGTGTGTGTGTGTGTGACCTAACTTCACAGATAAAGTGCTAGTCAGGGTCCCAGCAGGAAATAGACAGCACATTTAAAAGGGATATTGAAAAGAGGTTAGTGAGGGACTGTTTTCAGCCTTGTGGGCAGGGCCAAGGGGAATCTAGAAGGGGTGCTGAGGGGGCAGCAGGCTAATAACAGCAGAGAAACAGAAGGACTGCAGGGGTGAGGGGAGGAGCCCTGATTGAACCTGGGGAGAGAGCTGCTGTTGACAGAGGGTTGCCTGATGAGCTGTGGCCTTTGGTAGAGGAAACAGCCGTGGCCTCCCGGGGCGCTTGGTCAGAAGGGAGCTGGGGCATTAATACTCCACTTCACTTCCTTCCACATCCTGATCTGCTGGTGCTTCCTCATGGCTGGACCCAATCAGCAGCCGGAGGGCAGGAGGACATATGTGTGCATTCTATAAAGTTCTCCTTCCTTGGTCACAAGGCGGGGATGAAGGACTCCCCAGTCTGTTCTGCATGATGATCACATAGAGAAGTTTGGTAACAAGTACAGATTCCCAGGCTGCCCTTGGAAGATTCCATTTCAGGAGGTCCGAGATGAGCCCAGAGAAGCTGGTACAGTGCTCTGGTGGTTCTGCTGCTCAGCCAGGATGGATCACTCCTTCATGAGTCAGTGATGTTCTTGTGAGTAAGTGTGATCACCTGGGTCTCAGTTCCAGATGTCCACTGAACCCTGACATCATGTTCAAAGCCGGCAATGAAGTTGACTTATCCATTTATCCCACAAACATTTGCTGAGTACCTACTGTGTGCCAAGTACTTTGCTAGGTGCTGGGGGTCCAGTGGGGAATAAAACCATTGCCCCTTCTCTGAATAGGCTTCTTGGTTTCTCTTGCATCTGGGGAAAATTCTATATCCTCGTGTAGCAGGATGGGAACATTTTTGGGAGATCGCCTGGTATTACTAGAAGAGGCTCTGAGCCTGTTGCTTAACCTCTCTGTGCTTCAATTTCCTTGTTTGGCATTCAAGCATAATGATGGTGCTTTCTTCCACGAGCATTATGAGGACCAAGTGAAATAATATGTGTAAACCTTAGTCCAGAGCCTTGTACATCATAAACATCTAATACCATTGTTATCATTATTAATCTTACCATTGGTATTTCTTAGTAGATCTTTGTCAACCATCTCCCCATCCCTGACTCCAAAACAACAAACAAATGGGAAAATGCCAACTCTAGACTCATACTTTTGAACATTCCTTCTGAAGAAATCCGGGCAACATCTCTGATGTGATGGAATTTTATCCTCCACGGCTATCCTATTCATGTGTTGACTTGATACATTTTTATATAATTTTTAAAATAGGAAGGCAGTTTGTAGGGATGCAGGGAATTTGGAAATGGTTCGAGGGTAGTGATTTTGAGTTGGAAAACAGGACTAATGGGGAAAAGATGAAAGGAATTGCAATTATTAACTTGTAGGAGAAATGGCTGAGGGGATTGGGGAGCCAGCCTCTGGGACAAAAAGATTATTAAAGACAGAATGGCAACCAGCGCTTCTTCAGGAAAGATAGAACAAATGGAAGGCAGAGAGCATGGCAAGAGGGATTTCAGTTCTGCCTAAGGATCTTTACCAGCAGAGATGGTTATGAGCTCCAGAATAGGCTGTGAAACCCTTCACCCAGTTCAAAAATATAAAGAATTTGCACAATGATCTCTGAAAGTCCTCCCCTGAAGGGGTCACATTTGAATAGGTAAAGGGCAGTGTCATGCGGTGGAAAGGTAGACGTGGGTCCCACCTCCAGCTTGGGCCCGAAATACCCGTATGATGTCCTGTGGTCTCTGACACGTCCAGTCTCCTCATCTGCAAGGGAAGGTTTTGGAACCTGCCTGATCCTCCAGATACTCTGTGCAAGTCCTGGGGCTCACCTGAAGTTTCCAATCACTGCGGACACCCCATGTGGCGAACACCTTGCTGGCTGCCACACCTTCTGAAATGCTGAATTCTGCTTTGAAGATGAAGCGTCTCTGTCGACTGGTCAGTTGAAAATTCATCAGACCCGCACATGGAACTTGTGTGTAGCTCTAGACATTTTTTTGGCTCAAAAATGACTTCACTTTTAGTATTTCACAGAGTTTTCTGCCTCCGGATAAGGAAAGAAGTACAACAAAATGCCTTCATGTGAGGCAGACCCACTGCGTCTCATCATTGGTGTGTCTTGCGCTTGGGTTTACTTAGGCTGCAGGATGGTTTCTCCTCCTTCCACTTTTCTGTCTCCCCGGGGGTCTGTACACGTAAGTCTGGTACAACAGAAGGAGACAGACACTCTTTCAGCAACATACCAGTAAAGAAGAAGTGCTGTGAATCTGGGCAAGGTGGGAGTCCTCTTATCTTGCAGGTTCTGTGCCGAGAGACGGGCCTGTCCTCTACCTTCTGGCTGGCCCAGGGCTTTACTTGCCCAAATCATCCAGGAGGACACTTGAGAAAGCTGAAAGAGTAACAAGCAGGAGAGGAAGAGGAAGAATCCTGGGGAAGGAGGGGAAAAAACAAGTAAATGCCTGGGAGGCTGGGAGAGAGGCAGACAGGAGGTGGGGTATCCAAATGGAAGAGGACTCCTTACCAACATCAGGGATGTGGCTTTGTGGGCTCTCGAGAGCTGGGAAGTGAAAACCCCCCAAAAAGAAGAAGCTGGGAAAGCTGAAACCGGTAGGTTTACATGAAGAAATGCCCCTGCATGCTTATTCCCTTTGTGGAGTCTATAGCACTTGGAATGTCCAACTGGAACCTATAATAAAATGTATTTTTTTAAAGCATTCTTCTAGATCAGGACTCAGCACACGTTTCCTATAAAGAGTCAGATAGTAAATATTTCAGGTTTTGAGGGTCTGTCCAACTACTTAACTCTGCCATTGTAAGTGAAGGCAGCCACAGACAACACATAAACAAATGGGCGTGGCTGTGTTCCAAGGAAACGTAATTTACAAAACCAGGCAGCTGGCTGGATTTGGCATGCCCGCCATAGATGGTCACTCCCATCCCAGACCAGGGTTTCTCAAACCTTAATGTGCGTGTAGATCGCTTGCGGATCCTGACTTAGTAGGTCTGAGCTGCGGCCGGAGGTTCTGCATCTTGAACACACTCCCAGGTGCTGCTGGTCCACAGGCCACACTTGGAGAAGCAAGTTGAAACTGCAGTGGGCACAGGATGTACAGGAATGAGGTGGCTGGTGTGGGCACATGAGGTCTAAGAGCTGGGGATCGTGGGGCGTGCAGTGAGCTTGCCTCTCTGGAGGAAGCACCATTCCCAGGTCCTGCTGATTAGCGCTCTCTGGGAATACCATCTGCGTGCCCAGACATTCTGATTCATCAAGAGGAATGAGAAGTACAGCTTTTATGGGAAAGTCTTCTGATTTCTAAAGGTTTTTAACCTCCTGATTTTTAGTTTTTAAAGGTTGGCTCAAAAGTTTTTATAATCCTGCGGGAGCCAAATAAAACACGTATGTGGAATGGCTCCTGCCCACAGGCTGCCATTTTGCAACCCTGGTTCGAGAGCCTTGACTGCACGGGGCCTCCTTTCCGTGAGGGGAGTACGGGGCTGAGCTTATGTACACAGCATCTCTCAAGGTCAGGACCTGGAAAAGAAGGTATGCCCTTGATTTTATGGAACAGGCTAACGAGCCTTGAAAAAGACAGAAAACAAAGCTGAGACTCATGCTTACGGTGGTGTACATATTTAAATTCAGGGGGCACCTGGGCGGCTCATTTGGTTAAGTGTCTGACTCTTGATTTTGGCTCAGGTCATGATCTCAGGGCCCAGGGATCAAGCCCCGCATAGAGCTCCGTGCTCAGTGTGGAGTCTGCTTGGGATTCTCTCTCTCCCTCTCCCTCTGCCCTGGCCCCTGCTTGCACTCTCTATCTCTCTCTAAAATAAATAAATAAAATCTTAAAAAAAATAAATAAATTCAGGCAGATGAATTACAAAAATACAGCCCCTGTGGACAGACTAATTGCACAAAGCTGTTTTTCTGCAGGGCAGAAACTCCACATATAGGGGCTGACCTACCAAGGAACTTTCTCAAAGTTCCTGCGCTGGTAATGAAAAAGCTGGTATTTGAACTCAGCCTTGTGGATCCCAAATTCCATGTCCCTTACACCACCACCCACTGATTCTAGTTTTGTTTTGTTTTGTTTTTTTAAAGATTTTACTTTTATTTATCGTCAGAGAGCGGGAGGGAGAGGGAATCTGAAACAGACTCCGTGCTGAGCGCAGAGCCTGATGTGGGGCTCAATCCCACAACTGCGAGTTCCTGACATGAGCCGAAACCAAGGGTCGGACCCTTAATCGACTGAGCCACCCAGGCACCCCTGAGTCTGGTTTCGATGGGTATTTCCAAGTGACAAAGTTTAACAAACTATCATCTCCCTGAAATCCAGCTGTAAGCCGCATTTGTAAGACACAGGCATGGCCAATGTGATATTTTCGTCTGAAATATTTACAGGTGGAAAGAATTAAAGCAAGTGATGGAGTATTGAAGGTTAATGCCATCTTTTAATATGGAAAAACTACTCTCTCTGCAAGAAATATACTTGTGGGATAATCTTGAGATATGTGTGTGCGTGCTCAAAATGTCAGCCAGAGTTTCATTAATTTCAGCCTCCCCCTAGAACACTACGTTATGGTTCTGAGGCTGCGTGCTAGTGTTCTGACAGGCGGGACCACAGCGTCGGCCCTCGGGGGGGATTTACGGGACGACGTGTGAGGAATCCATCATGCAATTGGGCTGGTGCCCCCAGCTTCTTAACCAGAGATGGGAGACGAAGGACGAATGTTGCCTCCACAGCTTTGGGTGCTGCGTCTCAGCTCAAGCTTGGATCCATCAGGACAAACACTTCCACCAGGCAGGCCAAATTAATAAGATGGCTTAACAACCCAGCGACTCAGGATACAGAGGAGTGCTCGGCCCTCAGCTTCTCCTGGGCCGTTATTTAATAATGCTCTAGGCTAGAGGATCATGTTGTAGAGTTTTTAGGCAAGCAAAGGGCCTTGTGGAGGTGTCTACGACCTAGCCTCATTTATTCTGGCCTAGCTGGGAAGATCACACTCACAACGGAACCACAGCCGGTATCTAAAGATCACGGGCCCAGCCATTCCATCGTGGACGCCTGCTTTATGAGCCCATTCGAAGGGCTCATCGTCCTCTCAGCATAGCGCACAGATTAAGAGGCCGTCTCTAGAGGCAGCTGGCCTTGTCTTCCGCTCCCCGCGACCCCACGTTCAAGCCGAGTAACTTGGGGGAATTATACAAGCATTAACTTCCCTCACCCGCAACACGGGATCACCGTTACTCCCTGCTTTGCCGGGAAGATGACAGATACTGGGGTGACAGCACCCAGCACAGCACTTGGCATGCCGTAAACCCCTGCCGGGTTGTTGTCTGTGTTTGCAGGGTTTCCACACTCTGAGTGGCGTCCTGGATCCAGCCCCAGCTTTGGGGTGGCCTGACCGAAGTTTGAGTTTCTGCTCTGCCCCTCACCAGCTCTGCGATTTGGGGTAAAGCCTTTAATCTTGCAAAGATCTTCCTCTTCAGTAACCCGGACATAATAATAGTGCCTGCCTTGGGGAGCTGTAGTTAAGACTGAACAGTGGTTGTATATGAAATGCTTACGCTCAGTATATGACAATGCCTGGCATATACTAAGCACTCAATAAATGTTTATTGTAAATATTAAGTAGGATATGCACTTTGGAATCTGAGAAGCCTTTGGCTACATGTTAAAGGGGATAGTTCTACTCCTCCTCTAGAACATGTCAAAGAACTCCGGAGAGTCTAACTGACCTTCGGAACTTTTATCTTTTAAACTCTGAGATCGTGGGGCACCTGGGTGGCTCAGTCGTTGAGCGTCTGCCTTCGGCTCAGGTCATGATCCCAGGGTCCTGGGATTGAGCCCCGCATCGGGCTCCCGGCTCAGCGGGGAGCCTGCTTCTCCCTCTCCCACTCCCCCTGCTTGTGTTCCCTCTCTCCCTGTGTCTCTCTCTGTCAAGTAAATAAATAAAATCTTTAAAAAAAAAAAAAAAACTCTGAGATCGTGCCAAATGTACTTCTTTGCACTTATTGGGAAAGTAACTTTGTAGGGTGCAAACGGTATCAAAAACCCATTAACTGCCACCCAATTCTTTCTGAAATGAATCTGTGGACCCAGTGTTGGGGAAGTGCATAAACCCAAATGAGAGTTACTGTTTATTGGGCAACTCTAATGCCTGGAGCACAGGGCTGGATGCAAGGTGGTGAATGCTAAGTCCGATAACCCTGCAAGGCCACTTTTATCGTCCGTGTGGAAAGCAGGAGGAGCCTGAAGCACAGAGGGGATGAGTAAGCAGGGTCTCAGAGCTTGGGAACGATAGAGCTGGAACTTGAGCTGTCTCACGGCAAAGCTCCATGTTCATCGCTGCCATCAGGGCTGCCAAGGGGCAGCCCTTGCACAGAAGTTCTGTCTTTGCACTTCACTGTCCTGACACATCGAGCAAGGCAGGTGTTCCTGTTTGTTTTGTAGAAGAGGAAACAGGCTCAGAGAGGCCATGGAACTAGCATGTGCCCACACAGCTGCAGGCAGAGCTGAGATTCACACCTCTTTATCCCACCTGTGCTGCTCGGACTCCGAAGCTGGACGGCTTCCCCAGTAGGCAGAACCCGCTCACGGACGTGCTTGGGTGGGGGAGGAGAGAAAAGTTTATCCGAGAGTCCCTTAAAGAAGGTGCATTTTCCCGGGCGCCTGGGTGGCTCAGTTGGTTAAGCAACTGCCTTCGGCTCAGGTCATGATCCTGGAGTCCCTGGATCGAGTCCCGCATCAGGTTCCCTGCTCGGCAGGGTGCCTGCTTCTCCCTCTGACCCTCCCCCCTCTCATGTGCTCTCTCTCTCATTCTCTCTGTCTCAAATAAATAAATAAAATCTTTAAAAAAAAAAAAAAAGAAGGTGCATTTTCCCATTATTGCTGTCTCGCTGGCAGCTCCTGTCATCCTGAGAAGATACCCAGAGACCGATGTGCAGCCTGGCATTGTTGCCCCAAATAAACCATGGAGGGCCGATTTTCCTGCAATGCCGAAACGGCTAGCCTGGGTCTGCGAGTACACATTTCTCACTATAAAGCAAACAAGCCGACTGGCAGAGCACTGTAGGGAAAATGACATCACTGCAGAATTTTAGGGCTAATCATTTAGCTGGATTAGCCCCAAAGTGCTGTGTCTAAAATCAGCATCCCTGCCTCTTTATGTACTCCAGATGAAACACATTAGCAGAAATATGGCAAGGGACACTCACAATACTCGGTTCTACACTCTCAGCAGTTTTTGCAAATCTGCAATTAGTCTAAAGGGCCTGGGTAAATTAGGCCTCTTGATAAATGAAGCACCTAGACAGGCCTCAGATTTATTGGATCCCGCTGTCCCACTGTCCAGAGCCCTTGTCAGCTCCTTGCAGGGCAGAGACTGTGCAGGGGGAAAGGGAAAGGGAGCCAATTCAGGCCTGGAATTGCCCCCAAATCTTTGAAAAGATCGTGCTCCAGGCTGCTGCCTCTTTGGCCTTAAAAGTCTCTGCCAGGAACATAGTAGGTGAAGTCGGAAGCCTTTGCCAGGAAGTTTGTAGGGGGTGGGGAGTGGGGGTGGGCACAAGAGGCCCACTCCACGCTCAAGACGGGGGAGATGGGGGAGGCAGGGTTCTGTCCCATTCTGGGCCACCCAGCCGCCTCCTGATTGCTTGAACTGCCCATGGTTACCGATGGGCACCACGGGCCTGCCCTCCCAGGGCTTGCTCGCTCGCTCTCAGTTGCGGTTCGTAACCCATTACTTCCCCAAATGAGGTTTTCCATGTGCTTCATGCAATAGACTGCAGGGGTGTTTGGACGATATGGAGAGGTCAAACAGATTCCAGAAAAGTACCCCAGAGTGGGGGTATCGGTCATGCCTTCAGGCAAACTCCAGAGGCCAGAGGGCTGTCCGTGGCCTTGGCTCAGATAAAGGGGAGGGGACGGCCCGGGCCTATTACCCTGATTTATGCCTGTGAATCGCGGGACGCAGTTCACAGCCCTACTGGGGTGACACCTGCTAACTCTGCTGTGGTTGCTGTGCAGGCTGCGTGCTGACGTCAGCTCAACCCGGCTGGTGGAGGGGGCCCGCCGAGGTGCGCACGTTTCTGGGGTGGCGAGAGTGATTTTGTGTTGAGTCTCTCTTATTTAAGTTTTTATAACATGTTCTTTCCTGATTACCAGAGGTAATGCATGTTTTGGGGTGCACAGTCTGAATTTTTAAATTTAAAAAGTGGCAAAGTAATAGAGGCTTATGTAGACGCTCTAAAATTGAGGTCCATGCATGCATGCGTGTGCATGTGTGTGTCTGTCTCTCCCTACCTCTTTCTGTCTCTAGCTTACAGTCTCAGGATCTCTGTCTCTCTCTCTCTCCTCTCCAGAACCTGGCGGGGCATGCTGTGGCCCTCCGGCCCCCTCACCTCATTCCCCAGACTGAGTACTTTGTCACTCAATTCCTAGCAGCCGGGCATCGCATCGACAGGCTGGTGAAGCGTCAGGAGCACCCCAGGGTGTGAGTTTTCCAAGACCCTGTCCTCCTAGAGGCAGCAGGAAGTGCCTGGCCAAAGCGCCGCCTGCAGCCTGCCGTGATTCAGTGTCTCTGGCCTGCAGATCAGTTGGGCGAGTCTCCCATCAGCCCACATTGATTTTCCTGTAGATTACATTACCTCCAATCACAAAAGAAATTGTGCTCCTCTCCTGGAGTGTCAGGGCAAAATGAATAGCAAACATTTTCCTGCAGGCAGCTCGGCTCTCCTATCCAAGGCACCTGAGCAAGCAGGGCGCTGTCCTTATCCCTGCCTGCACCCCCCCCCACCTCAAACCTTTCCTGTCCGACTCCCTGAAAAAGTTTCCAGGCTGAGGTGGGGCATCCAATCCAACTTGGAAGACACAGGATACTCAATTATGCCGCGGTGAGATCCGTCTGTGTCTTAAGACCTTCTAAATTATGGAATTAAGAGGGTTTAGTGGGGGGCGGGGGTGAAGAGCTGGTGACACTAGATGTGTTCAGAATGTGGAATGTCTTTCTCATATATTAAAAAAGATTCTTTGAATATCATCAAAGAGATTGGGCAATTTTTATTCCTTTTCAAAGTTGCTTTAAGTACTGATTGGGGTCTCTGGTCTCTGGCTCATGTGCGTGCGTGTGCTTGTGTGTGTGTGTGTGTGTGTGTATCACAAGGTCCTCTCTAACTATGTTTGGTTGGTGCCAGGTTCACCTTCTGAAACCCTGGCGTACAAGGAACGTCTCGTTCATGTGGGCAGCTTTGGCACGGAGTCCTGGCACGGCGGACGAAGAGAGGTATCAGCACTTTTCAGACAATGAACTAGCAGAAGGCAGGCGCCAAATCTCCCAAGTGGGCTTTGTGGGGGAGGTGAGGTCTGTGTCTGGCTTACAACCCACCTGCAAAGGCTGGACGAGGCAAAGGGACAAGACATTTGAAAAGAAAATAGTATATTCCTTCTAGGGGCACCCTGGTGGCCACATCAGCATAAATCTCCACCCAACTGAGCGTGGGTTTCTGTGTATCTGTGTGAAATAATAACAGCAAAAATTTTAGTTGATCACTTCACCAATATTTACTGAGCCACTGTCATGTGCCAGGCATTGGGTAAGTGTTCTGTCATCTGTCTAGCCTTCCCCTTGTCAGATAAATTTAATCCTCACAATAAGGGCGGGGGGGGGGCATCCCTGTTTTATTGATCAGAAACAGAGCCTTAGAGAGTGTATATGGCTCTCCAGGGGTATTATGGATAGAATCATGTCCCCCACGCAGCCCCCAGTAGGTTGAAGTCCTAACTCTCAGTGCCTTATGTGGAAATAGGGTCTTCACAGGTGATGAAGTTAACATGAGGTCATTAGGGTGGGTCCTCATCCAATATGACTGGTGTCCTTATAAAAAGGGGAAATTTAGGCCAGAGGGAAGACCATGCAAAAACACAGAGAAAAGATGGTCATTTATTTACATTTAATTACAAGCCAAGGAATGCCAGTGATTCCTGGTAAACCACCAGCAGCTAGGAGGGAGGCCTGGACAGATTCTTCCCTCACAGCCCTCAGGAAGAATCAACCCTGCCAACACCTTGATCTTGGACTTCTTGCTTCCGGAACTGTGAGTCAATACATTTATGTTGTTTAGGGCACCCAGTTTGTGAAACTTCGTTATGACGGCCCCGGAAAAATGTGTATACTCAAATTCGTGTAGTCCATCCACGGTACAGGTGGGTGTGGGTCTAGGCCATGCCTGTTACATGGCTTAGGCTGCACACCACCTTTCTCTGTGGAGAAGTACACAGCACCCAGGCTTGCCCAAGTGGGCCTCGAATCTTTTGTAGTTACTATATTGGGGTGGTTGGACGCAGAGGCTGACGCGAGAATTTATTATACATCTATATATTTTAGCTTAGGAAATTTAAAAGCCTGCTAATTTGATAATTTATAGGACCTTAAAATGTTTATATCCTTTGACTGATTTCTAGAAATTCATTCAAATAAAATAGTAATGAATATAGATACGTATTTATGTAGAACTATTTATCACAGTACTATTTATGTAACAGGAAATGGTCCCCAAATGGTACAAAAAGCCACATTTCTTTAGTTTTCAAAGTGGAATTAAGTCTGGTTGAAGCCAATGCTAGCTAAGGGTGGTGACAAGAGTTCTCCATTCCTCAGCCTCGAGCTGGGTTTAAGGACCTTGGCAGAGCATCCCCAGCCGTAGTGGGTGGTACCAGCCCCAGAGACAGTCACATGGCAGGCCCTCCCTGAGGTCACCCAGGGCACCAGGCTCAGAGGGGGCCATAGTTCCACCCTGGGTCAAAGTCCAACCCTCATTTCTCATCTTAGTCTTGGGAGGAGCCAGCCGCTTTTCAACAGCTACAGCTCACAGCCTTCATTCCTCTCCTTGGACAGTGTAGCCTACAGCTGCTAAGAGCCTTCACTTTTGAAACACAAAGAATCATACTCTCCTCCAAAGTTTTCAGTTTCCAACTGGGAGCAGAGTGAAGCCTTCAGGAATACTTTGCCTCTCTCTCTCTCCGCCGGAAGAGGTATAGCTTCGGCAGATACTGGAAAAGAGATGTTCACCTCTCATGCGACCATAGAAGTCAAAACAAACACAGACAACCAAAACAAGAAGAAAGCACTTCCTTTTTAAATAACCACTCTCTAACACCTATGGTGACAATGCCTAAATGCCTAAGAATACAGGCTGGTTACATCAGTTATGACGCATACCCACATTAGAGGTAGACATTAAAATTTTAGTTAACAATAATAAGAGAAACGTTTTCATGGGAATGAAGAAGCAGAACATTCTATTGGGTTTCTATTGCTTGCATAGCAAATTACTACAAACTTAGCCACTTAAAACACCACCTACTTATTATTTCATGATTCTGTAGGTTCTGTAAGTCCAAAATCCCAGCGGGCTCAGCTGGGTTTTCTGCTCAGGGTTTCATAAGGACTAAAATGAATGGGTCAGCCAGATGGTGCTCTCATTTGGAACGGGGGTCTTCTTTTATGCTCATTCAAGCTGTCAGTAGAATTCAGTTCCTTGTGGTGGTAGGACCAAAGTCCCTGTTTCCTTACTGAATGTCGGTGGGGGCAGCTTTTAACTTCAGTAGGCTTCTAGCCTTCCTTGCCATGTGGTCCTCTCTATCTTTTTTTTTTTTTTTTAAAGATTTATTTATTTATTTATTTATTTGAGAGAGAGAGAATGAGAGACAGAGAGCATGAGAGGGAGGAGGGTCAGAGGGAGAAGCAGACTCCCTGCCGAGCAGGGAGCCCGACGCGGGACTCGATCCTGGGACTCCAGGATCATGACCTGAGCCGAAGGCAGTCGCTCAACCAACTGAGCCACCCAGGCGCCCCGGTCCTCTCTATCTTTAAAGCCACGAAGGGAGGACCTCCTTTGCTTCAGACCCTCTCATTCTTTGTGTCTATCTCCTGGTAAAGCCCCATCCTTTGTCAGGCTCACCTGATTAGGTCAGGTGACCAGGATAATCAATCTCCTTTTCTGACAGTCAGCTGTGCGTGTAACATAACCTAATCATGTGGGTGCCATCCCATCATATTCACACTCATGGAGAGGAGATTAAACAAGGGCATAGGGCATTGGGGGTCATCTTGAATTCTGTCGAACACAGATATAAGCAGTGTAGACAGTAAGATCTCAGCCATGGAACATTTATATGCTCAGAAAACACTGGTGTGACAGAGACCTCCATGTTAATAAGATCATTTTGTAGGGTAGGTTATGGATGCTCCTGTTTTCTTCTTTGTTCTTTTCTGTATGTTTCCAAGCATTTTATAATTTGCATATATTCATTTTATAATCAGAGAAAAACCCACATTATTTAGATAAAGAAACAATTGGGCCTCAAACTAAGAGAGTAATGCATGACTAACAGGCATTTGATCTGTGGCATTACTCATGTAAGGCTGAGCAGTTCATTCATTCGTTGACTCTTTCATTCGTTCACTAGCCAAAGCATAGAAGTGCAGGCAGAGTGCATTTTCCTGTAAGAGTGTGTGATGATGGGGACCTTCTGTGTCTCCATCCTTCCTGGAATCGCTTGATACTTTTCAGCAAAAAGATTCCAAAAGGCAAGTGGCATTTCTGTTCGTAATTACTCCTGGGAAAAAATACTCAAGGCAAGTTGCTCAAACCAGTTGAGAAATACTTTGCCACTTCTATTTTCCCACCACAATAGCTTGATCATTTTTAGGTTTTGAAATTTCCCGTTGTCTTTGTTAGCAGAAAACACCAGCTTCTCATAAATAACCGAAATGAAGCAACAGAACTCTTGGCTCAAATTCACTTTTTCAGTCTGACATGTCAGAAGGATCCCGATGCCAAAACTCTCTCTCGAAACAGAAGTGTGGCCCTGGGAGACCCAGCAATACAAATGAACCAGAAACCCCTATGGCAGGAACCCCCTCCACTAACATTAGAAAGAGGAACTGCTCAAGGAGGAGAATCTCAGCATGTGGCAACATCACCAGGGGCACATTGACTGGCCATCTTGGGGCATTCTGTGTTGGTAACAAGCCTAGGGCTCAAATAAAACAATGAAGAGAATGTGAAATCAGTGGGGTTGTGTAGAAAAGTAGGCAAAGTGTCCCTGGACTAAATGGGATGCTGTCCTGGTTTACCTCTGGGGCTCCCTCACCATGCCTCTTCCCTGCTCGGGTGCCTCGAGGTACCCGCCCCCAACCCCGGGACCCCGTTCTCGCTCTCAGTTAATGAAGATCACTAGGGTGTTGATTCTGGTGTGGATACTTTCAAGAGTATCTGGAGTTAATAAGAGCGTATAAAAGGTGGAAAAGCTTTGAAGTTGGCAGGGAAGAGTTTTCTATCAGTGGAAGGACCCATAAGGGCTTATTTTTGCTCAAGAGCCCTACCCAGTGTCTCCAAAGTCACTCCCTTCCAAACAAGTCTGCACCAAATTACTGTATGGTTTTGTACGGTGTTGACCTGGCCCAGGGACAGGTCCCAAGGACTCTTGTCTGTTGGCCTTAAGGGGGTGTGGCTAGCTGGAGAAAGCTCCTGAAGGCATTCCTGGAGAAGGGGTAAGAGGCGCTTCTTTCGGAGATTGGGTATGTTCAGGCAAAGCTGAAATCACATCAGCTTTAATTTTTTAAAAAATGTGGCAGTTTTAAAATACATACTAACTTCTAAATTATGAAGCATAAGAGATAAGTGGATAATCATGAAACTGCTGCCCAACTAAAGATGAAGAACATGATCACCCTCCATCCATCCCTGGTACAATTCCCCATGTTTGTCCCTTTCCTTCCCACCCCCACCCCCCAACACTTGGCAAGTAACCACTATCTGAATGTTGCTTTCATTTTTTTTTTTAAAAACTTTCCTTATTCCTACTTCTGTCATTATAGTTTTACCACATATCCACTAACCACATATTATTTAGTTTTGCTTATGTTTTCAACTCTATATAAGGGCTATCACAATGTATGCATTCTTTTGTGAATTGCTGCTTTTATTCAACATTACGGGTTTGGGATTCAACCATTTTTGTGCCTGTGGCCTTGATTCATTCATCCCCATTCCACTTTGTATCCCATTATATGAATACAGGAGAATTCAATCATCTATTCTCTTATTGGTGGTGCAGCTTCAGTTTTTAAGTTGGTTTTAAATATGCTTTTACCGTCAGATTTAGGGTGGCATATATTCCAATAGCGGTAAAGACCAGGTGTGGTTGGATAGGAGTGGGTAATTGCGCAGAAGAAAGTAAAAAGGAAACATTTTGAGGGTAAACCAGGGAGTGGCCCCAGCTCTCTCAATAGTTTCTTTGTGCAGATTATTCCACCATCCTCAGAAACACTTTTTCCATGACATAAAAGAGTTGGATGAACTTCAGGTTTCCCTCCAAGGCAACCCTTGAATGCACTGAATTATTCACTCCCTTAACACATAGTGAGCACCTGCTGTTTGCCCCCATTGCTAAAGATTCAGTGGGAAACAAAACAGATATGGTCTTTGTCATCGCAGCACTCTTAGACTGGAGGTGTCAGAAAAGAAAAGGAGTAGACCAAAATCAAGTTGTTGTTGTTGTATTAATCACCCAGACATGACCATCTTTAATGTTATGGGAGCAACATAGGGAAATGGAAATACTTTAATGGGTAAATTGAATAATAGAAACAAAAACAATAATAGTTCCTACTTATTGCACTTTTGCTATGTTAAAGTTGTTTTTAAATGACAAACTTTGGGTTAGGACTATGCTGGAAGCACACATGGGATGAGGATGCAGAATTCTGGACGGGCTCCCTGAGATAGAATGCTCAGGAAAAGGCTCCTGGAGGATGGATATGAGGGTTAAGAAGAACCAGCCGCACATAATCAGGAGGAAGAGAATTCCAGACTAAGGGAACCGCATGTGCCAAAACCATGGGTAGAGCACGAACGTCATGTGTTCCAGAACCTGCAAGAACCGTAGGAGAGGGAAGCCAGGCTCCAGGCAAGCCCCAGGCACATCGGGGAGGGATTCTGTGGGCTGTTGTCAAGGTTTTGGATTTTATCCCATGTGCAAAGGGAAGGTGCTAAAGGGTTTTAAGCAGGGGAGTGACATGGCCAGATCTGTGTTTTTAGAAAGTGGGGGGAAGCAGCTGGAGTGGAAACAGGCTCTGGTGGGAAGGGCAGGGGCTCAGACCACAGCAGCGGTCAGGGAGGTGAGGGAGAGGAACAAGCCAGGTTCCATGATGGTTTGGAGCCAAGAAAGGGGCATTGTTACAATTTGTTTTTAATGAGAAACATAATCAACATTAGGGATCAAAGGGGAAATAATCAGACCCAGCCCGCTTCATGGGAGAAGAGAAAGTTCAGAAATGACCGAGCCGCGCAGATAAGGAAAGTTGTGATCCTTCAGTAACGGGACAGTACGCATGGTCTCTGCGTCTCCCTCCCTTACTCGCTTCCATTTCCTAATTGTTTTACCTGCAGAGCATCTTCCAAATCTGGTTGGGAGATGTCCTCTTCTGCTGGAATGCTGCAGACAACAACCACCTTCCCCGGTCTTCAGGAGGACAGGGGACATCCTGGCCCCCCAGCACCCTCCTCCCTTCGCCTCCACCGCCCCCTCCCCATCCAGGCCAGTGCCAGCGCCCCTTCCTGGCCAGGAGCACCCAAAGACCCGTTTTGTCAGATCCCCACCTTGGCATAGGCTTTCTATCTCCCTAACAACATACTGCCCATTTAAAGTACCGTAAAACATGACCGAAGGGGGACTATCGCTGGCTGTTTAGTATGCTTTAAAATTCTTTAATTTGCTGTACCACAATAACTTGCACTTTAATAAAAGCAATCTCTCGTCTTAATAGGCACACAATAAAGAGTTATTTATAGGAGGCAGTGTGCAGGCCCGAGCCTTCCAGGTGTGCCCCAGATTTGAAGCCCCGGGCGCGAGCTGCAGGGCCTGGGCCTCCGGCCACAGCCCAGACAAGCCTGCTAAACGCCGCCACTTTGCCGTGTCCCCGCCCCGGGGCCTGCAGCCGGCCGGCCCCCCGGGCTCCGGGCCCTGCACAGCACGCTCGGCGCGCTGATTTATTTCGGTATTACGTTTAATTGTTTCCTTCTTGTTGAAGCCTTAACATGCGATGCTTGTAAATCTGACCCGAATCCTCCATATGGCGCTCTGGTTTTCCATTTTCAAATGCATTGGCCCTGGAATAATGACTGTGGTGTAACTCAATTTGAGTTCTGCTGCTGGGGACTTTATTACATAATGCTTTCTAATTGACCCTCATAGTTTAATAAGACAGAACATTTCACCAGAACATTGACAAAAGTTATTAATTTTCACTTCAGCAGAGACCCATGTCCCAATTAAATCCCCTGGGAATGCCTGACTGACTGACTGACCTCATTATGGCTAATGCTCATTAGTCCTGTGGAGGGGATAGCATCACACACTGTTAAAATGCCTAAATGAGCACATACAACCATCCAACGTGATTACAATTTACATACATGACTAATTTTACTCCCCTAATCCTTGTCTGGTGCAATGAATGTGGCGTGCTTCTGTCATACCATGGGATCAGCCATCGAGGATTTGGAAGGTGTCGTAAAAATGCCTTGTGAGTGTGCTGAGCTATACCCAGTTGAATTATGTCTGTCTTTCTAGGAACTTATTTCAAGTGTGTGAGCGTCTTTAAATGGGGAAGTTGACTCACACCCATTCCTTCTTTAATATGGAACAACCAGTACTCATTTTTTTATTTGTTTGTTTAATTTTTTTTTTTTAGCCAACTTTAAAAAAAGAAAAGAAAAGAAAGAAAGAAAGAGAAGGAGAAGAAAAAAGACTACCACCAGCAGCAGCAAGGAATTATTCCAGCCTTCCTGCTTGGGGAGCTTATAGTCCCTGACGTGGATTCTTCTTCCCAGGGTCTAGTTGTATTCACACATTTTCTTTGAGCTTCCATTTCACAGAGGACAGTGGGTGGGAGCTTGTCGAGTCACCGCCCCTGCTTTGTTTGGTCAGCTTTGACGTGGGGGCTTCCTAGGTGCCGCCCCGAGTCACCCGTGATGGGACTGCTACTCCAACTAGCCCCCATTGTGGGAGAATCCGCTGGAAGGTCATTTGGATGAAAAATGTGTATTTGCCCCCGCTGGTAAAATTGAAAGCTCAGAGTGGCAAGAAAACGAAAGTAACGAAGGCTTACGGCGTCGGAAGCTTCGGATTGTTTTTTGCCTTTTCTTTTCCTGGTCTACACAACAGTTTTATCTTTCAGGCAGTCTGACCACGGCTCAGTGTCTGCTTTTCCCGTGCATTGCACTCATTCCTCCTGGGCTGTGTGATTTGACACATGACAACAATCTAACAGTGGAGATCAAACTCCTCAGACTCTTTGCAATGTGACAAGTAATGTATATTGACACAGCAAAGTGCACTCTGGAAATATGAGTGTTTGGGCGGGCACCCGACCTCCTTGCTCAGCTAGAGATAGCTTAAATCATAGGCTTCAGTTGCCCACAACGATAAAGCCCAAATTTAAATAATGATAACCAGCTGGAAGCTGCAATTCAATGAAATCTTTTCTACCCACCCCCCCTTTTTTTCTTTTGTACTGTCATACTGAAAGCAGGAATTTGATGGGGGAAACAATAGCAATAATAACAAAAGAAAAAGACAAAGGCAAAAGAAATTAAACTAAACCTCCCGGGGGAATATTTGAAAGTACTACGCATTCTGCTCACCCCCCCATTTTGCAAGTGTTTACTAAATAACTCTTCATATGAGGCACTGGGGACAAGATCCCTGCCCTCCTGAAGCTCACAATCCAATAGGCAATCCTGTCAACACTGAAATGCAGGGATACGGGGTGATCAATTCTACTGAAGGCAAAGGTTGATGGGAGCCCAAAGAAGGGATGTCTAACCCACAGTTGATGGTGGTGGGGGGTGGGGGCTAGGTAGTCCAAGGAGAGCTTCCTACAGGAGACATTTAAATTGAGCCTCAGAAGGTAAGTAGGAGATAGCCAGGCAAATCAGGGAGGACAGGCTGGGCTCGAAGTAAGAAAGCATCATTTCTTTCTGTCCGTCATTCATCAGACAAGTGGGCATTCAGCCCTACTGTGTGCTCAGTGCTGTTCGGGCTCCATGTCTGTGGCTCATGCCAAAGAGTGACTCCTGCTGGTGACCCAAAGTATAGCAGCCTTTTCAACGGGAAGAGGCTTCACCAGGGAGTCAAGGAACAGAAGGCACTTGGGACCTGTTTGTGGAGTAAATGGTTGAGGCAATGCACACTGCAGAATAGTGCACTCATTCCCCCAGAAGAAGCTTTTCAAAAACACTGCCGTGGGAGAAGAATCATCGAAGAGCCATGTGAACTGGGGGAAGAGAGAGCTCTGTTTGGATGGGAGGGGGTGTTCGTTCAGAGATGTTGCTGAGGGCATGGCTGCTAAGCTTTGTGTGTGGTTTTGGTGCTTAGACCTGGTCATGCATCCTTCTTCTCTGCTGGAGCCTCCTGTGGCCGAGCTGGAGCCAGCTCACCCTGGCTTGCCAAAGCCAACTTCAAGTTCAGTTGCATCACATCAGTAGCTTAAATTTGGTCTGGATGGGAGTATTTACACCACAGGAACTGGTAAAGCCTACAGACCAGAGCTTCCGTTCCCTAGCCACCCCCACCTCAGAGAGCCAGTTGTCAGACATTGATCAGCCCACAGCTGTCTGCACACGAGGATCCCTAGCAAATGTATGCAAAAACATAGCATTGCTCTTATCCGAAGCCTGACAAATGCCCAATACCACAATGCAATGCTCTGGGAAAATTCGGTGTATGTGCCAGGGGATACTGATTTCCATACAGGGCAGTCTTGGGACCCTTACACTCAGGTTGTCTGCAGAGAACAACAGATAGACTTCTGAGTCTCTGAGAAGATTCTGAATCAGGTTCCTGAAGCAACATCATGGATGAATTACAGAAATGGCGTGAGCCGGGAGGTGGCCAGGCGGCTGCTGGAGATGTCCTACTCAAAGTTACTTTACTTGAAGGAACAAGTAGTGAAATAATAGTAAGGGAGAGGGTTCTGGGCCTCACGGAGAGAGTGGCAAGTGGCAAAGAAGGTGCTCCGAGATGTATGTTTTCTTTCAGTTTAGTAATTCCATCCTCCATCCTCCAGGAAACATGGCCCCCCTAATGCTGGGCTCTGCCCTTTCAGTCTGAATGCCTTGTCCCATGGGGTGGAGGCTGTAGAGGATAAGGAGGACTCAGGTGTGAAGAATGTCCTTCTTCTAGGAGGTGAGGAAGAAAGTTGAGGTGAGGGACAGATACATGACTATTCCCTCCCTGGCAATGAAGACTCAAGAAATGTGTGGAGATGAGAAAGGCAATAGGGCATGAGAATAGCATCACGGGTTTAGGAAGCCATGGAAAGTTCTGTGGGATCATAAGGGTGTGTTTCGCAGGGAGAGGAGAGGGTGATGGCAAGAGAGGAGTATAGAAATGAAGATGGGACTCAGATTGTGGGCCAGGGTGTTTGTTCTTTATTCTGTAGCCAATGAGGATTCGACAGAGATATTTAAAATAGGGGAACAATATGGTCACATTTTCCCCCCCAGGGATATAGAGAGTAGAGTAGTGGATGAAGATTCTGGTGACCAAGACCTGGCTGTTGCAAACACAGTTATTTGCTTCTGCAGTATCAATTCTTTTCTTTCTTTCTAACAGAAACTCAACCATAATAAGGGAGGCAACGTATCCTGCTTAAAACAAACAACCTCCCCAGTTAACATTCCCAGTCTTCATGCAGAGAGTGGTCACATGTGACCACACAGTTCTGGCCAATGGAATGCAAGTCATTGGGTGGAGCTTCCAGGAGAGCTCTTTGAAAGGAGACACTCAGGAGGTGTTTGCCTTGTGCCCTTTTGCCCTTTTCCTCTCTTCTTGCCAGGAATGTGGGTGTAGAAGAGAAGCTACTATTCCGTGAACATAAGTGACAAGCCTGTGATAGGTACATGTCAAGAATGGCTGCCTGGAAAGATAGAAGAAGTTTTGTGGGTCTGCCATATTGGTTCTGGACTTTCTATATCTGAATTTTGCCCTCTGTGAGAAAAAATAAACCCCAAACTCTGTTTGGTCAAGCCATAGCAAGCTCCGTTTTCTTGTTATGTCAGCCAAACCTATTCTTAACTATCTTGGCTACTATTTCAAAGATCCGGATGCAAGAGCCTGAGGACCTGAAGCTCAGCACCTGTGGCATGAAGATGTAGGAACACCTCTCAGGTAGACTTGGTAGCAACATTGTTTTAGGGAGAATGAAGCATGAAAGACCATTTAGCTTCAGAGACCAAGGGAAATACAGAAGGCAGAATGGGCTGCAAGGATTCAGGTTTCAGGGGGTGGGTAGGATATATGCAAGAAGACAGTGAACTGAGTTTGGGGCAGGCTGAGTTTGAGGGGCTGGACATGCAACTAGATGGGTCATCCTGTGGGCAGCCAGAGAGTTAGGATGGCATTCAGGAGAGAGGCCGAGAGAGTTCTGAAGTAGAGATATGGCGGTTACCCACAAAGAGATGGGGGCTTCAAGGGAGTGGATTTAATCACTTAGGAAATGGATGTGTGATGAGAAGAGGAGCCAGGAGGGAAATTATTGGGAATCCCAACAGGTGAGGGGGAACTGGGTGGGGTTCAAGAAGAGAGAAGAGGGTTGGGAGAGAAGTGGAAGAAGGATTCACAGAGGCAGGGTCCCAGGAGCAAAGAGCAGAGACGGTTTCGAGAAGGAAAGAGCAGTCAAGAGTGCGATGTGCAATGGAGTTGTCAAGTAGGATGAGGAATGAAAATTAGCCTATGGATTTGGCAATTAGGATGTCAGATTTTCTACTAAAACTGCTCCCACTGAGGTCACTAATGAAGCCAGAGAAATAGAATGATTTGCCCAAAGTGACATCATTAGTAATGAGCCAAGCATTAGAAATAGAGGCCCCTGACTCCTGGTGAAGTGCTCTTTCTCTTCTATTTCTCTGTCCCAAATCCTAGAGACAGGTTTTCATTTTAGAAGAACAGCGTTGGGGGAAAATTTATGGTCAGATGCAAACAACTTGTAGCTGTCGGATTGGTAAGTAGGTTTAAAGAGGTATCATTTTGTCCCCAGATTGAATTATCTCCTTCACTAATATTTTGATGTGCTGAGATCTCAGAATGAAGAAAGAAGCAAGACATGGAGAGGAACAGAGTCAACACGAGAGCCATCCACTCCTTGCACTAATCCCTCGTGGCTCTCGGCCTGGCTGGAGACTTTTGTCTTTTGTTCCATGCTACCCTGCAGCAAGAGGCTGAAGGGACTGTCTACGATGTGACCTGGTATAGAAGAGTCGCTTCTCCCACCTCAAGTGAGCAGGAGCCCTTTCAGAGACAGGTCAGTCCTGAGTGGGCTTCCCGTGTCCATCATGGAGATCAGAAAGAGCCCAGACACATGACCGCGGCAGGTGCCATTTTAGCCAAAAGGTCTGAGGCCATTTCCAGACCAAGACACACTAAAGTCCCAGAATCTGTAAAAGCCACATCCATCAACACAAGAGGTGTGGTTCAGAGAGAGGCAAGGGAGTCCATTTCGAAATTCGGGAGGCTGAGCTGAGCCTGAGTTGTTGTTGTTGTTGTTGTTGTTTTGCTTTGTGCCTGAAAGCAGAGGTCAGCAAAGTGGAACATTGAGGGGCAAAGGTGTGACAGCCCCCACGTATTTAAACCACCTGATCCCCCAGGCGATCCCTGATATCGATACACATGTCAGTACTGAGGTTAGAGCATCAGGTGTACTAGCAGAAATCCCTCTTGCAAAACACTCTGTACCAGAGAACACAAAGTAAAGCAAATAAATCCCCCAAAGCTGTGAAACTCTCGCCTCACCACCCCCTGCCCCAGGCTGACAGGGGGTGAATCAGCAGCTTGGATATATGGCTGGCAGTTGGCAGGGAAACCTGGTGGGTTTGCTGGGGGGCACTGCAATCCATAAAGGAAAGAAGGTCCAAGCAGAGCAAGAGGTTTTGTTGTTGTTTTTGCTTTTCCTGAGCAAATGGGCAACGATGTTGCCTCCCATGTAAGAAAGCTGCTGCATGCAGATCGGGAGACAAATTTTCTCCGATGGACAAGGCAGCGAGGGCTTCCGGCTGATGAGAAGTAGTTGCTATTCACTGTCTCTCAGAAGGAGATGAAGCCAAAATAAACAGATGGTGGGATCGGGTGGGGGATGCTGTCAGGAGCAGACACACAGGTAGCACGGGCCCCAGGCAACCACACAAAGCCATTAAGAGGAGCCAAAACTCAGCAAAGAGTTCTAGAACCCTAGGAAACAGCATGCGCTCTGCCCCAGGGGGGATCGCCTTAGAATTGTCACTGATCCAAGGGTAGCGAAGTTTGCACAAAGCAGGAGGGACCCAGGAAGCTGAGCAATCCCGGACACCAGGGAGGACTGAGAAAAGATGGAACTGGGAGTGAAATGATAAGTTAGCAAAGTCAGCATAAACTCAGAACCCCTCGAGAGCCAGGAAGATTGAGTGGCAGATAGCGTGGTGTGCCAACTGGCAGGCTGCTTCCAGAACCAACTCAGAGTCACTGAAGCAATTCTGCAAACATTGACTGAACACCTTCTGGGTAGCAGGCACTAAGATGGGGCTCTCTCTTTGAGGACCTCGTGGTCTGGGGAGTGGAGTGTTTTTAGATAGATCAATGACGCCACAATGTAATGGAGCTGAGTCTTGAAGGATCAGGAGGGCGGAGCTGTCAGGGAAGGCTTCAGAGAAGAGGCAACATTGAAGCCAGGTAATGAAGACTCAGCAGGCATTTGCCGAGTAAAGGAGGAAAATTTGCACCGGTAGGCTATAGCTGGGCAACTGGAAGGTTATATTAATTAAGGCTCTGGTTGCAAAGCAAAGAAATCCAGTTGAACTAGCTGAAGTAAAGAAGAGTGTAACTACAGAATTACAACAGATGACCTTGCAGATCTTACAGCCTCATGGTGGTCCTGGTTTGCTTGGGTAGCAACTTCAGGCCAATTCTCTATGACCTTTCGGGTCAAGTGCCCATCATCCTGTGGGTACACCTGACTCAAACTCTCGGTTTTCTCATTCCAAATTCCCACAACAGAGAACGCCATTGGTCCAGATTCAGTCATTGGTATTTGATTGGAGGATTGGTGCCTGGGAGTCATAGGGGGTGATGCAGGTGGTTAATATACCTTTTGAGATGTGAGTGGGTGTGGACGGGGAGTACGAATGGCATATTTACTGCAGTGAACCTACTCATGTGAATGCTCCGGGAATACAGAAAATGTGCCATAAACTTCCGGGAGGGATTATTAGCTCCTCCTCTGTGCTCCCAGGGCTCATGTGCAAACACCTTTATTTTACCACCAAAAATATGATTAAAGCTTATATTCATGTGGATCTCTCCTTCACCAGAACTTTAATTCTAAAAGAAAGGTACAAATCTGAACTGCACTGATCATTGTAATTCTAGAATATAGCATTGCATCTAGCATGTGTAAGTCTGAATAAACTTTGATTGTACTGATTTTTTTTTGAAGATTTTATTTATTTATTTGACACACAGAGAGAGAGAGAGAGAGTGTGTGCATACACACACAAGCAGGGAGAGTGGCAGGCAGAGGAAGAGGGAGAAGCAGGCCTCCCGCTGAGCAGGGAGCCCGATGCGGGGCTCAATCCCGGACCCTGGGAGCATGACCTGAGTTGAAGGCAGACGCCCAACCGACTGAGCCACCCAGGTGCCCCTGTACTGTTTGTTGTATCTGACATCAACCTTCTTTCCTCATTTTCCATCCATTATCATCGTCTGTTACCTGCAGCTTCCCCTGGTGGGAGGAACGTACTTGGGATGCTGGGCTTTTTTATTTTCTTTTTAGATTTTTTAAAACTTATTTGGGGGGGGGGGAGCATGAGAGGGGGGAGAGTGGCAGAGAGAGAGAGAGAATCTCAAGTGGACTCCCTGCCGAGTGTGGAGCCTCACACGGGCCTCGATCTCACGACCCTGAGGTCACAACCTGAGCCGAAATCAAGAGTGGATCCTTAACTGACTGAGCCACCCAGGCACCCCTTAGGATGTTGTTTAAATTGACAATTGAGAACAGAGATTTCATGGGACTTTGGCAGATGTCAGAACTGGGCTCTACTTGTGTCCAAAGAACAATGTGTGCAGGAGGCCCTAAGTTGTGACCATTATGGGATGGATGTAGTTGGGTATCTTCACCCAAAATCCTTTTTTTTTTTTTAAGATTTCATTTATTTATTTGAGAGAGAGAGAGACAGAGAGAGCACAAGGAGGAGGAAGGGCAGAGGGAGAAGGAGAAGCAGACTCCCTACTGAGCAGGGAGCCCGATGCGGGACTCGATCCCAGGACCCTGAGATCATGACCTGAGCTGAAGGCAGACTGCTTAACGGACTGAGCCACCCATGTGCCCACCCAAAGTCCTTTTGCAGGCAAAACTAAGGAACCACTTGCAGGGGACCTCATTCTAATGAAAGACAAGATGGGCAGACATATGTTGCCTCAGCGTGAAGGGGCAAATAGTATCTAAGCATACCTGACCCAAGCTGCACTGACTCCTGTCTGAAGAGCAGTAAAGGAAAGCTGGAAGGGGAAAAAACCCACTCTGCTTCCCTGAAAGCTCTAAATTCCCAGGCAACAGCAACCTGACACCTGTGGACAAAGCATACTGTGGGAGAGAGGAGGTCTTCTACCCAGATGCAGCGTGGCTTTGAGATACTGAGAGCTACAGTCTCTGTTGTGGCAATGCAGGTGTCTGGGGACAGCTTGGTGGCAGCAGTCGATGTGACAATGCCCTACAGAGGTGGCAGCAGTGCCCAGCATTCGTAGCAGTGTCTGGGGGACAGAATGGCATCCAGAAGGTGGACATTGGCCCAGGAGCCCAGCAGGATTCATTCACAGCTGACTAGTCTTGTTAGTGAGCAGATAGGAGTCATTCAACCACCTGCCAGTGTGCACGGAACACCACCGTAAAGTGACTCCACTTGTACCCACAGGCGGTTTGACTTGGGGAAACTCGAGTGACATGTAAATCGACGCACCTGGCTTTCTCTTGATGGCAGCCCGACGTCTGGGGGACTTCGCATTCCAAGTAAGGCTCAGCAGGAATGAGGACTCTCTTAGAGGGATGCGCAGGGGTTCCAGAGGGCGCAAAATTTGTCAGCTCCTCCCAAGGAGATCCAATGGTGCTAAGAACAGCTCCCAATGGAAGAGTGATGTCAGAGAGAAATGAATAGAAACTGCCCCAAAAAAAGACGAGCTCCCTAGCAACATGAAGTGTAGAAAAGAGGCCAAACAAATAGCTCTAAAAAGGATGTGGTGGTGGTAGGGGAAGTAATCAAAACTAGGAAAGCGAAAAACTCTGAAAAAAAAAAAAGAAAGAAACAGCAACTCAGCGAGAGAAATTATAGCACAAAGTTAAGAAAGTGCAAAAACATGATAAGGAAAGCAAAGGTGAGGAATGAAAAGAAGATTGCAAGAGAGGCTAAGATAAATAATAAGGCATTTTTCAAGCACAGAAGGAACGAGAGGTCAGTACAAGAGCCAACAGGGCTTCTAAAAGCTGGCAGAGGTAATTTATTGACAGAACATGAAGACATTGCGAAAAAATATTAAAAGGCATTTTTCTTTCCCCTCTTTGCCTCTCTTTTCACAAAGGAAGATGGGGACAGATGCCAGAACAGACATAAATTTCCCAGGAGTGGAAAAAAGACATATTGAAGGAAATCAGGATCGTGTCAGCACAGGTGATCAAGAAATTAGGATGTCAGAAAAATTGTGGAAAGTCTAGAGCCAGGCCAGAGTCTCCTGGAATGAGGGACCCAGAGGCCAGTGAGGTCCAAGGCCAGGGAAGGCAGGGATGGGAGAGGGTCTGTGGTGTGCAAGGATGGAGGGGCAGCAAGCCACCCACGAGCTGCCTTTGGAAGCAGTCTTGTGCAGTGCCATTAAGCTCATCTTGCAGGTGCTTTTTCGTCTCTGATGTGAGGAATAGACCCAGGGTTTTATCAGGACTTTTATACTCCAAACTGTTGACATTTAATGATCTCTGATGGGGAACTTGCTTTTAAGAGTACCCAGCATGGCCCAATTTTGAGTAAAAGTTCACTTTCCTTCCCATCTGAAGATTCCAAACCAGAGGAGAAGACCTGGGTTCGAGTTATGCTTCTGCCACAGACAGGTCGTGAGGCTCCACGCTAATGGCTTAATCTCACAGAGATGTGGGTTCCCCACCTCTAAAGTGAAGATAAGTACTACCTTACAGGACCACAATGCTCAAATAAAGTTGTTCACGCATCCACCAGTACAAGGAAAAATCCTGAGTGTTTTTAATGTGCCAGGCACTGTTTTTGGCCCCCAGGAGGCAGGAGTATTAAGACAAATCCCTGTCCTTGTGGGGCTGACATTCTAGCGTGAGGAGAGAGGTAGCCATCAAGGAAACAAAAAGACAAGGTCATTTTAGAGAGTGTTGAGAGCTTTGGGAAAAATACACAGTTGTATAAAGGCCCGCTCACAGGGGTAGTCAGGGAAGATGACATTGAGTTGAGATCTGAACTAAGAGAAAGGAAGATCTGGATAGAACCTTCCAGAAAGAGGGCAGAAAGCCTCAGCCCCAAAGTTCATGCATAAAAGCATTGTATAAACTGCACAGAGTTGTCAAAATGCTGGCTCTGAGTGTGACCATTATCAGAGCTCTGTCCAAGCTTGAGAATTTGATTTTCTCCTTTGACTCCTCAACCTGGGTAAACCATAAGGAATTATCAAATCAAGACAAGCCTAGTGACAAAGAAGTGCAAAGCATGCAAAATTTGTGGAAATATAAAATGGATTCCAGGAGGAGCAGGAAGGGCATGTTCTTGCTTTCTAGATTCTGAGGCTGTGGTCACTGCCTATGGCCTGCCTGGAAGTCCCAGACAAAGAGTCAGCTTCAGATCTGTTGCTTACTTTGGGCTGCCCAGGTTCTGTCTAGTGGGTGGCGGCAAAATGAAGACACTTGGATTTGCTTCCCTGTTCAAAAGCACTGGCCCTATTTGAAATTTATTCCATTGCATTCCCAAACTACAATAACTGTAGTCATGCAGCAATTAAAGAGAAAAACTTCATTTTTACGCTTTCAAAGAGAGCGTTTCATTTTCATAAAATAAGTCAAGCTCTTGGTCTGGAAAACAAGCTGAATGCTGACAGAGGAAAATAAGTAGAGCAAGAAACTTCTAATACTTCGTCTTCACACAATAGTCTAATGAGAGGGAGGTCAAATTTTATTTCCCAGGTGCTTATAGAGAAGCTACTAGTTTCAGTGCGTCACCAAAATAATACCTGGTCCTTGTTTCTCACAACGTCTCTGCTTTGAATCACGCTATTTCAAAATACGGTCTCGGCTGGATCAGAAGAAAAGCCTTTCTTCTTTCCCCCGACTTCGTTTAGGAGTAGGAGACATTCACAGAGGAACATTTTTTGAACAAAATGCAACTTCAGACAAGGGTCGGGAGGCGCAGGTGGAGCCCTGCGGGGCCGAAAGTTGGGCGGGGCCGGGAGCTGGGCGGGGCCCTCAGGCGGGCGTGCTCTGAGAGTCCCGACCATCCGCTCGTTCACCTTGTGGTCTCAGGTAAGATATTCAGCTTCCCAGTCCGCTCTTCTGTAAAACGGGGCGAGCAAGACCTCGAGGAGTCACGGTGAGGATAAGTGAAGACACGCATCGAAGCTTCGAGCTTCGCTATTGTAGGCACGCCACAATGGCTTCTTTGCCCTTTTAATTGGAGAAATTAAAAAAAAATAGGCAGTTAGATGATTAAACATGCAGTTTGTTTGTATCCTCCTTTTTAAGAAAGGGATAATACCAGCCTGACATTTTGGAACTAATACCTCCCTCTCTTAGGAGAGCACAGCTCTTACTTCAGAGCATAATCCTCTGATTTCCCAGGTCACACGGGCCAGAGGCAGAGCAGTCACAGGAAGATCGCAGGGACAGAACAGACACGGTCCCTGCTTGTACGGAAGGAAATACCGCCCCCCTCCTCCCCCCATACCCCTCCAGACTCGGGTCTGGAGTTTGTAAGCTTAAAAGTTTGGTTATGAGGACGTTCGCGGAATGCCTGCTGGATGTTGCCAAGGGCAAAGTGGCGAACCCGGACTGGGTTGAAGCTGAGTCACCTGATCACACAGATGCATGTTTGCGGTCCCTTGACTGCAACACCCTGCAACTGTGGCGGGTGTTAAGAAGAGGTAGGGTGGGGCTGCGGGAACCTGAAATCGGGAATCTGAGATCGGATGGAGTTACCCTGAGAAAGTGATGCTCCGGGTGAGTGAAAGGCCTGGACGGAACCGCCGAGGTGCAGAGGGGAAGGAAGAGCAGGCTGGGTAGAAGAACCAAAAGAGGCAAAGGACCCAGGCTGGAGTGAAAAGAGAGGCGGGCTTGCATCACGAAGGGCCTGGTGGCCATGGTGAGGAATTTTGTACTCAGCAGCAATAGAGATCTATGGAAGAGTGTTGTGTAGCGTAGTGTTTGACTGGATTCGATTTTTTTGGAACAATCCCTGACATTGGAAACCGGAAGGAAAGTAGGTAAATCTATCAGAAGGAATTGTAGGTATCCTGAAAAGAGTTGGTGGTGGCCTGGACACGGTGGTGGTGGTGGGAGTTGATGGGAGTTTTGTAGAGTTTAGGTGCATCATTCAGGAGATAAAATCGGTAGGAGCCTGAAGATGGCCTGTATGGAGTGGGGGGTGTGGCAGAAGGTAGATTCAAAAGGAAGGACGGTACTAGGGAGAGTCCCAGATTGTGAAGTGGCTTGGGGGGGGGGGGGGGGGGAGGGTGAAAGGGGTGGGATTCATTGAGTTGGGGAACACTGGAAGGCATCCAGGCTTGGGGATGTGGGAAGGCCATGAGTTCCCTTTTGCTTATGTTGACCTTGGGGTGCCATTGAGAAATGCAAGGGGATTAGGAGATATTTAGATATGTGGGTCTAGGGTTGAGTGAAGTCTGACTGGAGACATATTACTGGAGGAGGTCCCTAGGAACAGACCCTGAGATGAGGAGTCATGTGTAAGTTACTTGTTAAGTGCTCCTGGGGATCCCAGAAAGGGAGGTAAGGTTAAGTAAGAGCAGGGAAGAAGCAGCAGCTAAGCAAGAGTGTGATCCAGGACAACACACTGGAGAGGGCAGGCGGGATCTGCAACAGGAACTCCGAGACACTTAAGTTACACCTCAACTGTAACTAACACAAATCCTGGCTCTCTCCCCTTTGACCTGCAGGCAAAGCAGCTCTCATAGCTTGAGCGCTGCCCTCTGAAGAGCTGCAAGTGCGCTCACCACACCTGGGCACAGAAACCCTAAAATGGGATCCCCGGCCCACTGGGCGCGGTGCTGGGCTGGCTAAGCTCACCTAGGGAGAGCGAGTGAAAACAGGGAGTGGTCAGGGCCCGTGTGCTGAGGAACTCCAACATCACCGACTGGCGAGAAGAGAAGCTTATGAAGGCGACCAGGAAGGACTGTTGTTTCACAGCTGCCCTGCAAAGGAAGGGGGCCGTACAAGTACTATTATCCCCCACTTTAAAGATGAGAAAATCGAGGCTTGGGGAGTTTTAAGTACCAACCAGGTTAAAAGGAGAGTTAGGACTTGAACACAGGTCTCCAGACCCAAAGCTTAGAGCTCTTTCAAATGCAACAAGAGAAGATTTTCCAGGAACTAAGGGCCCCAGCAGTTGAGCGAGCTGGTCCTTTTTTGAAAGTGTTTATAGATGCTCATGTTCATGGTTGAACACACGCCTTTTTGGACTCTGAACCAGGGAGGTGAGAAGAGGAAGGGAAGCTACTTTTTCAGCAAAAGTAAGAATCTCCTGTTTGGGGGATTATGCCTTTAAAGGCCCTAGGATTATGATTTTGCATGTGTGGTGGAGGGGTTTGAACACTCAGCCCAAGATCCTGACTTTGAAAAGCTAGCAGCCTGCTGGTGGGGGTGGGGGGTGGGGGTGAAGTCTGGAGCCACCCCCACCTGCACCGGGGGAGGGACAAGGTGCGTGTGAGGACTTAGTGGGGTGGAGTCTCAGCTGCCCAGAGCACAGGCCCAGCCATGCGCAGTGTCCCAAGGCCCCGACTTTATTTTCTGACTCCAGGGAAGCTGCTGTTGACTTTGTCCATTAAGCAGGCTTGCCGGATGTCTGCTGACCCCAGGTTCTTTCTCCCGTGAGGAAGCCCCACCGCCTCAGAGATCAGCAGGGGTGTGCTGATTCCCAGGGCTTCCCCCGTCCAGAGGGAGGGGTGCCTGGGGTGGAGTGGGCTCAGGGCTGGGACTCAGGGGCATGCCTTCGAGACACAGAGCATGACCCTGTGTTTGCCGAGTCTCTGGCATGAGGAGCAGTGAGGAAAATTGGAAGTAGTAATACCTGCCCCCTGAATTGCCTGGGATTAATTAGGAGACTGATAATACACAGTGTGTGCCTAGGATGAAAATGAGTTATAGTCTTGTTATTAATGTAGCTGGCAGGATGATTAGTTTAACAAAACAAGGCCACTTCTCAATAAGCCAGAGGTCTTCAGATGTCCCTCACAGGGCGACTTAAGGGAGTGGCCTATGGGTGTATTTGCAAGGGATTCCCAGTCATTTACTGGAGGGTGAGAGCCAGCAAATCTGAGCTGTTTTGCCCAGTTTAGTAAATAAAACGCGAAGACCGAGCACAATGCTCGTGTTTATTTTTTTTCCTTAAGGAAAATAATTTCCATAGAGCTGGACACGAACATGAAAAGTAAAAAGGGGGTGGGGAAAGGAGAAACCTAAAACCGATATAAATTAGAAGCAAACTAGTGTTCATTTCCTGTGGAGGAATTTTATATTTTTTAATGGAGTTACTGTAGCTTTTTATTTCAGTATAAGGCGAAGAGTCAAAGCATGAGGATTTAAGGCTTCCAAGTGTGTGTTGTTATATGAACAGACCCTTAAATTTGCCAGCACGCCCCAGGCACTGCTCCTGCATAACTAATGTTTCCCTGCCAGGGCCAGGGGCTGAGGGCCTTTTGACTCCCCTGGAAGTTATGCAGGGATAAGGGGAGTGTCAAGAATGCAGGATTAGGCCCCATAATTGAGGCTGTCATTAGCTGAGGAGGCAGGCGGGTGTTTGAGCCTTTCCAAGTTTGCGTTTATTATGGCATGAAGATATGGCTCCTTTGGTATAAGGGGGGGGGGGGGGATTTCTGCAAGTCGGCGATATTTTCTTCTCTCTCTCTCTCTGTCTGTCTCTTTTTTTAAGTTGGCTGGTTCTGTAACATTCATTATGCTCTTCTTAATAGATCCCAGAAATGCTGAAATCGTCCTTTAGAGGAAGCATTCACTTGAAACAACAAAAGATTAGAGAAACCTTAAAAATGTTGGATTTTCTTTACCTTTTGAAGAAGGCCAGCTGGAACCTTCCGAAATTATTGCTATTCAGTGTGCAGCCACAAACAGTACTGATGGTGAGGATAAAATATTATTTTTGTAAGTCACATGTGGATACAGCAATACCACTTAATCAGACGCTCCTTAGCTGATGGTGGGAACAGAGACTGCGGCCAAGACCGAGGATCCTGCTACGGCACAAATGGGCCAGGGATTAGATTCAGAAGAGAACATGGGCACCTGGGTGGCTCAGATGGTTAAGCAGCTGCCTTCGGCTCAGGTCATGATCCCAGGGATCAAGCCCTGCATCGGGCACCCTGCTCAGCGGGGAGCCTGCTTCTCCCTCTCCCACTCCCCCTGCTCGTGCTTTCTCTCTCTGTCAAATAAATAAATAAAATCTTTAAAAAAAAAAAAAAGATTCAGAAGAGAACAAATGGCCTGCAATCATTCTGGCCCAAACATGCAAGTGACATTCTAGGAGCACCCATTTTTTTTTAATTAAATTTTTTTTTACTGTAGTAAAATATAAGTAACATAAAATGTATCATTTAATCGATTTTAAGCACACAATTCAGTGACATTCAGTACATTCACATTTTTGTACAGCCGTCACCACCCGTCTACCTCCTGAACTTGCTGAAATTCTGGACCCACTGAACAGTAACCCCCCTTTTCCTGCCAACCCTCCAGCCCTTGGTAACCACCATTCTGTTTTGTCTGCATGCATCTGACTATTCCAGGTACCTCGCAAAAGTGGATTCATACAGTTTCTGTCCTTTTGCTTCTGCCTTATTTCACTTACCATAATGTCTTTAAGGTTATAGCTTTAATCAGAATGCCATTTCGTCTTAAGGCTGAATAATGTTCCATTGTATGTATATACCGCATTTTGTTTATCCGGTCATTCATTAATGCATATTTGGATTGCCTCTACTTTTTGCCTATAATGCTGCTATGAACCTAATTTCAATTATTCGGGTATATACCCATATATACCATATGCCATATCATATGGCAATTCTATTTCTAATTTTTTGAGGGACTGCCATGTGCTTTCGATCGTCACCGTACCATTTTACATTCCCACCAACTGTGTACCGGGGTTGCAGTTTCTCACCATCTTCACCAACACGTGCTTTTCTGTTGTTGGTGTTTTTAATGGTAGCTGTCCTGACTGGTGTTTTTAATGGTTGCTGTCCTGACTGGTGTAAGGTGACGCCTCATTGTGGTTTTCACTTGCTTTTCTCTAACAATTAGGGATGTTGAGCATCTTTTCATGTGCTTGTGTACAGATATCTGCTGGAGTTCCCTCTTCCAGTTATTTGGGGGTGTTTACCTAGAAGTGAAAGTGCACACCACCCAAACATTGAAGCAGGCCACGTAGGGACTTGCTGGGCGACACCGTGTCCTCTGGGCTATTGGCATCCCAGGTTGAGTGGGTGACTACAAATCCTCAAGAGTGCAATAAAGCTGTGATTAACCAAAATTCCTAGAGGGAGAGGATGTTCTGGTTAGTGGAGGGTTAATTAGGCTTCTCCATTTTGGTTCTGGTCACCGTTGCTGAAATTCTTCCCCAAATATTTTAGTCTGTTTTCACATGAGTTACACAGCCTCTGCTAGGGGGTTTTTCTTTATCTTGGAGGAATACTATTGGATGACCACCTGGGAACTGGGTTCTTAGTGTGCTATCCTGGAGACTTGGATTAGAAGGTATCAAATATGTCCAGTTATGTTATAAACCAAACGGTAAGTGCCGTATAGGACAGTGAACCCTGGGTGAGTTAAATGTTCAGAGATGTGGTTTCGGAAAAGATGTTCTGTAGTTCTTCTTTTTGGCAGTCACTGGAGAGCAGGGCCTGTTGTCTATTAAGGCCACTCCTAGTTCATGAAAATAAAACCATGTCAACTGCAAATAAAAGAATGTTTATCTTTCTATTCCCTATGGAGGGAGTTGGAGGGTCCAGGCTGGGAATGTGTCTTATCCAAATGCGATAGCATATCAGAGATGTTTCACTGGAAAAAAGAAAAAAAAAATGTGTTCAAATTCATCTGTGTTTCACTTCATTGGAAATCGTGAGTTAGGCTGGATGCTATTTATTCATTACGGTACCCCTGGCACTGGCCCAATGCCAGGCACCCAGTAAGTGATCAATAGCTGTGTATTGAAGGGATCAGTGTGGCCTGATCCTTTAAAAGACTGCCCAACTCCACCTCGCTGTCATGAAGTGTTAAGGTGACAGTTCCCTGACAGCCCTGGGATAGAGCATTTTGCTGGCCCGGCTGGGTCCCAGCTGCTGCTACTGCCGACAGGCCCACTCTTCACCCCCACTCATGACCATTCCTTTAATTACATGGGGAACTTTTCTTTTTTCTTTCTTTCTTTCTTTTTTTTTTGGAAACAAATAGAGAAAGGAGGCAGGAGGGAAAGGAAGAGTTGGTTAGAATGGCAGGAACAACTATTTTGAGTCTGGTCTAGTGGACAGGGTTTGAACCCATGACTAGAGGGATGAGAGCCAGAGCATGAGAGAATTGTTCTCCTGGGAATGTCTGTGAGACTCAGGGCACAGACCCGCTGCTTGGAGCCCGGGTGGCAATGTGGCTGGGGAGGTCTCGGTCCCCCTGTCTTCTGCATGGGTCTGCAGTGGTGCTCTGGCAAGTGGGAGCCGGCAGCTGGGTGGGAAGTGGCTGTCCCAGGAGCAGCAGGGGCCCTTTGAGGCAGCTCTGGGGGAGCCAGGGCAGGAAAGAAAGGCAGTGTGGGTACCTTGTGCCCCAGAAAGCCGACTGACAGGTTGTAGGTTTAGGCAAACTCCTTGGACTCCCGGAAGAAAGAGGAGGGACAATTTAAAGATTCCTGCCTGAATATATGTGGGATTCACACTCAGCTCTGTGTGTGTGTGTGTGTGTGTGTAATCACCAGCTGGTGAGACATGGGGGAATATTTATTTGTGCTCCAAATTTCTACCTTTTTATTTACAAGCAACTAAGCCCATGACAGATACCCATGTAGGTAGTAAATGAATGAAGAAAGGCCAACAAAATCCATATGCAAAAATCATCTATTATTCCAACAGATTTATCCACAACTTGATATAAATAATGGTCCTTTGTCAAATAAGAAACTTAGGTTTGAATAATAATAAGAAGAAGAAGAATAGCTATACCCCTCCATAGTGTTTTCTTTGTATAAGGCATGATTCCAAGCACTTTATGTATTTCAGTTAATTTAGTCCTTCCAACAGTCCTAGGAGACAGGAATCTTGTTCTGTCCTCTACAGATGAGGAAACTGAGGTACAGGGAAGTCGAGTAATTTGGCCAAAACCACATAGGCAGCTTGTGGCAGAGTTGGGATTCAAACCTAAGAAGTTGGGCTTCAGAGTGACATTTCACTGATCGTTCTCCATGTAAAAAAGAAGACTTTTAACCTCGAATCTAGTTTGGAATACGTTTAATAGCTGCAAGTAACAGAAAAATCTAACTGTGGCTTAAACAAAACTGGGTTTGACGAAAGGTCTGCAGTTGGCTTGGATGGCTCAGTGATGTCAGGACTGATGTGTCTGTTTTGATCTTGATCTTTTTTCTCATGCTCCCAAGAAGATTGCCCAACTGGAGATGTCATGTCTGTATTCAAGACAGGAATAGGGGTTTGGGTTGGGGCGGTGTCAGTAAAGCAGAAGTGTTCCTGGAAGCTCTTAGCAGACTTACGCTTCCACCTCATCGGCCAGAGGAACCAAATGGCCACCCGTCCTCACAAGGCAGCTGGGAAAAGGCAAAGTCAGCCTTTCCAGCTGCTACAGTGGAGGGATGTGAAAGAAAAAGAGTTGGAAATAGACGTTGAGTCTTTAAAAAAAAAAAAAATCGCCACACTCCTCGGCAAGAGAAGGTGAGGAAATCTAGACAGACAGGAGGAGGAGGCAACAGCTCTATGGAAGAGTCTGGCACGTCCCCATCTCTTCTCCAGGTGGTGTGTCCATTGGAGTTCTTCATTTGCCTTTTCTACTCTCAGACTTGTGATTGTACTGGAACCACTCATCTCCCCACAGACACTGGTTTGGCTGCATGATGGCTGAACACATGTCGGGATGTTTTAGTAATGTGACCATCGTGCATTGTGACATGATGTGGTCTTGAGATGTTGTGACCAGAACCAGTCTGGCTGGCTGAGCCATGTCTCAATCCCACAGAATTTGTCCAGGGTTCTGGCACCAGTTTGGAGTGTCAGAAGGGTTCTGCAAAGAGCTTTCTGAATTCGTCCCTCCTCATTACAATTAAGATGCTCAAGGACAGGGCCTGGGTCTCACTATTCTAGTCTGTCTTCCTTTTTCTGCTCCCTTCCCCCAGGGACTAGAACAATCCTGAGCTCGTCAATGGGTCTCAATAAATACTTGATGGGTAAACTCACATTCCTGGTGACTGGTCAAAGATGTGTCACTTGTTATGAAGTGTGCCAAGAAAGTCACTTACTCATTTGTCCAGTAAGCACTTTTGTGATTTAATCTGTGAACCAATTACTTCAATACAGCTTCCAGAAATAGAGTTCTCCATCCTTTGAAGCGAGTTAATTGTCAACCGATATTTTATCTGTGTTCATTCATCTGACAGACAATTAGTGAGGGCTTCCAAAGTGTCGGGCACGGTGCTCGGCACAGAGGGACACAGAGAAAGAGGACATGCTGCCCCCAGCCCCCCGGACTCAGAGAGGAGAGGGCTAGACAGGCATGTCAGCAACTTGACTGGGGCTCTGAGAAGGGCTGCATCAAAGCACTGTGGGTTCACCAGGGGAGGGTGACTCACAACGCAGAGGGGTTGCGGGGTTGTGCAATTAGATTGGCTACTGGAGTCTCCCTCCTTAGACATTCCAAGCTGACTGCCAGCTTGGTTCCACTGAGGGGGCCAGGGAGGGGGGCATGACCCTGTCTGGCTTCCTCCCTCATTGGGTTCACTCTAGTGAGTGCATACTTCTCCCTGGAGACCAGCTTCACACATGTTCTGCATTGGCTCTTTTAAGAAAGAGGACAGAGAAAAACATAAGGAGAGTAAGGCTGAGGTTCGGGAAGTCAGAAGGCCAGGTGCCTTCTTCGAGGGGAAGGTGGTGGCTTGAACCTTTTCCATTCCTCAAAGACTAGAATGTGCACTTTGGTTTTAGGGGGATGGGACGAGGTGAGGTCTGGAGGATGTTTGGGGAGGGCTCTCTCTGCAAGATGGCTCACTGGATGAGGCAATCTGAGGGCAGGGCAAATGCTACACGACTTTTCGCAAAAAGGTCAGTTAAGGAAGCAAAACTACCAGAGTATTTTTAAAGACCTCTTACTCCCCCTTTCGAAGGAAAACAGCTCCATGGAGTCTTCTGGGAAAACATATATATTCTTGCCACTTAGATGACCCACTTATATGAATATTGGAACAGCAGTGAAAAAAAGATACTTTTGTAGCCTTTAAAGGGTTAAAATCAGGGCATAGTTGAGGCTTAGCAGCAAAAAGGGAGCTTTGTGATCTTTTATTATGAAATAAGATTAGAGGCCATAGCACAGACTGGGGGAGGAGGGGTGCAATGTGGAGCGGGGGTGACCCCAAGACTGCAGGCCTGGGGCATCTGTCACACACCGCAGTGAGTGCCGGAGTTAAGAGAAGCAGGCTAGGGTGAAGCCCCAAGCTCAGAGGGACATTTCCAAACTGGCTATGTCTGAAGCACTTTTTGCAAAATAAAATTTGGGCCTCTTGCTATTCTTCAATTTTTAGTGTGCGTTAACAGACCAGATTTGTTAAATCTGGAGGTGGGAAAGCAAGTATGTGATCCCTGGTAATTCTGTATCCAAGAATTTCACCGAACATGTCATATGCCACCTCATTAATGCCTGTTCCTGCCTATGAATCTCTGGCCATTCTAGATACCAGTCACTCCTATTTTACAGATGCAGAAGTCGAGGGAGAGAAAACAAAGCACCTTCATGGAGAATTAGTCATGCAACAGAACCAAGAGCTCCGAGTGTCCTGGCTTCCAGTCCTTGGCTCTGGCAGCAACACTGGGCTCCCTTTTCTTCTCATGGGAACAACTGCAAACACTTCGGCTTTTGACTTTCACTTACAGGGCTGATGAAAAAATTACCGTTTGCTGAGAAGGCAGTGAAATGCTGGCTTCTCACCCTTTGGTCAAGGCGACTTCCTTGAAAGTGCTTTAAAGTAGACTGATGGAATCCAGATCCAGCCATTTTGTCTCCATTGCAATATGGTGGCTCATCCACAAATAACCCTTCCCCCCACCCTCCCCAAAAAAGCAAAACCGATGACTATACTGAATTCCCTCTTTCTTTGATTGAACTGATCCTTCTTTAAAATGCTTACGGAAGGGGCGCCTGGGTGGCTCAGTCGTTAAGTGTCTGCCTTCGGCTCAGGTCATGATCCCAGGGTCCTGGGATCAAGCCCCACATCGGGCTCCCTGCTCAGCGGGAAGCCTGCTTCTCCCTCTCCCACTCCCCCTGCTTGTGTTCCCTCTCTCACTGTGTCTCTCTCTGTCAAATAAATAAATAAAATCTTTAAATAAAATAAAATGCTTACGGGATTTGTTGGCCAATTGAATTAAAAGAGTTAAAAGAGTAAACTTCTCCTGTAGAAGAATTGTGTCCATGCCTTTCTTGTGATTGCTCTTAAACGACATAAAATGCATAGAGCTGGCTTGGGGGCCAAGGAAGTCAAAAAGAATTCTTTCCTAAAGCATACACTTGTCCCCCAAGGTGACCCCCCTGGTACCTCAAAGCAGTCAAGACAGTGGATGCCAATAGAGAGTGAAGAGGTGAATTTAGAGATTTTTTAAAAGATTTTATTTATTTATTTATTTGACAGAGAGAGAGAGAAACAGCCTGAGAGGGGAGAGGGTCAGAGGGAGAAGCAGGCTCCCCGCTGAGCTGGGAGCCCGATATGGGACCCGATCCCAGGACTCTGGGATCATGACCTGAGCCGAAGGCAGTCGCTTAACCAATTGAGCCACCCAGGCGCCCCAAGAGATTTTTTAGACGAAGCTGGGAGGCTGCCTGGTTCATGTGGATCTAGTCATATCCAACATGTGCATCAGAGACAACGACTAGAAATAGGCCTGGGAAACGGAACTGCTTTGGGTCTGTTAAACCTAGAAATAAGCAGAGATTTTAAAAAAAGAGTCAGAACATCAACTATAAGAAACTACCATCTCATCCCATGGAGTTTTCCCTTGTCTATCGAATACTATTTAATAACAGTTAATGTTTTGAACAATATTTTATACCAGACTTGTGGATCAACTTTCGTACACAGTGTCTCACTTAATCCTTACAACAAGCACATGAGATAGGTACTCTTATGATACATTATCTTTTACAGAAGAAGAAATGAGGAGCTTGTAAGAAATCTAGGCAGGACTTGAACCCTCATCTGCCCAACTCCAGAACTCACACTCTGAACTGTCCTTGTACTGCGTCAATATTAATTAAATGCTCGCAATGACAATCCCCTTCTCATGGGGGATTACAACCATACAAACCCTCCAAGATTGCTGCAAAGGAGACAGTCTTGGTTTTTGTCGCGGGCAGCGGCATGAAAAGGCAAGCATTTCATCAGCCAAAGCGTAAGAGACACGGACCCCTGAATTAAGACATTTCTGCCAAGGATGGAAGGGTAAAATGAGTTCTGGAGATCCTTTGGAAAAAAGGAAAGGAGGGTCCCCATCCGAGAAACCATAGGAGAGCTTGGGGCTTGGAGAGTAGGAGTTGGGAATGAGAGAGGGAACGCCCTCAGGCAAAGACAATAAAACTTGATTTTAGTTCCAGGCGAGGTGGCAACTTGCCTTAAAAGAGAAGAGAAAGGAGGGGCCGGGAGAAAGATGGTAGTGAATAGAGGGAAGAGAGTGTGTTCAGGTGTTCTTTTTTTTTTTAAAGACGTTCCCTCGAGTCTGCTACAGTTAAAAGTGAAGGGATAGAGGAGGTCAGATAGAAACAAAGTGCAAAGGGAGAATTGAAGGGAGCTCAGAGAACAGAAGGTAAAAAGATCACAGGAGAGGTAAGAAGAAAGCCAGAGGTAACACAAAGCCCCAGGGATGCGGCGTGGTGGTGGAGGAGGCGAGTTTAATCAGCTTCGCCTAAGGCGGCCGCAGCTAAATAAAGAATGCTGGACGCGGGAGACTGGCCATTCTGGAAAGCCAAGGGTCAGCGGTGGCTTCAGTGACAGCTCCGTGGCAGCAAAAAGACAAAGGGGAGGAGACCACTATAACCCTTCCCTCCACCCTCCCCCAAAAAGGGAAGAAACAACAGGCTCTAAGAGGGAAGAAACAGAGACCGACCAGGAAAACGATGAGGGGACGGAGGCGGGAGACTTGCGTCCCTAAGGAGTGTTCAGCGGCGGGAAGTGGCTGGCAGGATGGGACAGTGAAGGCATGAGTGACCCCGGGAGGCAGAGGAAAGTTTGGGGCAATCATAAAGTGGATATTTAGATGCCTCTCTGAAAATTGAAGTTCACTGTGGCTATAAATTGTGAACAAATCTGCCCCGGGCATGTACAGGTTTGTTCCATCTGGCCAGCTCAGGGCCACAGAGAGACCTGATCTGGTCATTAAAGTGTCTGAAACACCAGCCTGAATCTGCCACAACCTGTTTGTGAGTCGGCTTTCTGATGGAGGAGGCAGGCGGCTGGGAGGAGGCACTCGGTGGACGTGTGTGGATGAAAGAAAAAAATAAATACTGTAAGAAAGGGCTCTCTTAAAAAAAAAAAAAGAAGAGGAAGAGTCTGTTTTCAAACGCGAGAGCCCAGCGAACTGCCTTTTGGAGCAGAGTGAAATCAGGAGGAGTGTGTGGGTTCTCCGTCAGACAGGCCTGGGGCTGAAGCCTGGTCCTACCACTTTGGAATTGAATTTGGGCACGTTGTGCCCTTTCCTGGGCCGCCTCTGCAGAAAAGCAACCCTCACAGGTTATCACGGATGGATGTTATGCCGAGAGGGAAAGCATCCAGATTGGGTCGGGCAAGTTACTGGGGTCTTGTCTTAGCCACAGGAGTGATAGGGAGACACGAGGGCAGAAGAGTCCAGTAGGACCCAGAGAGTGAGCTTCCTAGGGACAGATTTTATGATGTGGTTGAGTCATGAGAACTCTAATTCCAGAGCCTCCCTTCTGTGGACACAATCATGTCTTGTTTCAAAACAACACATGCCAAATTTTAGGAAATATGAGAGTAGGGGATTATGTGATAATAACATGAGGTCAACCTTGGAAAAAATAAGCTTATCATGGTCTATTTATTAAATATTGCAATTATTCCTACCTACCCACCTACCTACCTACCTGTCTGGCCATGCCTGGAGACACTTGGCAAACTGAGAAATCCCTATCGCCCCCTTTTAAATATGCAAGTTTGAGCTTCTGCAGTGCAAGGAAAGTCAATTTTATATCTGCCTTTAGTGCCACATTCAGACTGTGAAAGCGGCCGTTTAAAAAACCTTTAGGTAAATATTTGAAATATTCTAAAACTGACATTCTGAATGATATTCTGATACCACTTCAATAATGTTTTATAAAATTCAGGGGGAAAATAGAATTAAGTAAATTTGAACTTTCCCTTTGCCGAGGCAGTTAAAGGCCGTACTATTTGCATATTCTAATGTGGGATCACTGTAGCTCAAGGTACAAATCTTCAAAAGAAACTGTCCCTAGCAGGCCAATAGTGCAGGAGGCCATTAACCTTCGGCCTTTCATCTGCATAAGACAAAAATCAAAGTCTCTGCTTTTCAAAGTGGCTTCTGTGTAACCACTCTGCACAGCCCATGTTTTCCAGAACTGTCTTTGGAAGCACAATCAGAAGGTTTAAAAAGCAGAAACAAAAGCTCCATCCTATTTACACATTTAAAGTAAAGGTCATTCTCAGAAACTGGGCTTCCCAGATTTCTCCCCTTGAAATCCCTTAAGATATGTAATACCAACATAAAGGGAATCACAAATCCAGTTTTCAGAAAATGGCATTAAATATAGATTTAAACTTTGACCTTTAGTCCCAAGTGAGAGGACAAAAAATTCTCTTTACAGTGAAGGGCATGTTGCTACTAAGCTTCAATGAGTAGGAGAGAACCTGCCTGGTAGTAGCCAGGATTAAGAAGCACCAATCGATTTACCTCCAATGCAGGTGTGCTGCAAATCCACTGGGTCCAGATGTAGCGCGTGATTGGGCCAGGCTCATCTATATTCTAGAGTTTGTAGAAGTAGCTTCTGGGAAACGGGGGTCTTCTTGGCTTGGGGAATTGACGTTTCCACGGCAATATTTGAAATGCATTTGGAGTGAGCAGGAATAAGAGATGGAATACACAGGGTCTCCCACTCCACATTAGGGTCATGAGCAATAGTGGGAAATCCATGGGTAGCAGAGTGACGGATTGGGCAAACAGGGAAATCATGGAGACCCAGAGCATTCATATTTTTACATCCCTTATTACCCTGATTGCTCTGCAGGTGCTGACCAGGGCCCCAGGCTGATGACCCGCTCTGCAGCTCATCTCCCTGCTACATCATTGACAAGTTGATATTGGGGCCCGGATGGGCGAGGGGGTACCTGACGGACAATGGGAAATGGAGCTTACTGGAGAGAGGGACTATCGGTTCTGTGCACACCCACAGGCAAAAGAAGAAAATTTCCCCGACTGTGGAATTTGCTGGAACAATTAGGGAAGTAGAGATAAACAGGGTTGAGTACTGGACTGGAGTCCACTTGTTTTGCTCTTAACTAGCTAGGTGAGCTCACAATTACTATGTAGCACAATTATTCATTTTTCGTCTCCATCACTAGACAGTAATCTTTAGTGCAAACCCAATCTTGCCGATTTTCCATCAGTGCCTGGCTCCTACTGGGTGCTCAGCAAATATTTGTTGTTTGGATAAGTGAGGGAAAGAAGAAAATTCTTCATTGGGAGGGACCCAGTACTCATCCAGTCCACCTCTTTCACTTTAAAGATAAAGCAATTGAAACCCAGAAGGTGAAATAACTTGAGGTCTCACTGCTTGTTGGTGGCAGAATTAACAAGGATGATGATGATGATGATGGTGATGACAGTTAACATAATCAAGTACCTGAATTGTGCTAACTGCTCGTGTTGGTGATTTCATAGTTGGTTCTTAGCTCCATACTCACCCTGCTATTTTCTCCTCTGTGTCCAGGGTTCGGCAGCTGGAAAACTACATTTCCCAGACCTCCTTGTCAGCTTCGGGTAGGTTCTATCATTGACAAGCACTCACAGAATCTTGGGAAACGGGAACAAGGGAGGAGTCATTATGTTAACATTTTAACTAATTAAGTGTCTGTGGCAGCAGGGGGTGGCAGCAGCAGGCCATGGAAGGTGACCACAGGCCACTGGAACACGGGTGGTGAATGGCAGCCCCTGTGGGTTTGCGGGGCTCTCACAGCCCCTGCAAGGGCACGGTCTCCTGGCTTCCTCAGCATGGCAGCGATGGTGGCCCCAGCGTCCTCAGGAGACAGAGCTTGTGAGCAGTGGGTAACCCCACGTCCCCTTCGGCTCCTCCTGTCCCAGATGGAAGTGTCCTCCTACAGTTACTGATCTGTCTCTGGGTAACACCGCCTTCCTGGTTCGACTCCAACAGCCCTTCTAAAACATTAGTACCAATTTCTGGTATTACGTCCTCCCTGCTGAAACACCCACGGTGCTTTATGTGGATTCTCTCGTATTCTCACAGAAACGTATGAGATGTGAGCCAATGAAACTATACCCCTATTTTACAGATGAGGAGACGAGGCTAATGGACACTGAGGGACTTGTCCAAGAGCACACAGTGAGGTGGTGGTACAGCGAGGACATAAACCACGTCCGTCTGATGCCTAAATCCATGCATCTACTGTCCCTCAAGGTATCCCGTTACCCCCATTGGACGATTTTATTGAGGTCATTTGGGTGCCTGGCAATGGCGTCTTCCTCCTCTGTGCTGTGTAAGAGTGATTTTACTGGGCCCTCTTCTAGAGTGTTCTAGAACACTCTTTTTCCAGGACCCTTGTTTCCTTGCCCTCTTGATCTAAGCCTCATGATGAAGTCATCTCCTTTATTAAAAACTTTACAGCGGGGCACCCAGGTGGTTCAGTTGGTTAAGCGTCTGACTGTTGGTTTAGGCTCAGGTCTTGATCTCAGGGTCCTGGGACTGAGCCCCACGTCGGGCTCCGCGTCGGGACCCACGCTCAGTGGGGAGTCTGCTTGAGATTCTGTCTCCCCCTGCCCCTCCCCTTGCTCACATTCTCTCTCTCTCTCTCAAATAAATAAATAAATCTTTAAAAAAAAAACCACTTTATAGGGACTGATGTATCTTTGAACAGCCGAAGTAGCTAAGGGTCTGGTGCTGTTGGCAGGAGAAGCCAGGAGGTTACCCGGAGTGAGGGTTTCGGAGAAGAGAAGAGGGTAGAGTTAATGGGTCCAGAATTACTACATAGCAGATGGGGCCCCTACTCCGTCAGGACAACACTGAGGGCCGGGTCCCCTGGCTTGGGTGAAGAAGAGCCAGAGGACTGAGGATTGAAGGAATTGGTTCTCTTAAACACCTTAGAATGGTGCCTGGTTTATTGCGAACACTCGACTACTGTTAGCTTAAAAGCAGGACATGGGACCAGGTCCTGGAGGAGATACCAAGGCAAATCAGAGCCAGCTCAGCCCCAGGGGACAGTCAGCCAGGAGAGGCTGAGGCGTGTGCACATCCGAACTGGGAGGGAAGAGCCAGAAGCCAGAACGGACATGCTGAGAGAGTCTGGCGGACCCAAAGGGGTCAACGCAGGCCCTGGGCTTTGAGCAGCCTCTTAAAGCAGGGTGAGATGTAAAGCGGTGGCAGTGGGGGAGGGAAGCGCACTTTCGGCAAAGACATTGTAAGCGGAGGTATCTTCGAATTAAAGTCTAAACTCCCGGGTGATTTTTATGAAGCTCTCCCACCTTCCTTCTAAATGTCTGAGAGCAGTTTCTATGAACCCCCAGGGCCTTCAGGTGCTGCTCAGAGCTGAAGTGTCCTCTACAAGCAACAAGTTCAAGGACAAATTTGGCCTTTTCCACATCCTTTCCGACTCTTCTCTTTCCTCAAGCACTGCTCGTCTCTCCCAGCCCCTAGACCCCAGGACTCAGTCCCTCCAGGGACTCAGCAGGAGGCTTCATTGCACCCTCCCTCACATCCAGACCCATTGTCCCCAGGCCTGTTCCTTTAGGCCCCTGCTACTGGACCAGAGAGCAGTTTTGATGAACTCACTTGAAGTAAGATGTCAATGGTTTGTTGTAACTTAAAAATGATCCCTCTCAGAGCATCTGTATTTTAACACTGGCCTTCAGCACTTCATCTGAATGTGGAATTTCAAATGACATGACATAGAACTTATATCAGTTAAAAATGGGTTTGGCTGTAACAGAAAGCCATACTGCCATGGTTTAAACAAGTAAAGGTGTTCTAGGAGTACACACACACACACACACTCACACACACACTTGCACATGCACACACAGATGCTGTTGATTTGTATGTTCAAGGAGAGCAAAATATGCCACCCCAAAATATGCCACTTTGGCATATGGGCTATTTTGAGTTGACAGCGATCAAGACCCAGCAGACTCAGGACTATCTTCTACCTCTCTCTTAACTACCTAAAAAAATTTAGATAGGGAGCCTGGCCCAGCAAGAGAGCTATCACCAGAGAATTTTTTATCTGAAAGACCTATCTGTATGGCAGGATAGACAACTAATTACTAACCATCTATTCTTCTTATCCTGCAAGTCGCCCTCCTCCCCTTTGAAGGCCCAGGCCCCAGCCCATTCCTCAGCCCGGGATGGCATATTAGCTTCAACTGCCCTTGGGTCTCATAGCTTTGTGGCTTCAAAATGGACAAAATTAAACTTGTCTTTCTCTGTTGATCTGTCTTCTGTCAATTTAATTATTAGACCAGCTAACAAACCTAGAAGGGAAAAAAGGAAAATTTTCTGCCCCTGCAAGGGCTTGTATGGCGGCTCTAGAATGTCACTGTCCGCCGAGTCTCCTCCTGTCGTCCGGCTTCCTCCCCAGGGTGGCAAGACCACTGCTGCTCCTTGAAGCATTGCAAACGTGAAGGAGCCAAAGAAAGGAGGCAGAAGGGGAAGAGGCAAAGGGGCTCCCCCCCAGGGGCTCTGCCTCTGTCTCATTGATCAGAACCAAGTCACATGGCCAGCGCCCAGCTGCAAGGGAGGCAGGGAAGTGATCTTAGCATTCGTTCTCTCTCTCTCTCTCTTTAATAATCGGGCAGAGTGACACTCAAAACCAAAATCTAGGTTCTGTTAGTCCATCGGAAAGGAAAATAGATGGGGAGTTGGCGTCAGCAGTGTGGGGCTGGAGAGCTTTCCAGGGCGTTTTTGTCCTGCCTTTGTCTCTGGAGAAGGTGTAGAGTGAAATGCAGAGAAGCGCAGCTTGGAGCTGAGCAAAACCATACCAAGCACCCAGGTCTCTAACTCCCTGCCCGCCGTGCGCTTCATTCTTCCATTTCTCCTCGGCCAGAGTTAGGGCACGGGCTCTAAAGCAAGGCAGAAGGCGTCAGCCTTTCCAGCACTGCCTGCCGTCCACTTTTCCCATTGCGCTTCCTTCGGGTACAGTTAGAAAGGCTTCATTGTTAAACTTTTTCAAAAACCATTTCAACCATTTTTAAGTGTTCAGTTCAGTGCCATTAAGTGCCCTGACGACATGGTGCAACCATCCCCATGATCCCATTGTTTCCTTTTCATTGCTAATCTGATGCTGGTTTTCTCAGGTGTGAGGTTCAGAGGTGGGGATTTGAAATAAGGGTAATGAAATTTTAATTCATTCAAAAATACAAAATATTTTTACTTTTCAAAGTGCTAACAGCTTAAAAGCACATGTATCTTCTGCCTGGAAACATGTGGTTTCTTATCTGGATTATTTATCCCCCTCTAGTAAATGTTGCTCCATGTAACTCTCTTGCACAGAGAGCCAGCATCAGGGCTGTGAGCTGCTCCCTCTTTTATTCAAAGGGCATCAGTATCAATCCCCTTGCTTTGTACTCCGATTTTACAAATAAATTATTTCCTTTGAATGTTCCTGGGGCCATTTTGTGATTTTGGACAGGTGAGCATTCCTCTGGATTTCTAATCTCTGTGAATTGGGCCAAAACCAGAAACAAGGAGGAGACATCTGGGGGAGGAAAGGCAGCCCCCAACCCACAAACAACTTTCCACTCTTGGAAAAAATCCCACAGAGTTTCACAGGCAGAATATCGAGTCAGAATATCGAGTCCCATAACTTCAGTAGACCGTGGAACTCTGGAGGGAGACAACTGGTGCAATTTCCATCTCTTGAAACATTTAAAATGTATCTGATCAAAGGAGGAGAAAATTAACCACAGTGCAGGAAGCTGGCAGGGGGACAGACAAGATGACCTAATTTGCCTTTCCCATTACTAATTTCAGTAGGAGTCTTCTCTGGGACTTCCACACTGAAATTCCAAGGCAAGAGCACCTCAATGGGATTCTCATGGTTGCGAGAATGACAGTCAGGACTTGTGATTTCTGAAGCGTCTGCTGTTGTATCCTTGGGGGTTTAGCATGGAACGAAATTCTCCTCAGATAGATACATTGGGCCCCATTCTTATCTACATAATAACTATGGAGAAATTTTCCCTTTGGGTTTCAAAGGACGTGAGTTTGGTCTATCAAAGTTGGGGCTATGCAATGAATTCATTACTCGCTGAAATAAAAATCAACACAAATATGTCTTTGCCTTAAGAAAAAAAAAAAAAACCACACCACTTAGTCACTTAGTTGCTTTACCAACCTCTGGATTCAATTAATTTTTAACATGGAAGTAAAGGTCCCTTTTATTTTTTTCTTCCTTTCAAGCCAGACATTTATTTTTAACAAGGGATGAAATCATCTGAGAACAAAACGGGACATCTGTTACTTTATATCTGTTTATTTTAAGTACTTAAATCTGAGTTTGATTTCACACAATTTTGACATTGTTGCTTCATTAATAATCCTTACGTAATTGCGACCTCAGAGGGCGCCCTGTGATTGTAGCATTCACTTCTCATTAGTGCAGAGTCTGATAGGAAAGCCAGAGTCGCCCTGGGATGGGAGAGGCTTCCATGTTCAAAGCTGGTCTCCATGCTGACCTCGGCAACAGCAGGAAACCACCCCAGAAAGCCCAAGGAGAAGGCCTTGAATGGGGCCCAACTTCAGTAAGGGACGGCCTGTAGTCCGCTGTTAACATTTGCACAGTCCCATTTTCCAGGAGATGCTGAATGGGCAACCTAAAGGCAGCAGTTGATTCAAGAGGAATCAACATGGAGCAACATTTACTGGAGGGGGATAAATAATCCCCACAATGAACACATACACGTGTGCACACCAGTGTGTCGGAGTAAAGAGACCATTTCACCTGTCCTTGAAGGGCCGCACAAGGTTCGTGGGACAAGTAGGAGGCGGGTCCAGAGGGATTGGCCGAGATAGGGGCCTCTGTGGCCACAGTACGCCTGGCCAAAGGGGTGGCCTGATACCTGTGGCTGAGGATCAAGGTGTGGGGCTCAACGATGGGGATTTGAAATGAGGGCAGTGGAATTTATAATTGGTTCATTCATTTATTGACTAAATATTCAGTGACCTCTCTGCGAGGCATTAGATGTACATTGGTAAATAGACTGTCCTTTCCCTTCTGAAGGCTACCAGATCAGTGTCCTATGAGAAAGAATGGCCGAGGGGCCTGAGTGTAAGGGGCTCATAGAAGGATACTCAAAGAGGTGAAATGTAGGCTGAGACCTGAAGGATGAGAAGGAGCTGGATATGGGAAGAGGGAGGGAGAGAATACTCAAGTTCATTGAAGGGAAGGAGATTGGCTTGTTGGAGGAATAGAAAGGAGGCCAGTGTGGCTGGAGTGCAGTGAGAAAGAGAGAGGGAGTGAAAAGGGGGAGAAAGAAGAAGGTGGAAAAGAAGATGGGAATCATGCCTGGTCTCATAGGCTGAGGGGAGGTGCCTGGATTTAACCGATGCATAAGGGAAATTATACATGCATAGTTTTAAGCAGGTGAGTGATACAATGTGGCTTATGTGAGCAGTGGAAGGGGAGAGATTAGTTTCATAGGCTGTTGTCAGGGTCCAGAAAGGAAGCAGTGGAGGAGGTGGGAGCAGTGGAGGAGGGCGGATTAGGGAAATCTTTAGGGAATGCTGATGGACTGGATGTGGGGGGTGAAGGAGGAGGAGGGGTCAGGACTATCCTGAGGGTTCCTGGCTCAAGTATCTGGTGGATGGTGGTGCCATTTACTGAGATGGGAAAGGTGGGCTGGGGCTGGGGCAGGGAACTAGCTTGTGGGGGTAGGGTTGGGATGGTGAATCAACCATTCCATTTGGGACATCTGGCTTTGAGATGTCAAGTTGGCAGTTCAGTATGTGAGTCTGAAGTTTTCCTAGGAGAGGTCTGGCTTGGAGGTATAAATAGAGTTGTTGGCTAGTAGATGGTCTTTAAACCAAGACAATGACTGATGTTAACAAGATTTTGAATAAAAGTGGGTAAGTGTTGTGCTGGCTAGAGATTCTCCAGGGAGGAGGGAAAGGTGCTTATATTTACTTCTTAGCTGCACACAGATGCCTGGAAACCCATCTTTATGGAAGGCTTACGATTCTTCTACCCTTCACTTGGCCTCAGTTTTTTTTAGAGAATTGTCTTCTCTCCTGAGCATTTGGCCCCATGATTCCCATTCTTTGCTGAGGTCAGAGGACTATGTTCTCCTGTGGCCAGGCTGCAGTGGACCATTCCCTAAAGGCATTAGGTCCAGGAGGAATCTGGCTACACCCTATCAACCCAATTATCATAGATTTGAAAAGCCAACTTTCATTCTGTCCTTAGTTTCCCACAGCATGCATGGGATGAGGACTATGCCGATCCCCTGGAATTTGGCAAACCAGTGGTGGTCGAATGAGGGGCATAATGGTAGTGACCATTTTGCATTCTGTGGTCACATCAGTGCCTTATGCTTCCAGGGCTGCTCTCCAGAGGAAAGCTTGGGGTTGTGCTCCTGGGGGCCCTGCTCTAGCTTCCTGCAAGCCATGACCAGGGAAGCTATGGGGTGGGGACAGTTGACTCTGATACATGCCAGTTCTACTTTCCCCAGGAAAGGGTGTGTTCTTGGCCCATTCCTGCCATCATCCTTACTGTAGATGATGCAGTATGTAGGTGTAGAGGGGCCTCTATCATTTAAAGGAGGTGTATGTATACCAGAGCACTCTTGGTGGCCTCCCCATCGCTCTCCAACCCCTAACCCTGCTTTATTTTTATTTATACCATTTATCATCATCTGCTGTAAATGCATTTGCTTATTACCTTTCTCTCTCTCTCTCTGCTAGAATTTAAGCTTCGTGAAAGCACAACCATTTTACCAGCCGGGCTCACAGTTCATCCCCAGCACCTACAAGAGTGCGGGGCACACAGTAGGCACTGAATACACATTTGTTGAATTAATGATTGAATCAGTCAGTTATAGCTTCCCAGACATCTAAATATTAACCCAGTGAGTTCAAAATAGTCCATAACAGACTTCTGTCCACTCTCCTCAACAAAGCTCTGAAACACTCTCTTGTCCCACAAATCTCAACAAACAAAAAGAAGAGAATGATGAAAGAAAAAACAGGAAGGAAGAAAGAAGGGAAAGGAGGAAGGAAGGAAGGGAGGGAGGAAGGAAGGGAGGGAGGGAGGAAGGGGAGAGTGAATACAGAAAACCTGGGAACACACTAGAGGGAGCCATGTTCAGAGCAAAATGGAGACCCTGGGCTGGTTTCTAAGACCTCCAGGTGGGCCACGGGAAAGTTGCATTCCTCCAAAGCCAGAAACCTCAAGGAACCATAGCTTTCCATCATCAAGTTATTCCAGGCTGGCTTAGAGGTCTGGGGAGGACATTCAGGCGCTCTGAAATACAGCGATAATCAAGAGAAAGAGGGAGTCTTAAATTGAGGATGGAGAGCAATATACTCAGGTTAATGGAAGCACTAGCAATATTAAATGAAATTGCTCTACCACTTCTTCATAAGACGACACTGGGGAGCCTGCTCTTTGCATAAGCAGGGAGGGTCCTGGGATTTAGTGGGAGGGCGGAGGAGTTGGGGAATCAGTCATGCAGCAACCATTACAGTTCATGGGAGCCCGGCTCACAACCCCTCGGCGCACCTGCTGCATATTTACTCAGGCCCATGCAGGAGCCAGGCAAATTTGGGCAGGATTTCCAGGGAGTCTGGAGCCAGGGGAGCCTGCTTTAGTCCAATTAAATGAAGCAGTATCAGGTGGAAAGTAATTCTGAGTATTCACCATTATAGGGAGTTTTGTGTTTAAGCCCCTCTGTGGACCTTCTTTTAATGAAGAACTAAACTGCTGGGTCTGGAGGTGGGCAGGAGGAATTGCTCCAACTCATAGAGCTGAATCTGGCCCCGAAGAAGGCAGACAAGTGCCTGCAGAGTCTCCTGAGGGTGGCGTCTTCCAGCTCCCCTGGCACCCCCACCTGGGCCCTGGGCCACCTCTGTGGATATGTCACTTCTGCTTAGTAAAGGTGAGGGGGAGAACTCCCCAGGCCCCAGGGTTGCAAAGAACCTCTATCTGAATGATCGCAGGTGGATCCAGTGCACTGAAATCTTTGGGGGTCTTCTTGCTGCTTCCTGCCTTTCTTTCTTCCTTCCCCTGTGTTGGTCTATGGAGGCAGCAGAAGCCGAAAGAGTGAAGATGAGCTAATGGGGTTGCAGAGAATCAAGAGTCTTATGTAACAGTGTTAGGGAAAAACAAGCCCACTAGGGTAGGTAATAAACGAAAGAGGAGGAGGGTATGATTCATGAGTTCAAATAGCACAGAGAGGATGTTGCCTTTAAACTGTTGAAGCTACCGACTGGAGAAATCCCTCTATCAGTAGACATTTGCGGAGGACTCGAAGTGAACCAAACGCTGTGCTCCATAGAGGGGTCCAGGGCAAGGACAGAGGCGATAGAGAGAAGCACAAAACAGGGTTGGGGCCCTCAAGCGACTCTTGATGGCAGCGCCCTGAAGATATTTGTCGAGTCAAAGAGACAAAGCATAAATATGTGAAATGAAACAACCGGGCATAATTGACCCCACAAACAACACAGACCCTTGTATCAGACCCTAATTCTTCCTTGCCCGCCGCAGTCCTCTGGGTATATTCTGACTGTTCTCATGACTGTCCAGCAGCAGCCACCAAGCATAGTGAGAGCAGAATGCCCTGGGGACAGGTGTGGTGTTGGTCCGCCTCTTATTTTCAACATGCACCAGTGATTCTAAAACATGCCAGTGATAAAATTGGTCTTCTCCACCCCCTCCCATCCCAAAATCTTTGCTGGTCTAAGGCAAAGAATTGTTGCAGTTACTGTTGAGTTTTGGTTGTATGTTTATATGATATGTATAATATATAGATGCACACACACACATTAGCACATTTTCATTGAATAAATATTGTATTCTATGTGGACGCTAATTCAGACATCCTCGGCCGTAGAGTCTCCCATACAAGCAGACATACATTCATGTTCCTTTGGCAAGGAAATTCTTGCGGATAGGGATCCTTTGAGTTCACACTGGGTACAGTTGAGGTCTTCAGTTCCTGTGATAGACCATACATCTGCACTTCCGCACCGGATGAAGAACACCGGTCCTGGTACGAGACTATAAGGATGGAACAATGAAAGGTGGGTTACACGGGGTGTTACTTTATATGACCTCTTAGGGTTTTTGTTTTAATCCAAGACAGAGAGGGGCGCTTGGGTGGCTCAGTGGGTTAAGCATCTGCTTTCGCCTCAGGTCACGATCCCAAGGTCCTGGATTCGAGCCCCGCATCGGGCTCCCCGCTCAGCGGGAAGCCTGCTTCTCCCTCTCCCTCTGCTGCTTCCCCTGCTTGTGCGCTCTCTCTCTTAAATAAATAAATAAGATTAAAAAAAAAAATCCAAGACAGTGAAACAGGGTGCAGACTGTGAGGTGTCGTAGTTTTGTTTAGTATGTTGTAAATTTTAGTGCACGCCTGAAATATCTTGCTGAGTTTGGATATCTTTAACACTGAGATTTCTTCCTTTGAAATTGCTAATTTTTAGTTGTAAAACTGAATAACAAATGAGATAACCATTATTGAATACAACAGCTGATTCCTAAAAATAAATGTTGTGGCACAGAGGAGGGACTGCTAACGAACGCCCCTGCTCCACATGCCAAATACACCAGGATGGCACTGCTTTCCAGAGATTCTAGAACTTGTCCTGAAAGGATTAGGGCCTCTACTCATGAGCTGGATGTTGCCTGGGTTAGTAACTTCACCTTGTTCTCATACCAAGGCAATCCGGGTCCTGCCCTAATCCCACTCTGTCACTACCTTTCTTCTTCCTGTTCCCAGACATGTTCTACTCTAACTGCCTTTCTAGTTCCCCTCTCCCATATACTCCCAAAAAGAATTTGGGAAAACAGACTTGACTCCTTTTTTTTCCCGCTTTTAAGCCTGCTACTTGTTTTACCCTATTTCTGTTTACAGATTTCTTTCTGGCTCTGCCTTAGTTCTGTGATATCTACAAAGGAAGCCAACCCAGGAAAGGGCGCCCTTGGAAAGAGTACAGATCGGTAGATTTGAAGGAATTCCCTCCCCACACCCCAATTAGAAAAGTGATCAGAACAATTGCTTAAGAAGTCCACTTATTAAAGGACTGAAAAATATGAATCATGATCAGGGGATTTATCAGAAGTATCAAAAGAAGACATGTGGGACCGATTTCTAAAATAGGAAAGCATTATTTCCCTGGAAATAGTCCAGGGAAAACATACAACTGGGAATTTCAACATTTTGCAGGAAAATGGAACAAATCTTAGGAGAGAAAGGCTCCATGAGCAATACAACAGGACTTCGAGAAGTTAATGTGGCATGTTTGTGAAAAACTGAACTTGCCAAATAAACGGTATCTTCTAACATTTCAGCTTCAGGATTAGCAAATGAGGTAGCTTCAGAGCCCTTCACTTTTATCTTCATTTTTGTGATGGATTTGATTTGAAAACTAGAAAAGGATTTGCAGTAATGGGAATTGGGAGGTGACTAAAAGAGCCACAAGTGGGTGGCTCTGCCTCAGACCTGGATGGGAAGTTTCCAGCAAAGTGCCGAGAGGATCTCTCTCTGGCCAGGCTTGTCTCATTGATGTTCTGGAAAGGGAATCAAGTAGCATATCGCTGGATGGAGGGGGCCAGGTTTAAGAGCGGCCTGTGTGCTAGAGACTGGGGATGATGAGCAGATTCCACCACTGACACAACTCACGCTCTGCACACCTAGGCAGCCGAGACTGTGAACTTGACCAGCACTTACATGGGGAAATAGTTGCTGGGCTGAGGGCGCAACTTCTCCGAGCCCAGCTGGCAGGGTGCCACCCTTTCAGGCACTGACAAAGAGAAGAGCATGTTCAGAAGAGCCTCCCAGGACAGAAGAGGATGGCAAAAAGCTGGAGGTTGTTCAAGCAGAAAAAGAGAGCCCTCAGGATAACACAAGTGCCTTCTTCATATGTCTACACGGCTCTTCTGCAGAAGAGGGGCTGTTATGGGTCCAATTGTGTCCCTCTTCCCATTCAGATGTCGAAGTCCTAACTGCCCCCCCCCCCCCGCCATTACCTCGGAATATGACCTTATCTGGAAATGGTGTTGTTGAGATGTGATCAGCTAAGCTGAGCTGGAGTAGGGTGGCTCCCTCATCCAATACGACCCACTGATGTCCTTAGAACAAGAATCATTTTGGAGATGGGCATGCACACAGGTAGAAGACCAGGGGACCATGAAGGCAAAGATCTATAAGCCAAGGAATGCCAGGGATTGCCAGTGAATCACCAAAAGTTAAGAGAAAGGGATGGAACAGATTCTTTCTCACAGCTTCAGAAGGAGCCCACGCTGCTTGATTTCGGACCTCTAGGCTCCAGAACTGTGAGATATAAATTTCTCTTGTTTATACCACCCTGTTTGCGGCAACCCCAGGAAACTAACAGAGGGGCTGAAGTCATTCGGTGACAGACGTGACTTGCTGGTGAGTGGTCTGGCGTGTCCGGCAGGCAGACTCAACACGAGGGGGTGGAAGGGAGACCTTTGTAACGATCAAGACTTCGCAAGAGTGGCTGAGCTGCCTTTTGGGGGAGTGCACTTTCTGGCACTGAGGGTGTTTTAAGTGGAGACTGGATGACCACCTGCTTGGGATATTGTAGGGCCAGTTCCTGCTTCGGGAGCAAGGTGAGGATGGGTCATCTCCGAGGTCTCCTCCTTGTAAACTTCTAACTCTAACTCTAAAAGTATTCAATGACAAGAGAAAATTAAGAGTTAAAAGTGAGAATTGTTCTGTTCTGGGAAAGGACAGATTCTAAAGAATCATAAAATAAAAATAGAACCAGTAAAGGGGCGCCTGGGTGGCACAGTTGCTTAGGCATCCAACTCTTGGTTTCAGCTCAGGTTGTGATCTCAGGGTTGTGAGATCGAGCCCCAAGTCAGGCTCCGCTCAGCTTGGAGTCTGCTTGAGATTCTCTCTCTCCCTCTGCCCCTCCTGCTTGTGCTCTCTCTTTTGCTTGCTCTCTCTCTAAAATAAATCTTAAAAAAACCAGAACCAGTAAAATATAATTCCACACAAGAAAAAGTGCAGGTATTAACAAGGGAGATATTTCAAGATATTTGCAGGGGGCAAGAGGTACATGAATAATGATGATGCGGAAAATAAAGGGACACTGAGTCATATTAAAGATGTGCTTATATGATGGGGCTGCAAACCAACATGGTTTAATATGAGCATTACCTGTAGGGGTTAGAAGCACAGAGTTTCAATTCAGGCAGGTTCTTGTCCCCAGGCAGTGTTCCTGTACACTCAAGAGCTTTGTGGCCTTGGCCTATTGCTTAGCTTCTCTGAGCAAGAGTTTCCTCATCTGCAGAGTAGAACAGTATCACCTGGTTCCCAGAGTCAGAAGGATGACATGAGATAATTAATGAAAAGTGTGGCAGGCATAGTAAGGATGCAATAAGGGATTGCAATTCCTATTGTGAAATTATTGTCCCTAGCGCCAAAACAGAAGGCTGATTACTCACACGTACACACACACACAGAAACAACGATGACAGTAATTAAAGGTTGGGTTTTTTTTATAAAGATTTTATTTATTTATTTGACAGAGAGATAGACAGAAGAGCACAAGCAGAGGGAATGGCAGAGGGAGAGGGAGAAGCAGGCTCCGCACTGAGCAGGGAACCCGACGCGGGACTCGATCCCAGGACCCTGAGATCATGACCTGAGCCGAAGGCAGACGCTTAACCATCTGAGCCACCCAGGCGCCCGGTTTTTTGTTTTTTTGTTTTTTTTATTAACATATAATGTACTATTTGTTTCTGGGGTACAGGTCTGTGATTCAACAGTCTTACACAATTCACAGCGCTCACCGTAGCACATACCCTCCCCAGTGTCCATCATCCAGCCACCCATCCCTCCCACCCCCCTTCACTCCAGCAACCCTCAGTTTGTTTCCTGAGATTAAGAGTCTCTTATGGTTTGTCTCCCTCTCTGGTTTCGTCTTGTTTCATTTTTCCCTCCCTTCCCCTGTGATCCTCTGTCTTGTTTCTCAAATTCTTCATATCAGTGAGATCGATACTTGTCTTTCTCTGATTGACTTATTTCACTTAGCCTAATACCCTCTAGTTCCATCCACATCGTTGCAAATAGCAAGATTTCAATTTTTTGATGGCTACATAATATTCCATTGTATATATATACCACATCTTCTTTATCCATTCATCTGTTGATGGACATCTGGGCTCTTTCCATATTTTGACTATTGTGGAGATTGCTGCTATAAACATTGGGGTGCAGGTGCCCCTTCAGATCACTACATTTGTATCTTTGGGGTAAATACCCAGTAGTGCAATTGCTGGGTCGTAGGGTAGCTCTATTTTCAACTTTTTGAGGAACCTCCACACTGTCTTCTAGAGTGGCTGCACCAGCTTGCATTCCCACCAACAGTGTAGGAGGGTTCCCCTTTCTCCACATTCTCGCCAACATGTGTCGTTTCCTGACTTGTTAATTTTGGCCATTCTGACTGGTGTGAGGTGATCAGAGCATTTTTTTTTTTAAAGATTTATTTCTTTTGAGAGAGAGCGAGAGCATGCATGAGTGGGAGGAGGGGCAGAGGGAGAGGGAGAGAATCTCAAGCAGACTCCCTGCTGAGCATGGAGCCCAGTGTGGGGCTCGATTCCACAATGGTGAGATCGCAACCTGAGCTGAAATCGAGAGTCAGACGCTTAACCAACTGAGCCACCCGGGTGCCCCCAGAAGTCAAAGTTTTAAAGGAAAACTTTTCATTAGATTTCATGACTTAAATATTGTTCTTCTCTGTTCAATGTGAAAGTTTCCCTAATATTAAATCTAAGTTAAATTATTGGGAATCATGGTATGCCACCTCATTCCACATACACTTAAGTGGAATGGTGGGCAAGTTTTTGCGGGCGACCAGCTCATTTGAAAGCACTGAGGCCTGGCCAGGGTTAGAGACACACTGGTCTGTTGTGTAGTCTTGGATGTGACAAATGGAGCTAGCCTCACCTACCTCGTCAGTTTGGTGAGGTGACCAGATGGGGCCAGGCTTGGGAAAAGTGTCAGGTAGAGGGCAGCGTCAACACAGAGCATGTCACTATCGCAGGCTCTGGGCTTTGGGACGGTGACTGTGGGCGCTTACTCTGCCCCCCTCCCCCGCCCCAGTCTAAGGGCCTGAATGCCAGGGGAAGCGAGGGTCTATTGGTCCTGATAGGGCCAGTCCAAATGAGGAGTAATGCGTGAAATTAAGGTAGATGAGGCTTTAAGGAAAGGAAAAACTACTGTTCAGCAGGATCTTTTAGATAATGAAGTGGTCTCTAAGGAGACTGGAAGACACAGCCCTCCTCCAGAGCTAACCCGGAACCAGCCCTGCCTGCGAAACGGGAGGGAGTCCGAGCTTCACCCCTTCTTGCTCTTGCCAGCTTCTCCTTCCTCTTTCAACTTCAGGCTTTTCCCAAGGACGTCGCTTGATCAGAATTGCTCCTTCTCTAAGGCTCGATCGGTGGCTGGTGTTTGAATCGGCCGAGGTGTGTAGTATCTGGTGACAGGAGAGCCTTAAGAAGCGCCCACTGTCTGTCTCCTTGGCCCGCCCCCACTGCCTCCCTGTCACCCCACGTTTGCGGCAGGCCCTTGCAGCCCGCTGACTCTTGCACCTCAGTGTCAGCCTCCTCATTAGGCATGCTCTGGAGCTGTCTGGAGTCAGAGCGCCAATGCATCAGCATGCAGGGCATGCTCAGGCTCCTGGGAAGCTGCACATTCCGCATGAAATATGAAGGCAACAGCCAGCTCTGGGGAGACCCGGGGTGAATTCAGTGGGAGAGCAGCAAAGGTGGCTGGGGAGGGTGTGCAGGGTCAGGGAGAAGATGTGGGCACCCATCACAGATTTTAAAGGCACCCTTTTGGGATGGGGGGCAGGGGGAATGCAGGAAGGGGGCGCTTGGTTTATGTATCCTCTGGGCTGTTCCCGACGTACACACCCCTGTTACTTTCTTTCTGCATATGCTCGCCGTCTATCCGTGATTATGGTGATGTGCCCTTTTGAGATAGGCAGCCGGCTCCCTCTCCTGCCGTGCTCATCACCGATTCTTGAGTTTCTCTTTTGGGACAACCTGAAATCATAAGAGCAGTCCATGTGGATTTCAGAGTACCTGACAGTAAGAAGCGTAATAAAAGTAATGATTGTCCAGCAGGCCCTGCGGATGCTTGTCGCACACCACCTTGGGCCTGCAGAGGTCAAGCATTCTTAGCAAGTTGTGGCCTCAGCTGGCTGAAAGGCCTGCTGTAAAAGCCCGTCCTCACCTTTCTGCCCAGTCTCCCAGCTTCCAGCCAAGGCTCCTGCTGGGGTTCTAGGCGGCCATTCTGAGATGAGCCGAAAACCATTTCTTCCTGCCAGCAGCCCAAACAGCCCGCCATGAGTCTTGGATGCAGTAGAGCACGATGCACTTGGACATCTCCCTTAGAACGCTTACCCACTGCAGTGGGGTCAGTTTGCATGCAGGTCCCGGCCCTAGATACTCTGTCCATGAAGCAGAGACACTGTACTGCTTATTATTGTCTTTCTGGGGATAGGCACATAGGAGGTACTCGGTAAGCACTGAAAAAGTTCTATTTGGCGAGACTTCCCTCCTACCCCAGCACACATCTGAGTTATCAAGAAACACAAACCTACTGATCTCTCCAAATACAGAAAACTTGAGAAGGCATTTATTCTCCCCTAACCTAAAACCATAATGCCCATTGCAATGCAAAGAGGACACAGACTTGATTCCCTATCATACCGTAGATTCTAGGATTATAGAATGCTCCACCTTCTTTTGATCGGAGAACTCGTAATTTTATACATATATATATATATATACGTATAATTTATGTATACATGTGCATACATATACATATATATGAGTGTGTTTTCCCCTGAAAAATAATTTCTTGGGTTATTAAGGTCTCCATGGGCTCCTCAGGGGTAACTGACAACTCAGCAGGAGCTGCAGAGTTCTTATCTCTGGAAACCTCCCGAAGCCAGGATGAGAAGGGCAGATGCCAAGAGCTGCAGGGTCATCCTGACGGCCCCTGCTTGTCATACACATTCCTTGGGAGAGTTTTCTGCAAGAAACCCCAAAGAGAAGCTATGTCCTTAGAGCCCACGCCATTTCTGGTGGGCTGAACTGCCCAGGGCACACCTCCAGGAGGCACCATTCACGCTGAGGCTGCCTCGCTATTTGGAATGTGGGGACCCGGATGCTTGTCTCACGTGTAGGAACCTTCAGCACATTATCATCATATTCGGTGACTTTCTGTTAATTTTGCAAAGGATTTGCCAGGACTCTGTCTTTGTTTGTTTCGGGGGGGGCGGGGGATGGGTAGCAAGAGGCAAGGGAATTCAACTAAAATGCCGGCTCCTCACAAGACCGTAAGTTCCCCGGGGACAGGGCGTTGTCTGGCCCACTCACTGCTGTGTCCCTGGTGGCTGGAGCAGTGCCTACCACAGAGCAGGTGCTCCATGAACATTTTGGCCAACTACCACCACCAAGCGAGTACGGCACCTTATCCCCTAGCCAGGGACAGGTGCAGAGCTGGCTGAGTCTTCCCTGGCTTTGACTTACAGATGCTGAGGGTTTCTCTCTCTGCCAGGGTTGCTAAACCAGGAGCAGGCAGTTAGTCTTGAAGAGGAGAGAATTCGGCTATCTGACGGAATGAGAGAGAGAGAGAGAGAAAGAAAGAGAGAGAGAACAAGCTAGCTCTTAATCCCAGCTGAGGACCTAACCCAGAATGTCTTGGTTACATGAACCAGTGAATTCCTTATTTATTTATTTGCTTCAGGTAATATTAGAAAAGGGTTTCTGGCACTTAAAACCAAAAGCAGTCTGAATGATACACTTGTTCAGCCTATCTCTGTCTCCTTTCAAAGCTATTCATTTACTCCATGCTAACAGCTGACTCTTTACATTTTACACATGTGGATCTTCAAAATGTCTATTTTCATACCGTGGTCCTCTTGTCCATCACTTCTGCTCGTTTTAAGCAGAACTGTGTTTAAGCCACACACTTGGGGCAGCTGTATCTTTCCCATATGAAGACTCCAGACAGAGGGAATTCTTTGAATTCGCTGGACTTCACAGTTCCCACTGGTGACAGACCCCCGGGTCCCTAGAACACACAGAGCCCTCTTGACGGCTCCCCCTAACTCGGCAGCAGAATGAGACGGCACTCAAGTGTTTGTACCTTGCCTCCCAGACATTTGTCTCCCCAGCTAGACGGGAGATGGGCAATTTTCAGAGAACTGAGAAGGGAAGAAAGATGCTCCGTGGACATCTACTCCGCGGCCAAGATCATCCACGGCCCTGCCCATCCCTGTGAGACAAATAACCTCCTCGCCCACAGCCGCAGACACAAGCTCAGTCTGGGTGATCTGGGCGTCCGTGTTTTTCTTCCTTCCCCTGAGTTGCCTCTGGGGCCGTGTTTTGATACGCTCCGTACAGTCCTGGCCACTCAGCACCATGCTGGCCACGCCGTGAGTGCAAGGATGACCATGCAGCGTTTGCCACCATTTCCTACTCAGCTACTGAGCGGCGAATGTTAGGACCCCCCCCACCCCACCCCACGGTGTGAGAGAGAAGGGCTTGACATGGGGGTGGTGCGGAAACAAGAGAAGGTCAGAATCTCATTTCCTTCCCCTGCGGCCCACCCAGCCCCTGGGGTTCAGAGCCCGGCCCCGGGAAGGCATTCTGTTCCCAAGCAAGCAGCCATGCCTCTGGCTGGGTTCGGCCACTGGCCCACCTCGTTGCTGTTCTGCAGCTGCTGGAAAGGGGATGCAGCCATCCCCAGCCCCCCGTGGGGAAGGGTGCACGGGCCAGGGCGCATGTGTGCGTACGTGTGGTCCTTGGAGCCAGGGCCGGGCAGGGGCCAGTGTGCAAAACAACACTAAGAGACCGAAACATTTTCCACCGAGAAACAGAATTACTGCCCATGGAATTCTTACCCAGCCCGAGAAGGGAGGGCAGCCCCTCCTTTTCATTAGCTAAACAAAGAGGGTTATTTTTCAAATGAAAACTTTCAGCGTGGAAAACAAGCTAATTCCCGGGGCTTTTCGAGAAGCGAGATGCTCAGTGCTCGAATAAACACGTCTGTGTGGACAGGCCACTGCAAAGGGTGGTGCAGGTACTTGACCAAACGAAGCGGCAGGCCTGGCTGGTGGGGGACCCAGGACTCAGCTTCAGGCTCCTTGAAATAATCCCAGGTAGGAAAAGCCAATAGAGGAAAGGACCCATGGCCTCAGATCTGACCAAAAAAAAAAAAAAAAGCTGAAAATAAAAATATTTTCTGTATGTCCATTATATGATTCTCTTTCTTCCTCCAAGTCAATGAGCTCCGTCTGGTTGGAAAATAATCTGCAAACTCCAGCCCTGCCTGGTTCAACGGGGCTTGTGCAGCTTTATTGGACTCCTAGCCTTTAGATTTCTTTCGAGCACAAACTGGCTTCCACTCACAGACGGGGGGCTGGGGGGGGCAGGGGGGTAACGTCCTGGCTTTCTCTTGAGGTGGCCTCTTCATGAAAGCTCCTGGGTACATGCATTTGTTTAAGAGCAGGTAAGAATGCAGAGGCGGGCTGCCAGGGTTCAAAGCCTGGCGCATCACTTAAAAGCGGAGTCTGTGCGCTGTCTGGGCCTCAGCCTGCCATCTGCAAAGGAGGATGGCGGTGGTGCCTGCGCTACAGAGCTGGCGTGAAGATCAGGTGGGAACATGCTTCCTGGGTGCCTCAGCACAGTTTCTGGAAAAAGAAGAATTGCTCCCTAAAATTCTGGCCTTTCTTAGGAAGTTAAAGGGACATGGCATATGATCGTAGGTGTAAGCTTTTTAAATGAACAAATATTTTAACAAATATCGTTCTTTGAGGTTTCTACTTTTCCCATCTCACTTGTGGAGAGCATGTTGTTTAAAAAAATACAAGCAGGCACAAAATAGCCGCTCTTCAGATCGAAGCTTCCTTCTCAAATCAGCCCGTGAAGGTTTCGGGGAGCGTTCTATTTAACTTGGCTGGCCCCTGGTTTTGCCGTGAGTAATATGTTGGGCTTCATTTCAAACTCCATGCGGCCAAGATCACTGGATACTTGAGCTTCCCTAAGCTGAGTTGATACAGCTGCTCTGCCCCTGGTCACTGGTGAGTTGTCCTTGTGGATTCCAAGAGGTCTTAACACGGACAGGTCAAGGGGCAGGTGCCAACCTAAGTGTTCGGGGACAAGGGCATCCACAGAGAGGGTGCCCAAGTGAGACAAGACCCAAGAGCCTTGGGGAGCACTCGGGAGTGAGAGAAGGCTGGGACAGAAAGGGGATGGCCAGAGATGGGTCATAGAGGGTGGGGGAGAGCAGAGCTGCGTGAGCATCCTCGCTCCTGTGATGGGATCACTAGAGGTGAGAAGAAACCAACTGGATATGAAGTTGCCCCCGTGATAAAAGAAGGAAGCAAACACTCCCTACCCCAGGAGTTCTGAGACCAGTCAGAGCAAATGATGGATACTTGCTTTAAAAAGTATTGAGTGGGGCTTTCTTTTAAACACACTCTTCATTTCCAATGGAACTGAATAAACTAAATTTAATTTAGATATTTTTTCCCCAGGAACATAGCTCTGGCCTGAAACAAGATTTGCCCACGGCCACTTGAGAACACATTCTGTAAGACAACAATGCTGATGGGCAAATAGAGCAGAGTGTTAATTTTGAGGCCAGTCTAACCTCAGCAACAGGCGGGCTGGTAAACAGATTGAAGGAGCTAATGACTACTTAGTGCTTTCTTTCCAGGCTAGCAAACGTCTCTGGCTGCTGGCGTAGCAACACCCTTACCTTAAAAGGTTTAGATTGATGATCTGGGCCTAATAAAAGCCCCTTCCCAAGTCTGTAGGGAAACCCAAGCATTTCAAAAGTGAAAGATAATGACGACATGCTAGAAGCCGTATGATTATGAGTATCCATTATAAATGTTAAAATGATAATTACAATTAATCAGACCAGCCGTCATAGTCTCTCGACCTTATAACTTAACACTGGTAGATTCATCTTCCCCATGTGCTTTTGAAGACAACCTTGCGTCAACCTAGAAATTTCCCCCTTTGACCTCTACCTCCTGAAGATAGGCAGGTGATGGGAGCGAGGTTTGGGCACTGCATGAAGATGGGCAGTTGTGATGCTCTGCAAGTTCTAGAACTTCGGAGTCTACGGGACCCCTGAATGAGGCACTCGGGCTGCTCGTCTGATTACTTCAACACTGACTGTCACAATCCATTTATGCTCCTGCATGCAATCCATGGGGAGGCATTCCCTGACCCCTCCCTTCTGTCTCAACCAGTCTCTTTCCTCACCCCCTCTTCTTTTGCCTCAAGCACTAACCATGGTTTTTCTAATTATTTCCTTATATTTATTTGATGTTTAGCTTCTCTATTGCTCGGAAGCTTACTAGGAGAGGGATCATGCCTCTTTTGTTCACTGCCATAAGCAGGTCCTTGGCAAATGGAACCAGTAAAATAATCGTTGAATGAGAGACCATGTGAGTTGCACAGCTTGGAAAAGCATACCCATTAGAACGAAGCTCTCTCTTCTCTCCCCATTGACACTAACCATTCACGGTCTCCGTGATGTCCCACATGCCACAATGCCACATCCGGGAGCTTTCTCAGTCCTTGCCACACACCTGCTCTGTGGAAGCTCGTACCATCAACTCTCCCTGACTGAAAACCCTGCTTCTCGGCTTCCATGGCTCCATGCTCCGCTGGCTCGTCTCTCTCTTACTTCCTCAAGGGAGCTGCTAGTAATGGCCTTGGACTCAGCCCGGTTGTCTCCTTCTGCTCCCTCCCTTGACGGCTCATCCAGTCTTGGCTTCAGCCTTCAGCTTTATGCTGGTACCTATGAAGTCTCATTCCTAAACCCTGAAATGCTCTTTCTCCTGCTTTTTGTGTTTTTATTTTCTTTTATTTTTCTGGAAACATCACCATCCTCCCAATCACCATGCTGGAAAACTTGGAGTCTTTTCTCAGCATTGTTCCTCGTGTTTACCAAATATTCAGGATAACAAAATATCGTAAATTTCCACTGTCTTCTCTTTGTCTACGACTCAAATCTCTTGTTAAGTCTCAACTGTCCCATCTTTTCAGGCTTCCCACTTTCATTGATTCTCTGCTGTACTTCATCCAAATGACTATTTCCAACTTCCCTTTTGCCAACAGTGCCTTTCTTCTCTTTAAGCTGCCCAAATTCTCCCTTTTCCTTCAAGGTTTAGCTCAAAGACTGCCCACTTTACAAGTCTCTCTTGAGCTTTCCAATCATAATTTCTCCTCCTTTTAAACCACCATTCACTATACACCTTTCAGGTGACATTCTCTGAATTCTTAATGTATAATGTATTATCTTTCTGTGTATTTGTCTGTATCCTTTAGAGAAAGACTAATAAATAAATCCCTGGAAAGACTGAATTAGATAAGATAGATAAAAAGAGAGCTTGCATAGATTATCAGTACACACCATACAGACATTAAAAAATATTAAGAGGAGCTGGTGCAGCCACTCTGGAAAACTGTATGGAGGTTCCTCAAAAAGTTGAAAATAGAGCTACCATATGATCCAGCAATTGCACTACTGGGTATTTACCCCAAAGATACAAAAGTAGGGATCCGAAAGGGTACGTGCACACCAATGTTTATAGCAGCAATGTCCACAATAGCCAAACTGTGGAAAGAGCCAAGATGTCCATCGACAGATGAATGGATAAAGAAGAGGTGGTATATATATACAATGGAATATTATGCAGCCATCAAAAGGAATGAGATCTTGCCATTTGCAACGACGTGGATGGAACTGGAGGGTATTATGCTGAGTGAAATAAGTCAAACAGAGAAAGACATGTATCATATGACCTTGCTGATATGAGGAATTCTTAATTGCAGGAAACAAACTGAGGGTTGCTGGAGTGGGGGGTGGGGTGGGAGGGATGGGTGACTGGGTGATAGACACTGGGGAGGGTATGTGCTCTGGTAAGCACTGTGAATTGTGCAAGACTATTGAATCTCAGAAACAAATATCTGAAACAAATAATGCAATATATGTTAAGAAAAAAAAAAAGAAGAAGAAGGTAGCAGGAGGGGAAGAATGAAGGGGGGGAAATCGGAGGGGGAGACGAACCATGAGAGACAATGGACTCTGAAAAACAAACTGAGGGTTCTAGAGGGGAGGGGGGTGGGAGGATGGGTTAGCCTGGTGGTGGGTATTGAGGAGGGCACATTCTGCATGGAGCCCTGGGTGTTATGCACAAACAATGAATCATGGAACACTACATCTAAAACTAATGATGTAATGTATGGGGATTAACATAAGAATAAAAAAAAACCAAAAAAAATATTAAGAGGATATTATGAATAATTTTATATTAATGAATTTGAAAATGTGGGTGAAATGAACAAATTCCCAGAAAAATGCACAAAGACTGATATGAGAAGAAAAAGATGATTTTAATATTCATATATTTATTAAAGAAATTAAATCCATAATTTAAAATTCCCCACAAGGAAATCTTAAGGTCTGGATGGTTTGAGTGGAAAATTCTTTCAAATATCTGAGGAAAATATGAGTGTTATACAAACTCTTCCAGGGAACAGAAAAAAGAGGAAACACTTTTCTACTCATTTTATGAGACCAGCATAACCTTGATACTGAAACTTGTCAAGGACATTATAGGAGAAGAACATAGATTTAAAATTCCTAAGCAAAATATTAGCAAAGAGATGTATTAAAACAATCGAATATCATGACAAAACAAAGTTTATTCCAGAAATGCAAGGTTGGTTTAACACTTAAAAAATAATCAATATAATTCACCACAGTTACAAAATAAAGAAGAAAAACACTATGACCATCTCAATAGGTGAGTAAAAAGCATTTGATACAACTTAGTACTTGTTCATGATTAAAAAGACCACTCTCGTCAAATTAGAACTAGAAAGGAACTTCTTAATGTGTAAAGGATATGTCTAATAAACCTATACTTAATCAGCTTCTCCCTGAGATCAGGAACAAGACAAGGATATTCACTCTCACCATTTCTATCCGCCATTGCATTGAAGGTTCTAGCTAGAGTAATTAGATAAGAAAAAGAAATTTTAAAACTTAAGGATTAGAAAATACATAAACTTGATGTTGTTTGTGGACATGATTGCATACATAGAATCTGTGGGTAAATTATTATAGCAAATGATTACATTTAGCTAGACTAATAATATAAAGAGTACATAAGAACAAATCAATTACATTTTTATATTCTTACAATAAATATTAGAAAAGAATAAAGTTGATACCATTTACAATAGCCTTTTAAAAATCAAGTACCTTTATGGGAATAAACTTAGCAAAATATGTACCTGACTTATGGGTAAAAAATGCAGAACACTAGAGAGAATAGTGTTGGATTTAAATAAATGAAGGGATATATCATGTAAATTGGATTTGAAGACTCAGTCTTGTAAAACCATTGATGCTCTCTAAATTGGCCTGTTGCCTCAGTGCAAAATCAGTCAAAATCCCAGCAGGTTTTCTCCCTCCCTCCCTTCCTTCCTCTTTTCCTTCCTTCTTTCCTTTCTTCTTCCCTTCCTTCCTTCCTCCTTTTTTTTTTCCTTGTGAAAATTAATAAGCTAATTCTAAAACTTACATGGAAATGCAAAGGTTACAAAATACTCAAGACAGGGGCACCTGGGTGGCTCAGTCAGTTAAGTGTCCAACTCTTGATTTTGGCACAGGTCATGATCTCAGGGTCGTGGGATTGAGCCCCACTTTGGGCTCCATGCTGGGCATGGGGCCTGCTTAGGATTCTCTCTCTCTCCGTCTACCCCTCCCTTCCACTGGCTCTCTTTCGCTCCAAAAAAAAAAAAAAAAACAAGAAAAAGATAAAAAAGAAGTTGGAAGGACTTGCACTACTAGATAACAAAACTTGTTTTAAAGCAACAGTAATTAAGACTGTGAAATTGGTGTAAACAGAGACAAACAGACCCATGGAACAGAGTTGAGAATCTAAAAACAGAGCTGCATATAAGTCATGTGATTTACAACAAAGGCATCATTGTAATGCAGTGTGTGAAGAATTGTCTCTTAAATAAATGGTTGGGTTAATTGGATTTCCAGGAAAAAAAATTACTTTTACCCCTGTCTTACACCATATACAAAAGTCAATTACAGATGAATCATAGACTTAAGTGTGGAACTTAAACAATAAAGCTTTTATAATGTAACATGTGAGAATATCTTCATCACCTTGCTGTAGGTAAATTTAAATGACCTAAAATTCATTAGCCATAAAACAAAAGATTGATAAATTGGTCTTATTAAAATTAAGAACTTTTCCCTATGGAAAAAGAAAAGAAAAGCAAATAGACCCATGCCATTAAGAGAACTGAAAGGCGAGTCATAGAATGGGAGAAGATATTTCCAAAAATATATCAAAGGACTTGTGTCCAGAATATGTAAAGATTTCTTCTGCTAAAACAACAACAACAAAAACATACAATTCATTAAAAATGGAAGAAATAATTGAAAATCCACTTCACGAAAAAGATATCTAAATTGATAGCAAATTTATGAGAAGATGCAAAATTAGACATGCAAAATCAAAATCACAATTCAATTTTAAGCACTTATCCACTAAATGTGTAAAATTCAAGGTAAATTGACAATGCTGAGTATTGGTGCAGAAGTGAAGCTATAGGAACTGGCACATACTGTTAGCAGGATTGTAATCGGGCCCAACTGCTTGGAAAGACTGTTTTTACAGCATCTGCTAAAGCTAAACACATGCATACCCTATGACCCAACAATTTTCCTGGCTATATCCCCACAGAAATGTACATATAAGGCTCCCAAAAGACATGCACAAGAATGTTCAGAGTGGCGCTGTTTTCTACTAGCCAAAAGCTGGAAACAACACAAATGTATCAACAGTAGAATGGTATAAATTATGGCATAGTCATACAACGGAATACCATATATCAATGAGAATGAATGGACTACCACTGCATGCAACATGAACAAAGATCATAAATGTAATGTTGAAGGAAGGAAGAAATAAAAAAGGCATTCAAAATATTGTGTGACTCTTTGTGACCTTCAAACACAAGCACAACTTATCTCTGCTGATCGCTGTCCGAAGAGAGGTCACAATTAGCGAGTGAGAGTAAAGGTGGTAGCTTTAGGGGTAACGGCAACATTCCACGGCCAGGTCTGAACGGTGGTCACGTGGGTGCGTTCGCTCTGAAAAATTCATCAGACTGCACACTAATGATGGGTATATAAGTTATATGTCAAATTACCAAGCTTGACCAAAACAACAATAGCAAAAACCCTAGACCCGAAGACCTGTGTAGATTCATTTGATTCCTAACATTTACCTTCTGCAGGTTGCTTTATGTCTTTGTAGTTCTGGTACCATCTCCACTCCTAGTTTCCATTGCTTCCGCCTGTCGACATGGTACTATCCCTTTCCTCTACTCTGCCCTTGGCTTTCAATCTCAATTTGATACATCGATCTTGATCCTTCATTTAGGTGGTTTGCCCCCCGAGCTGATTTCTCATCCTCAACTTCTGTTCGTATTGCACAAATAATGCTCCATATCGACTTAGTTATGGAGTAAGTAAGTAATTTCCTTCTATAAGTTTTGTTAATGGCCTTGGTTTAAATTTTTTGTTGAAATTTTCATTTCTTCCTTATTTAATTTTTTCCTGGTTTTGCCTGATGATTTTTGTGCTCTCATTGATCTATAATTTCAAAATTACTATGAGATCATTTGCTTGGTCTCCATTTCCCCCTCAAACCCACAACTTTATAAAAAGCCTTATCTGTACTATTCTGTCCAATGGAATGGCGGGGGCAGGGGGCACGGGGCAGGGAGCAAGGGTGGGGGTCGTTAAGGGGGAGAAGCTCTTTCTCATTCTGTCCCCTCCAGCTCCAGCAGCGAAGAGCCAGGTGATGTGACATGCAATAGGAGAGGGGAGAAAAGAAGATTCAAACATGATAACGAAAACAAGCGCTTCCCAGGTGCCCAAAGTGGTTTAACCGATTACTTTGCCCGCAGCTTTAGCTAAGAAGCTCTCTGACCTGAGTCCACTTATGGAACTATCGGCCTTGCTTTTATTTTTTTTTCCTTTTTCAGAATAAATCCTCTTGTCCTCAATTGGAGCCACTGAAGAAACAAGGGGGTTTGTACTTTTTTTTTAAATCCAGATGAAGGTTGTGGCCAGGAATTTTTCAAACACTGGAATAAATTTTTAATTTGGACTTTGATATCCAGACCAGCCCAGCTCATGCTCTCTTGGGTCTCCTTCCCAAAGACCAGACTTCAAACACACTGCTCGCTGTCTTCACAGACCGGGCAGAAAAGTACCAGGCCAGCCCTGGCCACAGTTGACAGAAATCCTGCTCATTCAGCTGGTCTGGGCCGGACCCCCGTTTGCTACTCAGCCCTGGAAACCCACACATCCTATTCTCTGGACCTGAAGCAAAGTTACTCCGAGGAGAATGAGCGAGCGGGTCGCCTACCAGCGCAGGAAATGCTGGGACGGTCGCACTTCCCCCCGGGGACCCTGCCTGGAACATTCTCAATAACAAGGGCTTCACATCTTGAAGGGAAACTGGCAAATAAATGTTATTTCACTTGGCTTTAATCCTTGCTTCTTATTCTTTCTCGGTTTGCCTTTTAGAGTGTGGATGGCGGGAGAAATAGATGTGCTTCTGCCAGATTGGACCTCAGAGCCCCTTTGCTTTAATTCTTAGTTTAACTTTCTGAAAATTGACGAAACAGAAGACGGGAAGAAGGAAAAAAAAAAAACAAAACACCAAAAACCAAAACCCTGATATTCTCTGACAACTATAAAAGAAGCTCATTTCCTTTTGGAGACCTAGATCAGAGACTCTAAGTAATTGAAACTTAATACCCAGAGTCCCTTGGAAAAGTAACCACCCTGGGGCCCTTAACATCATTTCCTCCTAATTGTCACCCGAAATAAGCAGTTGTGCAACCGGCGTGGGGGCCCGAAGCAAAGGAGTGCAGTTTGGGGAACAGCTAGCTCACTCGTGTCCCGTAACAAAATACACATGATTTAACAGCAATGCGGAAGGGGTTCTGAGAATAAATCACTTCCATTCCCACCACTGCAAATCACTTACTGCAATTGCCTTGAGACAAGATTTGGGGAGCTGGCTATTGGTCACCCAGGCTCTGGGACAATTACCCTAGTTACCTATGAGGAGATATTGCAGTTCTGACCTAATTTACTGCTCTTCCTTATGGCCAAGGGGCAAGTACTCTCTGTACTTTGGGAAGTCTAGAAGCTAAAGGTGACCAGAATAATTACAAAGTCTTTCCAGGAACCCCCTTCCCCCATTCAGCAGTGTTGGCTCCTCAAAGCTGGAGGGGGGGCGGTGGGGGCGCTCACTTGTGGAGCTATGGCTAGGCCAGCCCGATTTTTCTACCAAACCGAGTGCCTGGCCAGACCCAACCATGCCCTTCTGTACATTTGCCCCACTTTCTCCCGATCTTTCTGTCATCCCATTGCAATGAACAACGTTTGGAACCTCTCTTTTACTTTTTTGGTGAGGCCAAGTTCCTGTTTGCACTCTGACCAGCTTAGAGGTACCACCCCCATTTGAGTTAGTCGCATGGTCCTTTGTGTATCAGTTTGTCTGTCTGCTGTGGGCTGAAAACACCAGCGAAGAGGGACCGGCTGCATTGCATCTTTGTGTCCCCACTACCTGCATGGGATGAATATCTGAGGAACATTCATGGACCACGGGAAGATGTCTTGGCTTAGGGGTCCAGTTCTCTGGATCTGGTTGCAAACTAATAAAATGCACAGAAACAGAACTTCTAGGGAAGTTTCCTGCAGAGTCTTTATCCCAAGACTGAAAATCTGATATGGAGGCCACCACAGTACTGGAGGATCTCATGGCTGGGAAGTCTCCCCCGAGACCTGCCAAGATTACGTCTCCTCTTTACCTTGATATCCAGGCCTTAGCCCTGGCCCTGGTTATTCCACGCCGGAGCGGCCTCCCTGGACAGATCATGTGTCCTGACTCCCTGGGGTCCCTTCATGATCATTCCATTATGGCTACATAATCATTCCTGAAGGGAGAGCCTGCCATTCTCCTATTCCAGACTCCAATGCTCCCTTCCAGGCCCCATCTGGCATTCAAAGCCCCATCCAGATCTCCAGACTTCCCCAGGATCCTCAGGCTAATGCCACATTTCAGCTGTCATACCTCGAGTCTTCCAATGCTTCTCTACCAAGCAGAATTCAGCTGTTATTTCATAACCCAGTTAAAGTATTAGTTCAAGAAACCTTCCTCAGGGATCATGGCTCAGCTGATCTTCCTGATACTTTGTGCACAGCCTCCTTGCTCGAGTGTCATATCTTCATCCTCCTCCCCTTCCTCACTCATCCCTTCTGCCAATGTATATTTAGGGAGACCTCCGGGTGCCAGGCCCACACGTTTTGAGTGGCAGAGCAGATTCAAATCTAGGTCTGAACCACCGGAGAGGCCAGTTCCCCATCGTAACACCACCCCTCCTGAGACCGAGGGCCACACTCCCCTCACTCTTGCACTCACTCCTTATCTCGGAGAAGAGAGAAGTGGCATGGGCCGTCAAAGCAGGAGTCTTGCCAAGTGGGCTGTGGCCACCAGGGTCCCTCTCTTCAGTAGTTTCCATGCACCAGTTTTTAAACGAAATAGCTACGCAGACCCAGGGGATGCCCTTCTTGGAGCACAAGATGGCCACATGGCTTCAAAAAGGGACCCCAATGGGAATAGAAAAAGGAGGGTTCCTCCCTCCTCACCCAGTGCTGTCTCACACACTGAAGCAGAGAAACTCAAACTGGTGTGCGTTTGTCCGTTGTTGGGTGAGGGAAGAAAGGGGCTGGACCGAGAGAAAGTTCTGGATCTGGACACCGGGGCCATGCCTTCCTTCCCTTCCGTAGAGGTGTCAGCCTGATCCGGAGCTGGCAGGGCCTGCAGGGAAGGAATCTTTGGACGTGGGCCTGAGGTTTTGAGTTCACTCATAGTGGGCGACAAAAACGAGATGGTTATTTGTTTTATGGTAATGATCTCCATGAGGCTCCAAACTGCGGGGCCGCAGTCGGCACGCCACACGGCAGGCCTTCTTCCTCCGGGTGCGAGAGGATTTCCTTGGTTTGGTGAGATTCATTTGTTTTTTAAACGAGGCTGTTTATTTTCTCTTCTTTTTAATGCTAGGATTTTTTTTTTTTTTCGGACTCACAAGGAGGATACATAACGTACAGCCGAATCTGCAAGCTCCTATTTTGTCAGCTGCTCGTGTTGATTAAAACTTCAATAAAGATCCTGTGATAAAACAGAGCTGTGTTCAAAGGGTCTTGTTCTGTTTTTAAAAGGCTGAGCTTGGCAGAAAGGATGTAGAGGATAGGTTTGCTACCTTGATATTCTCCCCCCTTTCCCAGGTTAGAAGGCGAGCAGACTTGGGGAGAAATGCATAGTGGTTTCTGGTATCTGTGGGAGAGTTTGCCTGGTGTTTAACCAAATCCCAAATAATAAGCAAGGTCCACTTTAAAGGACATGGAAATTGTTTATCAAACTGGTGTTAAATGTGTGACCCGACTGCCCTCTCCCCCCATAGGTCCGACTGACAGCCTCTTTCTGCCAGGGGCCTCAGCCTAACGCAGTGGGAGAGGAGGAGAACCATGGGCAAAGTGAGGTCACAGAATCCAGAAACTCCACACCCAGTGATTCACCCCATTCACCCAGGGTGATCAATTCCAGCAAGATCCCACAGAACTGCCAGGAATGCATTGCTTTAAAGACCAGGGATCACTCAAAGATCCCGAGGGAAGGTGTCAGCGGTGCCCACCTGCTCCCCACCCCACCTACCCCCCCCACTGACGGCGGCCCGTTCCTGGCAGCCGCTGATGCCTCTCAACTCTTGTTGGAAAAGAGGCCGAGAAATGGCTGTGTGAGAAAATTAGGCTAGCCAAAGTCGCTGACTTTATGCAAAGCAGGCAAGTGCAGTCAAAACACTTATAGCAATCAATTCGAGTTGTTGGGTAAAGTTTTTTCCATGTCCCATACATTATTGAACAGCTAATTTCGTCTTTGTGCCTGCAAGACATTCCAGCTCTCAGATGACAGCTTTATCCATTAAGGAGCGCGCGGTGACAGCCGAACTGCGAGAGCTTTGCCAGCCCTGCCTGCCGGGAGGCCAGCCCGCATCAGCATCACCACCGAGAAATCCTGGAACACATCAACATCTTAATCAATATGCGAGAGTCAATTACCGGGGAAGCGAGGGCTTAAGCAGGAGCTGATGATGAGGTTCACGTGCAAATGGGCTTGATCAATACGCAGCTGAATCTCACACGTGGCTTCACGTCAGTCCTTCTCCCCCAGCACCCAGCTCCCCCGCTGGGGGGCCAACCGGGCCCTCTCCCTGCATTGTTCCTAGCACGCCAATCACCTGCTTTACTGGAGCATCTTTGATTCCTTTCCTTGATGGCTTTGTGGGGAAGGGAGGAAGCGGGCTTGAGGACAGCAACTAAAGCCAATGGATACACAAGCTGAGCTCCAATGATGGACTACTCAAAGAGTTTTGAGCTCTTGTATAGGCACATTCAAGGGGACGATTGAACCCAGCCGGGCTAGCTGAGAAGGGGAGCCTTGCTGGGACCCCCCATTCAGGGCTGAATCCTCTTTCACCTGGACGACTGCAGTCATTTCCTACCCCGTCTCTGAGTCCTCATGTATATGCCTCCACTCTACCCTTCACTGGTTGTGAGTCACACGGGTCTTCAAAATCCTTCCATGTCTGGGTAATAAAACCCCAACTCCATCAAGTGTTTCCAAGACACCCCCCCTCCGGCGTGAGCCCCCATTCTTGAGTCACGCGATATTACTCAACCTTGCTTCCTTAAACACTAACGTGCTCTTTTATACCTTCATGCATGGCCTTACCCTTTTCCATCCATGTCATCTCTTAAAACTTTTGATACTTTCTCTGCTTCCCCAGTCAGAAGTTAATGATGCCACCATGGTTGGTTTGAGGTCATTGTGCTTAGATTCCAGCTGGGTGTTTGCATATTTGTTTTTTCCATTAGATCATCTGCTCCATGAGAACAGGCACCATGATATGTCGCATGAAAGCCAGGTGGAGGTGGTCCCTTTGTCCTCCAGCTTCTGCCTCTTCTCAAGCATTTCTGACTGTTGTCCCACACCATCCCAGCTGCAGAATTCAGCCCCTATGGGAGTTCCCCCAAAAGAATGCATTTGCATAAGTACTTTGGTGAGCAGCATAGATTTTACTGAAAATCTGGTAGGAGTCTACACAGACTCTACAGCAGACAACTTAAATCCCCATTGGTATTTCTGGTCTCTGTAGTCCCTCCTCAGTGGCCCCTGGTTTCCCTCTCATCCCCCCCCCCCCCCCGCAGCAGCCGCCCACCCGCCCCCCCCCCCCCCGCCCACCACCACTGGAGCAGAATCTTCAGCTTCTAGTTCCTGTCCTCAAGTTATCACCATACTCACTCCATAACATCGCTCCCTCTTACAAATTTCTTAAGAGAATCAAATGTTGTTACATGGTAATTAGTTATCTGTACCTTCTTCCATCTCTTCCCAACTGTTTTTTCAGGACCTTGAGAGTCTCGAGGACATACAGTACAAAATGCTGAAGAGCCACTACCGAAACCAGAAATAAAAAGGCTGGGGGGAAGGAAGACAACACTTCTATCCTCTCCCTTCTCTGCAGGTGAGAACTGCAAGTGGGCTCACTGGAGAACAGTGAGATGAGATTCTAGGTTCAGAAAGCCTGCAAAAGGGGCACAAGTGGGGGTGTTTCCATTTGGGCGGGGACTTTCTGGATCTTTGGGGAGGGGCACTGTTGACTCTGAGAGCCAGAAAGAAGTCCAGTGGAGTACAGAGAGAACAGGCCATGCTGTTTCCTTCTGACTACAGGCCTAGGGAGCCAGGTCCTATGTGCAGGCTTAGGAGGGGAAAAAAGGAAAGACAGGGGAGAGAAGGAGGTCTGCAGTTGAACCCTATGCTAATGATCCAGAAAGCTGAGAGAATTCGCCTAAGAAGAATCCTCATATTTCTTTTAGAATCCAGAAACTCATAAGGACATTCAGACACTGTGCATCTGTTTGTTTGTTTGTTTTCAATTAAGTAAGCTCTCTGCCCAACATGGGGCTTGAACTCAGGACCCCAAGATCAAGAGTCACGTGGCCTGCAACTGAGCCAGCCAAGCACCCCTGTGCATCCTTCTTGTATGGGGTCGAGATTGAAATCCCAGCCCTAGGAGGGCAGGGCCTCTCTTCTTGAGGGCTGCTTCCTGCACATCAGGGAAGCAGGGGGGGCGGGGAGGCATGTGCGCAGGGTGTGGGGGAGGGGAAAGTGGGTTAAGAATTGGAGGCGACCAACAGTTATTACACACCCACTCTACAAAAGGCCTTTTCATGAATGCTATCTTATTTAATTTAATCTTCGCTGTGGCCCATTGAGATATGCATCATTAGCACCAGTTCATAAGCATGAAAACAGAAACCAGAAAGGAGAATAGGTAACGTAGCTTGACTAGGATCATGTGGCTCGCCAGATGGGGAGTCAGAATTCCAACTGGGGTCTAAAAAGTGCATGCCAAATGGAGTAAGGTCAGCTCCTTTTTGGTGGTGCCCATTGAACATGACCCTAGAAGAGTCTAAAGTTCAGGTTGCCGGGTTGGTTACACTGGAGCATGAGGTGGATGTGGGCCTATCTGATGACCAGCATGCTCAGGCACTCTGTGTCTCCCAGACTAGACTGCAAGCTTGTCAAGGCTGGAAACACATCAGTCAACACCTGCAACCATACCAACACACTAACCTTTGGTGAACGACTATATGCCAAGCTCTGTGCCAAAGATTTTACATGCATTCTTATTTACTCTGCCCAGTCACCCCGAAATCTTAGGATTCTAATTCCCATTTTATAGATGAGGAAACTGGCACAGAAAGATTAAACACCTTTCCCAAGTTCACACAGCTAATAAATGGAGAAGATTCAAATCCAGGTCTACCAGACTTTTGTCCTTGATCCCTTTAAACTCTTGCCTAGAGTAAAAGTCTGAGGACTAAAGGAAATAAGGTCTTAATGGAGTTTACCTTTCAGGAGATGTAGAAGTGTAGGCACAGTGACATTTAAGTAAATATGATAGATGGAATAACTTCTACAGTCATTTCATCCAAGATCATTGTGTTGTTCATCCATTTGCTCTTTGAACAAACACTTACTGAGGGTCTACTCTGGGCCAGGTATTGGGCCAGGCACCAGGACACAGGAGGACAAGGCAGGCTTGGCTATCTTGAAGCTGACCAGCAGCTGGGCAGATGATCCCTGAACCTTGGCATGGGGCACCCCAAAGGAAAAGATCAAGATCAGGGCACCTAATCAAGTTTGGAGTGGGGGCAGAGAAGGCTTTCTGAGAAGGCATACAGAAAGGCTATTCTCTGTGCCCACAGTCCACCTACACCACCACTCTGATCAGTGTTTATGGAGTCCCTTCTCTGCACAAACCACAGACAGAGAGAAAGAGATTCCGTTCCCATCTAAGATAACCAGGGACATAGGATGGAAAAGATCAAAGGCAATGAGGACATCTCAGTTGTGCCTCCAAGGCTTCATTGCTGGCTTCACCAGTGCTCACCACCGTGCTAGCAGGTAAGCTCTGCCACCTTCCCTGAGAGCCGGCTGAGGCAAGAAGCTGGCAAGGGATCCAGCCCAGTGAGGGCTGTAGTCAGGCTGAGCGTGATGGCCGGGGGGTGGGGGGTGGTTAGGGAGAGGAGAACTGGGTGGTAAACACAAGCCCCAGATATATTCTTAGTATAGGGTCAAGGAGCAGCAGCTTCCCACTGATGTCCTGGAGAGCATGGGAAAGAACCTGGATGGACTCGCTCAAAGACCAAGACAAGAGCATTTCTGCTAAGATGCCTTCTCCCCACATTTATGCTCCTTTTCACCACCTCCTAATGGAAAAATAGATTCAGCTTTTGAGGGAACAATATTCCTTTTTCACAGATAAGAAAGCTGAGATTTAGAAGAGCCAGGTTCTCAGGGTCGCGTAGATAGTGGACTCAAAGCTGGGACGTGAACCAAGGTCTTTAGATTCCAATATCTACTCCATGTAATGGAGTCGTGTACCTAAGGGCCAGAGGACTGCAAAATGAGAGAGCCACCTAAACTGAAAAAGTAAAACAAATTAAAAAATAAAAAATAAATAAATTTCTTGATTGCAAAAGGAATTTCAAGTTGGACCTGAATAGTGGGGTGTGACTGGCGAGTGTGGGGTGAACAAGGCAGCATTCTGTGAGGGAGGTGGCCCTGCGAGTGTGATGAGCTGAGGGGAAACATATTGATAGCAAGTGGGTGCATTAATGGTGGGAGACGTGGAGGAAGGTAGGATGGAGCAATGCTTTTTGAGGCGAGTGAATAATTGTGTTTGGAACGCCAAAGCCAGGATGAGGAATTTGAACTTGATTCTCTAGGGCAGCCTTTTCTACATTAGCATGCTATGGAAATCTCACCCTGTAAGGTGCTTCATAGAACAAAGGGCATTGTGACCAAGAGAATCTGGGAGATGCCGTATTCCACCAAGTCACCCCCTTGGAAGATCATGCTACATTTTAGCACATTGTCAAGCTTTGAGAAGACCTGGAATAAAGAAACATATTTGGTTTCCTTCAACCCAATGTACACCTCTAAACACCCTATGGATCTTCCTAAAAGAAACTTCCCTGACCAGCTGGCTAGATGAGATTAGATCAGGGGCCCCCATAACCATTCTGTACTTTTTCTCAAACCATTCATCACCTCAATGCTTACCTTTTCATTAGACTGAAAACTCCATTAGTCTGGCTTGTCCCCTTCCTGGCACAGAGAAAACTCTTGCCCCTCCTTGGAATACGGGGAATATTCCAAGACACACTTTGGGTAAGGTTGCTCTCATGGAGAACCACTGGAGGTTGGTCTGGCTCAATTTAGTAAACATTGTATCTTAAAAGATCAGTTCTTGATAATGTTTCTGATGGGAAAAGTCTGAATCCAGGGAAATCACAGTGCTAGCAAAATCAGCTTCAGGAGAAAGATGGTGAGGGGCGAGGTGGCCTGGGAATAGACCAGGACCGATGACTTCAAGAGACATTTCTTTGGAAGAATCGGGCAGACTCTACCTGATTGCCATATGGTGTAGAAAAGTGAAGTGTGGGCTCTGGAGAAGGACAGACCAAGGTCTGAATTGAACCCACAGCTTGACGTTCCACACTCAGTAGTGTGACCTTGGGCCAACCACTTCCCATCTCTGAGTTTGTTTCTCACCTACAAAATGAGAATAATAATAATGTGTTTCATATAATTGTGATGAAGGCTCAAGGAGACTAGAAGCCAAATGAGGCAAAGCACAGGGGACACAGGAAGAATCCAGTTAAAATGAGCTGTTATCATTAATTAATGGCAACTATTGTTAACATGAAGATGCGAGAATCAGAACGGTGCTGGTATCTCAGATGTGGGTAATTGGCAAAGTAAGAATGTTGCCTAACACAGGGAATTCTGGGAGAGAAAGGGTTTGTTTGTGGGCATGGTGAGTTTGAGACGAGGCCACCATGTTCAGATGTCCCATGGGCAGCTGACCACACAGTACCAAAGCCCTGGGGAGAGGTCAGCATGGACATCATGACCGAAAGGGAGAGAATAGATGAACAATTCTACAATGGAGAATAGAAAGGGAGGGTACAGAGCAGGGGCTGCCTCCAGCCATTGCCTTATTCTAAGAACAGGAGAACAAGACGAGGTGACCTCATTGCCATTATGACTTGGCACTGTGGTTCTCAGTTGCTTTCGTGGGTTGAGGAGCATCTCACTAGCCCGGGCCAAGGAAAGGCTGCCGTGTGGGCTGAAGCTTAAGCGGTACTCACAGGAGATGTGGGAAGTTGCCGCGGCAACTTGTCGAAAATCCTCACCTCAGTTATTTTCCATTTCTGCCGAGACAGCCCTGTGTCCCTCAGGTTATGATATAAATATTTTACGAAGTACAGAGGGTTCAGATATCTTAACACTTGGACTGAAAACTCGTTTTTCTGAAAGTTAAAGGATATTTTTTCCACTCACAAAAAATATGAAGCTCTAGATTGGACCAAGCAATGGAAGTGGCATATTGCAATATTTTATGCCATGCTTCTCAGGGTTTCAGAGTATGTAAAATATTCATACCGTTCCTTCCTTCATGAGGTTCAGAAGACTTCTCATCCAACTTTAAAATTGGACAAGGACTCAGCATAGTCCCCCAAATGTAGTAGGCGTTCAATAAATGCGTGCCCTCTTCCCTTCTTACATGATGAAGGTTGAAATATGGTCTGCAGACTTGGGGAAGGTAAGTTGTTTGAGATATTTCCAGATTGTTTCTAGATTAAACTCCCATTAGCAGAGGTTAGAGGAGAGGAGAGAGAACAAACTTGATTAGAAGCAGTGGAATAGAAAAATATTCTGGAAGGTGACTAGAGGGTTCTGTGATAGGGCAAAACTGCAGGAGCCCGGGATTGAAAAAATGACCCATATTTCATCAGTGGAGCGTAGGCACTGACGTTACAAAGGGACCCTATGCCGAAAGAGTTAAACAACCTTTGCCAAGCCAAGGCTCTGGCAAAAACATCTGAGGGACTACGGAGTCCTAACACTCCGTGGATCACAGTCCCGCCAGAAAGAACAAGGCAGTGTGAAGTCACTGGCTAGTGACTGCCACCAGGCTACGTCAGTCCTGCTTCCACTCACCGTCAGCACAGGGAGCTGTGGGTCAAGAGTCCTGTTCCCACTTCTTCATTATACTATGACTTAGGAAATGAGGCACCTCTGGGGAAACACGGTTTCTGACACCAGAAGAGCCCTAACTCAAAGTCTGTGTCCGGGCCTGGGTCTGCCTGCACTTTTATCAGAAAAGGGTGGGTAACATGTGAGAGAGAGAAAAAAAAAGGCCTGTAAAGGGATCCCGAAAGAATGACATATTTGTCTGTTAAGTATAAATACGAACAGCCATGGAGATATGGTCCTGTGGTGCTAGGTTTTCACTCCAGCAACATTCATCTATTGCCAGGAAACACTAGATTTAGTACCTGAGGGACTGGAGTTTCAAATACCTTATACTTTTTTTTTTTAATACTCTGCCAAGAATTTAAATTGGTAAAAGCTGGGGACTGACAAAACTTGATCCCCAAGAGCTTTTCTGGCACTGGTTTATCAGAGAATACGGTGCCATTATTTTTATTATAATTATTATTTTTTTTCTTTGGTGGGGTGAGAGCTCATTTATAACCCAGTGACTTCTACTCCCAGATGTATTTTTCTTAAAAAAAAAAAAATCCCAATGCTTAAATAAACAGAGGGTTTGCCTTTTGTGGTAGTGTTAGAAGCTGTCATTGGACTTACATGCAAGGGAGTTGCAAGCCTTTTCATGTTCTTAGGTTGGATCAGAAAGAGTTGAAAAGAGAAGAGCTAATTTTAGGATCCGAACTGCCACCAGCTTCCCAGCACACACACCCGCCTCGCAAGCCTCGGCTCCCCACCACGCCTTGCACCCTGATCAGGATCACTTGGCGGGACCCCACAACAGGGCCAGCCCCGGGAAGGGCAGCCAAGGGCAGAAGCGAGGTAGAAAGCCCAGGTGGGGGCCCTGGCGCCATAACCTTTTAGCAGTGTGACTTCGGACAACTTAGCCTTTCTTGGATTTTTCATCTGTAAAATGATAACTGGATTTTCCACCAAGGGTTGTTGGGAGGCTTAAATTAAATAAGATCTATTCCGTGAGAAGGATGGGCACCGTGAATTTTTTAAACAAGGATCTTCAGAAGATGAGAGCCGGGAGGGGAGAAAGAAGGGCGAGAACGTCATGGAGCCGCGTTGTGGATTTCTTTCCAAGGTTAGGCTCTTGACATAGACGTTCGAGCTGAGAAAACAACCTCCACCATGGAGACACATAAAACAAGAAGATACTGTTTACGGCCCAACATCTTTATGGCCCCTCACTGCTCCCTGCAGCCATCTTCCCCACTCCCTTCAGTCCCCCTTCTGATTTGCCCCACAAGCAATTTCCAGGGTCAGCTCACCGCTCTCCCGCCCAGGGCTGCAGCTCAAGGTCAGCGGCAGCCTGAGCTCCTCCAACAGACCCGGCAGGTCCGATCCTGCTTGGAATGATTCGAGTTTTATTATACAATTAGATCAAGTCTCTTAGGTGTAGTAGCCCTCCTCGTACTTAGAAGAATAGATTAGCCATTAAGACTTTGTATATTTTTCCCAGTAATTGACACCACATCCCATTTTCCTCACCGAAGGGAGAAAGAACCACATAAAACAATCATGATTTGGGGGGCAGGAGGTGGGGGGGCACTCGTAATGCAGCCATGTCTGGGTCTTTGCCTCTATCCACTTTCCTCCCCCAGCTTTGAACGGCTCCAAAAGACGGGCAGAACCAGCCTGGGTCTTTGGTGGTGGTTGTTCTTCCTTCCATTCCACAGCCCCACGGGCTCATACTCCCCAAGCACTCAACCCAGAATAACCCAGGCGTCATTCTGCCCCCAAGAACTGGGGTGTTCTTACGAAGCCCAAGGAAACATGCTCAGGACATTACCACTTCTTCTCTTTCTTTTTTCTTTTCCTTTTTCTTGTTCTCTCCCTTTCTTTCTCTTTTTCTTTTTTTTCTTTCTTACTCTTTCTCTCTCTCTCTCTCTCTCTCTCTCTCTTTCTTCCTTCCTTCCTTCCTACCTTCCTTCCTTTTTTTAAGGGTCTCCTCCCAGGAGAGCTCTATTACACACCCTTTTCCTCAGCCTCACCTTTCTTGTCCCAGTTGTGGGGTGGTCCAAGCAGTGGTGATTTGAGGCCCCTTAAATCTCCCAGACTGGGAAGGAGAGAAGGAAGGGTTCAAAGCCCAGAGGATGACTGGTGCCCAAGACACCCCACATCCGTGTTTGTCCCCTCCCTTCAAACACTGAACGCTTAGGTTTGGAATAAAATAGGAAGACACGCATCTCACCGAGGGAACTTAAATGGGGAAAAACGCAATCCCTGAGGCTGGCTTTGCCCATATTTGGCATCGCCCGTGTTTGCAGTGGGCCTTCACTTCACCTCTCAGCCAAAAGCAGACACCTCAGGCTAGGCAGGCTGCATACGCACAAGCAAAATAAAACAGATGTTCTCAGATGTCTGGTCAAACATTTGTTTCCTTTGGTCATGTCCTAGCAGCCCAAGCTCAGGTCCAACTGCAAGGCCTGGTGGCACCAACAGACGCTTCACATGTTCCAGCCTTGCTGCAAAACATCTGCAAGCTCAAGGATGTTCCCAGCTGCAACAGTCTTTGTGCCAAGGCGTGTTGGGTTCCCTGACTGCACCCGTAACTGCCCGCAGGCCTGGATGCGATGCGCCGGACGCAGACCCGGGCTCATGCCGTCTGCAGGGAGAGGGCATCCCGTTCTGTCTCCCTCCCTTTCTTCCTGAGTGGACCATCAGCCAGTGCTACTGATGCTCCAGCCAGAATCTGTGGACATGAGATGTTATAAGTATGCTCTTCAGCCTGGGTTGATGTGTCCAAAGGGGCTCTTTCCTGACACATCCAGGCTAATTCCTCGGAGAGAAGCTGAAATGCCCATTTTCTATAAGATCAATAAACCCACTCATCCCTGAACACAGAACTTTCTTCAGGTCCCCTCTGAGCAAGTCAGGCTGTGCTGGGCCCTTAAGATGGTAAGGTGACCCAGCTTGTCACCCAAGAGTTTGCTTCCCTGAGGAAAAATGTTCTAAAGCTTTCGATCCGGTCCCCTTGTGGAAAATCACAAGACAGAAAGTGACTTTTCTTTGGCCACAAATGGTGGTGACTTGTGAACATGTCTCTTTTGCCCGACTTGACTTTAGCTAAAACCTACTGTTCTGAATAAAACTCAGGGCCACTCTCCACCCCCTTCATCCCCCACCCTCAAGTCCTGAAAGGTTTCCCTTTCGGGGACAAGAAATCCAAATGAAACTATAGCCCTAGCCTTGCTTGCTGGTTCTGAAAACATGCAGATTTTTTTTTTCTCTTTTCTTTTTCTTTTTTTTTTTTTTACCTTCTCAACATACACATGTCCCTTCGTTATTTTTAAAATTTCTCTCCCCGCTCTCCCGCCCCTGCCTTGGCTGTTCTGTTAGCCGGGCCCGGTTGAGCAGAATGTTCCCGGGCTTACCCAGCAAGCACCTGAGGGCAATGTGCCGTGGTCCGCTTTCCCTCTCTGTCCTTTGCCCTGTTGCCAGAAGAAGCCCAGCTGGGTCCCTCAGCCGACACAGGCCCCTAATTTAAGTTTAATAGTACAGCATTTTTACTGCTTTTGGCCAGGGCGTTTTGAGAAAGTTGAAATATGTGAAAAATACACGCTACAAAAAAATCTGTTTAGAAAACAATTCCAGTCTAAGTGCCCCATGCTCGCAGCTTCTGGCCCCCTTTCCAGGAAAGCAGATACAGCAACCACACAATTTAGCTCCATTTGGGGGGCGGGGGGTTTCCATTTCCTTCCTATGGGATTTTTTTATTAGTTTTTTTTTTTTTAAACTGTTTTTCTTTCCCTATGCTGGTTTACTGCCTTGTATCTCTCTACCCCCAAGGAGTTTAAAAACCTCAAGTAAGTATTATTGGATTTTTCTTAGTGTATTTTCTGATTTTTCTGGTGTGAGAGCATTTGGTCAGGACCAGTGTGTATGTGTGTGGGGGTGGGGAGGGTAAGGTTGGAGGGCTGTGGGCCCAAGATGATGTCCATAAAGGCCTAGGGAAATGTCAGCAGAGCCTTCTAAGTGTGAGCTGAGAAATGAATTGCCTGTTGTTTTCACTGTTATGCGAACCTTACTGGTTAAAGGTCCGTGCACGTAGTAGGCATAGAATAAGCATCCCCTGGATGGAGAGTGAGTAACAGGGTAGTAGGTGCTGTTTATTGAAGGTTTGTTCCACATATCGATCAGAATGGGTGTTTACATAGTTTATTTCATCCAATGGGCCAACCGCACCAGAATGATGAGCTCTTGTGTGGAGGAGGACCCTTCAAAGGTCACTCCCTCCCATCACATGTGGAATAGGGCAGGATTCTAATCCAGTTCTGCCTGTCTGCTAGAAGTAACTTAAACTGGGTGAAATGATGCCTATATCATAATCCCTCTTCCCCACGGGACAAAATGTATTGATGGGGAACCAGGAGCAAATGTTTGGATCTGTTGGAAAAAGGCTATTCGTGATAGAATTATTGACTCAAAACATTTGAATGGTTCAGCTAATTTTTCTGGGCTTCTTCCTTGTCTGAGAAAGGAGCATATTGGGCTTGCTCAAAGAGGCCTCACAAGTCACTATTCTCCCCAAGCTTGCAGGGTGCCCCAAGGCAGACATGCCTAATAGGTAACACATGGGGCCTCAGAATCCTTCCCAACACAAAATTCAAGGCAGCTACTGACCATATTCCTGTTCTCCTGCTCTTCAAGGCAATGTGGTCAACTGTGGTGTTCCCCGACCTCCCATCATTTGTTTGCCTGTCTCATGAGATTTACCACATCGGCACACTCCACATCTCAGTGGATTTTACTTAATTGATTTACATCGATTCTCTCTCTTTTTAATCAGAAAATAGCCTTTTTCTAAGAATATCCATGAAATAGGGGGCACAGTGTGGGAGCAATACGATTTTTTAGTATTTGTTGAAAAGAGACACACAATTATATAATTTTTTAAGAGTTTGCCCAGGATCAACTCAAGGTCACCTTGGCAGGTTTTCCACACTTTCTGTGACACTGGCATGGTGCAAGTCCGCAGACTTCAGGGTCGAAGAGACTGGATCATATACCAGCTCTATGCATTTGGACACATTATTTAATCTTTCTGAGTCTCAATGTCCTTTTCCATAAAATGGGAATACTATGACTTTCTTTGCTGTCCTGTCCCGAAGATTACAATTAGCATAATACAATAATGTACACCAAGCTCCCAGCACAGCCTTTGGTAGAGAGCAGATGTTCAATAAATGGCAGCCATTGTGACTCTCCATATGCTGACATGTGGTGTGGCTAGCGCCACAATACCCAAGGCTGACTATCTCCTCCCTTCCCTAGAATTCAAGCTAGATCATGTCTGCCCTGATGGCTGGAAGTCCTGGGATACAGAAGCACCGAGAATCCTGCACGACGATGTTCGTCAACGGCCAGTATTTACCCAAGGAAGGGAGACCTTTAAAGAATTCTGTTCTTGCGGTTCTCGAAGTACGGCATCCCTGTCGTGGAAACACAGCTCCGCTAATAAGACTGCCCCATAATTAGGGAGCCATTTCATATTTGTGATAACTGTCACCCCCGGGGCTCAGCACACCTGATCACATATGTGGTTTTCCTTTCCTGCCTTGTCTCTGTTATCACTTCCAATGTTATCACTTCTAGCTTTTTCTCTTTCTGAGGGAGGAGCGGGGAAAAAGCCAGCATAGCACGAACAAGGCTTCTGATATTTGGGACCGGAGTAGAAATGACTAAACAATCTTCACCGGCCCCTGTGATCAGCCAGGTGCCCATGAGGCTGCACCTTTGTTCCCCAAACGCAGCGAAACTCACCTATTTTCTCAGTCGACTTTATGCCAATTTACAGCATCAAGTAGCATTGAAAAAGCCCTATTTAGAGACCCCTGTCATCCCAATTTGCCTATGAAAAGCAGATGACAGTGTGCTAAGACACCGAATCCTCCCCCACCCCCGGCCCCCCCACCCATGTTTTAGTCCGAAAGAAAGATGTCTTTGTTTATTTACCCAGAGAAAGAAGGGAGGGGAAGCAGAAGGAGTGGCAAACTGCCTGTGTTGTGAAAGATTTCAACAGTTGTTGCCAGTGCTCTCTTTCCGTGAACTGTAAAGGTTGGGCTGATCCTCAGGAGACACGAGAAGGGAAGGTGCGCTGCCCGAGGAAATGGCGAGATCTGTTCTCAGGTGGCCCTGTGACCTCTCTTCTCCTTCCCACTCCCGTGTTTTGTTCTCTTTGGGGTCCAGGCCAACTGTCCCCAGGTCGGGTTGAGCTCTCACTGATGGTGCTGGGACGAGATCTAGGTCCAAGGGAGAGCATTTCTGCCGGGCAGAGGGGAGGGAAATTCCTGATAAAAGCAATATGACTCAAAGAGAAAAGCAAGAACCAAAATCATGTCCGGAATGTAGGGAATTCACAGGGATGGGAAAAAAGATGAAGACTATGTAGGAAAAGGACATTGGAGGACAGACAAGCAGCAAATCTGACTCTGAAAAGCAGGACGAGCCTCCTCCGTAGAGACAATGGTAAATATGTCTTGGTCGATCGTCTGCCACTTCATTTCTGACCATGAACTTATATGCTCACTTCGTGTGCGTGTGTGTGCATGTGTATGCAGAGCAATTAAAAAGGAAGACTGAAGACCAAACAAATCAATGTTTACGGATTCATAATAAGTTCCTTTCTATATATTTATTTATTTTCTCTTTAGCCACTAAAGAAGCAACAGCAAACTTGCAGGGAGCAGTTGTTGCCAGAGGGTGAATCATGGCTATATTGATTTGATTATGTAAAAGCTCAGAGGAACCTAAAGCCAGATACAGAAATATCTCATAGCCCTGAACCCTATGGGACACACACTAGTAAAAAAGCAATCTTTATATTGTTCCTGATAAAAGCATCATTAGTTTCCTCATAGTGAAACCATTTCTCTGCTGATACAGTATATGGTTTTCTTTTTCTCTAGAATCCACTCAGACATAATTAACACTCAGTTACTAGACTTGAGGTTCCCTGGGGTGGCCGCTCAAGTTGGGGAGGGGGTGGGGGCCAGAGATGGGAAGAAAGAAAGACTGAGAGAGGAGAGGGAAGCTTCGGAGGGACAGAGGAGGGGGCAGGAAGGAGAGAAGAGATAGGAGCTGGAGGGAGACAGAGGAGGGGGGTACAGTATTGAATCGATCCTTCTTTGGCCTTCCTGAGCATCCCCCACTTGCCTGCACCGCGCGCAGCAAGACGAGTGTCAGCGCGGTGGCGCCCTCTGCTGGTCCTGCTTGTCATCCCGGCCGCCAAGCAATTCTGGTCGCCCTCTCCCTGGGCTCTCCCTGTTCTGGCTTCTTTAGGAGTATCGGCCCAGCCATCTCCTTCCGGTGCAAGAAGTCTGGGCTGCCACTTCTGTGCCACTTCTGCAGACAGACAAATGCCCCCAGTCATGCTCACAGTTTACGTTGAAACTGCAGCAGCAGCAATGCTCTGTTTCCTTTCCCTGTCTGCCTGTAGGCAGTGGCTCCTTAAAAAACCCTTGTATAAACAGTATTTCTGGGGACAGCAGGGCTGGCTTTGAATGGGGTCTTAAAGTTTTAAGGGTGTGGGGAAGTGGAACGTGGAAAGGCCCTCCCAGGTTCCCAGTTCATGGCCAGATGGTTAATGCCTGTGAGCCCCTGTAGTAGGTCCTGACTGCCCACGGGGATGGGCTATGGATTTGGGGAGCCAACATACCAGGGGACTCCGTGGTCCTCTCCAGCTGGGCCTCAGCTTCATTAAAGAGGAGGGAAAATTTCCAAGTATATTGCTCATCCTATGACCTTCTGAGCAAATAACAGCCTTTTCCAGGGGGTGGGGGGGAGTGTTTCTTTTAGAATTCACTCTTTTTTTCTCAGCTTCATTTTCCTTTGGCTCAAGAAGAGTGATGGGGATCACACAGTGGACAGGGAGGACTGGGTACTCCTGAAGCCGAGTAACCCAGTTGTGGATATGACCTCACTACATAGGCAGAAACTAAGTCACTATAGAAGGAATTTATTCTAGCACCTTCCATACACATTAGCAAGCCCACAGGTACACACACACACACACACAGACACGCTCATGCACACAGTGGGTATAAAAAAATGAATGCATAAACACTTTCACACACAACCAGAAACACATGTGTGCAGACTTCCAAACATGTATACACATATATCTTAATGTACTCCCATATGGATTGCATCTTACATCCTCAGCCTCAGCCTCAACCATTTTCCTCCCTCTGTTCCCAACAAAGCTGATGTTTTTGTAGAAAATCCCCACTGGGCATCTCCGCGTTGCTCTATTGTTCCTTCCTGAGGATCCGTCCAGGGACCCCTCCCAGCCAGCAAACCCTACATTCTCACCAGCACCAGACCTCTGCATGTTCGCTAGTTTAGGCAGATTACAGGGGACTGCAATAAACTTCTGGAAAATGTTAAGGGGCAGAGCTCTGAGGTCAGGCAGACTTTGTGGTTAACAGCACAGATTCGGAGCCAGACTGGGTGGGTGTACCCCACCTCTGTCATGTGTTGGCTGTATGCTTCAGTTTCCCCATCTATAAAACGGAGATAACAACAGCACCTGCCTCGTGGGGTTGTGATGGTCATGAAATGGGTTCATATTCAGAATCTGCCTGGAACAATGCCTGACACATAATAACCACTATATAAATGTTTGTCAAAGGTACATAATCCAGGCTGGTTGTGTCATATTCACAAGTAATGCTGGGTAATCACAAGGAATCCTGAGTAATTCTCTTCTCCTATCTTTCCTTAGGTAAAAGCAAGGAAAGAACATACAGAAATGATGACCAGGTGGACACATCCTTCCAGTGCTATCCTGGGGATCCTTTTCTTACCTCTCGTGGATTACTTCCTAATTCGATGTTGAAATTGCATTGTCACCTACAGCACGTCACTTTGGATGGCAGTCTCCTCATCCTCAAAGGCTCTTAGATCTTTGCTAAAATCCTTTTTAGTATAGTTTACTTTAAAACTGGACATAGGTCATTTTGAAATCCCATTTTAAACACCAGCTTCAGCCTCCTGCATTGATTTCCCCCTCCTAAAATATCGGAGTTGTCAAAAAGTAGAACACATGATGGCTCTAGGTGTCCTTTCTTCTTTTGTTTTGTTCCCACTTTCTGATTGGAAGTAAAATCAACTTTCTGAAATGAAGGGGAGTGGAGACAGGGGGGTCGTGAGAGAAGTTGACCAGTGAGCTTTAAACCATCAGTGCATTAGGAACAAAGCAAGACAGAGACAAGATGACCATAGTGGGAAGCCTAATAATTTAGCATCCCTCCAAAATGATTAAAAAAAAAATCTGTTCACCATTAACGTGAAGGAGAGAAGTGAGAGGGAGAGGACAGCACCAGGTTTCTTCTCTGCTCTCTCAACAATTCTGCTCTGTCCCAGATTTGCATGCCCCACTCAGACCAGCAAAAGCCCAGCAACCAACCAGACCTGCCCTTCTTTGAAGATAAAATGACACGCAACTAGTGTGAAACCCCACCCCATTGCAAACAGTATTTTTTATAAAAATTCCAACTGCACACATACTTCTGATAAATCCAACTTCTTCCATGTTATATTTCCAGTAAAGTCTAGCACCCCAGTGATGCTTTAGTGCTCTTATGAAGCACTGCCCCTAGAAATTACACTCTGAGCTTCCTCTGAAGCCAGTTTTGATTATCAGGGAAGTTTTCAACAGAGGTCTTTCTAGCCAGGGGTTGGGGAGCCCCAGTACAGTATTAGAGGTGGCACCTGTCCTCTGACAAGGCTCTGAGTCCCTCTTTGAAGGTTGGCCTATTCTAGGAACAACCTGGAAATGCATGACTTCCTCAGCGGACTCAACCCCCAGAGCAAGCTTGGTAGTTTCTTTCTTTTTTTTTTTTTTTAATTTTATTTTATTATGTTACGTTAGTCACCATACAATACATCATTAGTTTTTGATGTAGTGATCCACGATTCATTGTTTTCGTGTAACAGCCAGTGCTCCATGCAGAACGTGCCCTCCTTAATACCCATCACTGGGCTAACCCATCCCCCCACCTCCCTCCCCTCCAGAACCCTCAGTTTGTTTCTCAGAATCCATAGTCTCTCATGGTTTGTCTCTCCCTCCAATGTCCCCCCCTTCATTTTCCCCTTCCTTCTCCTAATGTCCTCCATGCTATTCCTTATGTTCCACAAATAAGTGAAACCATATGATAATTGACTTTCTCTGCTTGAAAGTTTCTATAGGAAAACATTCTTTGACCTTTTTCTTTTTCCTTCTCAACTTCATATATCTAACCTTACCATCATAATGTGGGCTTTAAGAATCCTTAACATTTGCAGTGCCATTAAATCTTCATAGAAATACCAAATCATGCACAGCAGTATCTTAGAATAAAGTGGTGCCTTACTGGATTCTAATTCTTTGAAAATTAGTAATGTATGGGTGAGCTCTGTAGTAACCCCTAGCTAATCAAAACAGCCAACTAACCACCACAACTTGCTTACCTATTCAGGCTAAATAGGAGTTTGGTGCGGCAATGATGTGCTTCACTTGTAGCATCCTTCTATAGAAGGATGGTTCCTGTCATTAGGACATGTGCTTTTAGGCCTCCCATCCATACCCAGTGGTGCAGGTGGAGTGTACCCAGCTAGACTGCAACCAGCCAGACACACCAGTGGCACAGCTGGCCAGGTCAGAGCTGCCACAGTCCCTGTCTGTGTCAGGGACCAAAAAAAGCAAACCAGACCATATGGGAAATGAATTTAAGGGGGCAGCCTCATTCCCAGTCTGCTCTGAGCCACATGGCTAACTAGACAGAGGCAAGGTGTGGACAGGTTCCTCTTTCTCCACACCGATCATGATTTTCTCAAAGGTCTTTTGGTGCAGGAATTTCCATTCAGAGATAGACCAAAATCAGACTGTGGGTATGAACTACATAAAACACAGATGTGAATAATACAAAAAGCTTGTTCACATTCCCCAGAACATATGTGAGGACTGGGGGAGAATTCCAGTAACTCTCTACACCCTAGCCTCAGTGTTCACAATTCCTTGCCCAGACTGTGTTCCTACATCTCTTTTACCTTTCTGCTTAACAAACTCTTACTCATGCTTCACTGCCCAGCTTAAATATGTCCTTGTTCAATATGATCTTTACAACTCTGACCACCACCCAGACTGAAGGAGGCCCCTCCTCTCTGGGTTTCCTCAATCCAATTGCTGGGCTCCCAGCTCCAGCAATCACTAACCGTCCTTGTAAGTAAGTGGGGATATTAGCAGTACCTACCTCATGGGGTTTTTGTGAGGGCTGTGTTCCTCAATACAAGTAGAGCCCTCTGACTACCATGGGCATAGAGTAAGTGCTCAAAAAATCTTTGTCATGGTTGTTACTGGGTACAACGTATTGTAATTATCTGCCTGCTATATTTATGACTCTGCTTCTTAGAAGAATGACCACATCTTTTTCAGAACTGCAACAGAACAGTCCTGTAATCCTCCTGTGACTAGGTGCATAAATAAGATGCATCTTCATCCTTCTGGTTCCATTACCTGAACGTTGTTGGAGTCATTCATTTCTTGAATGCTATAGGGATTCCTCAGTGCTCTAGAGGGCTTGTGTGGTAACTATAAAATATGGCCATGAATACTTTGATAGTCCTTCTTGCAAGAACTAGACTCTAATTCCCTGTCTTGAATGTGAGTGGTACTTAGTGACTTGCTTCTAACGAATGGAGTGTGGCAGAAATGATGGAGTGTGACTTCCAAGATTAGAACATAAAAGGCATCAGGGCTTCCTCCTTGCTCTTTCTCTTGGATCCCTCACTCTAGAGGAAGCCAGCTTCCATGTTGTGAGGACAGCCAAACAGTGCTATGGAGACGTCCATATGGTGAGGAAGTGGGGCCTCTAGGGCTTCACACCTTCTGCTGGCTGGGCCTCTGACAGACCCTGAGCCAGAACTACCAAGCTAAGCCTCTCCTAAATGTCAGACCCACAGAAACAAAGATAACTAATGATTATATTTTTAAACTGCTAAGTTTTGAGTTAATTTGCTAAATCACCAATAGATAGCCAATACAGATGGTGACTAAATCAACAACACACTTTGGGCATCACACTTTGGGTAGAAAATGAGAAGGCAGAGATGAGGTGTAGTAATTTCCTGTAGAACTTTCTGTCTTGGTGACAGAGAAAGCTCAAGTCCCTCTCAGTAGGACTGGCCAAGCTGCCATTCACCTGGGGTGGGATGGGGTGGGATGGGATGGGGTCGTGGCCTCCCAGGGGCTACCCACAGAGAGAGGATTTGGCCTGCTCCTGGGTTCAGGACCCACTGCCTCCTATGGCCTTGAACCCTCCTGGCTGCTGGTCACCAGCTAAAAAGCTGACCTGGGACAGTTTGCGAGTATCTTCAGTTCCCTGGAGAGTCCACCTAGAGTAGAAAGAAGCACTCCCCCCAAGGACCTGAGTCACCAAGGACCTCTGCTTCTTACATACAGACCTTGGGAAAGTCACAGAATCTCTGAAAACCTCAATGTTCTCATCTGAAAGATGGAAATAATATGAACATCTATGTTATCTATCTTTTGTATTGTCGTGGGGGTGAAATAATTTATGAAGCATTTCACAAACCACAGATTTATGGTGCTACAGAAATATTAGAGTTGGGTTTTTTTTGTTTGGTTTGGTTTTGGTTTTTTGGTTTAGTTTTTCTTTTCTTTTCTTTTCCTTTCTTTTCTTTCTTTCTTTCTTTCTTTTTTTTTTTTTTAACCTCATGGCTCCCAGAGATAACCAGTATTATAAAATTCTAATCCTGTACTGCCCTGGAGAAAAAGTTATTTGCTAAGTTTATATAAAGATCAAAAGAGCATGCCTGGAGATATGTAGTCCAACCTATAAAATTTTAGACAGTAATGGAAAAGAGATTCAGAAGAAGGGCAATTACTTGCAAGTAGATCTCATGTAATCAACTCTGGCTAAAGTGGCTTTTGGTGACATGATACAGATAGGGAGGAGGGAGTGGTCTAAATATATATATTACCCTCGTTGCCAATTTTAAACAGGGGGCACACCCACCCTGGATTCAGGGCAGCCCCACCTGCACCACTTTCAGGGGTTGCAGCGTCTGAACCCCTGAAATTCTCTCTAGGTTTCATGATTTTGTCTTCACTACATCCTCTCCCTACCTCCCCTCCCCACTTCCATCTCCGCGCGCTTCTACTTTGTCAGACAAAACCCAGAAATATTGAAATGTGGTTTGAGTATCACAGCAGCCAGGAAGTTGAGTGAACAAGTTAAAACTATTTTCTTAACTCACGGCTTCTTTCCAGGAAATATAGCACTTACAATATATAGATAAATAGCTCAAGCCATTTAGATAATTTCACTTGTCCTTTCCCACTTGTCAAAGCATTTAGCTACCAGCATGACGGGCCCGATTTAAGTGAACAGATACCTCCCTCAGCTATAAACAGTGGCTGGTCTCAGGGGTTTTGTTCATAGAATTAAGTCAGAGGCAATTCAAAAGATTCCCAACCAAGAAAACTGTGAGTTTCTCCTTAAAGACCTGAAAACTCAAAGCTTCTGCTTCTCTGAATTAGACTCTTCATTTAAGGTTCCTGTGTGTGCCCCTTCTCAGGATAGTGAATTCTCAGTAATAACATTTTTCAGACCACAGAGTCATGCCAAGTGGGGTCACCTTCAATTTTCAGACTTCTGAGACACATCGCAGAAAGAGTCTTTCAAGGTCTCTGCCTCTGAAAATGCCCTCATAGGACAAAATGGTGCCTCAGACATGAGAAGGGTATATGGCAACTTCTAGCAAGAGTGGACCTTGGAGCCTTGGCTCAGAGAGGAAAGGACACAGAAACATCTCCTGGTGTTTGCATTTGCCTGGACTCATCATCAGGGTGTTTCTACACTTGCCAACCTCTTCCCTTTGTTTGTCTATTATATGATTCATACTCTTTGGATTGCAGGAAAGAAACTAACTCTTTAAAAAAAAAATGATGGTTTATTGTAAAGATATACAGAGCCATGTACAGAAATTAGAAGACTACTAACATTAGTTTCAGGGACTTGTCCCCATCCTACTTCCCTCATTCTGTTTCTCCCTGTGAATCTTTCTTTTCTGTCCTTTAATGACCTATGTTCACTCTGTACACCGTATCTTTTCTCTACCTTGGAGCTCCTACCTCCTTGCAGTATTTGCTTCCTCATCTCACTCAGAAATTTTTCCCCAAGACCTTGTCCAGCCCTACTCTACCACATCATGTTCTTTCTACTTCATCTTCATGGACGATACTTTATTCTCTCCTGTCATCTTAAATAAAGATCTTGGTTGACTCAACTCATCGTTTTGGGGTCAGGCCATGTCCTGTGTGTTTGACAAGCTTTGGCTTGGCTTCCTTGGGTCAGCGTTCACCCCTGGTCCAATCAGCTGTGCCTGGCGCAAGTCACATGATATAAAACATGGCCGCCTAGAGTTGTCTTTTAGCAGGAGTTGTAGGGAGAGAAGCATCTCTAGGAAAAGGGATGGGGCCATGTTGGGTGGCCTCAGTGCTGTATCGAGGTAATCATGGTGAGACAGGTGACTAAGGCAGGGTGACTGGTCTCCCAACCAGTCATTCAAGTTTCCTTCATTATCTCCATGTTAAAAAATAAAGACCCTTAAGCTATCCCAAACTTGGCTTCTCATCAGGTACCACCTACAGGTTTATAGTGTTCTAATTAAATGTGTATTAGTACTGAATACAGGAGAACAGGATTCTGGGCTGGTTAACCCCAGGCCTCAGGACTGCTCAGTCTATTCATCATCCCGGCACTCAAAATATCTAAGGGCTCCCCGAGAGTGAAGCTGCAGATCTGAGAATTGGTGAAGCCTAATTTACTGATTTGCTGAAACTGATTACCATATACTGGGATCAGGTTCCCTGTGTGTCTTATAATAAACCCATGGTTTAATTTGGAAACTCCTTGAAGCATAAGCATATACCAATGATGTCCCAAAGAAAAACAATTCTGTAACTGTCAGACACATGATGGAATGGTCAAAAGGACATGAAATCAGCTATGCAAATTGTGAGACGTAAGTCACACTTCTATTTGTACTGTGACAGTGTGAAAATTGGAATTATTCTTTGTCAATATAGAAAAAAAGTCAGAGACTATGTGCACTGTCTTATGAACAAAACTACTGGGCTATGTTCAAATTATCTGTGACATGCCCCACAGCAACCTTGATTTTTTTCCTCACTTTACCTGTAGCTCAAGGACCATCAGTGTTGTGTTTAATTTGCTATTTTAAGAATTTAATACAATGAAAGTATGCATGTGACCATTTAATAAACATACCACTGGTTAATAATGAAGAAACCAGTCCCGCCATATTCTCTTGATAATCCATTGGTTTAATTTTGCCAAGTCACTCTCAAAGATGTAGAAAGTAATGTTTAAAAAGGTGAATCTGAAATTCAAATATGTGACCATCAAACAGTTATGTTGGTTAAAAGACCCAGATCACTACGTTGTAAGTTTGATGGACTACAAATGGCATTACACTTCATTTTGGGAGACAGCATAGTGTTGCTTTAAGAATATGGGCTCAGCAGATAAAAATCTCTTCTTCCAATTACATAACATTCCTAAGTCTTGGTTTCCCTATCTGTGAAAACATGGTTGAAATGGTGTGCTCTAGAATTCTTCTAAGGGCTTAATGATCCGATGCCTAGGAAGTGCTTAGCACAGTGCCTGCCCCATGTTAAGTAATAATATGTGGTATTTATTATTATTTTACCCAGTTTTCCTTTCAGAAAGAAAAATTACTTAAAGAGCAGCTAAAAGCAAAATTCAAAGAATAATAAATAACACAAATTCCCAGCTATTCTTAATTTCAGTCTCATTTAACTTTAATTCCATTGAAAAATACATTCACAATTCTCCCTGAATCTGGTTTGCCCATCTAGTCTCTTTATGAAACTCTTTTCCTCCAAATTCCTAAGGGCACAGGAAAGGGACCACACATAACCATGAGTCAAAAAAGCCCACTGCAAGCAGAAATTTACTTTGATGCTTCTTGTTTTATTTTAAAAATTCACATGAATTTTGAATTCTACTTTATAATATAATGGTATTTATTTTTTTAAATTTTTAAAAAAGATTTTATTTATTTATTTGACAGAGAGAGAGAGCGAGAGCAAGAGTTGGGGGGGGGAGGGGCAGAGGGAGAAGCGGACTCCCTACTGAGTGGAGAGCTTGATCCCAGAACCCTGAGATCATGTCCTGAGCTGAAGGCAGATGCTTAACCGACTGAGCCACCCAGGCACCCCTACTGGTATTTATTTTTTAAACAAAATAATGTTTATTCTCTGCCTTTGCATAATCCCACCACACCAAACCAAACATCAGTGCATCAGTTAAAAATGCTTTCAACTGCAAATAATGAAATACTCAAATACAGTGGATTAAACACTAAGTACCCATATGATTACTAAACATATTTAGTGATTCACCTCTATAATCAGGGACCTGATTCTTTCCATCCTAGGTAAATCTACCATCTTAATGTGTTGGCTTTCCATGATTGTCCTGTTTTTCTCATGATCACAAAATAATTGCCATAGCTCCAGGCATCACTTCTCACACCATCATCCCAAGATAAATGAAAGGGAGGAAAAGAAGCCCTCCAAAACATATATCTTTAAGTGTCTTTGGCCAGAATTTGTCCCTAGCTACAAGGGAGGCTGAAAAGCAAGTCCTGGGAAAGAACGTTGAATGGAATTTCCTTGACTGGCGCAGACTAATGATGATTCTTCTCCTGGAGTATGGCTAACTGGGAATGAGTAGGTGGGACTAGCCACTGAATGGGCAAATAATTGTGTCTGTCACATTCAGTTTGAAAACACAGTGGTAGGAAGTTTTGCTTTTCCTATCTTTCCTCTTCAGGCATCAAAGAGAAACAAAATTCATAGCTTTCTTTCATGAAATTCATATCTCTCAATCTTTCTCTCTTTCTCTGAATCAGAAAGAAATAATGTTCTACTTTTTCTTAAAAAAAAAAAAAAAAAGTCTTTTTCTTCCCAACAGGATTTTCCAGGATCAAATGGTATCTTAATGGTATCAAATGGATACACCCGTAGATTGAGGGAGGTCTATTGCTGGGCCTGCAGGGAATCCATATACAATCAAGACTCTGGTTTCCTCAAGTGTCTATTGATAGATGAATGGATAAAGAAGAGGTGGTATATATATATATATATAGTGGGATGTTATTCAGCCATAAAAAGAATGAAATCTTGCCATGTGCAACAAGGTGGATGGAGCTAGAGAGTACAATGCTAAATGATATAAGCCAGTCAAAGAAAGACAAAGACTATATGATTTCACTCATATGTAGAATTTAGAAACAAAACAAACCAAAAAAGAGGAAAAAAAAGAGAGAGAGAAAGAGAAACCAAGAAACAGACTCTTAACTACAGAGAACAAACTGATGGTCACCAGAGGAGAGGTAGGTGGGGGGATGGGTGCAATAGATGTTGGGGATTAAGGACTGCACTTGCTGTGATGAGCACCGGGTGTTGTATGGAAGTGTTGAATCACTATATTGTACATCTGAAACAAATATAACACTGTATGTTAACTATACTGGAATTTGAAAAAAAAAAAAAGAGCTAAGAAAAAAAAAAGACTTCAGGTTCTTGAGAAGAGGTGCAGATGATGGGCTGATGAATGGTAGCTTTCCTGAGCCATGGTTTTGCCACTAAGGATTGATGGGTTGGGGCATTGAAGGTGCGACCTGTCTTTTTTTAAAAAAATTTTTTGTTTAAATTCAATTTAGTTAACATATAGAGTATTATTAGTTTCAGGGGTAGAATTCAGTGATTCATCTTAATGTGTTGCACACAACAACCAGTGATCATTATATCACCTGCCCTCCTAATACCCATCACCCAGTTATCCCTTTCCCCCATCCACCTCCCCTTCAGCAACCCTCAGTTTGTTTCCTACAGTTAAGTGGCCTGCCTTTGAAGGGCTCTGCAGCAAAGACCACCTTTCCCAGGGCTGCCTGAGTGGGGCCAGGTTGCTGAGACCATGGATGCCCTTAGCACAGACAAAGGAACTGCCCCATCTGCTGGCTGCGTGCGGCTCTGGGAAGGCCTCTCATCCCACGAGTCCCAGCTACCTTCAAGCACCAATCTGGGAATGAACAGCTTCCTTTCTATGGGCTTGGGGACAGCACATCACTGTCACTAATGGAGAACCATAATATCCTAGAGAGCTGCCCGCCCCCACCCGACGTCCCAGGCAATGGGATTCACTTTGCTAATCTGTTGATAACAGGTGGGAGAAAATGTTCCACTTTTCCTTTGGTCACCTGCCAACCTTCCACTGTGTGTGTATGCCCAGAAGACACTGGTAGCCTTACCTGCGCAGGTGCCCAAACAACTCACAGACACTAACATAAAAGTAAGCAAAGAAAGATGGCCAATGAATCAGTGGTCTCTGAAAGAGGAGACCAAGGTGAAACCAGATGGGTGGCACCTGTTGAAGCCAATTTAATAATAGAAATAAGATCTGACAGGACACAAAACAAAATAGAAAACTAAGAAAACTCCTAAAGGCGTACAAGATGATGGTGCAACAGAACCATCCAAGACCGTAAATGTTTCTGAAGAAAGAAATAACAGCTTCTACATGTTAAAAGAGAGCAAGGAAACTGAACAACAGACTTGACCCTGAAGAATATTCAGCTAGTGATTTAGAAGATTAAATGGACAAGCTGTGTCACAATACAGAACAAAAATACAAAGGGATAGTAAGAATGAGCAAAAAGATAGGAGATACGGAGGATAGAGACAAGAAATCGAATGTGAACATAAGGGGTTCAGAAGGAGAGAAAGGAATGGTTTGGGGAGAATAATCAAATATGTTTTGGAAGAAAATTTCCCTGGCCTAAATATGATTTGGATTTTCATATCAAAAAGGCTTACTAAGTGCCAGGCAGATTTAATAAGAGAGAGAGAAAAAAAACATCTAGACATATCTGGATAAAGGTCCTGACATCGGAGAACAGAATGAGCCTGGCATTGATTTTCCTATCTATTAAGTGAAGGATGATAATTTCAATTATTATTATTATTATCAATTGTTACTATCATATTATCCACTTAACCAAAAGACAGACAAACAAAAATTTTCACATGTGCAAAGACTTTCGTGCTTTTTCTAAAGGAATAGCTAAAATGTACAAGTCAAATAAAAATTAAATCAGAATACAGATCTCAAGGTAGCAGATACCAGAGTACAAGAATTAGGGGAGACCAAATGCAATAATGCAATAAAGTTTACAATTAAATCTATCTGTATGGTACTAACTCTATGATAGTTTCTGACTGCTAACCATATGTCAGGCATTTTCCTAAGCATATGTATTGTTATTACTTTCCTCACATTGTACCAAAAATCAATCAATCAATCAATCAATCAATCACATTTTACTATTACTTTTTCTTTGGTAGCTTACCCAAAGTCATACACCCAGGATTTGAACTCAGATTGATTCTGCAGCTTACACACTTACCTTCTACACTATAAGACCTCCATAAATAGCTTCATAATAATGAAAGCATAAATTATAATACAAATGTTAAGAAAGAACATTTGAAAAGAAAGAGATATGCTCTAATAAGAAATTAATAATTGGTTGGAAATAAAATCCCACATTAATTAAGCAATACTCAGAAGTGGGGGGAGGAGTATATATAGGAATTAAAAGTGGGGAAGCAAAAGTCTGCTAAAGGTCCTGTGCTTTTGGAGGGGAAGGGGCAGAGGTAGAATTATTATTTAATTTTGGCAGAGGGATATAAGTTTAGATATGACTGTTAAAAAGATGAAAGTATCTATGAACAAAATAAGATACATAGTGGAACTTGCTATTAAAGAACAGGAAAAGGATATTAAAAAATTCAAACCAGAAAAAAAGAAACAATAAAAAAAAAAGAAAATCTAATAAATGGGGAAGGCATCAGAGTAAAAATGTCAAGTGTCACAATTAATGCAAATAGCTTTACTTTTCTCATTCATAGACAAAAGACTCACAGATTAGGTTAGAAAAAACAAAGAGCAAAAAAACAAAAACAAAAACAAAATTGGGCGAGGTTTATAAGAGATGTACCTAAAACAAAATGAAAACCAAGTTTAAAGATAAAGGGTAGTTGCCACCGTTATCATCCAAATACAAATCAAATGAAAGGAAGCATGGTAGTATTAAAGTCAGATAAAGTGGAACTTAAGGCCAAAATGAAATTAGGTTAAAGAAGAGTATTTTTTTTTATTAACATATAATGTATTATTTGTTTCAGGGGTACAGGTCTGTGATTCATCAGTCTTACAAAATTCACTAAAGAAGAGTATTTTAAATTGTCGAAATCAGTAAAATATGTAATATGAAAACTTTGAACCATACAAGAATAATTTGATAGAACCAAATCATACTGGGGGACTGTGGCTCATTCTGATCCTGATGGATCAGTTTTTGGGGGAAAGTGAATATAAAGGATTAGAATAATAATCAATAAATTCTATCTAGTATATGTGGTTATGAGTGTTTTCATGCGTGTGTGTATATATATGCACACGCATGTATATACGCATTCTTTTTTTTTTTTAAGATTTTATTTATTCATTTGACAAAGAGAGAGCACAAGCAGGGGGAGCTGCAGGCAGAGGGAGAAGCAGGCTCCCCGCTGAGCAGCGAGCCCGATACAGGGCTCGATCCTAGGAGCCTAGGATCATGACCTGAGCCGAAGGCTGATACCTAACCAACTGAGCCACCCAGGCACCCCAATTAAAAAATTTTTAAACAATTCCTGAATCAAACTGAATGATAAGTCACCCCAAAGTTAGCAAAAAAAAAAAGAGACTTTATATTAAAAAAATTACGAGCAGTAGCTAAAGCTGTATTCAAAAGAAAGTGTATAGCTTTATTAATCAATAAGATACATAAACTAAACCAGCAACTTAGGGAAATAGGGAAAAAAAGAGCAAAAAATAAACTAAAAGGAGGTTGGAAGATGAACTGCACACAAATAAAAGCTGAAGTTGCTTAATTTTAGAAATTTAAAGAACAAACTATAAATGACTAGTAAAATCAAAGTGGGTTCTTTGAAAAGACATTTCAAATTGACAACCCCTAGTGAGCCTAAAAAAGAGGCAAAAAACCCATACACATCATGAGCACAAGCAAGGAAAGGCACAGTCACAGATACCAGGAGGACGAAATTCATTTTATGAGACAAATGCAATCACATCTCTTAGTTGCTGAGGTAGCCTCAGAAAATTTCAACTTAATAACTGCCTGCGATAAAGACTTCTTTGTCTCCAGTTCCTCAGAATCGGTCTATAAATGGATTTGTATTTCTACCAGAACGAAACATTTTAAAACTTCATTAAAACAAACCATAACAAGAGTTTAAATAGAGTGTTGCAGGGATTTTATTACCTATGTTCATACAACTCTGTTTTAAGTGACATCTGTCTTCTCTAGAGTTCCAAGTATAATCAAATGCCCTAGGCCTTCCTTGGAAAGGTAAATTAACACATTGTTTTTATACTCAAATCACAATGGCCCACGTCTCCCACCTAGTTAATTGCCAGAAGCAGAGCCCCCTTGAAGTGTTTCTGTTATTTCTTGAAGTCCCTAAAGGGATGTCCTGCATGTCCCAACCCGTGACAGCAGCTGCTACTTGCAGCTGGATCTGCTCGGTCCCTCCGTTACCCCGCTGCTCAGAGAACACTGGGTTTCCCCACTCTTCCTGCCAACCAGCTCTCAACCACCTTCTTTTCCTCTGGCAAACCACTGATCCTCCTCTCCCAATCCAGGTACTTGGTGGATTTGGTTTCTCCCCGCTCCAAGGGTGAACCGATAACTCAGGCCTGACCAATCAGACGGTCATTTCCCCAGACTGGGTGCTTGGTTCCAGGATGGTCAGGTGACCCAACCAGAGGCGATAAGATCCATTGGCGTTTCTGCTGGGCATGCTGGGAGAGAGGACAGCATTCTTTTCACCGGACTTGAACTGCTGGCAGCCATCTTGCCACCACGTGGAGCCTCATCATGAAACCATCCCGGAAAGAGCAGAGCCAAGAGAAGGAGGATGGTGACATCATTTGGGCCCCTGGCACAACCTTCTGGCTGAAGCCAGCCTATTCCTGAACTTCTCAGTCATATGAACAATAAATTCTCTTTTTTTTTTTTTTCTTTCCTATTCCTTCAGCCCGTTGAGTCGTCACCGGAGCCAAGAGTCCTAACTGAATTATTTGCTTGGCAGAGCAGTGCTAAGGAATATCTTCGTACCCAAAGCAATTAGGTTCGTGTCCAGCACTTCTCCAAGTCTTTCTTGAGCTGTTGTGATGGCCTTTGCCTTTTACCTGCCTTACCAAAGAAATGGACAACCAGCCCCAGAAAGTGGCTGCCATTCCATCCCCTCTCTCCACATTGCCCCCCACTTCCAGTTCCAACCAGAGTGCCTCCCACCTTGGCCATTGACACCAGCTCCTATCAGGGAATGTGCACAGACGTGGAGCCGGGGAGCTCGGGGGAGGGGGACTTTACAGGAGGGGCATCTACGATCTTGAAAGGCTAGCCAAGGTGTCCTCATTCCCTAATTCACCACGTTCTCAACCTGCATGACAAGAGATCTGTCCCTTAAGCATAAAAAGCAAGTGCATAGAAAATGACCTTAAAGTGAAGGATGAAAGAGATAGGGAACCCTCTCCAAGCTACCATCAAATATTTTGGTTTAAGCTCCATATACACATCTTTAAGGCCTTTTGCAATTCTTCCTAACATTTAAACATTTTCAACTCACTGACCCATACTTTTTAAAGATTAATAAACCTTCACAAATCTGCTCTTGTCAACCATTTTAATAGATTTGTCCTGCAGCCATCTTGTCCCCACCCCCTCAAAATAAAACAAACCAAACAATAAATCAAGACCACTGAAATGAAATCCAGTCTCACATCACAGAGCAACGGTTTTATGGGTGAAACGTGTGCTTGCTAATTTCAAGAACAAATTATTGTGCTTTATTTAGTGCAGTTCAATTTATACACTTTTAGCTACAGGAAATAAAAAATAAAGCCCACAGGCCAATTTTAATTTGGTCAATTTTTTCTTTCACGAGCGTCCCGTGGTGGAAACCAGCTGACATCAAATCAGAAAACCCCTCTCTGCTCTCTTGCCTGAGAGTAAGCACAACCACTCGAACTGAGAAGTTACCTCACTTACAGTATCAATGATGCTTAATAGACTTGCATTATTAACAGAATAACGTTTCTGCCTGGCAAAGCTGGAGTCAATATTTAATAGATTTAGGTCCTATTTAGCCACTGGATTTGGGGGGAAACCTGACAAAATAAACCCAGTATGAAAGCTAATAGAGTAGATTCAAAGATTACAAAATGAACGTTTCCATAAATATGCATCCCTCATAAATATTTGAGGCAATGAATGGAAGGTGCTCTGATATTCTTTAATCACTTCCTAATTAATAGTCTTTGGCTAGGGCAATCTGAGTAAATATTAGGGTTCTTTTTTTTTTTTTTTTTTGAGAGAGAGAGAATGAGAGACAGAGAGCACAAGAGGGAAGAGGGCAGAGGGAGAAGCAGACCCCCTGCTGAGCAGGGAGCCCAATGCGGGACTCGATCCCGGGACTCCAGGATCATGACCTGAGCCGAAGGCAGTCGCTCAACCAACTGAGCCACCCAGGCGCCCAGGGTTCTGTTAAAGAGTTCTGTTGAAAAAAGCAACATATCCAATCAAAGATTTTGAGGTTGTTGTTGTTGTTAAGGAAATATTAGCCAGGCTTTTTCTAAATGAAATAACTTTCTTGGCCTCAATGAGAAGAAATTCCTTCCTATATTCTAAGTACCATTAAAGAAAAATGGAAGGAACATTTGTTTCATGGCCAGGAGAGGTGCCTCCCCAGTTCATAGGATCAGATGAGCTGGCTGGAAGGACTCTGAGGAGCCACCGGGCTGAGGAGAGGCTCAGAGCTAAGGGATCTAGAGCTACCAAAGGGAAACAGGATCACAACTCCAATCCACCCAAGCCAGTTGTCCTTGGATGTCTCTTTAAATTCTGAGAGTCCGTTTTGGTTATAAAGTGGGAATGGTGTAGCCTGCTTTCTTCCTGGAGCTATTTTGAAGAATCAGGGAAATTGCTTTTATGAAAGTCAGCAAACTGTTCAAGCCTCTAACAAAAGTCACACTGCTTGGGTGCAAAATCCCCAGCTGTAGTAAGTGACCCACTGAAGAGCTTTGGGTGAGTCAATTAGACCTCCTGGGCCTCAGTTTCCTCACCCAGGAAATGGGCATAATGACAGTATCTCTTGAAAGATTAAGATGGGTTAACTCACACAAAGCATTAGTTGGTAATAATCCTGCCACAAATGTTAGCTCTTCTTCTTCTTCTCCTCCTAATCCTTCTTTTTCTTCTTATTATTACCAGTTGCTGTTATTGTTATCCAAGATGAAGAAACAGTCCCAGGAAACTTGAGAGGTTTATTTAAGGTCACAATTCCATTAGAGAAAGCACAATGTCAGGTGCTGCATTTAAATCGCTTTCTGTACCATGATGGGGTGCTTCATCCTGCAGATCTGGCAGGGTGCCATCCAGAGTGGCATTGACCTTCCCCCTCAGGGAAGAAAGCAGGACTGATCGGAAACCGTGATTGGTTGAACTAAAGTGAGACCTGGCCACAGGTGCCCCTAGAATGGGTTGCCACCTTCCCAGCAAGTACCAGGCACCAATAATCAGCAGCTCAGCCAAGAGTAAGCAGGAAAAATCCTCCAGGAGCCTTGGTGGGAAGGAATGCCACGAAGTCCCCTAACAGTCTCAGAAGGAAGGAAAACAAGAGAAGCCCAACTGCCCTATCGCTGACCCTGGACTGGAAAGACGACCATAAAAAACGTCATTCTGATTGATGAAGAGGTGAAAAGGTGTGGAGTGATGAACCAACTCCATTTCAAGGTTGGTGTGTGTTCTTCGGCACTGCCCTCCTCAGGGACGGTCTTGTAAATCTCAGGCAGTGCTGGTCATTATAAGCATGGGGCTGGTCTGGAGCATCACAGCTGCTTTGTCTTCTAATGTGAGTTCTACATGTGCAGGGACCTTCTGCAGGGGCCGGAGAACCTTCTTAACAGAGCGTGGGAGTGTCTAGGCCCACCTCCCAGCCCACCTGCTTGGCTGCGGTCTGACCGCTCACCTTTCCATATACCGCTCCCCCTCCTCCCTGCTTACAGTCCGATGCTCACCCTTTCCTTCCATAACAACAGTTGGGCGCCTCTTGTTTTTGCTCCTGAGGGAAGACAACCAGGCATCACCCAGAGATGCCAAGGACATGTGGAGGGGCCAGAAACACCAGATGTCCCTTTGCCTGTGAGCGGATGGCTTTCGCACGCTGAGTTTCTGTGCAGTGGGAACCTTCCCATGGCCAGGACAGAACACTGTGATATTCTGGGGTGGGGGCAGGTGGTGGGGAGACTAAGACACTGCTGTAGGGGTTTCCCTGTGATTCTTCTCACCCTCTTCCATGTCTCTCATCCCCCTCCCCCTCGCTTTCTCTGTTCCCATCTTTTCTCTGACTTTTCCTCCCTTTCTTTCATGCATTATTTTCTCCAAAATGTGGGTGTTCCAGAGAATAGTTTCACAGAAGATCAAGTTATTTTACTTTCTTTTCTTGTCTACTCACCCAAACACCATGCTTAGCAAATATTTTAAAAAAATTTTTTAATTAGCAGGGTGCCCTGGGTGGCTCAGTTGGTTAAGCGACTGCCTTCGGCTCAGGTCATGATCCTGGAGTCCCAGGATCAAGTCCCACATCGGGCTCCCTGCTCAGCGGAGAGTCTGCTTCTCCCTCTGACCCTCCCCCCTCTCATGTGCTCTCTCTCTCTCCCTCTCAAATAAATAAAATCTTAAAAAAAAAATTTTTTTTTAATTAGCTTGATATTCATTTGGCATACAGTTTCTAGGCTGTACTGTAAGTTGAAACTCCTCCTTGCCTACAGAGAGAGGACTAACTGTTTTCTAAAGTCCTTTCTAGCACTCATTTCCTGGGGAATTTTCAGAATCTCTCACTCCTCTTCCCCCCATGCGGGCCCCTCTGGATCTGCAGTCACTTTCCCAAAGGAAATCTATCCCCAAACAATGTGAAATCAAGAAAAGGCACCAAGAAAGACATGAAGGGATGTCAAGTCCTCTGGAGCAAAGCCTTCTAATGTTTACCAGGGCCTGCTTCTTGGAAAGCTGCCTATCAGAAAAATACTGCACTGGCCTCAAACAGAAGCCATGCAACACAGCAGCAAGACCCCACCTCCCCTTAATCTTAACCTCTGACCTCAAGCCATTTTCATCTTGGTGTTTCAAGGACAGGGATGTGTTTCCACGGTTCAGCTGGGTTTCATTTGAGGCCAGGCCAATGGCTCAGAGATACCACAAGCAGAATTGATTGGATTATTTACTAAATCGCCTGCCTCGGAATTAACATCCTACGGCAAACGGGACATTCTTTGGCTGACGTCCCATGCGTTCAGGTAGACCAAACCCACCCTGGCTATCCTATGACCATCCGGGAAGTAGGTAGTAATGCCATCTTATACTGTTGGCAAACACGACAATAAATTTGCCTCTGTTGGAGTGGAAGCATCCATGGAAAGTCCTCTTATTACTATTAATAATACACTAAGTGGATGCAAGAGTGTCTGCCTCCAGAAACAACAATCAAAACCCCAAACCAGTGAGAATTAACTTTGAACTTTGCAGTATACAGTATATCACACTCACACAACCAATTAAAAAGGCATGTCATCTTGTTTGGAAAGTATCTATTGATTTCCCAGTTCATCAGATCAGGTTGATGTGTCTTTCAATGGCCTCGATGACATCATCAATATTTTTCTATTTAGAATAATGACTTATTTTATATGCCAACAGCTATAAAAAACAACCCACCTATATATATTTCTACCGACACCAGCTTAAGAGCCATCTGGTCTTCTCTCCTTAACATGTGATATTGGTAATCTGGGGCAAAAGAAATGTTTTGTTCTTGTCATGAGACTCATTTAGAGACCACAGTAAATTTGTTTAGTTTAAAAACCAACCACTAAATCATATTTTCTCTATTAGAGGCCGATGCTCTCCACTGCATTTGGTGGCCAAATTATATTTGTTTTAGAGTGAATTACGTTCATTTCAGAAGCAGCCCCCAACTCCCCTCTCCCTCCTGTCCAAGAAGGCGATATATTCACCAGCTGTGTGATCTTTGGCAAGTGACTTAATCTCTCAGAAACTCATTCTTCTCTTTTATTAAATTGGGAGGAGAAAGTGCTAGGTTCCTTATGCATACTAATCCTCACAGTCACCCCGCAAGATCGGTACTGTCAGCCCCACTTTACAGATGGGAAACTCAGGCAGAGAGAGGCTAGGTAACAGGTATACGATGAAGCGAGGATATCTAAGCACCAATGTTTGTAACCAATTGCACCTGCCTCATAGTTCAATCACACAGTCAAAGCACCAGACCACCAATCCGGGCTACTTGGTAGATGCCAAGGAGGCATTATGGCAGGGAGTTGGGAGACCCACCACCTGACTCCACATTCCAGCTTTATCATTTAGGACCAATGTAACCTTGGGCAAACAACCAAGCTCTGTGTACTTCAGTTGTCTTGTGAAATCGTGGCAATAGGAATGGCACCTGCCTTTGAAGGTGGTGGTGAGGATAAAAAGCTCACGGCATGTACAGCGCCTGGCCCAGTTAGTGCTCAATAATGGTAGCTATGAGTATTCACAGGCACTCCATAAATGCTCTGCTCTCTTCCCACCAAATCCTTAGCGTCGCCCAAGTGTTTTCAACATACATTCATACGTCCTTCTCAATCTATAACCAGGATCAAAAATGAAGGGTCATTATGGCCTTGCAGGAAGCTTCCAGCTAGAAGAATGATCTTTCTCTACCAAAGGGCAGGACCAAGGAGATACAAAGGAGGACCTCGACTGGTGGCACCTTACATTTTTCTTTTCAATCCAAAAGATCCCCTGTTAATGCCTGCAAAGTTGCATAACAGAAGAGGCCCTGCTTGGTGCTGAGTGGTGACATAATCTGAACTGGAAGTGGCAAGAGTTGGTGACACCAATGTGGCTTGAGATCTGGCTCCACCTAGGTAGCTGTGGGATTTCAGGTACTCACATCACCATAATGAGTTTTTGTTTTCTCCTCTATAATCTAGGATTCATTCTACCAACTTGGAATGGGGCTGTGGAAATGAGACAGAGCACACTGAGGCTAGGTTCCCAATAGATATCAGCTCCCCTCTTCCTATCAGCCTCCACTAAATTCATCTGGGGAAAGGGTGATAAGGGGTCTATAACTTCCAAGTCAGGAATGTTTTTCCACTCTAACTGGATCCTGTAAGATGCAAAGGCTTGTCTTGAGGGACACGGATGAGTCTGAACATATGGGGAGTGTGTTAAGTCATTAAGAATGATATTTCAGGGCAGTCTTTAGAATCTTTTCAAGGAAGGGTCGAGTTTTAGGACAGAATCAACCACTTACCAGCCTGGGGAAACCTAGATGAGCCATTATGCACAATTCTCCGAGAGGCTGCCCAGTTGGGACTCCCTCCAGGAACTGGCCATGTAGTAGCTTTGAGGATAGTCTTGAGGCCTCCGTCCATTGCTTCCCTTGTCTGTTTGGCTAATTTCTCCAATCTATTTTTGTCTTCCCTTTTCCAAGTCTAAGCCTCAATGATTCAGTGTCTGCCTCTATGGAAATGAGCCCAGCTGGCCCTTTCTCTTTCATTAAGCAACGAAGGGACACGAAGCTGAGGGCTTGAGGCCTTAGGAAAGGTGTCTTGGAGAAGCTGGAATCTCGGTCTTAACTCTATCCCCAATGAGCCAGGTCACCCTGGGTGAGTCATCTCATCTTTCTGAGCCTCCACTCCCTCCTCTCGAAAGACGGGAGATTGGAGTGATCTGTGGTCTTCAAGCTGTGTCCCATGGAGCCTGGTTTCCAAGGCACTGCCCTTAGGGCTGCCAAAGGGGCCTGGGGCAGAAGTAAAATCAAGCAGATCCTGGTCCGCTTACAACTGAATTTCTCTTGACCTGTACAATGGTTTTATTTTCCTTTAATGTTGAAATAGCAGCTAAACTTTCAGAATGAAGAGTTTTTCAATTACCAGATTTTTTATAGCAGTTTTAGATTTATAGAAAATTGAGTAGAAAATACAGAATTTCCAGATACTGACTCTTCCCTCCCTCCTCTCTTTTCCCCACCCCCATTTCCTTTATTATTAGCACCTTGCATCAGTATGATATACTTGTGGCAATTGATGGATCAATGATGATGCATGATTATTAACTAAAGTCCACAGTTTACATTAGGGTTCACTCTTCCTGTTGTACATTTTATGGGTTTTGCAAATGCACACCCATTACAGTATCATACGGAATATTTTCACTGCCCAAAAAATCCCCTATGCTCTGCCTATTCATCCCTCCCTTCCCCCAACCCCCTGGCATCCACTGATCTTTTTACTGTCTCTATAGTTTTGCTTTTTCCCAGAATGTCATATAGTTGGAATTATACAGTATGTAGCATTTTCAGATTGGCTTCTTTCACCTGGTAAGATGCATTAAAGTTTCCTCCATGTCTTCCCATGGCTTGATATCTATTTCCTTCTAACAGTATGGATGTATCACAGTTTATTTATCCATTTGCCTACTGAAAGACATCTTGGTTGCTTACAACCTTGGGCAATTATAATAAAGCTGCTGTAAACATCCATCTGCGGGTTTTTGCATGACGTAAGTTTTTTACTAATTTGGATAAATACTAAGGAATGTGATCGCTGGAGCATATGCTAAGACTATATTTAGCTTTGTAAGTAATGGCCAAACTGTCTTCAAAGTGGCTGCACCATTTTGCATTCCCACCAGCAGTGACTGCGAACTCCTATTGCTCTACATCTTCATCAGCATTTGGTGTTGTCGGTGTGGTTTTTTAATCCCATTCTAACAGGTGGTAGTGGTATCTCATCATTGTTTTAATTGGCAATTCCCACAAGTCATAATATATGATGTTGAGCATATTTTTATCTGCCTATTTGTCATCTGTAATCCTTCTTTAGCAAAGCATCTGTTCTGATCTTTTGCCCATTTTAATTGGGTGGCTTTTTTTCTTATTGTTGAGTTCTTTGTATATTTTGAATATACATCCTTTTTTGCTATGTGTTTTACCAATATTTTCTCCCAGTCTGTGATTTATCTTTTCAGTCATTTAACAATGTCTTTCACAGAGGAGAAGTTTTAGAAACCAGGAGTTTCACACAACAATCCAGCTTTCTGGCTGCCCTTGGAGGTAGAAGATCTGGTAACACTTAAGACCTATCTTGCAGGGCTGAAGCCATCTAGTGGCTCCTCCTTAGACCAGAATGTTCGTTCCAGAGCTGCACCTAGCCCACTTCACCCAGCCTCATGATCTACCTTGAGATGCTTGACTGGTGTGACTCTGGCCTAGAAATTCCATCTTCACCTGTTTCTTTTACACTGAGTTCCACATAGGTTAGCTTTGTATAAAACTGTCTGGAACTTAAAAAGAGAAGTTTCAGCTTGACTAGCTTAGATGATCTTCCTGCTCTTCCACACCAGACTTACTCATTTGTTGTCACATTGTCACAAGAAAAAATTTTATAAACATCCTCAGGGTGGCATCTCCTAATGAGCCTGTTGTGCCTAGTACAATCCATGCCATGGAGCATGACACCCTATGGAGGGTCCCCAAACAATGCCACTGTGTCCATTGGAAGTGCCTTCTTATGAGGTCACCTCCTATGTAGGGATGGGGATTAGAGTCTTCTTACCAGGCAAAGTAATTTAAACCCAGAATCCTGAAAAACAGGCCACTTTACCCATAGGAATCACCCTGGCCTAGAAGATGCTCTCATGTGAAGGCATATGGGAATTGAGAGCAGGAGGAAACAGCAGAATCCTGTGTCTCAGCCCAGACTCATTGTGAAGCATTAACATATTGAGTAGGATGGTGGGCAAACTTGCTAGCATCATTTGAACTGCTCTCTTTCTCTTTTTCCCCTGAATTGGTGTCATTGACGTTCTTTAAGGTTTGTGACATGAATCTATTTCACCAGGGCCGCTGGTGCAGCAGGAAAAATGATTCTCAGGTCCTGAAAAGCATCAGTAAAGACAAAGCCAGGGGGATTAGCACAGGACTTCACAACAAATTAGAGGTGAGGAAAAGTTTTTTTTGCATAAGTGCTTTGTCCTCAGGCTAAGTCTGGTATCCTCCTGTGTATACTTGTGGAGGCCTATGAAAATTTGCTAGGGCTACTCTAACAAAGTATTGCACACTGGGTGGCTTAAAAAACAGAAATTTATTGCCTCGTGATTCTGGGTGCTGGAAGTTTGAAATCAAGGTGTTGGCAAGGTTGGTTCCTTCTAAGGGCTGTGAGGGAGGGATCTGTCCCAAGCCTCCCTCGTTGCTTGTAGATAACCATCTTCTCCCTGTGTCTATTCTTACATCTTCCCTTATGCATGTTTCTGTGTCCAAATTTCCCCGTTTTATAAGGACACCAGTCTTATTGGATTAGGCCCCACCCTAACGACCTCATCTTAATTAATGACATCTCCAATGACTCCATTTTCATATAAAATCACAATGCTGAGGTATTGAGGAGTTAGGTCTTCAACAACATATGAATTTGCCAGGACGACACAATTTAGCCCATAACAAGGCCACTAGTGTAGAAGGACAAAAATCCCTTAACTCCCTGAGCCAGCTGAGAATAGGTCATTGGGAAAGTGAATTAATGAAGAAAGACCACAGAAGCAAAGATTAATGTTGACATTCTCAACTTTCTCTGTTCTTCTAGAATCATGCTCTTTTTCAACTAATATAGTCTTGGTAGGAACACACAGATGATAGAAATTAAATGAAGTTTATTGTAAGTCCCCAAACCCAGCCCCAACCTGCATGATATCTTTATGAAAACTGTTTTTAATAGTTGTACCATGAACAGTCCCTTCAAGCGGCTGTCTTGGCTAGGTAACCAGAGCTCTGAACTAAAGATCAGTCCTACAGTTTCTGCACATTCAAAGACATGGTCCCAGAAGCTCCTCACCTAACTACCTGGGCTCTGGCAGTATTCTTTCTATTCTCCTGACAACCTCGACCACCCACCCCAGCTGCCACCTCACCCCGCTGTTTTATCCAGGACTTGTGCCTTCAGACCCATGACTCTAAAGTCATTATCTCTCTGAGTGTGACTTCAAATTTCCAGTCCTGATCTTCCTCCCAAATGGGAGGGTCAAATTCTAACTTCCTTCTAGATATTTCTAATTGGATGATTGATAGTCATCCCAAAACTAAACCCTTTATTTAACCCCCAAAACTTTGCCCACTCTTTCCCATCTCAGTAAATGGTAAGTCTATTCTCTTAGTACTCAAGCTAAAAATTTTCGGAGTCATCTTTGACCTCACATTTTTATCCATCAGGAAATCCTTCTAGTTTTATTTTTCAATATATCCAGAATCTGGACGGTCCTCACCATCTCCATTCCTGTCACCATAGGCCATGCCATCATTATTCATTACCTGGATTATTAAAATTGCTTCCTAATTAGTCTCCTTACTTCCATTCTTGCCCTGCCAGATGATTTTTCAAGCCAATGTTCAGAAGAGTCTTTTGAAAACATAAGTCAGATCATATTACTCCTCTAGCAAAATCTTCTATGACTGAATCCTAGCTGTCCCCCAACATCCATTCTCCCTTTCTTTATTCATCCATTCTCCAAAGTTTATCTGGGTGATGACTAAAGACTCTGGCTTCAGCTTCCATTGCAGTTGGTGTGCCCATGTGACTACATGGGAGCCATGTGACTAGGTTGGAGCTGTGTGACTAGTTGGAGCCATGTGACTAGGTTGGAGCAAGTGGTCCACGAGCTGAAGCAGCTGTACAATGCCACATGCTAAAAGAAGGGAAGGCTCCTCTGCCTCCCTTCCCCCTTTTTGGCTGGTAAGCTGATGTCCATCATCACACCCCAGGGGAGGGTGGAGCACAGGTACTTTAACAGCTCTGGATATCACATGAAAGAAAACTAGACTTCCATCTTATTATATTATCATAGCAGCTGAACGTGTGCTGCTCATTCACTCTCTAATACCTTGCTTTTTCAATTAGAATAAAATCTAAAGCCTTCTCAAGGTCCACAAAGCCCTGTGTGATCTCACTCTGGACTAGCTCTCTAACTTCATGTCTTATCACACTCTTTTGTTCTCTGTGCTCCAGCCACCGAAGATTCTCCTCCTCCTGGCTGTGCTTACATGTCACCTCATCAGGGAGCTCTGCCCTGGTCACCCAATGGCACCATGCTTTATTTTTCTCACATCTGCTTTATTTTTCTGCATCCCTCTTATGGCAGCTTGACATGTAAAATGAAATGTATCTATCTCTGTCCTACTCCACAAGAATGTGATCTTTCTGAGAAGGGGATTTTGTGGTTGTGTTCACTGCTTTAAGCCTATGATAAACTCTCCAAAATATTTACTGGCTAAATGAACAAACAAGCTTCTGTTTCCCCATCTGTAAAATGTGGATAGTAATTTCTGCTATATAGGCTTGTGGTGAGAATGAGAGGACATAATACCAATGGCTTCACGTGGTGTCTGACACTTGGTAGATCCTCAGGACACATTGGTGACCCAATTTGAGAGACTAGCTCTTGTGACTTCCTGAACAGATGGGTGTATTCTAGCATTTTCCCATGTAAACCTAGAAGTTTGTGGGCTTTTCCCCCTGAATCAGAGAAGTCCTTTTCAATTAATATTTTCTGTGTTATAATATCTCTGTTCATTCATTTATTGCCTCTCAATCTCCCTTACATTTATCTCTGTTCCCCAGCAATATCCTTTTATTGGCTCTGTCATTGATCCAGACATCTCTGAAACTGCCGATGCTGTTTCTCATCATCACTATGAGCATATCCAAGCCTGGAACTTTTAGAAACAGGAGACATCCCCAAGACGGCAACCTCAGGGGATGCTCCTGGCTGACCATCTCTTTCAAGTTGGCGGAGGGAAAGTGTATTGTGTCTAGTATTTCTCCAACTTGAACAGAGCTATGCTGATTTAGCACAAAGTTCCCATAAAAAGCTGACCCCCAGGGAGCAGAGACTGAACTTGGAAAGTTTTATCCCAAAAGGGGAATTTGTCATAAAGTTATGAGTGACTGAAATGTGAGGGGCTGGAGCCGTTGGAGTGGGTTGAATGGCAGCGGTTTTACAACGCCTGAGATTGCATTTCCTCCTTCGAGCGCTCAGCTATTCCCCCAAGTGCCACACTCCCCATGACCCTTGGCCAAAAGCATCATTACCCTGTTCACCCGCTGAAAAAGAAGATTAGGACTGTTACCAACAAAGCTACTTCCCATGGTAAAAAGAGGCTCTTGGATCAAGTTTTCTCTCTACGGTCACTGAAAATGACAATTCATTTCTTTTCCACTAGCCAAACGCTGTCTCCAGATGCACACATGTGGATCCCATTGAAGTCAAAGAGGCCCCAAACCTGTTTGAGGTCTCTTCTTGGTGGCAAGGACGACGTGGAGCTAGAAAGACAGGCTCTAGAGCAGGAGTGTGTGTGTGTGTGTGTGTGTGTGCGTGTGCACGCACACATGCACGCACGTGAGCACATGCACATGGATGGAGGATTTGTACCAAAGTTGAAAACCCATTTTTGAAACTTCATCATTTAAAAGCAGCCAACCTGATTATCCTGGAAATCCTCTGGCATCTATGCTCCAGTATAAGAGCAAAGATGATGGAAAAGTTCTTTTGACAACATCCGCCGAATTTATAAAACCATGAGATCTGCAGGTCAGAAAGCAGAAGGCACCATAGGTAACAGTGGCATACCCAGGTTCTGAGGCCACCCAACTGTGTTCAGATCCCCATCCCATCACCTTCTAGCTCCGTGCTCTTGAGCAGGTTCCTTAATTTCCCTAAGCTTGGGCTCCTGTGACATCCCACCTTTTGTCACCCATAAAATGGACATTAATATATTGTAAATGCCTGGCATGTAATAAGCGCTCGAGTGGTGGCCATTATCATGTCAATACCAGGAGCCTAGAAGACCTCATGAACACTGCCCCCTCCAACACCACCCCCACCGCACGCAGGCAAACACTGTCAGTCTGACAAATAAGCCTCCCAAGTGTGATACACTCCGGTAAGGGCTGCTTTCTGGCCTCCAGGTCTTTCCCAGGAACCAAGCTGGGACCTCTTCCCTCTGCCTTAGTGGAGAAGTTTCTGGAGTGTCCCACGCCAGTAGCTTACATAGTTCACACTCGAGCCATCCTCAATACGTAGCTTCATTTGGAAGTAGAACACTGGATTCTAATCCTGCTTCCACTCTTGCTAACCATTGTTAACTTTGTCCATTTTGGCTTAAACATGACACACGACGATGGATACTTGTCTGCAATCTTCATAAGAATGCGAAACTCAAGTAAGATAAAGTGTAATAGACCCCCTCCTACTGTTCTGTTCCTTTTCGTGTGCCGTACTGTTCGTGGTTAAAATCTGCCTCCTTCACTAACTAGATTGTAAGCTCCATGAGGACTGTCTTGCTCAATGTAGCACTTTATAGCAGAGTGATTAGATCATAGCTGGCCTTCAGTAAATATTTGCTGAATAAATACAAGTTCAAGAATGAAAAAGTACTTTGAAAACTGCAAGGCGCATACGAATGTCAGATACTATTATTATTATGAGCTATCATACAAATACCAAGTGATTGGTTACTGGGTTGCCCTGTTCAACCAATTTATCTGTATATTTAAAAGCTTTCCACTATACAGTTTTTAGGCATATTGTTTCTACATAAGTGAGTATGATGTTTTTTATTTCTATAGAAATTAATCATAGGGCCCTGGTTCAGGAGTATAAAATCCTGCATTTTATTAGTGCTTCTTTGGAAAAATAGATTTCTTTCTGGCTGGGCATGTATGTGAGGGCTACCCATATTTTATCTTTATCTACCCATTCATCAATTCATTCATCATTCATTGATTCATTCATACACTTAAGAACTATTTATTAAATTCCTGTTTTGTGCCAGGCACTGTATCAAGTACTGAAAATACAATAATGAATATGGCTGATGGCCCTTGTATTCAGCTCACTGTCTACTGGGAGAGCCCAGCCAGTGAATACAGTTACAACGATGTGACATGAACTACAGTGGAGAGGTATATATGTATGCACCAGGGGCCATGGGAGCAGAGGGGAAAGTACTTATTCTGGAATGGGTGAAGGGTTGTAAGAAGCCTTGCAGAGGAGTTGATACTTGAACCCAGTCTTGAAGGATAAGTATGGGTTGTCCAGGTGAACTAGGTGAAGATGTATATTCAGCAGTGGGAAAAGCGTGTGGTTTGATGAATAAAGGAAGATGAATAAAAGTCATAAGGAAAGAAGCCTAAATGAGCTACCATCTTGTATTTTAACTGTGTGGAAATTTGTGTTTGGAGGTGGATACAGTGAGCTCCTTTCCATTCCGTCTGCAGCCCAGTGAGCCAGAAAGGACACCTGGAACCATGGAAACAGGAGGGAGGGCCTCAGCAAAGGAATATCAAGGAAGGAGTTTTAGGCAGATACTGGCCACTTGCCCACTTCCAGGAGGAGGATAAGAAATAATCCCCAATGCCATTTCAACCATATGGAGATGTCAAGACATTACAGAGGACTTAATCTTCCAATGTCACAAAGATGTTCCAAAGAATGGATGGAGTGATGGACATTTTCTTCCTCTCCAGGATTCACAAATGAACTTTGGTTCAAAGCAGGGAACATTGTTAAAGACAACATTATTCTTCCAGAAAGCCAAACTGGGTGCTTTTGAAAGCCTCCGACTCCATTCTGAATGTAATCTATGCATTTAAAATCATTTCCTAAGCTGGGACAGCGACACAAACATCCACACAACACAAAGTACCATGCATAAAGTTGGGCTGCCCGGTCTAGCTGAGCTGAAAAGTGCTGTTGCAGGGTGTTTTCATTTAAAAATTTTTATTATTTTTTAAAGAATTCTTGTTATAAATAAAAAAAATTATTATTCAAGTGCATGTTGAAACTGAATCATGCCATTCTTACATAATTTTTCATTGGATTGTTGCAACCCATAAAGAAATCCAATTAAATTTCCCTTGCAGGCACAGGCCTTCATTCAGGAGGCCTTGAAAAAGCCGGTTTGTTGTATTGTATGGCAGGTCGATGAATCGAGAAGCAGAGAGGGCCTGTCCCATTTCTTGTCTTGTGTGACATGATGTGAAGAGCGTCTGCCAGCAATGTTTCAAAGAGCTGCATTATCAGACAACATAAAGGGCCCTCCGTCCATCCTTTCTGCTGCTGTACCATAGAATATGCACACGCCAGTGTCTCCATCCCCTGAACAGTTCTGAACACTGTACGGTTAACATACTGCTTTCTGGATCTTGTGAGTATTCACCATCATTATCCCAGACATCCGACCAAGGTTAAGAGGGGAGTGAGCCAGAGATAAGATAATGTTTTTGAAGAGACTTGAAAGGGAATGTCCTGGAAACCAGACTACACAAACATGTGTTTTCATTGCCTAAAAAGAAGGCAAAAGCCAACGTGTCACCAAATTATATTATTTTACATTAATCTGTTTCTCGATTGCTCTCTGGATTATTTATGCATTTTCCTTCATTGATTTATATATCATGTGTGGTCTCAATTATTACCAGACATACAGAATTTTTGTCTTTAAATACAAATTTTGCATGTGCAGACACACATAAATATCTACTCCCCCTCCCCACCTTCTTATCTTCTCTCTAGTGTCGAAAAAGCTCATCTAAAGTTCTATCATATAACTGAGACTTCCTTTAAGATGTCAGCCATGTTGTGGAATCCCGCCTTCTTGCTTTCTGTCATACCAGATGTGGAGAAGTGAGGTCAGAGTCAAAACAAAGAGGAAAACGCTCAGAGGCACAAGGGAGAAAGAGGCCATTCTGTATTCCTCACCAAACTTGCTCTCTGGAAATTATTTTACATTCTCTTCTCCCACTGGGTTTCTGTGTTTGTTTGTTTGTTTGTTTGGGCGGGGTGGGGGCTGTTTGCATTGCTTTTCATGGTATTTCAAAAAAGTAGCAATTGCCTAATTCTTTTCTATCATCATTTATCAGCAAACATTCGAAGCTTATTCCACTACTGTGGGGGTTTTATAGGAACAAAGGGTCAACTCTGCCCTCTCTCTCTCTCTCTGTCTCTCAGATGGAGCAGGCATATCTCACAATCAAATTTTCAAAATAATTCACTTATGTTTTTCCCTGTGCAAGGAATGCAGGCTTGTATTTGTCTTGCTTTAACACGAAGCAATGATTTGATTGGTGACAAGATACATAGGCAGATATAATTGTTTTATGTAAAAAGCATCTCGTGGAGCAAAGCATGCACGGGTGTTAGCCTGTGCTTAATAATTGGGAAGCCATGCTATGGTTTTCTAGATCTCGTGCTTGCAAATTATTTATGTCAGAAATGTTTCTTTCAAGTTGGAGTTCCAAAGTGAGCACCAGTGATTCTTGTCCTTCTATCACCCAGAAGGCCCTAGTGAGACGAGTAAAGCTGGGGCCAACATAGCCCAGGAAGGACATAAAGCATTCTCTCCTTTTGTTTCAGGTTTCTGAATTTCTTACCACAGAAAATGACCTTTTTTCCTTTAGTACAGTTCTCTGAACCTGAGAGTATCCAAGTGAAATGTAGCTGGAAAAGCCTCTCACATACAAACCTTATACAACTCAAATGTCTGTCTGTCTGTGTCTACGAGTGTGCATGTGTGTGTGGTTTCCCTTTAGAGGACCCCCAAATTGTCCTTCAGATCAGAAGTGAACCCTCCTCACACATCAAGTCCTAATTGGACCCAGACTCTCTCCACAAACTGACCTGGGATCCTCCAGAAACCAGTCCTGAAGAACTATCAATTTGCCCGGTCCTCAAGGGTCACAACCGCAAATAAGCCTTCTGCTGAATTTGGCCCATGCTTTGGGTTTTCAGTGAAACTTGAGCTCAGGGAAGAGCTCTTAACTTCAAATTTAGCAATGAACATTTCCTCCAAGATGCTTACAGTTTTGCTCTTCTCACCGGAACCCCAAGACATGCGTACGTACACACACACACATACACACACATCCCAGCCTCAGAGTTACAATTTCACTACAAAGGATAGCTTCAAAAGGAATTGGGTTTCAATGACTCTATCTTATCCTTGAAAAGAACCATAACTGACCATTAACCAAATTATTTCCCTCAGAAAAACAAGTCACATTCTGAGAGAGTATTAGAAGTTTAAAAATTAGATAAAAGCTCAAATGTTGTTGTTCTTTATAATGTGAGGTTTCATTTTCATCGTATAGCATTTGTAAAATGTCTACCCAGTCATAGGGGAAATAGAACAGAATGTAGGCTAAAAAAAAAAAAAAAAAAAAGCTCCTGTCTTTTCTGCACATTCATAGTGGGATCTAAAAAACATGAGAAACTCCAGGGAGTGTGGCCAAATAACTCATGCACTGGAAGATTAACTCCATGTCTAATCAAGCCACTAATTTGTTCTGAGGAATCTATCTGCACCTCATTTTGCCATTTGTAAACCAGAGCTCCTCATCATTGTGAAAGAAAATTAAATTACCCCAAGTACCTGGAGCCATAGGAACAAGGAGACAAGGTTAAGTAAAGACAACATCTGACACTGAGGACTTGGCAGCCAAAAACCTGTGAGGCTGGGAAGTCACACACCCCAAGGGGCAGGCATTGGGAAAACAGGAAAATTAAGGAATCTTCATTACGCAAAAGCTGAGGGAACTGGAAGGATGAAAAGCCTGTGTACACTGGGTCTTGAGATAAGTCACCAACATCCTTCTGATGGGCAGCAGGACCGTTGCAAAGGAAATGGAATTTCAGAAAATCTTTGACAAGTAAAAGAGGAAGCTGGGCGAACTGTGAGGAACAAAAAGGCATTTCCAGAACAGGAGTAGAAAGAGAGGAAGTGGAAATACCCTTTTCTTGAGGGGAAGAGAAGGGAAGGAGACAGTTATAAAGTTCTTAAAGACCCTGAAGTTGATAGGAGGAGGCTTGCTCCCTCTCTAGGTCTAAAGGAGGAAGAATTGGGGAGTAAGTTGGCTTTCTGGGGGAAACTGTGTCAAAAAGAATGTTTCCAAGACCTGTAAAAAGTCTGAAAGACAAAACACTAAAGAAATAGAAAAACATCATTGAACTAAAACAGCAAATAAAGTGTAGAGCCATGGGCTCATCTTTGTTCAGCAATTTCTACTAAATTTTCACAAAGAACCAAAAATGTCTTAGAAATACACATACGTGCGTGCATGCACGCATGCACACACACACACACACACACCTCGGAAGAAAAACGTTGCAGCTCAGAATGCAGTAAACATCTGGGCACTTTATTTCCTTTGGTGCTCCAAACCTAGGATGACTTTAGAAACTGGACACTTCCCACGGATAGTGCCATATTGGATTAAAGGGTCTAGCTGAAAGAGGATTCCCAAGGCAGAGTGTGGCTAGCTAGGGTTTGCAGCCATCCTCCTTCACCTTAAACCAGAGAATCTGAGGTTAGGGAGAAGCAGAAATTTTGAGCGACCTACTGAGATTCACTTCTGAATCAGCTTGGTCTGATGTACCAGGGCCAGAAGAACTGATCGAGGCTAGAGAATGGTCAAAGGGAAAGACAGGAGCTCACCTTAGATCAGAACAATTAGAAGCTCACATCACGCCATTAAAAAACAATTCCAAACCAGGCCAGTTCTCCAAACGAGCCCAAGTAAATACCACCCAAGAGACAACAGGGCCTGCCAAGTAGTGACCAGACATTATAAGCAAAATTAGCCAATTAATGGGCTCTCCTGTCTCGTGGCTGGATTGTTGTGCTTGCTGCTGCAGCACCAGGCTGGCCTTGGATCTGCAGACCTGCTCCCTGCCATCCCTGGGCAGGCACTCCACCAGGTAAGCGACAGAAGGGTGGTGGGGAGAGAAGGCTCGCCAGATGGCTGAGCAGTGAAGAGCTGTGCTAAGCTTTTTCTGTGCGCGTTCCTCTCACCACATGCTCTCCATAACCTTCCGGAAGTGATTCCTGATCTGTAAGTAAGTTGCCAGGTGTTACCTGAATGGGTGATGTTAACGTGATGTCTCTCTTTTTTTCCCCATGCAGAGACTAATGTTGGAAAAATTTTTCAACAATGAACTGAAACCTCAACGAAGGCTTTGCGTTACTATGGCAACATTTTCTTTTGAGGAATTGGAAGAGTTTGAGGGATCTTCTTTTATTCATCTTCACAAAACAGCTGACAAATGACCATCAGGAAAATGAACACTGTCCCCGTCTTACCAATGAGGAGAAACTGGGTGGAGAAGTGTTAAGTAACTAGCCTGTGCATATCCAGAAAGCTAATAACGGACTCCTGATTTCAATTACAAACTGGATAGTGTATTCCAACTGTGCACTTTGGGCTCTTTTAAAGAATGCTTTTAAGAGGAAAGAGGCAAAAAACACTTTACCCCTAAATGAAGATAAGTAGAGCTGTTTGTTTTATATGCGGCAGACAGAACAAAAATCCTGCCTTTTGTGACATCTGTAATGTGACTGATGTCAGAACCCGAATCAGCGCTGCTCCCAAATAGAAAGTCATTATCATAATAATATCATTTGTAAAATTAATCAAAATAGTGCAATTAAATTCAAGAAATACGTATCACATGCTCCTTTTTTGCCAGACACTGAGCTAGGCTTTGTAGAGACTGAATTGTATCCTTCAAGGGAGGTATTATTCTCACATTGTATACACGAGCAAGTCGAGAAAGTAAAGGTTTATGAAGGTGTAATTGGAAGAATAACTAACTTCTTACTCTGTTTTGCACTTCCCACTTCCCACCCAGAGCTCGGGAGAAGGACAAGACCCCATTCAAGAACCCAGTTTGGCCGGAGCATTTGGGTGGTACAGTGGGTTAAACGTTCCACTCTTGGTTTCAGCTCAGGTTGTGATCTCAGGATCATGAGATCGAGCCCTGTGCTGGGCTCCGCGCTCAGCTTTAGGACTCTCTCTCCCTCTGCCCCTTCCCCCACTCTCTAAAACAAAACAAAACAAAACAAAAAACCTAGCTTGGCCATGACAAGCTCATCCTAAGAGGCTCTGTGAAGAGAAAGCAGCAACTTCCCATGAAGATAATCAAGGAGGTCAGAGCTGAGATGAGGAGTTAGTGAATGGCAGCTCCCGGCAGAGTGAACAGCAATGGGGGGAAGCAAGGAGAGCCGAGGTTGGGAAGAGGACCAACATCGCTGCTCACTCAACTCTTCCCCCACCACCATTACCACCAAAAACACCACCATGACTCTCTGCAGATATATTTGGGGGAGATGACCCCTACAGAGGAGGAGAGAATGAGCCCAGTTTCCCCCAGTGCAGCAGCATGGTTCACTTTATCCCTCAAGCTATGTAGAGACCCCCCAGTCAGTGGGAGAAGGCATGGAATCCCACCTTTGGAAACTCTGGAGCAAACAGGGGCTCCGTGGCTCCTAAGGATAAACGGCCCATGAATGGTGGAACCTGTACAACAATCCAGAAAGGCCCAGATTCCATCTGCCATGGAAATACGGCAGCTACACACCTAACTCAATTCAGCGAATGAGCCACTCAACTGAATGTGAACTTTGCTGAGGTTTTTAAAAGCCAGACAAACAAGGAGCCAGAAGGTTCTCATCCAAGTCTCATGCACTGTTTCCTTTGCAAGAGTCCTTCCCTTAAACACAGGCCTCTTTCCTGACTAAATATGTCATTTCAGCCCTGCTCATTCTGCTTGTTACCACGATGGTGCTAATTCGAGCATGGCTCACTTCAAAGTTGACACTGATCCTCCTCATAAGCAATTGTTTTTCAGCCAGACCCATCAGTGGCTCCCGTCAGCCCCTTTCAAGCATGGCGCCAGCTTTTCAAAATGTTGACAAGAGTTCCCCTCTGTTGCCTAGGACAAGCCATGGTTGTCCTTTTCAGAGCATGTAATTGTCTCCTGCGGAGAGCAGACTCCCTACCCCATAGGCCCAGCCACCTGTCTTTCCCATCGCAGCGACTGGTAGCTCAGACTCGGACAAATGCTAGGGGAAGTTGGAACTGTTTTAGAGGGGGGAGCCAGGACATAGTGATGAACCAGAATAAAAACAGGACTAATTGGTGGAATCCACTGGAATCTTTAAACTGCTGCACTGGAGTATAAGACCATAGAACTAGAAGGCATTCCTTTTCTGTTTCTAGGGGGCACCAACTTTTGCTGCTCTGATTGTAATCCTATCCATTTTTAAAGAAATGATTCTCCAACTTTAATTTTCTTCAGGGGAATAAAATGCAATTTCTGGGCTTCATCCCCAGATGAGTAAGTCTGGGGAGAAGCCCAGGGAACTGCATGTTTAACAAGCTCCCCGGTGATTCAGATGCAGGTGGTCTTGAACTACACCATGAAATACTGCTCTAGAGTCTTAAGCAAACAAAAGTCCTCTACCTCCCTTACAACACAGCTGGGGATTTCAAAAGCTTCAGAAAATTCTTCCTTATATCTTCTCCCTTGGGTTTTGGGACTTACATTGACAGTCCTTGAAAATAAAATAAATGCACTTCTCTGAGTCAAAGGACAACAAGAGCCAGGTGTGTGAGCCCCTCCTCCCTTCCCCACGTCTTCCCATTCCATTTCATCACAGGTACATCTTCTGATGGGCTCCTCCTGCAAGGGCTGGAGGACCTGCAGCCATGAGGATGCAGGAAGGAATGTTTGTAGCTTCAGTTCCCCAACTGGGAGAGGAGAGGCCTGGAATTGAGTTACCCACCACCCAGACCCAATCCCCAGGAACAGCCTGTGGTCAGCATGGCCACTGAGCTGTAACATGCCTCTCTGCTACATCAGGTTTCCCACCTCCACTTTGTGGGCTCAGTATCAAATCTTCAGCATCTGCCTTGGCCCCCCATTCCCCATCCTCCATATTGTCTCCCTCATACTCCCAAACCCCCTGGCTGGATATCAGCCCTCACTTGGACAACACTCTCATTATTTCTCAGCACCCCACTGGACAAGGACGGGGTTGCACTAGTCTCTAATGCCATTCGCCAGGTGTTTTCGGTCTTCTGACCTCTACCCACCGACCCTGGAGATTGTGCTTTCCCTCGTATAGGGGCTGTGAAGTTAGTTCTGGCCAATGTAAGTGGAATTTATATGGGTGGCTTCTGGGATGGAGCATTTAATTACCAGTGCAAGACACCCCGGGGTCCTCTTTTCTCTCAGGCAAGGTAACAGGCACCATTTGAGATGGTGACTGCTCTGTCAACCTGGGCCCCTGAGTGACTGTGATGAGTTGAGCCTCTTGCTGATGTGCAATGCACATATAGTGTGAGCAAGAAACAGACCTTCGTGGCTTGAAGTCACTGAGCTAGGGGATTATTGGTCTCTACAACACCCACTTAGCTTGGCCTGGCTACAGAAGGTCTCTGTGCCATTCGCAGCTCTTGCTAACCCCCTTCTCAGGCAGTTGAGTGCTTTCCTTTTATCCCTGGTTATCGGCAGAGGCACTTCCATGAATCAACAGATAGACAATTTGACCAGAATAAGAGTGCAGCCCTCCACGCCTTGGAGTCATGATTTTCCCCACTTTTCACCAACACTGTAATTCACTATCACCTTCACTTTTATACCCTTGGGATTGCTGGCTCTCCAATGAGGTGAATTTCCTCTAGCTGGCACCTAAGACCCTGGTAGGGTGGCTCCACCAGGTCACACTACTTTCTCTCCCTCCTGTTCAGTGTTGCTGCCCTGTCCGATCAAAGCTTTCTCAGAGCCTATTCTCACAAGGCCGAGGGTGGTGGAAATCTTCATGATTTCTAGAGACATCTTCATCACTAAAAGTTTTTGCCTAGAGTTGGGAAATTATTACAAGTAGATCCAACCATGCTGCCTCTATTTTTCATAATGATGATGATATAACTGCCAGAAATAATTCATTTCCAGCAGTTGCCTTGTCTACCTTGCATTCCTATTCTTAAGGACAGTTGGCAAGTGAACGTCCTCTGCTGCAGGCTTTGGCAGCTCACGTGACTATCTGGTTTTGCAATGATGACAAATGAAATTACTGCAGGTCCTGGAGCCTTCATCCCTGGAAACCATCAACTGGATGACAGCTCCTTCTATTTGGCCTGTAACAAGCTCTTCCAGGCAACTAATCACCAGACTGGGTCTTCCATCCAGAATGCAGAGTTTCTTAATCTTATTTTGAAGAATTAATTGTGCGACCTCGGTACTGGGATTATTTTTCATCAAGAATTCCAAAATTGCAACTCAGTGTTAAAGAATAATTATAATCCCACAACAATCAGATCAGACACAATGATATGAAAAAGGAAAAATCTAAAGAAGTAGCATGTTTAAAAACAAAGTGTAATTTCAGAACACATATGAGCATAAACAAATAATTTCCCATGTGAATTCTTTGCCACAATTACAATAAGTAAAACAGATTTAGTTAAGAGTTAATGGAAAGGGGTTTTGCTGGAGAGATAAGACCATTTTTATTCCTTTTTCTAGGACTTTCCCCTTGCCCCTGCACCTGGTAGGTAAAGATACCATTAATACTTAATGAATTTGAAATGACCTCATGCCTAAATGTTTTATGCTTAGTATGCTTGTCATGTGTGATGTGATGTGTGTGTGTGTGTGTGTAGGGGGATGGAGGTATGTGTACTTGGAAAAAAGATGTATGAAGAGAGATATCAAGATATGTGAACACTAAATATAAGGTAATCATTCATGTCTTCTATAAATATTTATTGAATACCTACCACATACTTGGCAGTAGCCTAGGAATGCAGATAAAGTTACTAGCCTCATGATATCTGTATTTGGATGAAGGAGACAGAAAATAAACAATAAAAAATATTATGTTATAAAGAAACGACAAGAGTGGACAGGGTGTTATTGGGTGGCTAAGAAAGCCTCTTTGAGCAGAAATATGAATCAGTCAGGAGCTAGATATATAGCTGTTGGTGCAGAAAACATTCCAGGGAGATAAGACAGCAAGTGTAAAGGCCCTGAGGCAGGATCTGTTTTGTGTATTAGAGAAACAAATATGCCTGTGTGGCCTGAGCAGAGTGAAGGACAGGGAATGGTAGGAGGTGAAGCCATGGAGGTAGGCAAGGGCCAGATTACATACAGCCTTTTATGTCATGATGAGGGAACTTTGAATTTTATTCTGAGAGAAGGGAAGGCACTGGAAGATTTTGAGCAAGAGAATAACATGATCTGATTTAAGTCTTGAAAAAATTTTCTGCTTCTGCAGTGTAAAAAATTGGCTGTGGGTTACCAGGGCCAGTCACACCTGCTTATCTTGACTTCCATTCTTCATGATTAAGATTAGAATTGGACTTACATTTCAAGGCAGGATGATCACCAGAGTTCTGTATGTTTGATTTTTCAAGTGGATTCCTGCCTTTGTGTGACCACCCTTTCCTCTCAGAATCTCACTATGGGAAAACTGTGATAAAACCAAAGAACCAGGACACCAAAGATCACTCCATATGGATTTGAGAAGACAAGGGCGGGGGGGGGGGGATTCTTGGGCTCCCAAGAGAAGAGGGTAGGATAAAAGTAGAATTTGTACCATCTTTCTAGCCTACCCAGCCTCAATGCCATATCTAATAATTCTCAGCTCTGAAAAATGATGACACAGATAATCCCCACATTTACAGCATCTCCAGTTTTGAGGATTACCCAAGAGTGAGCTTTCTCTAATATTCTGGCTCCTTACCAGTTTGAGTTGTCAAGACATTTTCCAAAGGAAGGATAAAATATTTCAGCAGGCTCTCCAAGTTAAAGTTTCCTTCTGCTGCTAAGAACCTCACAAGATAGTTTGGCTAACCTAAGCATGCCGTTCTAGCCTTTTCCACAATACAGAAGACCTCCATGTCTTTTGTTTTTAGAGCATGAGCTGCAGTCCGAAACAGAAAGACAGACAGAGATGGTGGTAGCCCATGAAAGAAGATGTGTTCATGGGACTGGTAGTGGCCTCTGAAAGATTTTCATGATCCTCCAGGAAAGAGAAAGTCTTCTCCTCAGTCTGAAGTTGCAACTGACACCACTTCCCCAAATTCAGGCTTTAGACTCATCTTGTTGGAGTGATAATTTTCAAGAATCTACCTTCTCTGGCCTTGGTTTCCTCCTCTGTTAGAAGAAAAGGGAATTGGAGGTGCCTCAAAAAGTTAAAAGTAGAACTGCCCTATGATCCAGCAGTTGTACTATTAGGTATTTACCCAAAGGATACAAAAATAGAGATGCAAAAGGATACATGCACCCCAATGTTTACAGAAGCATTATCAATGATAGACAAACTATGGAAAGAGCCCAAATGTCCATTGACTAATGAATGGATAAAGAATAGGTGATAGATAGATATACATATCTATATATACCTATATCAGAATATTACTCAGCCATTAAAAAGAATGAAATCTTGCCATTTGCAACAACGTGGATGGAGCTAGAGTGTATTATGCTAAGCGAAATAAATCAGAGAAAGACAAATATCATATGACTTCCTCGTATGTGGAATTTAAGAAACAAACCATATGAATATATGGGGGGAGGGGAACAGAGACAGAAGCAAACCATAAGAGACTCTTAATGATAGAGAACAAACTGAGAGTTGCTGGAGGGAGGTGGGTTGGGGGATGGGCTAGGTGGGTGACAGGTATTAAGGAGGGCACTTGTTGTGATGAGCACTGAGTGTTCTGATAAGTGATGAACCACTGAATTCTATTCCTGAAACCAATACTGCCCTGTATTTTCACTAACTAGAATTTAAATAAAAATTTGAAAACAAACCAACCAACCCCCACCCCCCCCAAAAAAAAGAAGAAAAGGGAATTGGACTGTATGACTCATATGTGATGCACTTAGCTGTAAAATTCTGATTCTTAGAATTACACACAAAGAGAATCCAAACTAACATACTGCAAGACCAATGACCTAGTCCCATAACATGGAGATTCAAGCACGAACTGCAAGACCTACTCTGAGTGATTTTGCTTACTCTTACATATTGTAAGATATTGTAGATATTGTTCTATGTTCGTCAAGGAAATGAAGGCAGAAAGATGGAAGGAAGGAAGAGACCTAGGAAATATGCACTCAATACCCACTAGATAGAGAAAAGCCTTCTTTTCCCATTACCAGTGGAAATACAAGTTTCCTCATTTTCTCTAGTGTAGCCCATGTGTTGTGGGGTTGGAAAATTTGGCAGCCCTGGCCCATGTGTCAACCTTCTTGCTCATACCATTTGTTTTAGAAAATAGTTGTTTTAAAAGACATGTTCTTTTTCTTTTGCCTTTTCTACTAAATAGAGAGAATGCATGGAACTAAATTGGGCAGTGGGTCTTCACCTGGCAAAACACTCCTTCGTGCTGTAACCAACTCATGGCAGTAAGAGACAGCTGGTCACCCCGAGGAGAGCTTCAACTCTTCTTTGTCTTGCTGTTAACTAGTGTTCCCCGGAGAATGGATCTGGCGATCACAGGGGTCCCCTTGGAGACATCATTATTGGGATAAAATGCTACTTAACTAGTTCTCTGATAAAGAAAACAGAATGAAACCCAGGGTTTTATGCAGAGCACAAGACCAATCCACTGACTTATGCAGCCCTAAGTAGCAACTCCGAGAGGCCCCGCACCGCACCATCTCTGATGTCATGTCTCTGCCCTTAACGAAGTTCTGTCTCCTGTTGTAATCTGACCATCTTGGCTCAAGTTGAGAAACACCTGTAGTATTTGAATCTCAAGGAGCCAGTGGCTCCTAAAACTCTGAAACCTGAGAAGCAACATCTGTCTGCCTTCCTCCTCTTCCAGCAACCAGTCTGTGGCACTACCAGGGAGTAAATGCTGAATAAGGCTGGTGGCTGGTGCTGAACAGGAGAGACCCAGCAAAGCAGTAAATACTGAGCCTTCAGCATGTGGGGCTTTCTGTCCAAGCTGGCTGGCTTCTCTCTTTCCTTTCCCCCTCACACAGTGGAAAGGACATTTATTAGGCAAATTCTTCCACAGCAGGAATAGTGCAAGAGTCTTAACAATTGGTGTACACATGACTTTTGGCCGGCAACATGTCAGGATCATGATTTGTAGTGGCCAGAACCATTTGTCTTACGTTTACGTGCAGTGTGAGGGCCATCAGCTAAGAGGAATTAGTGTGTTCATTCTGCTGACCCTTCTTGTCCAGCTTAACACAGAAGGTGGAGACAGACAGGAAAGAGGCCTAGACACCAATGGGAGGAGCCCAGTGAGGGGGTCACTGGCAAACAGAGCACAGAGCTGATGACAACTTTCTTGCCTCATTTTCTTGGGTTTTTCACCCTTCTCTAGGGGGCCTGAAGCTGGAAAAACTTTTACTTTCTAATTCAAGCTATTCATCTCTTAAAGCTCTTCCTGGGAATCTAAATTTCTCTTCCTTTCCTCATTTACCTTTGTGAGTTTGAAGGATGCCTGTGTTTCCAAACACAAGTAGGACAGAAGTGTGGTCCTGACCCCTGATAGTGAAGGTAGGAGGTGGATGTCCTGGTCCTCTTAAAATTGGTGGCACGCAAGCTTTCAATCTCAGGGCACACAGACACTCAGACAACCACCATGATTGGTTTGGGAAAGTAGAAGTCCCAAACCCAATTGGATGCCCTTTTGGAATTCATAAGCAAGTAAACTTCTGGGAATGGTGTCAGAGAGGCAATGATTTGAGAAGGAAAGTGCTTTTCGAGTGCACTATAGAAGAGTAGAGAAAACATAAGTGTGCCAGGCATTGCCTGTACTCATTAATGCTAGTCAGATGTTGATGCCCTTGATGGCAAGGGATGAATACTGCTGACTCAGGGAGCAAAACATGATCAACCAGACTGATTCACTAACATGCCTGGCTCATCCATAAATACTTCCCAAATATCTGAATGATGGAATGAGCAAGAGATTCACTGATCATTATTTAACATGCTATCTCTCCCAAGCATATGTTTCTAAATAGAGTCTCTGGAGGCACCTGGGTGGCTCAGTCAGTTAAGCATCTGACCCTTGATTTTGGCTCAGGTCATGATCTTGGGGTCATGGGGTCAAGCCCTGCGTCGGGCTCCGTGCTCAGTGCAAAGTCTGCCTGGGATTCTCTCTCTCCCTCTCTCCCTGCCCCTCCCCAGCCCTCTCTCACTCTCTCTCTCTCAACTGATTAATTAAATCTTTAAATAGTCTCTGGGAGTAAAACCAGCAGGGCAGGGCAGGGCCATGGCTCAGGGGGATCTCCAGAATCAAGCAATCCTGAAAATGAGTCCTGGCTCTGTCACCTACTAGTGGTATTATTTTTGGCAACGTGTTATAACCTTCTTCAGTCTCAGTTTTCTGGCCTCTTCATAGGGTTGTGAGGATCAAAGGAAGGAAAGTACAGGTGATGGCTTGTTTTATGGGTCAGCTTGGCTAGGCTATAATGCCCAGGTGCTTGGCCAAACACTAATCTAGATGTTGCCTTGAAAGGGTTTCCTAGATGTGACTAACATTTAAATCAGTGGCTTATGAGTAAAGCAGATTACCCTCCACAATGTGAGTGGGCCTCATCTAACCAGTTGAAGGCCTTCAGAGAAAAGACCGAGGTCCCCCGAAGAAGAAGGAATTGTGCTTCTCTGCCTTTGGACTCAAGACTGCAACATCCACTCTTCCTTGGGTCTCCAGCCTGCCAACCTGTCCTGCAGATTCCTAACTTGCCAGACCCCACAGCTTCGAGAGCCAGTTCCTTAAAATAAGTCTCTCTCCCTTTCTCTCTCTCTGAATGGACAGATCTTGTACTGGTTCTGTTTCTCTGGAGGACTCTGACTAATACAGTGTGGAAAGAAGTCCTGAGCACAGCTCTTGGCACACTGCCTGCTTGATAAAAGTTCTCTATGGTCACTAATTCCCGAAATGATAAAGTTTTACAAACCAGGACAGAGTTCCAGGTGCCTGTGGGGAGGCTGTTGGGGGCTGGAGATCAGGGAGAACAGAAGACCTGTGCATAGGCTCCTGCAGCATACAATTTAGGTAGCACCAGCTCTGAGCGCAGCGTCGGCCTGACACCTGCTATGCTGGGGGACAGAAGGCTGTGCCCCCCACCCCTGGGCCCGTCTGGGCCTCCCTCCCCCGCCCATCCTCGCAGCTCCTCAGCCCTCACCAGGGAGATGATTTGCAACTCAGGCTCCTTGGCAGCTGTGCCTGTGGATGCTGGCTTCTTGCTCCTCGTCCCTGCAGCCCGACCTACAGATGTTTTCTCCTGGCCTTTCTTCTTTTAGATCCTGTTTCCTCTTCTGACCCAAACTCCCTGAGACGCTTTTTGGTTAGCTATGTTTTTCCTCCAGAGCCCCTTTGACTTTGTTATCATCACTAAATCATCTGAGTCATCAGCTCAATATGGAGCCACTGACATGGAGAGAGACCCCCGGCTCACCCCTCTCCCCGCTCTTTCCCCAGGGTGGCTATTACAGGTGGCAGGCAGGAGGGAAGGGGGCTGAAATGCCTGTCATTCTCTGTCCCCAAGCCCAGAAAAGCTGCATCTCCCTCCCTGCTGGCCCTTCCTCCGCCCCGCCAGCCTTGGGCTCTCCTTGCCCGTCTGAGAGGGGCCCTGCCCGGCAACTCACCCCTGGCCTTGGGCCTTCTACATCTTGAACCTCTGTCCCCTTCCCTCACTTTTTGCTTCTGCCTCTAAGAACAGGCCCATCTGGGGGACTAGAAGTCACTCTGTGGGGCTCCCTCAATGTCTCATTTCCAGGAGCTGGAGAACACAGGTCCAAGCTTCAGATCCTTGGTCATTCTGCTGAAGTCTCTAAAGAGTCTGTGGCCTACAGTGGCTGTGGCTCGTGCACCATAGGCCAAGTGTGTGACAGCTGCGGGCACCTTCAAAGGCCACTTACAGAGAACCCTATTCTGATGGGCTTCAACAGACCCCCTTGACCAGATGCTGCTTTGAAAGAGTCAGCAGCTAATGCCTAGAGAAGAAGAGTCCTCGTTAAGGCCACACAGTTAACTGGGAGCCACGTCGGAGCCCAAATGTGGTCTTCTGATTCTAGCCCAGTGCTTTCTACAGATGACCTGGAGTAGGCCATGGAGGAGATATTCACCTTGGCAATGACCCTGGATACTGTATCTGAGGGTTGTTGATAGGTTGATTCCAACTGTGTTCATTCAGGAAGCAGGAGACAGGATTTGTAGGCAGCTTATATAATTTGTAGATAGAGAAAAGGAGAAAACAGAGGGAAGACCAGAATAGCCCAACATAGATCTCTGGCCTCATCAGTTTGTTGATACCCTCACTGATTCACCCATGCAGGCATTCGTTGGTTCCACTGTGGATCTCTGGGGAGGCCCTGCCTAGCTCTCACCAAACAATGTCACGGGCCCTACCTTGAAGAATTCCTGGCCACACCCCAGGCATGAGATGTTTGAGCTCTAGGTATAATGATGGCCTTCACACAGAGAGACACATGCAGGCACACACACACACAGACACACACACACATATATGGACACACACACACACACACAGAGCTTTGGCCAAAATGAAACCCACACCATGAAAAAGAGAATGTTGGGGCTGACAGGTGAGTGGTTCCTCCTTCTTCCCACAGACCTTGAAGTCACAGAATGCTCTCTGTCTGCTCCTCAGTGGGCCACTAAGCCTGGAAATCCAGTGGCTGCAGTGGCCGTGCCTACAGTACCTGTGGTTTTAGGGGTGCCGGCTGGACTCTGTGGGTGGGCACCAGCCCTCCATGCTTCCTCCTTTCTCAGACTTCCCCCTCCCTGGCCATCTTCCCTTGCCCCCACAGCTGTTAGAGATCAGCCTGCCAAGTCTCCCAGAGTCATATGGAACTCGCCACCCAGTGTAGGTGGGAAGGACATGGAGGTGCAGTCAGCTGGGTGGGAAGGCGGCTCCCAGGAGGCAACGCTCTGGGGTCCAAGCCAACCCCCACCCCTGACTGATATTTTCAACAATTCCATGAGAGGCACTGGAAAGGACATTTGGCCCAAAGGCCACCACTCTTTACAGCTTAGCCCCTCAGACACATGGCAGGGGTTCCTCAGAGAAATCCAGAGACAGGTACACAGGCTGAGGGGAAGGAGAGGCAGAGAAGGCAGCTTCTCTCCAAGGAGAAGCCAAGGGCCCCATGGACCCTGAGGATCTGGTGCTGCTTGCGATAGGTCCTGGTGTGGTCCATCAAGACAGAGAAAAAAAAGGACAAAAAAAAAAAAAAAAGTATTAGGAGGCTGCAGATTTTCCTGTAAAGAACTTAGACTTTGGAGGTAGCTTCTAACACTGCTCAGCTCTGTGACTTTGGGCAAGTTACTTAACTTCTCTGAGCCAAATCTCTAAAATGGAGATAATGATACCTTTCCTGCTGGGCTGGTGTAAGAGTTAGAGAAAATATGTACAAAGCACCAAGACAGTGCCTGGGGGTGTCTTCATAATGACGATGATGACAGTTACAGTCTGGGCCTCTGGCCTTGTGCTGTGTCTCCTTCCCCAGGAGATGGCCAGCCTCCATCTCTTCTCACAAGGGCAGGTGACTCAGAAGAGGGGAGGCCAGGCCATGAGTCCCTGGCCCCGCTGTCTCAGAGCGCCTACGTGCCCTTGGGTGGACTCCTCAGCACCCAGAGATCAGGCGCAGCCCTGCTTGGCTTCTGCAACCACAAGGTGGTATGGCCAGCAGCCATGGGAGAGTTCTCCTTTTTCCAAAGTATGTTTGTTGTATAAACACAATCGTAAAATAGAAGCCAAGTGTCAGGGATGGCGGGGTCGGAGCAAGAGCGGGGAGAGGCGGCGTTCCTGGCGCTGGCCAGCCGCTCCCAGCCCAGCCCCGGCAGTCAGTGTGGAGGAGGAGAGGCCCTGCATCCCATCATGCTGTCAGGCCTCACAGATCATACTTTCTTCAAACCTCACTTGGCTGGAGCCATTTAGAGAGAGGGTCAGGGGAGGAGGCGGCAGCCAGGGAGTCAGGCTAAACTTCTCCCTCTCTTCGGCTCCGAAAAATAACCCAGCTTCCACCGCCTTGTCATTTGATCCATAAAATTCACTGCTTGGGTACTCAAGATATTCCCCTGGGGCTGCATCTGTGTGATTCCGATTCAAAAGCGGAATTACTGACCGTGGAGATGGCTCCACCATCAAGTAGCCGAAAGGATGAACCGGGTCTCAGAGATGCTCTGAGCTACATATGCCTCCGGAGCTAAAATCGAGTGGGAAGACTGGAACGATGACTTGGGGGGCAATGCAACCCTCCGAACCTTCAAAACACAACACTGAAGGCAAAAACTTGCATCAGTCAGGAGGAAGTAGGCAGAAGGGGCCTGAACTGTCCCAGCAGCTGTCTTAACCCCCAGCGTCCCTATGGCTGCGGAATTCCATCTCCTACACCCGCTGCCCCCTTGACCTTTCCTGCTCCTTCTCCTCACCCCCCCTTCCTTCCCTGGGACTCGGGGACTTTAAGCATAATTCCAAATCGCCACCAGGTGTAGCCACCCCACATTCCAGCCCTGGCACGGACAACTTTAGTCTTCAAGGAGGGTGAGGAGTCGGGGAAGGTGCAAGGGGTCTGGAAAAGGCATGCTCGTTTCTGAATCAAATTCAGATGTACTGCGCTCTGTCTGCTCAGAAGGGAAACTTACAGCTCACAGCTGCGGCGCAGCGAGCACAGGGATGAGGCCACGGAGGGCCCCCACATATTTTCCTTGGCCTGCACACAAGCCGTTGACATCATTTCAGACTTCGCCATTCATCCACTGCTGCTGGGAGCTTGTGTGGCTGTGTGAGGCTGTGTTCCAGAGTCCGGGGAAGGTCTGATTGCAAATTGGGTGGTGGTGGGGATGGAGGTGGTCCCACTGAGTTTGTAAGAACAAACAGAAATGCACTGAACCTTGCCTTCCCTCCACCAGAATGAGGAGTGAAACGAACCCCCACCCCCTCTGACCAGCCCGCTCCCCCAGAGCAAACAGACCCAGGCCAAAGCTAGCGGAGACCCAGAGAAGCCTTTGTTCTGTCTGCACTATTTTGGGGAATGATGACGAATGTTCGCCACAGGTAAGAAAAGCCGGGGTTCCAGTAGCAAATTCTATCACATCCTTCCAGACGTCACTTGGGCCGCTCTGGGCCCATCTGCATTCTCCTGCAAATCCTGGGTAGCAGGAAAACTCTGTTAATGGTTCCCAGAGGTCTCAGAAAAGAAAATGGCAAAAGTAGGAAACAGGGCATGTGCGTAGGTGCACGCAGTGCAGGATTCATAATCATTTTTAGGAGACGGTTCTCGGATGCCGGGGATATTGTCAAGGAGTTCCTCTTTTAGCTGAGCTGCCCATGTCCTTGGGCTCTCTCAATTCTGGTAGCATGGAGTGCAGTTGGGACAGTAGTCAAGAACTGGGGCATGCCTTGAGGCAGGATAAGAGAGTGCCTCTGACCCACCCCCCACCCCCAAAGTCACTTCCCATGCTGAGAATGTGAGACTTTGTGTTTCCCACCATGGGCCAAGCTCTGGACCTTGTCACTGAGAAAACCACCCAGGCTCTAGCCACCATGGCAGTGAATTTGAACCCTGACAGAATCCCTGCCAGGGATGCCCACCTAACTCGGAGCTGGAGAGGACCCGTGATGTTCCTGGAAATGTTTAACCACCAGTCCTCTCTGGGGAAATAGCCCTGATCTGTAGCATTTGCCGATTTCTACAGTGTAAGTACTCCCATCAGGGTCAACTTCAAGCTACCAACTGTTGGGAGACGAGTCACCGGTCTCTTGCATTTCTGCACAATGTGTGAGCAAAGGTTCTGATGCTTTTGTTCTACACTTGTTTTAAGGATGCTTGGTTTTCTGTCTACCTGCCCGTCTGCCTGTCTGTCCCTTTCTCTCTTCTTCCAACGCTGGAAACCTAGGACTCCATGTCCCTAGAAGATGGGAGGAGATATTTGTGATGGAAAGACTCCTGATCTCTGAGTCGGTTCCTATAGAGGAGCCCCCCAGGAGAGCTGTCCGTCCAAACATCCATATGAGACTCCGTGTGAAGGAGAAACAGACTTTTCTCATGGTGCAACGTTGATATTTAAGGTGCTGTGTCTGGTACGTGGCAGTACTTGGTCTGACTACTACAAGGAGCCACCACTGTTTTCTCCCTTTATAGATAAGGAAACTGAGGCTCAGAGGTGAATGGACCAGGCACCATTACTAGCAAGGTGGCAGAACCAGGATCCAAACCTAGACCTGTCTGCCTCCAAAGCTTTTTGCTCTGCTTTGCTGACTCTTCCCGACAAAGGCCCATGTGTGGCTAGGGTTCTGGGGTCCACAGATTTGCCGAGGGTGGGAGACAGGTCTCCCTGCCAGGGAAAGCCAGTTATCTTTTGGTAATCAGTCCCGCCTTCAGGGAAGTTGGGCAGTCTGACCATCTGCAGCTTCCAGGAAGATTGATTCCTTGCAGCCGAGCTACTGCTGTTTGGGGCAGAGTAAGGATCTCCTGAAGAAGTCTTCACCTGATGAGTGTTGCGCCTTCAGGACAGCTGGCAGACTAAATGAGGGCCCCCCACAGCCACTGAGAGACCCCTGTCACCATGGGATTGCAAACACTGAAACAATTCAGTAGGAACTCATACCATGAAACTGCTGAACACCCACAGTCCCCCAGCGAGTCACAGCCAGGATGACCAGGACCCTGGGAAGCAGCTTCCTGGCTTTAACTTACAAACCGTCCCAAGTGACTGAAGTTAGGCACATTTGAAGCACTTAAAGAGCACCTGCTGTGTACATCACAACTACAGTTACCACGACTTTCGCGACCCTGTTGCAGAGACTGACAAAGGATTTCGTTGCTCCCGTCTCCGGATACATTTGAAAGAAAAATCTGACAAGGTTACTAAAATAAGGTCACACCTGGTTTGACATTTCATGAATCATCTTTGTAGCAAAGGATAACAATATGTAAATTCAGGATGGCCTCGGAAAATGCCCACAGGAAATGGTGCTGGTGACGTGGAGGACGCATCCTTCTCCTTCCCCAGATCTGTCCTGGCACCCACACACAGCAAACACACCGAAAGTATCTGTGAAGTGCTTAGCTTAAGAAACAAGGGTCTTGGGGCGCCTGGGTGGCTCAGTTGGTTAAGCGACTGCCTTCGGCTCAGGTCATGATCCTGGAGTCCCGGGATCGAGTCCCACATCGGGCTCCTTGCTCAGCGAGGAGTCTGCTTCTCCCTCTGACCCTCCCCCCTCTCATGTGCTGTTTCTCTCTCATTCTCTCTGTCTCAAATAAATAAATAAAATCTTTAAAAAAAAAAAAAAAAAGAAACAAGGGTCTTCCATTAACAGACATTTTTCCAAAGAAGACATCCAAATGGCCAACAGACACATGAGAAAGTGCTCAACATTGCTCGGCATCAGGGAAATCCAAATCAAAACCTCAGTGAGATACCACCTCACACCAGTCAGAATGGCTAAAATTAACAAGTAGGAAACCACAGATGTTGGCAGGGATGCAGAGAAAGGGGAACCCTCCTACACTGTTGGTGGGAATGCAAGCTGGTGCAACCACTCTGGAAAACAGTATGGAGGTTCCTCAAAAAGTTGAAAATAGAGCTACCACACGATCCAGCAATTGCACTACTGGGTATTTACCCCAAAGATACAAATGTAGGGATCTGAAGGGGTATGTGCACCCTGATGTTTATAGCAGCAATGTCCACAATAGCCAAACTGTGGAAAGAGCCAAGATGTCCACTGACAGATGAATGGATAAAGAAGATGTGGTATACATATACCATGGAATATTATGCAGCCATCAAAAGGAATGAGATCTTGCCATTTGCAATGACGTGGATGGAACTGGAGGGTGTTATGCTGAGCGAAATAAGTCAATCAGAGAAAGACACGTATCATATGACCTCACTGATATGGGAAATTCTTAATCTCAGGAAACAAACTGAGGGTTGCTGGAGTGGGGGGTGGGGTGGGAGGGATGGGGTGGCTGGTGAAAGACATTGGGGAGGGTAGGTGCTATGGTGAGCGCTGTGAATTGTGCAAGACTGTTGAATCACAGATGTGTACCTCTGAAACAAATAATGCAATAGATGTTAAGAAAAAAAAAATAAGATAGCAGGAGGGGAAGAATGAAGGGGGGGAAATCGGAGGGGGAGACGAACCATGAGAGACGATGGACTCTGAAAAACAAACTGAGGGTTCTAGAGGGGAGAGGGGTGGGAGGATGGGTTAGCCTGGTGGTGGGTATTGAGGAGGGCACGTTCTGCATGGAGCACTGGGTGTTACGCACAAACAATGAATCATGGAACACTACATCAAAAACTAATGATGTAATGTATGGTGATTAACATAACAATAATAAAAAAAAAGAAACAAGGGTCTTCTGAGCTGCTGGGTAGACCTTACATGTTTCCCGAGCCCTCCAGAAATGTGTGAGATTCACCTCCGTGCTAACTCTGGATCCCGTGGAGGCATTTCTGCCACACTCTTTCCCAAGACACTTGAGAAACACACAGGATGCCCAGCCGTGGGTTTGAGTAACTATTTGCTCTCTGAGCCTCTGCCCTGAGGTCCCACCGTCACCACTTCCAGGCTCTTGGTGCTTCTGACGCAAGCTGAAGACCACAGCCCGAGGTGTGAGTGGATAAGCATGAAATGACTAGCTGCAAGCCTGAGTTCCTGTCTGCTGAGCTCTGGAAAATGCAAACTTCACAGACCATTTCTTTCTCTGGGGCCTGCCCAGCTCCTCCCAAGTCCTGGCATTCAACAGTCCAAGAGTAGTAATAGTAACTAATAATAGAAATCACTTCCAATCATAACACGTGGTCTGATCTTACTGTAGAGTCATAGGGATTAAAATACTCTCTGTATGAAAGAAACTGTTTGTCTCACGATTCGACCTTTGACAAACACAGCTCCTAGGTCCCCAGCCATCTCCCTGGGCTGGCCTGTGCATCCGTGGAAAGACCAGTCTGTGCATAACTTACACGGGCCCCTGCCCCTAACACAACTTGTCATCTTACTCCCCACCCTCCTCCCACCTGCACCATTTCCCCCCACCAAAACTTGCACATGAGCTTGTTTCTCCCCTGGTCAAAAGCCATGAGTGGGCTCCCCATTTTAGGTAATAACATCCAAACCACTTTGGCACTAAATGCCCCAAACTCTATACCAATCTTATATGTTAGCCCTACTCCCCCATCCAGAATCCCATGCTCTAATCAAAATTATCCATTCATTTTCCCTGAACACATTTTTAAATTGAATTAACATTAAAGTAAAATGCAGTGAAGTACACAGATCCTCAGGATACCATCGGATGAATTCTGATAAATGTACACAACCATATTACCACCCCCTCAGTATGTCTGTAACTCAGAAATTTCCCTCATGTTCCCTTACAGTCAATTCTCCCCCCTATAGGCAACCACTTTCCTGATTTCTGTCTCCATAGATTAGTTTGCCTGCCTTGAACTTTATATAAAGGAATCACACAGTATGTCCTCTTTCGTGTCTGGCTTCCTCTATATAACATAATGTTTTTATATTTACACATACTATCACAGGTATCGGTAATTTGTTCTTTATTTGTTAATGATGGCCAAAAGTATTCCATAGTATGAATTTGCCACTATGTTTTTATTCATTCACGTATTGGCAGATACTTGGACTGTTGGCAGTTTCCGCCATTACAAATAAAACTGCTATGAACGCTCCAGCAGAAGTCTTATTGTGGACATTTGTTTTCCTTTCTCTTAGGTAACTACCAGTGGAATTGCTGGAACACAGGATGGGTGCATTTTTAAGTTTGTTAGAAGCTGTTAAGCTGTTTTCTGGGATGGTTGCACTGTTTTACCCTCCCACTACCAACATACGAGATTGAACACCCTCTTCATGTTCTTGCCTCTGAGTCTTGTTTTCACGACTTCCTATACCTGGAAAGTCCCATGGCTACTGCCTGGCTCTTCTCCCATAAGTCACCTCTATTAAGCCACCTAATGTCTGTAACAAATAGTCCCAAACTGTATAATACCTTAAACTCAATGGTGTTTCCTTCTCATTCACATAATGTCCAAGGTAGTTTTATGTCAGAACTGCCATCCCCAAAGAAGGACATCTCCAAAGAAGGCTTACAACGTGACCCTGTGCATCACCATTTAGTCAATGGATGGAGAATGAGAGGACGGAGAAAGAACCTTTTTCTTTACTGACTTGGCCCAGGGGTAGCCATCATCCCTTTGGCTCATGTCTCACTGCTGAGAACTAGTCCCAGGCCTCCCCTACATGCGTGGAAGGCTGTGAAATGGACACGCCAGCCAGACAGTGCTTACCAACCACAAGTCTGCACCATGGAAGGGGGGACACAAGTCTCTGGTGTACACTTGGCCATCTCCACCACACCAGCGGTTAAAGTCTTACCCTCCCTTCCAATCTGACTGTCTCCATTGAAACTGTCCCACAATCCGTGTGGAATTAATCCCTCCTTCCTCCATACTCCCGTCACACTTGCAGTCCCTCTAAGTACAGCCCTTAAGATCCGCCTTCGTTAGTCATTAGTTAGTTCCATGTTTTGCCCACTAGATGGCGACGCCCTGGAGGGTGCTGGCCATCTTGGATCCCTGTGTTTGGCACTCAGCGATGCCTCCCTAAGTATTTGCTGGTAGAGACATATGGCACCCACCAACTCCTCCTCTTGGACACACGACTTGTCTACAGTCCTCAAATCCCCAGCATCTAGCTGAGGCCCTGTGACTCCCCTGGCCAGCGCAACCCGAGCCACAGCAACCTGGCCACCTCCCGGTTGATGCAATAGGAGTGGGAATGCTTCCCTATATTCTAGATCTCTCTTCCCTTGCCTGGCAGTGGGATGTGGAGGCTCCAGTAGAGGACCCAAGACCTGACCCAAGCCAAACCCCTCTGCTGACCCCACGGCTGGGATCAGGCATCATTTGTTAATCAGTCAGCCTACCCTGACTAACACACTCACAATATGTCAACTGCAGCCGCCAAACTCAGGGACCTCAACCAGTTTCCTTGTCTTTCCATTTCCTTTCACTACTTCTCATGACGGGCCAATAATCTGACACCCAGCCCCATGCTAGTGTGGGACGCCAGTGTCTAGGTAAAGAGAGCTCTTACAGTTTAAGTTTAGCTCTGGTTTTGTAGTTCAACCTGCTAATAACTCCACTGAGTCTTAAATGTACTTCTCTTGTGTACCCCACTTGACTAGAAGCTCTTAAGAGTTAGGTACGAATTCTTCCTCTGTACTCTAAGTACATCACTATTCATTCACTTAGGAAATATTTACTGAGGGCCTACTGTGTGTCACTTACTAGTCTAGGCATCGAAGATAGAAGAGCAGAGAAAACAGACCAAGTCTCTGTCCTCAGGGAACTTACGTTATATTGGGAGAGATGGTAATAAACAAGTGTGATGATTGGGAAAAAAACTGGAACAACAGAAATCCAGTCACATAGCCTCATGTCTTTGATTCCCAGCTCCTGGCACAGGAGCACTTTCACATTTATTTGAGTCAATAATTGATTAAAAGACAGACATTAATCAATTTGGATCCCCAAACACAGGGATCCAAGATGGCCAGCACCCTCCAGGACGTCCCAGAGCTGTGGGATCCATGAGCATGGGGCACCCCTCTAGCTTCAGCCTCTAGCACAGTGCAGGCGCAGAGTGAACACTCCATAAATAGTTCCTGCATCAGAAATAAAAGGAATGGGGGCGCCTGGGGGGTGCAGTCGGTTAAGCGTCTGTCTTCAGCTCAGGTCATAATCCTGGGGTCCTGGGATCGAGCCCCACGTTGGGATCCCTGCTCAGTGGGGAGCCTGCTTCTCCCTCTTCTCCCTACCTGTACTCTCTCTCGCTATCTCTGTCTCTCTCTCTCAAATAAATAAATAAAATTTTTTTAAAAAAAAAAGGAAGAAAGAAAAGGAATGATGATGGCAGTATCTACGACCTGCTGAGAGCTGATTATTTTCCAGGCACCATGCAAAATGTTTGCGGGCATTATCTCATTCAATCCTTACACCACCCCTGCAAAGTAGCTATTATTATGTCCTGAGGGAAGTGGGGTCCAGAGAGGTTACGTGACCGGCTCAGTGTCACATGGCAAGCAGTGGGTACGGACCCAATATTAGAATTCCCACACTTGGCTCAAGACCACACTGTGCCACGCAACAAGCAGTGCTTTCATATGGCTCATATATTCTTTCTCCACAACGAGGAGCAACCGCTACGGGCTACCATCTCTGTGAGCCAGAAAATTCATCCCCTCCCACACTTTGCCCTGGCCAGCTCGGGCGGCCTTCCCCGGCAGATGGAAGATGCGCGCTTGTGGTAATTACAGACCGCGTTGTCCTTTTCATTTATGTCTTCACAATCCAGCTTGACATTGTGTCATAAAAGTTTATGTACTGTGTTCTCTCCGCTCCTTACTAATATTCTCTGGCATTCTCCCTGGCCATCCAGAATCAATACTATCACTCCTCTCTCAATAAAGTAGGGAGCTATGAACAAGGCCCAAGTGTGCACAATGGCTATTTGCAGCAATTAGACGTCATGCTGAGAAATGGCCACACTGAAAGAGAGTGGGCCAGATCTAAGGACCAGCGCATCTCTAATGTCCCTCACTGGGGACCCTGGAAATTGGACTGCTTAACAAATTACGCTCTCTCCTCTCACCTCTTCTCCTTCTCACACTCTCTGTGTCTCTTTCTTCCTCACAAGAGATAAGGAGAGAGAAGTGCATTCAAATTAGGGACCCCAGCAATAGATTTTTACTTGCAGTTGGTGGATTGTAATCAATGTTAATTAACCAGATTCTTTTTCAGCGGAGGCTGGGACAGGAGAGTAACTGCACAATATTTTTGACCAAGACAACAGATATTAATGGGCTTTGGTACGATCAGAGAGCAGGAGGGAGAGGGAAGGCAGGTGCTGAGAGGCTCAGGAGGAGAGAACAGGTGCACAGGAAGAGGAGAGACTTGAACAGTCTCAAGGTGGTCCTATCTGTAGGTTCTGGTAGTCTGGAGGCTCAGCCTTTTACAGATCTTCTGCCAAGGAGCAGACGTCCTATCCCGGGCCCAGTGGACTGCATGGGGGACGTTTCCTACATTGTCAACTGTCATGGGCAGCCACCAGGAGGGTGGCAGGTGACTTGGGCCAGGCCCTTCCCATGATGTTAATCACTCGGGACTGTTGCTCATACCTGAACAATGAAGCACAACGAGAAGATGGAGGAATTTAACAATGGAAGGTTTGGGTTTGTGCATTAGAAGGTGGTTCCTGGCTCTGGAACTGTGGGCAAGTTACATAACATCCAGACCCTCCATTCACTCATCTACAGTGGACATGATTACAACTGACCTCATGTAAGACTCAAATAGATTGCATATGGAGGCACATTATGACATGCTATGGGAATGTCAGCAGCGACCACTGTTACAAGTAACAAGGACAATGCCCCAGCGCCTCTGATGGCAACCAGCCAGGGTATGAGATGGGACTGGAGGTTCCCTTCTGATCTCTAATGATGTAGGAGGTTGTTTTGGCTGTTATCTGTGCCGATTTTATTTGAAAAGCTCATATATCTCTAAATAAAATTCTAGCATTGAGGAGAGGACTCCCAAATGGGCTAGTGCTCCTTCTCAATATCCCAGAGAAGTAAAAGAAAGTGATAACAGTTGGAAACACAATACAGCTACCAGAAATCAACCCAAAAGTTGTATTTGCTTTGAAACAGTGCAAGTATTACAAATTTTTGGACAAAATAGAAAATAAAAACAGTAGAAGCCTATGGGTACCATCTCCTTGGGCAACTTACCACGGTCAGGTTCTCTGGGCTTCCCCCAGCACCGTTTTGGTCAAATGGTGCCTCTACTTCCAAGTGAGGCTCCCAAAGCCTTCAATCAGGAGAAGGGCACCAATAATTTTCATGTTCTTCCAGTCAACTGGGGGTGAGGCAGTGTGTTGAGGAACACTAGTAGAAGCTCATAGGCAGGAAAAAGATTTTAATTACCCTGGGTGGCCCCTTGGCCTCTGGGATACAGAAAGTCCCAACTATGGTGATATACACTAGCCCCTTCTTTTCCACACAGGAGTCTACCATTTAGGGAAGGTGAATGAAAGAAGAGGTTGGCAAAATCTCATGAGTTCAATACACTGCTGAGCATCCAGCACAAGGGAGAACTCCCCTAGCACACACAGGAGACTCAGAACGTCTCTGCCCTCAAGTTGCTCACAGAATAGGGGGGTTGGCTGGAGGGAGCCAAATTAAGAGATGCTCACCATGCAGGGCATGGGGGAGCACAGAAGAGGGCTGCATTCCCTAGCTGGGGCTCTAAAGAAAGGACATTCTCAGGGAAGAGAAGGACAAAAGAGCAGAAGGGAAAATGAACCGAGGAAACAAGAAAGGGAGGGAAAATCAGGAGAGAGCAGGGAAAAGAAATGATTACCTCACCCCAGGATTTATATACTAAGCTCATATGCAAATCTTGCCTCATTGATCTGTGACTTCAGTGAATAAAACTGCCTTTTCTGGGGCTATTGATTGTGAAGCAAGCTGAGAAGGCCAGGTCAGTCCTGAACAGACCTGGGGGCAGGGGGGAGCTCACAGTGGGTGGGCTTTGCACTTAATTAGGGAAGAGCAATTGCCCACTGTGACCTAAGGCACATCCTTGTGGAAGGAGGTATCTCCAATAGTCCCCCCCCCAAAAAAACCCACTGTATTTTGGCAAACAGGACCATGTCCACCATCCCAGAGCCCTAGAGCAGGGGCCTCTCTGGGCCTGGTCTAAGGGCAGGGGGCCTGGTACATCTTCAGGGAGATTGATCTCCAGAAACTAGTGGGATTCAACATCAACCCTCGAGAGTCTGAGCTTTGAGTATGGGCAAATCTGAACAGTTGGGGAAAGTGGGACAAGCTTCCACATGGTGCTCCTGGGAGCAACGGTGGAGAGATGGGAATGCCAGAAGCCCCTTCACCAGCCCTGCAGCAAACATTCCCCAGAGCTGGGTCAGCCTGGAGGGCTGGGCATATGGAGCTCCACAGGGAGATGTAGCCTTAACACAACAGAGGCTGAGAACAAGAACACGATAATGAAAATCCTGTCACTCTCCTGCTGAAAATTTTTCCAGTGGAAAGCTATGAAAAGTTATTGACTCATTTTTCAGAGCTTTGTCTCTTCACTGTTAGCAAAGGAGGTCTTTCAGTTACACCTGATGTTATCAATCTTGGATGTGAGCGTAGAGGGTAGAGACCTCACCCAGATCCTACAACGGATGCAGAAGCATAAAGCTGACCAATCATCCCAGCCAGCCTGAAAATATTGAAAATCTTGTGTCCTGGGAAACCCCTTAACTATGGACATTCCAGGTCAGTTGTCAAGCGACTACCAAGGCCCCACGCAGGGCCATCTGAAGGGCCATCTTAGCCCCAGTGAGGCTCTCCTTGGGCCCACTTCACAGCCCAGCCCCTTCCTCTGACCAGTCTCCCAGCCCTCCACTTCCAAAGGGCTAAATAAATCCCAAGGTTCCCTCCCTAACAAACACCCAGAACTCTGCCTCAGAGGCTGCATCCTGAGACCTCTACTGAAATTTCCATGAAGTAATAAGAAAGAAAGAGAGAAATGTGATGCATGAAATCGTGACCTCCCCTCCTAAGAAGATGAACTGAAGTCCTAACCTCCCCACTCCTGACACTTCAGAATGTGGCCTTATTTGGAAATAGAGGCTTTGTAGGTATACTTAGTGAAGTCAGATGAGGTCATGCAGGAGTAGGGTGGGCCAATCCAATAGGACTTTGTCCTTTCAAGGAGAGAGGGGCACAGAGGTGATAATGCCATGTGAAGACACTGAGACACGAGAGAGAAGACGAAGGCAGGCACTGAGTCAGGCGGCTACAGACCAAGGCATGCCTGAAGCTGCCAGACACTGGAAGAGAAAGGGACAGATCCTCCCTCAGAAGCTTCAGGGGGAGCCTGCTTCTGCCAACGTGTTCATTGCTGACTTCCAACTTCCCAAACTGTGAGAGAATGTATTTCTGTTGCTTTACGTCATGCAGTGTGTGGTACTTTGTTACACCAGCCCCAGGAAACTAATAAACAATGTTAGAAGGCAAAGAAGACAAGAAGAAGGGCCACAGAAACAATGGAAGAACTCTCCTTGTTGAAGCCAAGGGCTATGGACCCCTCCTGAGGGAAGTCAGGAAGTTAGCCTGGGGTAGGGGAGAAGAACAGTTCAGGCTTGGACCCATTCCAACAAGCCCTGGAAAATACCAGAGGCCAGGAGAGAGTCCAGCGTGGGGCCAGGGCCTGGGGGTCCTTGTCTTGTAGGAGTATTAAAGCTGTGGAGACAAGCAAGCCCAGCAGAGAGGATGTGGAGAGAGGCAGAGGGCTTAGGGCTGACGCTTGGGAAGCCATCACATTCGAGGACTGGGAGAGAAAGAGGGATCTGGAAGATCCTGACAGGAGAGCAAGAGAAAAGCAAGAGAAGGAGATCATGGAGGGAGGCAGGAGAGGAGAGATCCAGATTAGGGAAGGCGAGCTGAGCAAGAACCAGGCGGTGACAAGTGGATTCAGTGCTCCCCTGCCTCAAAGGCTCATTACACACCTCTTCATTAGGCATTGTGTAGGATCAGTGAATACAACAGACAGCAGGACTTACCTGCCCTCACGATGCTTGCAGTCTTGGAGAGAAGACAGAGGACTTGGGGCAGACAGGGCTTCTCAAACTCTGTGGTGAAGAACAAGTTGTCATTTTCTTTGTGGATTGATACCAAGTCACGTAAATGTCAAGTCACTATAAAAGTCATGAACACTTCCATTTCTGTACTTGCCTGCTCACAGACTGACACTGACTGCCTACCACATCCTGAGCAGCATGGCTGACAGAGATGATGATTGCCTACCAAACAGCTCCTCTCTTTTCCTATTCCACCAAAGGCATCCAGTGTTGCTCAGGGAGCTACAAGACTACATTTCCCAGCTAAAGATAGGCAAGTAGACAGCTTCTGGTAGAGCTTATAGAAAAGTTCCATAAAGGGAACAGATTCATCTGGTGACATTCTCTTCAGTTCCTGCCCCCTTCATGGATGTGATGCTTGCATTCCAGCAGCCATCTTGCAACCATGAGGCAACACTTGGAGCAAAAAACTTGAAGGACCTAGGTCTCTGCTGATCATAAAGCTACTACACCAGCTCAGGACAGCCTATCTCCAAATTTCCCCTTACAGGGAAAGAAAATTAAACTTTTATCTTGTTTACACTGCAATTTGGGACCATCATCAAGTATATTTTTCATCTGTGTCGTGAGTTAACAGGCATTTACCATGTAGGGTGGTAAATACTATTACCACAACAATTAGGGAAGGACAATTACTATGGAATCCAGAGAAATTGCCTCTAACACAGCTTGGAGGGAGGGTTGGGGAGAGCTCTCTGAAAGAAAGAAACAATGGCAGAATAAAATCCTAAAGGAGAAGTAGGGAAAGGGATTAATGGGGGAAAGGAGCTTCCCAAGGCCCCACATTAAATCCAGTTTATGCAAAGACCAGGAGATGAGAGGGAATGGGGCCACAGGAAGAACTCCAAGTAGTTCAGTGTGGCTGGAGCAAGAATGCAAAGAGGGCATGGGAAGGGAAGAAAGTGCGTGGTCTGCCTCAGGGCTGTGGCTGCCAAGTGGTAGAACTTGGTTGTCACATGAACAAAAGGCAGACACCTGACCTTCTAGAAGCTTCTCTCCCAGCCGAACTCAAGAGAGAAACTTTCAGGAGACAGTGTTATGTGCTAGAAATCAGACAGCACTGAGCAGTCTTGAGCCTGTCTCTGATGAGGGAAATCCTGCTCGGTTGAGCCAAGTCGCTCACCCCTTGGTTCCCATTCCCAAATCTGCAAAACAGGCTTCACGACACCATGCCATCAACCTCACAAGGGCTCTGTGAATACAGGCTGTGATATCCTACAAGGAAGGAACGTAAAGATGCCATGTTCAAGCCTCTCATTTTACTGGTAAGGCACAGGAGGCCCAGAGAAGTCATCCCAGTTACATGGAGACAGCTGAGCCTGGAATTTAGCTCTTCCAGCGATCAGGCTGTTTTTCTTTTCCTGCAAAGAGCTGAGTGTTATGCACATGAAGTGGATGGTTATTGTTCCTGCCAAAGGGAACACAGCAGAGCAAGATGATAGTTTCTTATTTCAAGAAACCTAGTACTTGAAGGTGCTTGGAATAACACATACTTTTGAAACTAACTAAATATTTGGAGTGTGTCTTCCCATCCTTCCTTTCTGCTCTAAAAGCAAAAATAAGTGTCTGTAATTTGGTGAGGGGAATTGAATTAGATAAAAGGGAAAATCGAATTCAGTAACCACAGATGTGAAAGTGCCCCCTCCCAAAGTATTTAGACCAGATTCACATCTTTGGAGGTAACTCTTAAGTTTCCACTGAATCACTGAGAAAACACAGCCAACCCCCTTTGGTGACTTCACAGTGGCTCTCTGAAAAGGTCACTGTAATCCATCCTCTTCATTCCATAAACTAGCATCTCTGAAAGCCCTGTTGGGATGACCATTATTTGGGGGACTACAGAGAAGATTCATAACCAAATGAAATAATATTACAGTAATAACTGTTACTTATGGAAAGTTTGCCTGTATTGGGCTTCATGCTTATAATAACCCTGAGGTATGAGAACTGCTGTCCCCATTTTCTGGATGAGGAAACCAGGCCTGGACCCTCCACTGACTTCCTTCCCATCCAATCAATTACCAAGCCCTGCTGAATCACACCGTCTCTTCCATGGGTCTTAGTCTTCCCAGTGCTTCCTGGAAAGCCCGGTGCCTTCCACTCGCTTCTTCCCAGATGTTCTTGTCTGGGAACATCACCCTCCATTCCCAGATATGTGTGGAATATTCTCAGGTATCATGGCATCACTGCAAACTCAACAGAACTTGTGTTCCCTTGAAAACTCCCCATTTATTTGAACTTTTCTGAGTCGATTGCCCAAGACTGAACCATACATACATTCTCCATTTTACCCAAAGAGGTCTATTTACAAACTCCTGAATGTACCTTGTATTTATTTCCCACCCTTGCTCATGCTGTTCCCTCCCTCAGGCTCCACTAAAATGCCACCTTTTCTCTGAAATCTTCCCTGATCTTCCCAAGAAGGTGCTTCGGCATGTGCAAAAAAATAAACAAACAAGGATGTTCACTACAATGCTGTTTCTAATCGAGTGAAAAATCTCAGAAGATTGGATCCAACTGTTGATTAGTAACAGACATTAGGGTGTACACATACAATGAAATATTATACAGTCAGTGAAAATAAAACAAGGATAAGATATATCTACATGTACTGATAAGGGTTAGAGAACAATATGTATAATATGGTCCCAGTACATAAAAATGTTCTGTATGGGGGCACCTGGGTGGCTCAGTCAGTTAAGTGCCCACCTTTGGCTCAGGTCATGATCCCCAGGTCCTGGGATTGAGCCCTACATTGGGCTCCTTGCTCGGCGGGGAGACTGCTTCTCCCTCTCCCTCTCACCATCACCCTGCTCATGATCTTTCTCTGTCACTTTCTCTTTCAAATAATAAGTAAAATCTTTAAAAACCAAAGTTTCTGTATGCATAAAAATTCTGAAAGGCTACAACAAAATTCTTAATAGTGCCTATCTCTGGGATTAGAGATGGAGAAGTGGAAAACTTTACTTTTTACTAAATACGTTCCTAACTTATATTTTTATGGCAGTGTATTACTTTTATAATACCAAACTTACCCATTTTGGGAAAAAAAAAATTTCTCTTTTGAATTGCTTATAGCCCATAGTCGGCATCAATAAGGCTTGGAGGGTCTGGATATGTCTTACACATCTTTTATCCCCTAGGGCATGCAGCACACTGCCTCACATGTCAAAAGTTGTCTTAAGGGACGCCTGGGTGGCTCAGTCGGTTAAGCGTCTGCCTTCGGCTCAGGTCATGATCCCAGGGTCCTGGGATCGAGTCCCACATCGGGCTCTCTGCTCCGCAGGGAGCCTGCTTCTCCCTCTGCCTCTGTCTCTCTCTCTGTCTCTCATGAATAAATAAATAAAATCTTTAAAAAAAAAAAAAAAAAAAAAAAAAAAAAAAAAAAAAAAAAAAAAAAAGTTGTCTTAAATTGGGATATTTTCATTGGGTATAAAGCACTGACACAGAAGATTAAATTTAAGAGCCCTGCTTCCTGGCATTTCCTCATATATATTGTGGATGTTCCTGACACATAAACACACACATAATTCACCACCACCACCTTCACACTCACGAGTAGAAACTAAACAAGGCAAAGAATGCATAACCATTCCAAAGGGAAAACCCGTTCATCAGATTTGGAGAGAGAAGCTAGACCACTCAGAGATCTCAAATAAGGGGGAATAAATGAGGACGAATTTGTTGACTCTTACCCAATCCCTGTTTTCTCATGGTTTTAAGGTTTTAAAATGTCTCTGGGAGATACTGTATTATAACCAGGGTCAAAATCTATCACCAAGATAAAAGAAATGGTTTAAAGTGTCAGTTAAGGGATGGGAATGATAGGCTTCTGTACTTACCTCTCCCTGCTTGTTTGTTTGTTGGGAGCCAGTGTAAATAATTTAAACTGCTGAGTTATATTCTTCAATATCAGTCACCGTGGTAAGGTGTGAAACCCAGGCAGCTGGAGTGTCTTGTCAAAGGACCTTCTTAAGGACAGGAAACTGGGAGCCAAGTGCCCTTTCAACAGACAGTAACTGTGACTGCAGGATTCTTTGGAGACCTGGGGACATACCAGAAGCAGAGCTTCAAAAATAGAAATAGAAATGTCTGGCAGACTGAAAAAGAAAACCGGGCTCCAAAATTACCCACAGATAATAGCAACGTGGTCTCAATGGCTGGATGCAGATATTAGTGTGTGTTGTCACCTCCAAAACCAGCCCTCCCGCCCCAAAAGATATTTTTAAATGTTAGTTCGACCTCCACCACACTCGTTCTTGAGAGGTGTGAGTTCACCAAAATCGCCTTGTGGGTTTGTGATCTGTGGGGAGACAACACTTAAATATTCTCATCCATTAATCATAAGCCTTATTGATGCCGACTCTGTGCGTGTCAGGGTAGAGGGTAGAAAAGAAGAAAGTGAGAACCTCCACCATCAAGGAACTGAGACAAACATGCAAGAGTTACAACTACAAACTTAGGTAGGGTTCATGCTGTGTAGGGTTTCAGGGGATTTGTTGACCGGAAAATTTTTAGGTGCCTCTTAAGAGCCTTGCAAATGCAGAGAACCCTGTGAGACACCAAAGAAATATGAGATGAGACTCAGATGCTGTTCTCCAGGACCTTAGTATCTTCTTGGGGAGTGCAAGACTTTTAATGGGAAACAGTGTGAGAACAACAGTATTGAATAAAATACTGAATCATGAAGTACAAAGAGAAGTGATAAATTGAGGGTTAAGCGAAAGGACAAAAAGTAGTTGAAGGCTTCAGTTTGATTCCATTCTTTTTTTTTTTTTTTTTAAAGATTTTACTTATTTATTCATGAGAGAGAAAGAGAGAGAGGCAGAGGAAGAAGCAGGCTCCCCGCAGAGTGGGGAGCCCGATGCGGGACTCGATCCCAGGACCCCGGGATCATGACCTGAGCCGAAGGCAGACGCTTAACCATCTGAGCCACCCAGGCGCCCAGTTTGATTCAATTCTACACACATTTATGGAACTCCTTACTATGTAGCAGGCATTAGGTAGACACTTGGGAGAGGAGACTAATACGACAATTTTGGACAAAATAGATTTCTTCCCCTCAAAGAACCAAGAGTTTAGTAAGATAGACAAGACATATGTAAGTAAATACAACTAATATCAGATGCTGTCAGTTGGACTTAGTATGTCTGGGCCTTACCCACACAGTCCAAACACAGATGGATAATGAGTTCCAAATCACTTAGGAAGATTTTGGCAATGAAGAAAGAGGAGGAGGAGGAGAAGGAAGAAAGGAAAAAAAAAGAGAGGAACAAGGAGGAGGAAGGAAAGGAGGGAAAAGAAAAAGGAGGAGGAGAAAAAGAAGGAAAAGAGAAGGGGAGGGAAGACCTTGAATCAGAATGGCTTAAACCATAAGAAATTTGCCATTCACATAACTTCAAGTCCAGAGGTAAGATGATCCCAGGCAGACGTTACTTCCAACTCTCTGCCCTACTGTCCTCACTATTAGCTTTTTTCCAAAGCTAGTTCCACGTGGCTGCAACAGTTCTAGGCATCTCTTCCAGATGTGACACCAACAAGAAAACAAGGGACAGTGTGTTTAAAGGTTTCTCTCCCAGAAGGCCCCCCCAGCAGACTTTTGCTCCCATCACATTGGCCAAAGTCAATGTAGCTCTGGAGCCATGACCTATATAGTCATCTGCCAGGAGCTGGACCCTGTGCTAGACATTATACGTAAGACCAAGTCTCTCATTCACAACATGAGGAAACAATAACATAATAGTCAGATACAGCACCGTGAGCTCTCAGAACACTTAAGAGTACAGGGCACCTATGTGGCTCAGTCAGTTAGGCGTCCAACTCTTGGTTTCTGCTCAGGTCATGATTTCATGGGTTATGCGAGAGAGCCCCAAGTTGGGCTCCACACTCAGCAGGGAGTCTACTTGAAGATTCTCTCCCTCTGCCCCTCCCCCTGCTCACTCTCTCTCAAACAAATAAATCTTTTTTTAAAAAAAAGAGTGGTATTAGGCGGGGGTGGGGAGTGGAAGAATGAAGAAGAAAACTCATGGAACAGTAAAAGTAACTGGCAGAAGAGGAGGGGGTCATAGGCAGTGAGAGAAGTAATTTCCCAGACTAGAGGCAGAATCTGAGTCTTGACCAGCTCGTGGTCTAGGCACTGCGATAGTGCGATATTCCCAGTGTCTGGTGAACTGGCTGGAAAATATTAACCCTTCAGTAAATGCCTAAACACCTGAGTGAATTAATGAGTGTGGAGTCTGAAAATTAGCAGGCAGTTGTGAACTTCTGGTGGGAAGCCTGGGGTCCTTCTTGCTGTGCACAGGAGTTAGAATTTCATTTTGAAGACCATGGGAAGCTGCAGGATGCTTTAAGTGCAAGGATGGCATGATCACATTTTGGTTTTGTCAAAGACCATTCTCACTGGAGTATGGTCAAAGAAAGACTAGAAGCAAAAAAAAAAAAAAAAGACTAGAAGCAGCACGACAGGTGAGCAAGAGTCTGCACAATAATAAAATCCAAAGCAGATCAGAGACCAATCACCACCACCTAATGGTGAGTCTACCACACAGAAAAACCTGGATCTCTCTTCTTAGCCTTGCAGCTGCTTGGGTGTCGTTGCAACATTTATGACCTAGCATTCTCTTAAAAGAGAACCCTCTTGCTACTTAAAACAGACAAAAAGCCTATTATTAGTCGACCAGCTTCTGGAACAAGAGATTATATATATCAGGACTTTTTAAGGTGTGATTTCTTTCAAGTACCTATAGAGATGGAGCATGGGATTAGCCAAGAGATTTCCTGCCTCCATAAAGGACTCAGCCCATCAGCTCTTCCCTGCCTGCTTCCTGTGGGCCCAGCACAGCTCACTCCCAAAGACCAACTGCTATGGGCTGTCACTGCCCATCTATTTAAAAAAAAAAAAAAAAAGGCAAGGGGGCGGAATCAAAACCTGATTTAGCCTCAGGGAGTTGTTGAGGGTGAAGAACATTCTGTCTGCTAGGTGCTCTGAACTCTTCAAAAGAGTGAAGAAGGTGTATTATTCATGCAAGACAGTGTTTTTCACTCTCCTCACTGGGGAGTGGAGAAGACAGCACCGTCCCCACCCTTCTACCCTACCCCTCACCCCCGCACACTCTGGGCCCAAGCCCAGCCTTGGAGACATGGGGGGAGGCAGGCAGGGAGGGGGCACGTTGCCCGCAGCCCAGCCCTGAGAGAAGAGAACCTGTGGCAGGTGCACGGTAGGCAGTCCCAGAGCAAGCACCCGGCTCCCGGCCAGCTGTGGTCTGGACCAGGCTCAGAGGCTGCCTGCTCCCACCCAGCTCCCCTCCAGGGCAGAGACCCTCCCACGGCCGCCCCCTCCACCTTCACAGAAGCCCCATCTCAAACCCAAGGTCAGAACTTGAAGCCCATTAATAATGAATCACTGGGACTAGAATTTGGTTCAGCCAATGCACATTTGTCGGGGCAATAATCAGGGTTTTTATCCATCTTGCACATTGGCCTGTTTTTCCTTTTGGCTACAGTCGCCACCTGAAGAGGATTAGAGAAAGCAAAATATTGCAATTCACTGGAGATCACATTTCCCTCTCCTTACCCTTTACCTCACTTGCTGCTGAAAAACAAGGGCTCAGAAAGGCTACCCTGGTGCTCTGGAGCCGGGGGCGGGGGTGGGGGGGCACAGAGGAGCTGATGGGGCCGTGCCGGGTGGCGCAGGCTCAGCCCCACCTGCTCAGGCCGCCCGCTTCCCTGGCTGGTGTCGGGGAGCTCGCTCCGCCACATCAGCCCAGAGCTTCGTCATGCATGCAGCCAAATGAGGGCTAGGCTTCCAGAAGCCCATGCAGGGGCCAAGAGAGTCGATGTTTTTGCCTTGAGGCAAAGACCTCTGGGTGAAAAATGTCCTTGGAGAGAAGCTGGCTGTGTCTTATGTTTTTCCAGAGGGGAGCAAAATGTCCAATGTCCTGGGGCGCCTGAGTGGCTCAGTCGTTAAGCGTCTGCCTTCGGCTCAGGTCATGATCCCAGGGTCCTGGGATCGAGCCCCCATCGGGCTCCCTGCTCCGCGGGAAGCCTGCTACTCCCTCTCCCCCTGCTTGTGTTCCCTCTCTCGTTGTCTCTGTCAAATAAATAAATAAAATCTTTTAAAAAAAAAAAAAAGGTCCAATGTCCTCACTTGTGCTGACAACCGGACGACAACGGGTCTCCAGTGCCACGACAAGCCACCTCTCACACTCGCACACCCAAGCACGGCCCACCCCCCGCCTTCCTGATGAGGGAGAGGAATTTGATGATCTGTTTTTGTGGGCGCCCCAGAAGGGTTTGGGGGCATTTACCAGTTTGTTTCTTCTCCGGGACAATTGTTGGATCTGCTCAGAAGGGAGCCTTGCTGGGATATTCAATATCATGCATTTGTTGCTTTAAAAATACCAGTGCCCCAGCAAGAGGTCATGTACTTCTTATTGGCACATGGCCCCAGACGCGGTGTTTTCTTTGTCTTGGAGAATCGCTTAGGTTTAATGGGTGTTGCATACAAAGAATGATGGGAATTTGGTGACCACTTAAAAAAAAAAACCAAAAACAGGAGAAATCAAACAAAAACAGGCCATCCTCAGTTCTTGCCCAGGACCCTGATGAGCCACTCAAAACAGTTCTCCTCCTCCCTCAGGAAAGCCTTTGGTGGCACCAAGGACCTCGGGGTGTCTTTGGTGCGATGGAAGCCATTCTGTAATGCCCAGGGCCTCATCTTCTCTCCATGGGCCCCAGGAGCAATTTCCCTCCACCTGTCCCATGGGCTGTCTTCGGCTCACCCTCACCAATCCCATTCCAGGGTCCCGTGAACTCCAGGAAGCGATTTCAACGTGGTCATTTCCTGGAGAACCCCCACAGAGGCAGGAAGCTCATTCCATGGTGTTTTCTCCTAAGATGTCCTGGCTGATTCTTGCATCTCAGTAAGTCACATTCAATCCAAGAAAACAAGGTAATAATTATTGCAGAAATTGAAGAGTGGGGTGTTCCTAATGATCACTGTTTTCTTTGCCCTCAGGCAACCTGCTCTTCGGGTGCCTGCCGACTGGGGTGGGAGGGCTGTGCCCCTACATTTGAGAGGGGACCGAACATTGAGCCATGAAGGGCCCTGGACATTCCACCCCTGACCTTAGTTTGCCTGGCGTATACACACTATTTTTCTTTTCTTTTTGGCTTTTCAAGGCAATCCTGGAAGCAAATCATTCAGCAAGGTCTGCGTCTCCTCCCAGTCCAAGTTCCTTAAGGAAAGGGGCCTGGCCTGGTTCACCTCTGTATTCCTAGCACTGGGCATCCCACAAATATAATGATAGTATTAGCTACCACTTAGTGAGTACTTTACCTTGCACCGAGCTCTTTGTAAATATTATCTCTTGCTATTAAATATGCTGGATTGAATTTAACTGACTCACAGAGCAGAAATGGCACTTATTTAAGGGGCATGATGGTAACCCAGATGTGGAATCTGAGAGACTTCCACTCAAATCCTGACTTTGTCACACATCGGTCACTTGAAATTTGAAACTCTGGGCCTGAGTTTTCTCATGTCTAAATTCGAGGAAATAATAGCCACCCTGCCTGCTCCATAGAGCTGTTGGGAAGAAAATACAAAGAAATATTTGTGAGATATTTCTTTGTAAGCTCGAACATCTTTTAAAAATCGAAATGTCCCTACAAATCTAGTGGTATCAATAGCCAGATTACCACAGTGGGGCTCTCAGAGTTTATGAGGAGGTATGGTATGAGGAGAGGTCATACTTCCCAAAATATCTTCCCCACTGACGATCATAAATTATTCCCTCTCATCTGGCTCATAATTCCCACAACCAGCATGAGTAATAGCGAGGACAGCAAAAAAGGTTGTTGCCAAGTCCCTGGATTAGTTATCTGTTGCTGTGTAACAAATTAGCCCCAAACCAAGAGCACCTGGCAGTCCACAGATCTGTCTCTTGCTTCAACAGTGTTTGGACAGAACAGACCCAGAGACATCAGCCTCCAACCATTTTTCCAGCCATCTTCCTCTGCCACCCTCTGCCTCTGGAACCAGTCAACACCCTATTTTGAGCTTAGTTCCTTATTACCGATCAGCCATGAGCTCCCAGATTCATCAGAATTGCTCCACTGAAGTGGAGGTCACTGTCAGCTGCCTGGTCAACATGCATCTGCTGGCCTCCTACCCTGTACCTCTCTTTGGGCTTCTGTTTCGACCATGACAATGTGGCTCTGGAGGGCGTGAGCCCCTCTTCTGCTAGTTGGCTGAGGAGAAGCGCAAGGGCACTAAGTGTATCTTGAAGATGCAAAACCAGTGCAGCGGCCATGTCCTCTTCCAGAACGGGCAGAAGCCATCCCAAGATGAGTGGGGCAAAATCCTGGACACCATGGAAGCTGCCCTAGTTCTGGAGATGAACCTGAACCAGGCCCTTTCAGATCTGCATGACCTGAGATCTGTCCAGGGAGACCACCATCTCTGTGACTTCCTGCAAAACCACTTCCTGGATAAGGAGGTGAAACTCATCAAGAAGATGAAGACCACCTGACTCACCTCTGCAGGCTGGCTGGCCCCCCAGACAAGGCTGGGCGAGTATCTTTTTGAAGGGTTCACCTTCAAGCACGACTAGGAGCCTCTGAAGCCCAGCAACCTTTGAGGGGCCCCTCTGGCATGTGCCTGAGCCTCTCCCTGCAACCACTAGGAAGATTTTAACTGCCCTGGAGCCCTCTCCCAAGCTGTGGACCAAATGGAAACAAGAAAGCTTTTTGCAGCAAAAAACCCCCAACAAATAAACAAGCAACAACAACAACAACAAAAACAAATTAGTCCAGAACCTAAGTGGCTTAATCAACAATAAACATATCATCTCCCGTAATTTCTGTGGGTCAGGAATTTGGAACAGCTTTGCTCAAGGTTTCCTGTGATGTGTGTAGTTAAGATTTGGGCTGGGATTGCAGTTATCTGAAGGCTATACTAGCCCTGAAGGACTCACATCGAAGATGGTTCACTTACACAGTGCTGGTTGTTGGTAGGAAACCTCCGTTCTCCTTCATATAAGCCTCTCTATGCGCTGCTTAAATGTCCTCACAACATGGTGTCTGGCTTCTCTAGAGTGAGCAGTCCAAATGCAAGAGCAAGGAGGAAGCCACAATGCTTCTTCTGACCCAAGCTTGGAAGTCACAGACTGTCACTTCCATCACATTTGATTATTTTTAGAAAGTAATCGATCATTCAGGCCTACACTCAAGGGGAGAAGAATTAGGCTCCATCTTTTTAAGAGGAAACTTGTCAAAGAATTTTTGGATATATTTTAAAATCATTACTGCCACCGTGAAAATTCATCTGTTATCATGGGGGCCTCTTCTATTGGTGCTCAGCTGGGATAAACAGGAGGGGGTATTAAGGTGGGGACAAGATTCCAGGCCAGAAGAGGTCACAAGTCAGGCACAGAGATGAAGGACTCTGGGCTACCAGGTCATAAAGTACTTTAGGGAGACACATTCATGACCATGGGACATTCTCTTGGAGAGCTTTTGCTTTGGTCTTGCTTAAAGGCTGACCAAAAGTTTTCATCTCAGAACAGTTAGTCTTGGTCTCTCTTATTGAATGGCTTATTCTCCATATTGGCAGGGAGCTTATAGAACCGATACTGGAAGGTTTGACTGGTTTGGGAAATGGAGGCAAAATCTTCTGCTTTGAAAGACATTTTTTCTCCTGATATAGGTCAGTCCTACTTTCTCCTTGGCTTTGGCCCTGACAAGAGTTGATCAAGGGATTAAAGCAGGAGATCATGAACTCAAGAGCCAATAAGGGATAGGCAAAGGGAACCTAACCGATCTAAGAAACAATTAGGAGTGGTAAGCATTGTGGCAGACTGGAAAACAAGCTACAGATAATTTCATACTAGAAAAAGAGAAATATCTGGACCTTTTAAGAATAATTGGACATTGCTTCTGAAATCACACAAATCCTTAGTATTCCAGAAAACCACCGTGATCCATAGGTAAAAATGGATGTTTAAGAGAGTCCATTGAAAAATGGAATTTAGGGATAGTGGAACTCTCAGTGGGCCCACTACATCCATGAAATATTCTTTTGTTATTTTCATAGTTCCTGACAATGTAGTTTGAGTGGATATACTTGGCAACCAGTAGGACCACCACGGTGGTTCCTTGACTTGTAGAAGGAGAGCTTTCAAGATCAGGCAAGGCAAAAGCACCTGCAGCACTCCCTTCTATACCAAAATAATGAACTCAGAGCAGTATCGTATACTTGGGGGACCAGCACAGGTAGTCCACCAACACAGACTTTAAAGTCACAAAGGTGGTGATCCCTCCCACATCTCTTTCACTGGCCTGTTTGGCTCTGCAAAAGATGGAAAATTAGGGGGTACTATTTTAAGTGTTGTTAAGTGATGACTACAATTGAAGCTGCTCTTCTAAAAGTTGTCTCTTCATCCTGTGGGTCTGCTGTATGGCTACTGATCTGGTGAATACATTTTCTCTATTAGAAGTTTGCTTTTACCTGATAGGAATAACAGTACATATTCACCATCCCGGTCTCAGAACTACATTAATTCTTTTGCTTTATGCCGTAATTTAGATCAGAGGGATTTTTTTAATGTAACTTTTTTGATTGGGGTATAATTGAAATATGACATTATATTAGTTTCAGGCATATAACATAATAATTTGACATTTGTATATATTGCAAAAAGAGCACCACAATAAATCCAGTTAGCACGTGTCACCATGGTGTATATTTAACTTTATAAGAAAACAACGAAATGTTTTTCAAAGTGGTTGTACCATCTTACATTCTCATCAAGAACAGATGAAAGTTCCAGTCGCTGCATATCCTCACCAAAATTTGATATTGTCAAGGACTTTAATTTTAGCTCTTGTAACAGGTGTAGAGTAGTCTTTGGTGTGGTTTAAATTTTCAGTCTCTGATAGCTAATGATGCTGAGCATCTTTTAATGGGCTTATTAGTTAATTTTAAAACTTGTGAAGTGTCAGTTAAAATTTTTGCCCCTTTTTAACTAGGTTCTTTTTCTTATTATTGAGCTGTAAAAACTCTCTGTGTTTTCTAGAAACAGAACATTTGTCAGATGCATGTATTGTGAACACTTTCTTTCAGTACCATATTAACCAGTGACTTAGGAAGCAGCACAGGGTGCAATGCATTAACAGTCATTTTTGCCATCAAGGAAATCAAGGCAAATATGGGTTCAGTAACTTTTTTAGCACATAGAAAATAAAAAATAGAATTCAGGAGCCTCCAATATATGCTTGTCAAATGCCAAGTTGCTAATAAATGCAAGAAGGCAAGAAAGTGTTTGAGTTACTGGATTATACTGCCTCCCAAAAAGCAGCATAAATGTTGAGACTGGAATGGTAAACGCCAACTTCTACCAACTCAGAATATCTTTCCTGTTCCATGAAATTGACATCAGGTGAGAGGTTTCTTGCTTTATTTACTTTGTTTTGAAGCAAATGCCAAAGTCTGTAAATTTTCAGCTCAATTTCTTCCCAGCTTCCGAAACTATAGAATACTTTGTGACTGAAGTCAATACTACGGACCCTGAGATTTCCATTCCTTTGTAAATAAAATTGTATTGTTGTGTTATTTTGTATAATACACTATATTTTATATATTTTATATTGAAAGAAACTGTCATAATTAAGAAACTTATCATAATCTTCAGTATATATACATTATATAGAAATGTACTGCATGTACTATATCCTAATGAAATGTGTTCCTTTATAATCGCTCCTTCAACATGCCAGGCCCCATTTTGGTACTCAGTCTGCAAAGATCACTAAGACACAGGTTCCCAATCTTGAGAAACTTACAGCCATGTGGAAAAGATGAAAGTGTTTTTATAAAAATTTTGTTAAAATGCAAAGAGAAGGGACATCTGGGTGGCTCAGTTGGTTAAGCATCTGCCTTCGGCTCAGGCCCTGGATCTCAAGGTCCAGGGATCGAGTCCCACATCGGGCTCCTTGCTCAGCAGGGAGCCTGCTTCTCCCTCTGCCTGCCGCTCCCCCTGCTTGTGCTCTCTCTCTCTCTGACAAATAGATAAAATCTTTTTAAAAATGCAAAAAAATATTGGGTTTGTAAGAAATGTTTTCTAAAATATCTAGGGGGTGAAGAGGCATCATGTCCACACTTACTCTCAAACAGTTCAGAAAAAAATTATATATACATGCATATATCTACATACATGTGTACATGTCTAAACAAATGTGTATACATGTGTGATACACACACACTTGTAGAGAGAAAAAAATAAAGCAAATATGGGAAAACATTAGCATTTGAGGAATCTGGGTAAAGGCTATATAAGCATGCATTCTCCACAAAGCAATATTGCACTCAAAGAAATAAAAATTATTCTTGGAGGCCAAAAAATCTTACTCTTTTTCCATGTAAAGTTCAGATATACAGAGAGTCCATAAACAGGTATATAGTACCTGTGGTATTTAAATTACATGGCAGAAAGCAATTGGGAAAGAAGTATCTGAAAGGCTCTTGGGGAGTGATGAGAAAAAGATTGAGAAATGCTGGTAGACAGGAATTCTTTATGCTCTTTTTGCAACTTTTCTAGAAGTCTAGAATTATTTCGGAACAAAAAATGTAAACATCGCGACGTGCCAGTGCTGAGAAAGTTAGGGGAGCACAGATGAGGTGGCCCTAATTCTGCAGGGGTAGGTGAGGGCAGCTCTGGGTCAGGGAGCATGGGAGGTCCCCACCAGGAAAGTGACATTTGCCCCAAGTCTTGAAGGAGAATGAGGAGTGTGCTGGGTAGATAAGGACATGGCCTAATCCCAACGAACCTCAGAGGAAGATTAAATTCTATATCATTTAGTTACATTGTTTAGCATATTTTACCATATTCTAATGAGATACACAGTGATAAGCCATGTCTTTTCTAAAGGATGACTTGCAATTAAATAGCAATCCTTTGTGAGGCAGAAGATCTGACTCCTAAACTTTCTAAAGAAATGGGAGTTTGAGGGAAAACAGCCTTCTTTCTTCTAGGATTCCCTGTTTATCCAAACTTTCATGCTCCAAGGGAATGACTCTGGATTCATGATTTACAGGCTTGGAAAACCCTCTGGGATTTGGGACAGGGAAGGTACCACTGTGAAATTTGCCTTTAGCTCCAGTGCTGCGTTGGGTCAGCAGGCCTGAGAGAGGCGGAAGGTGGCTCTCACACTCAGGAGCAGCAAATCCTGCCTTCCTGTGGGCTGGAAATCCAACACTGGGCTGTGGAAACGCACAGAGTAAGAAAGCGTGCTGTGAGAAGGGGCGCGGAAAGGGGCAAATGCCGGAAAAATTGTACTTTTCTCCCCACGACAGTTGCCTTTTGTTTGGACAAATAATTTGAGGAGAGAACAAAAAAGCAGTTGTTTGCTTAATGCCAAGCCACAAAAACACAGAGCCTTCCTGGCCCCGGCTAGGAGCACATTCCTGGTCCCAAGCATTCCTGATGATTTGCCCCCCAGTGCTGCAGATTGAGGTGACACAGAAAGCGCCCACTGTCCCTGGAGCCCCTTTTGCTGGGCGGGGGCCACCTCACTCATTCATAACTCAGTAGGACAGGGGTCCAGGGAGGCCAGGGAGCTCGGTGCCAGGCCCGGCCAAGCCAGAGGGTGGCTGTGATGGGGTGGGGTGGCCTGAAAGCAAGTCATTAATGCACATGGATGCCCTGCCTGCCAGTTGCCTGTGTTCTTGGCCAGAAGAATCTGCAGAAAGAGTACAAAACCTTGTGTTCAAAAGTTTTGGAGTTTGTAACATATACAGACTCATACACACATATACACATGCCCAGAAACACACAAACTGCTTGTGATACATACATTTGGTGCCAACATAAACAGGGCCCAGGGCCAAAAACTGTGTTGGTTAGCAACTGGCCAATGAAGTGTTTAAAGTTAGAGGCCAACAGAAAAACCCGAACAGTGGTGTTTTTCCTAAACTTGAAGTCACCAGTTAGTATTGCTTTTCCTTTGCAGAATGGTTTTCTAATATCTTCACTCAGGAAAGATCCTGTCTGCAAAAAGGCCCACAACGGGTTTGCTCTTGGGTGAGTTCATTACCGTAAATCCATCCATGGCGGGTTCCAATAACAATTACAAAGCCATCAAGCCATGAAACCCAATGGCCGCTTTGAATTTGTGACCAGTGCCAGTGAGAGGTGGGGGCTGGGAGGGGGGCTTAGTTCTGTGCTTCTAGAACGGCCAGGTCTCCAAAGCTTATGGAAGCACTGAGGCCCCAAAGGAGGAAAGAGCAGCTTGTCAAGCCAGCCAGCTGAAACCTGGGAGAGCAAGATGGGGAGGAAACGTGTGCCATTCCCCCAAGCCCTGAGTCTGCCCCGGCACCATGCAGAGTGAGCACGTCATCCTAGGGCCATGGCCACATAGTAGGGAAAACCCTCTTCCCTATAATCCCCCCCCCCTTCAGATGTTAAAGCTCCCTTCTACCTTCTAGTGAAGCCTGTTCCCAGGGGAGTACCGATGTCTATTCTTTACCACTTAGTCTGACATCACCGTTACCAGGTCATCTGATGTGTTGCACTTGAACTCTGTGGCCTAACAGCCTTGACTTCCGCTAGAAGAACTAGTGTCCTTGGCCAGCAAATAGGACGGTATTTGGTAGGGCTGAGGAAAGGCAGGATTTCTCAAAGCTGTCCCTACGACCTGTCTGTTCTTCCCTCTCAGCCTCCAGATGTCGGCTCAATTCTCCATTCCTAAGTAAGTCAAGTTCTGATGGGATAGTGTCTTGGTCCCAACTCCTTCGCCCTCACTGAAGTCAAGGCCCAGATCTGGATTCGATCACCATTCTCTATCAAGGGTCGAGGCCTTCGCCTGGCATACGGCCCATGCTCAAGCAGTTTGTTGAATAACTAAATCAATGAATGGTTAAATGAGGGCTTGGATGGATACATGAGTGGATGGATGGATAGATGGGTGATGGGTGCCTAGATGAACGATGAGGGGTGGATGATGGAGTTCCAATACAACTCCATCCGGGCCCCGCCCATCTCCCTAGGATCCTGCCTCCCCGAGAACTCTGTTGCTTCGGTCCAGCTTAGAGAAGGCCAGTCAATAGGTGACAGTGTTACTGGATGCTCATGATGTATTACTGCAGTAGCGACCGAGAAAAGCCAAGAGAGCAACCAAAGAGAAGGGCTGAGATGATAAAAGGCAGAGAGGGAGAAATAGAGAGGTTGAGAGGTGTGCGGGCCGAACTGACCACGGGCAGCTGGAGGACAGAGACAGCAGCTTCGGGGACCCGAAGGAAAAACAGGGAAGAGGAACGTGGAGGCTAACTGTGGGGAGGGGGAGGCAGCTGAGAGGGGAAGTGTGGGAAAAGAATTTATATTATCAGGCAAACAAAACGGCAGGGACTTCTCTAATAGGACTGTAGGGAGGCGAAGGTTGAAAGCGGGAGGCTTTTCAAAGCAAGAGAGAGGAGGAGAAGAATCTCAACCAGAAAGATTTAAGGAGCAGAGAAGACGAGAGACAACTGCTGGCCCTTCAAGTTACGGAAGGGGTGCCCAGTGTGAGAAAGCCAAAGCCACAGCTGCTCTGCCAAGGGAGGAAACCTTAGGAGACCCGCCCAGCCAGAATCTTGAAGTCTCAGACTTTTTCCACCTTATGAGCTGTAAATTGATCTATTCAGTTAGAGAAACCTGGTTTTTATTGAGTAATTTCCTCTGAACGACCTCCAGTTTTGAAAATGTCCCCAGAGTTCTCTGACTCCCCCCCCCCCCCCGCCCAGGTCCCTGCGTCAATGCCCGTAAATCATGGGGAGGCAGTCCCTCTTCTTGCACGCCAGGTCCTTGGCTAATCCTGATATGGCACTGGGTCCTCCTGGTGCGGAGACCTCGGATCTGTTTGTTCTGTGGCCAGTTCCCAGCATGCACCTCACCGAGCGCCCATCCGGCAGCTGCTCAGGAGCCCCCAGCCACAGAAAGGATTGCTAACTGGTCTGGAGCCATGTCCTCTGCCTGGCCCTGATACCAAGGACATTCCTCAATTTTTCTTCCTAGCTCTCAACTGGGGCCTCTTGCAGATGCAAACAAGGGGCTCTTTATGGGAAACGTTGCCCATCAGTTGCTTTTACATTGCATCTTTTATACCAACATCGCTCAAAGCACTTTCACAGACAAGTGTCATTGTCTCCCCCTTACAGATGGCACCGAAAGGAAAGCACGGCAAGTTAAGTGGTTCAACAAAGGTCACTCAAAAAAGGCAGAGCAGAGGTGGGAACAGGACCCAGAGCTCCCTGCTCCCAGGCCTATCACCTGCCCACTCCCAGGCCCAGTGGGAAAGAGCCAGCATCTGTGGGGTCCCTTCCCACACTCTGGCAGCATGCGAACCCACCCCCACCCCCCGCCCCATCTTTGCTATTTAAAGCTCAGACTGAAACTCCATCTTCATAACCGGGATCACACAGACCTTTGGATGGAAGAGGCCATCTTGCAAAGTTAATTGAAGGCCAGTGGACTTGCCAAGAGCCAGTAGGGTGGGAGGGAGGCCTGAGGGCCCCCTCAGGAGGTGAGATGCAGGCGTCAGGCTCAAAAAGCAACTGCATTACCTGTGTGGCTGAGGTTTTACTGCCTGCTCAATTTGAAAGTTAGCAAAGTAGTAATCAATGAAAAGGAAATATAATTGAGAAGATTAAAAGCTGAGGGTGGGTATGGACTGGGGAGGGAAGTGATTGCTAAAGAGGTCCATTTGTATAATTCAAAGGTCGATGCCTCTCATTAAACTCGCATCTCCAGACACTCAGGGGATGAAAGAGAATCTCTCCATGCTGATTGGCTGACACCTAAGGTTTCCTCTGGCCACTTTCAAGGGCAGCATGAGGCCAGAGGGACAGAAGAAACTGTTGGAAAGAGAATTTAGGGGAATCCACAAGCAAAAGAACATTTGGAGAATTGAAACACAAAACCAGGCCTTCTGACCCTCTTTAAAAAGACATCCAAATTTCTTCTAGACCATGAGGGCTTATTTACATGATCTGAATGAAAGCTGAATTAATGCCCAAAGACATTCTAGACTGGTACAGCCTTACCTTCTCTGTTAATATTCATATCCACTCTCACATACTCTCACACATGTGCACACACACACACACACACACACGATTATCCTTACATGGAATGCATGTATTTCTATAACTTGGGTCAGTAATGGGCTCTGGCCATCACTACATGTTTATTTATAGAACTACCAACTGCATCTGTCTCTGAGACAAGTGACAAGCTTGTCCCCTAAACTCCTCCCCAGAAAGGAAGTTACATCAGGTGTGTGTGTGTGTGTCTGTGTGTGTCTGGTTCCAAACCGAGACTTTGGTGCTCTGCGGTCCAGAAGGTCCAGGAGGCCAGGTCACGCCTTCCCACTAGGACACAGGCACCCAAGCAGACAATACTTTGGTTCGCCTTCCTATCCTTGCTCTTTTTCTGTTGTGGCAGCCAACAAGACGTCCAACGTACGCTGGTCTCTCTTGTCCCTGCATCTTCTGTCCTGGCTGCCTCCACCAGGAGCCTGTACAAGGGTGTTTGGGAGACCATAGGCTACAGATGGAGTTGCCAGATTTAGCAAATGTATTTGTTTACTACTGCTACCTAACACATTACCACAAACTTGGCAGCTTAAAACAACACCAATTTTTTTCTCTTGCAGTTTCCAGGGCTGGGGGTCTGGCACGGTATGGGTGGACTCTCTGCTCAGGGTCTCACACAGTCAAAATGAGGGTGGCCAGGCTGCCATCTCTCCTGAGGTTTGGGGTCCTCCTCCCAGTTCTTTCAGGGTATTGGCAGAACTCAGTTCACTGTAACTCAGTTCACTGTGGCCTAGGACTGAGGTCCCTGTTTTCTTGCTGGCTGTTAAGTGGGGGGAGTTCTCAGCTCCTGGAGGCCAACCATTGATTCCTGCCACGTGGCCTTCTCTGCAGTTTTCTCCTTCAAGGCCAACAGAAGAATTCTTGACTGCTTCTGATCTTGGACTTTTTACTTTTTTTCCTTTTTTTTTTTTTTTAAGTAGGGGCTTGAACTCATGACCTTGAGATCAAGACCTGGGCTGAGATCAAGAGTCAGACGCTTAACCAACTGAGCCACCCAGGCATCCCACGAATCTTGGACTTTTTATGTCTTTAGCCTCTAGATCACAATTTAAAGAGCTCATGTGGTTAGTCCCAGCCCATCCAGATAGGCTTTTTTTTTTTTTTTTTAACAACTCAAAGTCAACTGATTAGCAAACTTAATTACATTTGCAAAAATCCCTTTTTGCCATGTCATGTAACTTAGTCTGAGAAGCAACGTCCCACATGGCCTCTGGTTTTCACCCACACTCTAGGGGAGGAGACTATACAAAAATAAGGGTCATTAGAGCACCTTTAAGAATTCTGCCTACCACAACACATAAAAATACAGGATACCCAGTTAAATTCAAATTTCACATAAACAACAAATAATTTTTTTAGTATAGTTATGTATCATACAACATTTGGGACATACATACTTCAGTAGCACTGGTCATGTATCTAAAATTCAAATTTAATTGGGCAACCTCTATTGTTTCTGGCAACCCTAGGTGCAGAGCCTCAGGGCCTCTGTGCCACATAAAGGCCAAGATTGGCCCTTGGTAAAAGAAGGCATTTCCTTTGTGAAGCAAGCAGCAGTAGAACTTTCTTCAGCTAGGGGTCTGTTGGTGATAAGAACAGGCCTCTATGGCCTTATTTCTGCAACATCACTTTCTCTACTTCCCTCCCCCAGGCCCCTCAGCCCACGGCTGTCAACACTCTTCCCACTCACAGAGAACAATTGCTGTTCCCAGGCCATGTGCACAAGTGGGCCTCCAAGGTCAGCCACAGAGTCTCCCTCGCCCAGAATCACAGCCTGCTGGTGGGTGGGGTGCGGAGTCAGGAGCAGAGCTGAGGGCCTAGGGGGAGGCAGAACCCACTGCAGGCTGTCGGCCCTCTGCCTGCGTGGAAGATTCCTGCCCCAGAAGAAGCTCTTGCCCTCGAGGTGGGCCACGCAGGCTCTTGGGGCCGTGAAAAGTTTCCCTCACCGGCAGAGTTTCCCTTGTGAGCCACGCTTGGCTCTCCGCGAGGCTGCTCCAAGTCCTTGCCAGCAACACTTCAAACTCTGGCCAGCCCAGTGTTACATTTTAACAGGCCGGGCCCTATTAGCCTGATCCTAGGATGGGTTATTCTTTCCAGTTTTCACTAACAAAAATCCCCTTTTATTTGGACACTCAAGTGGCCTCTAGGAACAAGGCTTTCATGTGTTGCCAAAAATGTTCGGATGCGGCAGCATTTGTGTGTGTGGCCAATTACATCGGTACCTCTGGGGTTGATCCCACAGGCCTTTCTCAGGCAAAATTCCTGTGAACTTCCAGCAGACCCCCCACCCTTTCTCCTGAGCTCTATCTGCAGGAGGAGGCCCTGGGCGGCTGGAGATGGGCTCTCGCATGGAGTTCTGAGCCTCATGAAATCAATCTGAGTGGGGAGAGTGATTTATAGGAGCGCTAGTCAATGCATTATTAGAATTAATATCATTATTTTGCTGCTTCCCTTTTTAGGTTTTTCCTCTCATAAATCAATTTAGTTCGATAAGATTGGGCTGAGTTTTGGCTGCCTACAGACAAGAGTGTTCTGCATCGTGGAGCAAAGGACTGTTGGCGAGGTTGGACAATGCCTCCACTGTTTTCTGATTTATTGAAAGCTCAGGTCTTGCTAGTATTACACGCACTCACTGATGTTTTGCAAAGCAGGGATTAGTAAGATTTTTTTTTTTACCTGAAAGCCATCTCCCTACAGCGCTGGTTTCTCAGTCTCGAGTTTGTCATAAGCTGCCTTTTCCACAGCCAGGTAATGGCCACCAAAAGGGTGGGTTGGGTGTTTTTATAATCATTCTTTCTTTACACCTTCATAGACACACACTAACGTGTCCCATGTCTGTTGTGAGCTTCCTAACCGGCTGCAGAAGAGGATCTACTTCAGTCTTTTCCTTTGCCATCCTGATGAAACATTCTGGTCGTGCAGTCTGTCTGGTGGATGCCATCCCGTTACCAACCAGTGCAGGCTGTAGCCCCCCATCGGAAGCCCACCAACATGGGCATTTGGGGCACACTCATGGGGGCTCCGATACCCTCTTAACTGCTTCATGAACCTCATGCAAATGTTCGCTGCCTGCTTCTCAGAAACTTGTGGCAGAAGTCACCCAGGAAGCCGAAGGTTATTTTTCTTATGAAAGGAACATCAGAAAGGCTTAGTAGAAATCAGCCCATGAGAGGAACTCAGAATTGCTGATTTCTCTTCCAGTCCAATCAAGCTCACTTTGTCTCTTTCCCCTGCTCCAATCTTCACCCTTGCATCTGCCACCCACCTGCTCACCTGCCTTCCCACAGGTGTATGCCATGGCTTTTGCTGCCTGGACTCCTTGCCCGGGGCTCCTCTGCCGCCTTTGCTCTTTGTGCTGAATATGAAACTTAGGAGAACAAACTCAGGAGAACAGGGTGCGTTCCCACTGGCACACACAGCTGCTCCTCTGAGGAATTCGGATGGTAACCCTTCTAAGGGTTGCCACAAGGCTGGTGGTGCTTTGCTTTATTAAATCTAGCAGAGGGCGCCTGGGGGGCTCAGTCGGTTAAGCATCTGCCTTTGGCTCAGGTCATGATCCTGGAGTCCTGGGATCGAGCCTCTGCTTCTCCCTCTGCCCCTCCCCCTGCTTGTGCTCTCTCTCTCTCTCACTCTCTCAAATAAATAAAATCTTTTTTAAAAAATTAAAAAAATAAAATCTAGCAGAAATCGATGTTAAAAGTAAGTCTTCAAGTGATGGGGTTTTCAAAGCGAGGGTCATATATATAACAGTCACTCACTAAAGAGTTGTTGAATCAACTGGATTTGATGCCAATTTGTTTTCTGTTTTAAGAGACATTATTAAAATAAAATTTAAAACATCCCCCATGGAGAAAACTTTCCCAAGTCAGGGCCTATCGCTGTATCGTTAGTGACAGTCCCATGTCAGAGCTGCAGAATGGGCCCTCCCTTCCCCAGGCAAGGTTTGGAGCTGGGAATTCTCTGAGCAGCCTTCATTTTACTAGAAGCATAACATGCCTACATGTGAGCACAGCATACTGTACCATTATTGCTCCCCCAATCCCAATTCACACACCTTCTCTGGCTAACACATGCAAGTCTATTTCTTCCAAGGGGGGAGATTACAAAGGAAAATGAATCAAGAAATTGCTTTTGGAAACTGAAAGAGATCTTTAAAATGTTGGTTCTGGACCGCACACCATTGAGACAGCAATCAAAGGTGACAAAATCTTGACTAGCAGTGTTACAAGTCAGGGCCACTCTTACTGCCTTGTAATTCCATATGCTAAGGTAACAGGCTTCATTTCATCTATGTCATTAACACAGTATTCTGGGAGGGGCACCTGGGTGGCTCAGTCGTTAAGCGTCTGCCTTCGGCTCGGGTCATGGTCCCAGGGTCCTGGGATCGAGCCCCGCATCGGGCTCCCTGCTCAGTGGGAAGCCTGCTTCTCCCTCTCCCACTCCCCCTGCTTGTGTTCCCTCCCTCGCTGTGCCTCTGTCAAATAAAATAAATGGAGTCTTAAAAAAACAAAACAAAACAAAACAAAAAACACAGTATTCTGGAAAGCTGACACATTATTAGCCCCATTTTACCTATGCCAAAATTGAGGCTCCGGGAAATTAGGTGGCTTACCCCAACACTCGAAGGTATGGACCAAAGCCAGCTTTCTCGTTCTCCTTTTGAGAAACACTGTTCAGCATGAACACATTTTTTTGTCTAAACAGCAGTTCTTATTTGCATATCCTTCCAACCAGGCTTTGAAGTCCCTGGTGACCATGATGATGATGACAATGGGGACCATTTATTTTGACCCACTACATTTCAAGTACCGTATTATGACTGAATGTAATTTAATCTCCATAATGCCCCTGTAAATTAGGGCAATAAGATTAGCTCTGTTTTATTAACTTGGGAAAAGGGGCTCAGAGATGTTGATCAACTAGTCAAAAGTCACACAGCTAAAAAAAACAGCCAACCTCTGATTTGGACTGCGCCCTGAGTGTCCTCAGTCACTGTTAGATTTCACTGAACAGAATATTTGGTTTACTGTTTTCATGTCTTTTTCCCTTTACAGCTTAGACATTCTTTCTCCTCATTTCTCAGCGCGCATTTCCACCTGCTAGCCCTATATAATATTTCTTGGTGTGAAATTGACTAGTCCCAACAAAGAGCTGACAATCTAGAACACAATGCACGAGCTGCAAAGGAGGGCAAAATGTAAGCTTCTCTTTTTTTCCGTCTCTTTCTCTTTCTCCCTTAATAGCTCCATTTGAGGCTCAGTACTGTCCTTCCTCTGGCTTCTGATAGCATAAATCAGGGCCTCTAAGAGAGACCCACGTATTTACTTCTATGAGCCTCCTTGTAAATGATGCACCTTTTATACAATGCAGTCTTAGCAAAGTTGGCTGTGGAAAAAGCAGAACACAGAAATGTAGAGTCATGCCTCAACTACTGGAAATGTTCATGGATCATTCTAGATAAGGACTCATTCTTTTTTGAAATAGTGTGGTTGCTCAGTAAAATCAGCCAAGTTGTGTTCAGCTCTCACATCTGAAAGACACTAGCTGTGTAGCTTCAGGCGAGTTACTTAATTCTACTGAACATACTACCTCATCTATAAAATGGGGATAATGCTATGCTACTTTCTGCTCCTATGAGGATTAAAATATACCTATTCTGGCAAGGAGTAGGTCCTCAACAAATATTGCTTTCCTTTGGGGAATATATGGAATATAATTTGGCTTTATCTCCAAAATGATAGGTTATATAAACTGTGACCATTAACTCTTAGACTGTGTTTCAACACAGGGAAGGATCAGAGCTTACTGGTTAAGTGAGACTCAGTTTATCTTTGCACTAAGCACTCCAGCCCAGCTGTGGGGACCAGCTTGGGTGGTTTACCACCAAAGCGGTAATGAGAGGGAGCCCAGAACTTAATTTCTAGGGCCTTGAAGGTGAGTGTCACAGAGAGAGAGACCCATTGGAGAGGGGCAATAACCTTGGTTGAAAGAACTGGGGGATAAATACCTCAAATCTTCTCTCCTGCCTCCCTTCCATATCCTGTGAGGGTGTCCTATTGGACAAACCTAACAAGAAGCCAAAAAACAAGGTTTCCAGGACACAGAGCAGGGTGAAGAGGGGTGAGGGCTCTGGAGGGGCACAGAAACCAGAGAGCGCACCTTGCCTAGCCCATGAGCCCAAAGGCCATGCATCTTCAACTTCTTGTAGCAGCACTTACTTCTCTTTTGGGTCTGGACTCACCACCATTCTAGAATAGCTGCAAGTCCCGGGTATGGCAAGTGTGGGATAACTGGGGCATGGCTGTCATTTTATGCAGACTTACAGACTAAATTTTGTTTTCAATTCTCATTCCATTTTCCTTCCTTTCTTTAATTTACTATGGCCTGCTCTCCATTTTATGGAGCTATTTTAAGCATACACAGGAGATCTTCTTGCCATACACAGGGAACAATCAATGTTCTCACTTAATAATTCATTCTTTCATTAAATGCCCCAAGTAATTAAATAAAACATTAATAAATTCCACACTGATATTTGCTAAAGTTTTGTTTCTAGAGAGTTTTACCTGTTGGAGGATATGCTGGGACCATGATTCACTATGATGAACAATGAAACAAGGAAGACTTTACAGCACAGAGTCACAAAGTCCTGATTTCAACCTAAGAGTTACCAAACGCCTTCTAAGACATTTTACAGACATCGCTTCCAATACTGAGATAGCCCTAAGAAGTTTTAAAGGAACCGAGGTCCAGTCTGTGTCTCGCACTGGGTCACATCAGGCAGAATTTGACACTGGGTTTGTCTGGCACCAAAGCCCTGCTCTTTCTGCTACTCTCTGGCCCTTTCGTCTTTCTCACACTTCTACAGGGAAGTAGGTGATAGGGAAAAAATATCCCAGTAACTCAGTTCTCCGTATTTCACTGTGTGAGTGAAGGTGTGTGTGTGTGGACACGTGCGCACACACACGTGCGAGAGAGAACCAAGTGTGGATTTCAGAAGCTTGGGAAACCACCTCTGAGGAATGTTCTGAACAGACGGGAATAAGGAAGGGGAGAAAACTGGCAGAAAATGCTCTCACCTCATTCCCTTGAGCATGCTTCCCCAAAAGAAGTTCAGCCAGTATTTTTCCACAGGCCCAAATGTTTATCTAAATCTTCCAAAGAAGCCCACCCTCACTGAAGGTGGCTGTGTCCTAGCCTTGCTATGAATCATTAGGAGGCACAAATGCTCCTGAAAGGCTTTCGCGTGAGTACTGGGGTCACACTCCTTTATAATAAATTGCTCCTTTGATGACCTCCCTGTTAGCACTTTCTGATTGTTTCACATCATCCTATAATATACTTCTTTGCTTTAACATTAATTTCCTAGAAGGTGTGCACTGAAGCTAAATCTCCTGAAAGTCCTCCAAATGTTAGGATAGTCTCATTGCTTAGAGACAAAGCTCATTTCTGTACGCATCCCCACTGCTCCCAGACCCGCACCCCAGAGAGCTCCTCTTCCCTTTGGAATAATGGTCCTATCGGTCCCTCTGGGGTCTCAGGAACCCCTGACTCATCCCCCCACCCCTGACCCACAGTGAATCAGCCGTCAGATCTTGTTGGCCATGTGCTGTGAATGTCTTCCTCCTTTCTCGAATGACCACCATAGTTTACACCCTAATCCTCTCTCCTTTGACACACACTCCGTGAGGGTTTTTTGAATGACTGAACAAATGAACCATTTTGAGAAAGCTTCTCTTGACCACCTCCCCACTCCCTATCCATGTTCCACTTAACCACAAAGTTAACTTTGAAATATTTATATTTGATCAGTACCCTTGCTTAAGGTACTTCCTAAAGTCTGCCAATTGTCTACGAAAATATTCCAAATACATTAACCCAATATGACAGGGGCCCCACCCGCCTTTCCAGGTGCTTCCCCTGGCCTACCGTACATTCGTTATTCATTCATGCCTCCCTGCCTTTGCCCACAATGTGCTTTCTACCCACAACACTCAGCACCCTATGTCTCATGCCACCTCCCGCATCAGCGTGAATCCATGCTCTTCACCACTACGCTGGGAGGCTTGGCTCAGTCAGCTATGGCTAGCGGAACAAAATCACTTATTACACACATGTCCAGTAGGGAGCTGTGTGTGGGAGGTGGGCATAAAAGGGTGACCCATTCTTCACCAGGCCGAAGTTATCTGTGATATTTCCTATGTTGCTGTAGGAACAAGGAGAGGACTGGCCTGCGTCCATGAGCTCGTGTGCCACATGGGACCCAGGCATCCCAGGGACCTGTCTGCCAACTAGGAGAGGCTGAGGCGGGGACTCACTTATCATACTGGTTAGCTAACATGCTTTCCTTGTCATTCACAATCTACAGAGACATGATTTTTTTGCTGGTTCTTTCTGGATCTTGGTAATGCAACCTTAAATCATCATGCATGTGCCCAAAGGAAGGAACAAAGGGGGACAGAGGGAACTCCTGGGCAACATTAGACAGGAGGGACCCAGAAATCGATGCGCTTCCTGTAAAATTGTTATCCTGTCCTCCTTTCTTTAGTGGAACCACCCATCGGAAAGCACGTGGGACCAGAGTAGACTGGAATAGTTCCAATGTTGCTTACCCACAGAACGTTTTCTTCAAAAGGGATTTTGGTAGCACTCTATGAATAAGTCAGATAGAAATACAGCTGGTCAGTGCAGAGGACCCACAACACTTCCTGGCCTGCCCAAGTCCCCCTCCCCGGGAGCCTGGGAAGCCCCTAGGGTTGGAGTGCCGTTGGAAAACCCCTGGAGAAGACCAGCATCGGACAGGTCTGCCCACCAGAGCAGATTGACTCTCAACCAGGTCAGAAGGCCCAGTCAGGGAGGGCACAGGAGGTCCCATTACAAGCTCCGGTTGAGTTTGCTGTATTAACTTTTCATCGAAGAGTTCTAACAAAGCTGTTTTTCTTTTACCTTTGCAGGTCCCTTCCTTGAGACGAGAATATGGCTGCATCATTTGTGGCCTGCGTGTGTTGTGTCTGGTTCCCGTGGTTTGTTTTCTGGCTTTGAAAACGAAACCGTTCATGGCTCAGAGATGGAAAGCAGACCACGGTTTGTCAGCAAGGCCATTCGTCATGTCCCCCAGAGGGGGCTGTGAACTCCTGCAGCCTTGTGCTCTGCCAGCACGCAGACCACCCAGGTTGCAGAGCTCAGAAGGCCACCAGGCAGTGCTGGGCATGAGGCTCAGCTACCCAGCTGGCCTGAGGCCTCAGCCAGCTCCCATCCACCCCAGGGAATACAGGTCTGAAATAAGCCAGTGTGATGGTCCTCGGAGACCACATTCCACCTGGCGGTCCAGGTCTGTTTTAGGGTGAACCTGAGGTGGGCCCAGGGTAAACATGCAAGAAGGTCCAGAGTGAGCAGAGCTTCTCAGATCTGCTGCAGAGCAGAGGCCGGTAAGGAAATCACTTTACTGCTCTGTTAAAGTTGTTTGGCTATGTTTACGCTGAACTCTTTTGTTTTTTTACTGTTCTGCAGAAAGCTAGTTGTAAAATGCTCTGACATACAGCAATACAGCAAAGAACTTCTGTTAGCAAACATCTGCACCTGCTGGGTGGGGGGAACCGAAGGAGGCATGCGGAGGCATCGTCAGAAAAAGAAGTTCCTGAGGCAGCTGTCCCGGGCCCACCGGCAGCTCTCAGCAACTCTGTCAGACTCAGCCGGGAACTGACCAAAGATGCAGCGGTCTGCAGTGGCCCACCCAGAGCTGACAGCAGAGCCGAAGAGGAGGATCCTGTTGGCTTTGCCGAGCTGTGCTGAGACTGAGCACAGAGCTCAAGCCTCCTGAATCCATACAAGACTGGTGCAAATATGCCACTTGAACCTGGAAAAATAGCATGAGACAGAAGGGAAACTAACTGTAAATGGGCTGGGTGAGCAACAAGTTGAACCTAGAGCCTGTATTTAAAATCTTGTTCACTCTAATGGGTTTGTTCGTTTGTATTCCAAGTGATGACTGACTCGCTTTGTAATTTGAATAAAGATAAAGCTGTATTAGGAAAAGCACGGAAGTATGTGCTTTCTCTCATTTGAACTATTGAATATCCTATCTCGTCTGGCTTAGGCGTATGCATCCAACGTGCTGCACCATTCACCCAGGGTAGACCCCAGGTGCTCAGGACTTCCCTTGCAAAGGACAGAGCTACCAAGCTCACAGCTGATCCTGACCCCAGAATTGATCCGACCTTTCAGGGCTTCCCAGAACATGACATGCCAGAAGTAATCCCAGCCCTCCAGTCTCCCTCGAACTGATCCCTGCCCAAGAAAGCCCTCAGACCAGGCCTGCACTCCAGGGACTGGCTGGGTTACCAGTTGTCCCAGACCATTTGGCGCTTCATCAGCTCCCACACTGGACGGTGACTCCTGAGTCAGATTTCCCAACTTCATGACTTCAGCATGTGTGGCCAAACGGACTGGGCAGTCATGTTCTCCACATCTGGCATGCTCTGTCTCTTGGGCTTTGTCTCACAAATTTTTTAAGGAAAAAAAAAATCCTAATTATCTCATTTCTTTCCCATTGGGTACCATGGTGAGTTTTGGTAGGAGGAGGGAATGCTGGGGGGGGGGGGGGAAGGCTCTTACTTCTTCCTGTGCATGATCTGTCTTTGAAATCCAGTGATAAAGATGTATGTGGGAGAGAGGAGGGCTTTTGGGTGGAGGATGCATTCCAAGACCTACTGGCCCGAGCAGTCGGCCAGTCATATGTTACCCACAGATGATTTATACGAATACAATCAGTATTCCCCTGGCTGGGGGGGTGACCATCACTTGCTGCAGCCAAATCTCCTTGGAAAAACAAAGGAGAAGGACAAATGGCACTATCAGTGTGAGGAGAATAAAGAGGGTTTAGAGAGCAAGTAAATGATGAAATGGGGATTAAAAAAAGTAATAGCCGGAGGGAAAAACCAGGAGACAATTCTCCACCTCACAAGAATTAGTTTTTCTATTTTCCTGATCATCCCTCTTACTTTTAAAAGGAAAGATATTTTTCTTCATTGTATTAAGATCCTAAAAGTGCTTCACTGCATCAAACATTTTGAGAACTGTTGATTTAGGAGTCTCTCTCCTCATGTTGGGATATACAACTCCTAGCCGATGTTTGAAATTTATTTATACTTGGTAAAGGCTCAGTCAGTAACTAGAATAATGAATTTTTTTCTTTAATTACCTTCACTGGTGAGAGAAAATTTTTTGCTTTGGGGACAAAAGGTAGATTAAAGTGAGGCCATCATTGGCTTCCTCCTCTCTTCATTTCTTATTTCCCTCCTTTTTCCTAAGAGAGTCATTTTTAAAGACGATGAAGACCACCAAGTTGCAAGCAGCTCTCCCACTCATATTTGTGATCATCATGGAGCCTTGGCCTCCTGCATTCTTTTTTTTTTTTTTAATTTTTTTTATTTATTTATTTGAGACAGAGAGAATGAGAGAGAGAGAGCACATGAGAGGGGGGGAGGGTCAGAGGCAGAAGCGGGCTCCCTGCTGCGGGACTCGATCCAGGGACTCCAGGATCATGACCTGAGCCGAAGGCAGCCGCCTAACCAACTGAGCCACCCAGGCGCCCTGCCTCCTGCATTCTTGCACAGTGTTTCACACATAGTGAGGACCAAAAAAAAAAAAAAAAATGTCTTACATGGATACAGGCAATGTCCTTGGTGCTCAGCTGATGACTCGGCATCAATGCCACTTCCTGCTACATTGTCCTCTGTAGCATAGCGGAGGAGCCTGGAAACACATTGCTCAGCAATCTTCCTGTATGTTTGGATGTTAGAATCTGCCTCTCAGAGGCACTTGCATCAAGTCTGGAAGCCAGAGCGCACCCTCTCGAGTTCCCGGCAGACGCATGGTCAGTCAGCAGATGCAGGGGTTTCCAAGAAAGCTCTAGAGAATCACCCGCTCCAGAGGTGTATGCCACTGGAATTCCTGGAATGGAAATAGTGACTTCAGGGCAAGCTTTTGAGAATTGCAGGGAGCTGAGATCAGCAGTGACAGTTTCCCTGACCTTCCAAGAGTTTTGTAGGCCTCTAGTTCTCTGAATTAGCACAATCACTGCTTATAATACCTAGAGTGGCTTCTATTTCCCTGACCAAGCTCTGAAAAATGCAGCAAGACACAGGAATGGGAGGAGATCACTTAGAGAGGAAGTGTAGATAAAGAGGATGAGGAAGCAGAGAAGCTACCTGCTGCCTCCCCCTGCCTGGCACTGCCCTCCAGCTCCATGGGGCCACTCCCAGGCCAAGCTGGGTGGCTGGGAGACCACCTCCCATGCTCCTCAGAGTTAAATAAAAGTGGCATCGGGGACTACAAGATACTCTTTACCTAATTTAAAGCAACAGCCCTTACTTTAAGTACCCTACTTTACAGATTTTAAACGTTAATAGCACAACTTCTGGAATATATTGATTTAGGTTTAAAAGGAACCACCTATGTCCAACATTCACTCAATGGAATATCCTGTATGAGCAGAGTAACTCAAGGAGAAAAACAATGTTTCTGTCTCTTTAGTCTATCATTAATCTCAGCAAAATCGACTGTTTGCTCCCGAATACAGTCCCTATACACAAAAAACCACGGTGAGATCATTAAAGGGAGGGGCTGAGCACTGCCAGCATATAGAGACACTCAAAATTTTGTTGACCAAATGAGTTTTCAAAATCACAGAGAGAATTCCAGGAGACAGGGTTATCAGGACAAAATGATCTCTTAGATGCAGAAATAGCATCTGAAACTTTTAACTCTTCCATGAGGGAGATAACACCACCAAAAGATCCTTACAACACCTGAAGCTAAAGAGCCTCCTTGTTTATAGAACAGGAATTTCTGGATCTCCAAGAAAGAAAGGAATGTGTAGCTATGTCTTTCTAGAACCACTCCCACCCTTGCCCTAAGAAGTATTTAACAACATAGAAACAATTTAACAGGCATGCCAGCCAGAGTACCCAAATAAACAGTTCCATTCTAACAAAGAGAGTTATTTATGATATTTTATACCAATATTATATGATATTCCACAAAACATCATTAAAGCATCAATGTCAAGAACAACACAGACAGTATTTTGGAATTACCTTAGAGTACTGTTTCAAACTTTGTTTCTTCCTGCCCTGGAAGAGAGAACTTGGAAGCTCCGAGTTGAGCCCCTGGACTGGCCGCTTTGTACCTTGCTTTGTAACTGGGAATGACCTTGGGAAAAATCACTTTGCTCCCTTCAGTTGCCTTTCTTCAACTATAAAACAGGGATAATGGCATGTACCCCTCTAACCCCTAGACTTATTGTGAGGATAAAATGATAAGAATGTGAAAATGTCTTAGAAAATAGGAATATTTTGGGGTGCCTGCCTGGGTGGCTCGTCGGTTGAAGAACCAACTCTTGATTTCAGCTCAGGTCATGATCTCAGGGTTGTGAGATCGAGCTCCGTATCAGGCTCAGCACAGAGTCTGCTTAAGATTCTCTCTCTCTCTCTCGCTCACTCTCTCTTTCTCTCTCAAATAAACAAAATCTTTTAGAAAAAGAAAAAGAAACAGGAATATTTTCAGCATAGAAACAATTACTAAAATCTTGTACTCCTGATTATGGCAACCCTATCTAACCGCTCAGAGTTTAAGTTATCACTCTTCTAATGGCAAAATAAAAACCCTTGATAACAAATTCCCATGGCATGGATGTGGACAGTGATTTTATTCCACTGAATCACAAACGGTAAATCTGAAGCCACGCAATGCGGCCATCACACATGCGTACTTACAAATGGAAAGCCCACAGCAAAGCTGATATGGCAACAGCTGGTCTGTGAGTATGAGATTGGATGGACCATGTCCTCACTAATAAATGTCAGCTTGATTTGAATTACTTGCTAAAGCACAGCTTAGACAAAGCCAAAAAGGAAAACCAAAGCTTTCTCGATAAAATGGAATCCCAGAGCATAAATAAAAGATTCCACCTGAGAAGAATGATTTATTATCTCTTACTCAAGAAAAAGGATGCACAGTCCATTCTATGTGACCACATCTCTTAAGTTGTTTGCTACTGGTTTATAAAAAGCTCATGCATGTGTGTACATCCGCACACAGACACAAACACACACACACACACACACACACGTACCCCACAGACTTGTAAGTTCAACTAAAAGAAAAACTAGGAGTTATACACTGGTTATCTGAAATAAACTAAGAAAGCTTATTCTTTTCAAGGATTGACACTTCTTTGCCCTAAAAAAAGCAAATTACCTAACGTCCAGGTCAGAAACACTGAAGAAAGTTTACATTGGCCAAAGAGAACTTGGGATTCAGGCCACCAGAGGTTTACCAGTCCTTTCGCATTAAAGCAAGGCTGTCACAAAAGAAAAAAGACTGAATGTCTAAAGCTTACAAACACATCATACCAAGCATGAAGATGTGTGTGAATTTATTCTGTATCAAACTAGTTTGGACCATATATAATTCACTTTCTTATAAGCTATTTGATTAGAAATGCTGGAAATAATCATTTTACAACATTAAACCCTTCATTCTCCAAGCTTCCAGAGATGACACACTGTGAAGAATACTTACATTTTGGTGAGGAAGACACCAAATACGTTTCCTATGAGCAGCCATCTAGAAAAGAAAGGCCACAATGTATTTTTTTCCTTTTTTTTTCAGTCATACATGAACTAAATGTCTCCTTTTTTCCACATAATTTAGGCAGCTTTCCAAATCAACATCAGATTTTTGAGGGTTTGTGTTTTTTTTAAGGTTCTCATAGTTACGTATCACTGCTAAGATGTGACCAGCAGCTCACCATGTGATCACCATGATTCTGTAATTAAAATAGGTGGAACTATTGGGATAAAATAGTAAATCAGTGGAGAAGTCATTTGAGGCCTCAGTGAACAACTCTGTCTTCCACTTAAAAAAGCTAATCAATAAAAAGCCGATTATTTCAGTTGCATTATACAAACATAGCTGACAATTCACCACTTAAAACCTGGATTTTCCCCTGTGCAAAGCCCACCTCAGAAGTTCTATCATACTGGTAAGAACACAGATTCCTATTTTCTTAAGTGTCTGTATCAGAATGTTTGACTCTCAGAGGTATAAACAATGAAGAAAGTAGGAAGGCTAGGCACATCCTGACCTAGGCTCTGTTGTTTTGAAATTCTCTCATTTGGCCCTTCTGCATGTGTTGGCTTTGTCTTCAAGCTGGTTTTCTTCATGATTGCAACTTGGCTGTCAACAGAATTAGGGCTATACTTTTCCTTGTTCATGTTCACCAAGCAAGAGACAAAAGCTCTCTCTTAACTGTGAAACAAAAATATTTCCCTTCAGTCTTATTTGGCCACCTTAAGTCCCATGGCCAACCCTAGATCAATAGTTGCCAGGGGACCATCAAATGTGAATTGTCATAAGCCCTGGTTCCAGAAGTAATGACCAGCAAAGGAGATGAGGTTGTTATCTCTGGCTTGGACTAACTGAGACTCATCCCTGAAACCAGGGATTGAATGAACCTCCCTTAAGTTACTGGCTGCACTATATGTGGAGATTGAACATCCAAAGAAAATCAGATACTTTGTTAGGAGGAAGGGAAAATGAACGCTAGAAAATGATTGAAAATGTCCATCTTAGAACCCAGTGGGCTTACCAGGAAAAGTGCTAAGAAGAATTTTGCCACTGATGGTGTGTCTCGAATTTATGTGGGGTGGTGGCCCACCATTTGTAGGAAGGGGTATTTCTAATTATAACTGGGTATGCTTCCACCTGGCCCCATGGAAAACAGATTCTAATTTCCTTAAGAGAGAAGGCTGCAAAAAAGTTTAAATAGCCTGATGAAACTTTATCAGAGCTTGTTATAAGAGCTGCAAAATCAGTAGAAACAAAGACATTCCCCATACCAGCCATAACAGATAGAGTAGCTACTGATTCAGAACAGTAAGAAGCCAAATGAAGAATGCGGCAAAACAATAGCAAAAAAGCCCAAATGCTTTCAAGAAGACAAAGTCACCCCACCATAGGAAAGAAGGAGCCTGGGGTGGCTTTGGGAGTCAGTATTTCTATTAGATAGAGTTCCTAGCCGAAGATGTGAAAATAACTGCTAAGAACACTTGCTGAGCCCTGCTTTCTCTCCCAGGTAGAGAACAACGTTTCCCATAAAGAAAGATCTTCCAAGAACTCCCAAAAGATGAGATTAGATTTCTTGACTTGCTGCAACCACCATAGGAAGGTCATAGAGAAGGAGACCTAGTAGCGCTCCTTTTGGGTAGATCAAGCCTGACCTTGGGGAGATCAACAAGGCATGGCCTTTTCACCTGCACATGCTTCAGTGTTCCTATTTTGGAGCTAGAGAAAAGGAGATAGGAAGCAATTAAGGAGCTTTAAAAATATCAAAGAAAACTATGGGAAAACCAAATTTTTAAGACTGGAATATACTATATACCAACATACACACACCCACGCGCGCGCACACACACACACACACACACACACGCACTCACACACACAAACTATTGCCTGAAATTTTCATATCATTAAAGTAACTGCTGGGCTAAGTCATCTTGAATTAGGTAGAAATGATAGAACTTCCCAGGTGATTACTGCCCACAACATACTCCAGTGAAGAAGTCCACTATACAATGATAAATGGCCATGTATTATAGAACAAGATTCAAGCCACCTTAATAGTCTAAAATGCTGAGGAAAAAAAGACCCAACAAAATGATTAGGGGTGAATGCAAAGTCCATTATTTCCACTGAAAGAATCAACCACACAAACAGAGGGACACCTGCTTAATAGCTATGAGTTTTGATCGGGCCTACCAGTTGAGCACAAGTTTAATATGTGATTAGTGTAATGTAACTTCTTTAAAAAATCAATATAATATTTAGATCATGGAAAATGATAATTTCACCAGTTTCCAATTGGATCAGACCACATCTGGGGTTCTGGATAACTGTGGTAAGTTAACGGTGATGCTGACAAAGTAAGGCATTTTCAGAGGAGGGTGCCTGAGAGAGTAAAGGCTCAGGTAATCATGTGGTAAATGTAAGAGAGAGGCCATGCTATTAGAAGAGAGTCAATCTCTATTCAATAGAGCTAGAAATAAAGTCAATCTGTGTTATCTAGAGAGCAAAGGCAGTAGGCCCGAGTCATCTATAAGTACAAGGGGACACATGCATGGGAAGCAGGAGGAGCCAGTATGCCTGGGTTTATATCCTGGTTCTGACACATACTGACTCTGCAACCTTGAGCAGGTTGATGAAACCCTCTGTGCCTCAGTTTCCTCATATGCAAAACGGGGGCACTATGAGCCCTACGGCACGGGATTCTTAGGAGGAATACATGCGTTATTAAGTAAAGTGCTTAACACTGTACCTGGCAAATCTTAAGCATTGTACAAGTCTTTGCTGTTAACACAAAGAGCCAGCTTTTTCATAAACAGAGATGCCATGTGTATTGGTTTGCTAAGGCAATTATAACAAAATACCACAGGGCGCCTGGGTGGCTCAGTTGGTTAAGCGACTGCCTTCGGCTCAGGTCATGATCCTGGGGTCCCGGGATCGAGTCCCGCATTGGGCTCCCTGCTCAGCAGGGAGTCTGCTTCTCCCTCTGACCCTCCCCCCGTCTCATGTGCTCTCTCTCTCTCTCTCTCAAATAAATAAATAAAATCTTAAAAAAAAAAATACCACAAACTGGCTGGCATGAAGAACAGACATTCATCGTCTCACAGTTCTGGAGGCTAGAAGTCATAAATCAAGGTGCTAGCAGGGGTGATTCCTTCTGGGGTCTGTGAGGAAGAACCTGTTCCAAGCCTCTCCTAGCTTTTGGTTTGCTGGCAATCTTTGGTGTTCTTTGGCTCATAGAAGCATCACCCTGATCTCTGCCTTCATCTTCACATAGAATTCTCCCTATGTGAATGTGTCTTTCTCCATGTTTTCCCTTTTCATAAGGACACCAGTCATATTGGATTAAGGCCCACACTAATGACCTCATTTTAACTTGATTATCTCTGTAAAAACCCTATCTCCAAATAAGATACTGCAGGTTAGGACTTCAACATATGAATTTGGAGTGACACAGTTCAAGCCATAATACCATGTCACTGGGGATCTTAAAAAGGAGGCCAGATGATCAGAGATGTTGCTGGTTTAATCCTGCAATGCAGCCGACTGAAGACATGCTTTTACGAAACAATTATAGGGTCAAATCAGGACTCCCAGCTTGCAATTTAAGGGACAATAAAAAGCTTGATTTCTTAGCCCATAGGCCTGACTTGGCCTCACAAATTACAGTGGTAAAAGGACAGAGCAATATTGCTCTTACTCCCTTTGCCCATTTTCCTATAGAGATAATAGGGGAAATACCTCCCTATTACTCCTTTAAGGCTGCATCCTGGCTTCAGCATTCTTTTTGTCCCACAAGTACCAGAAACCCAACAGAGTAGTACCTATGGGGAAATAATATTCTATTACTTCAGAACACTGCAGATTTTCTCCATCTTCATCTCATTTTATTTCCCCCACAATTACAGAGACCACAGACATCAAACAGTTTCATTCTCATGTCCACATGAGGGAACCGAGAAGGTAAGCTTTTAGTCTGAGGTCATGTAATTAATTAATGGCAGTGCTGTGATTAGGTTTAAGTTTCCTGATAATCCATCAATTGCTAGTCAATTCACTGAGGATTTCCTATTTGTTTGGTACTGTGCAAATATTGAAGATTGAGACCTGGCATCAGTCCAACAAAATCACAAACTTCCAGCATTGAATGAGAAGCCACATCACTCCAGGACAAGTGGACTCCTGTCCACTCTTAACTAAGCCATGATCATAAAAGTTCTCAGGACACTTTTTTCTTTATTTTGGCATAATTACATACAGATCACCCAAAGGCCTTCACTTCAACCTCCCACTGTAAGCAACATTTGGAAATGCTGTTTCCCTGCTCTTTGCTAGAACTGATCCCTTAATTTTTGGCTATTCCTCAGCAAGTGTTAGAGACTGTTCTGTCTCTTCTCTCTCCTCCAGACAGACCCATACCTTTGGAGAAGATGGTACTGCCATTTGGATTGGGCATCTTGCCACAGAAAGCAATGGCTTAGATTTTCCTGGACTCTAAAGCCACTTCCACTCCTTAATCTCAGGTATCAACTTAAAAAAAAAAAAAAAAAAAAAAAAAGCAGGGTGTGCCTTCCCCATTTATCCAAGGGCAGCCCTATTAAGTGAATGCTATCAGTCAGGTTTGTTATATAACAACCAACCAAAAAACAAAATTGCAGTGGAAATCAAGAAACAGCTGGGGTGTTTTATTTGTGTGTGTGAGTTTTTTGTTTGTTCTCACACATCAATGAGTTGAGAGAGGTTTGGCTACTGATGTGGTCTGAGCTTGACTGGGCTTCGTTCCAACCTGTTGGTTGGGTTTAGAGCTCTTCTGCATGTCTCTTACTTTCCCTGGACCAGCACTTACCTGAGGGATGTTTTTCTACAGCGAAAAAGCAGGAGTACAAGAGGGCAAGCCCAATCTCATGAGTGTATTTCAAGCCTATGCTCACGTAACATCCACGAACTGCTCATTGGCCAAAGCAAATCAGTTGGCCAGCCCTCAAGACAAGGGGTGGAGAAGTACCCTGCACCCATCATGAGGCCATGTAAAGGTGTGCAGGTGTGACACGACTCCAAGGAACTGGAAGGTCAGCATATAATTTGACTTGCCCTGGTAAGGCAGAGACCCAATTCTTCAGGTTGTCCACGATGGCTCATGCACTATCACTCACTAGACACCAGCCCTTCCAGCAGCACAGTCTTATCTTTCACCATTGAAGCTATCCTACCTTTTCCTTGCCTCCCCAAGTTCCATGATATCTCCTTGTCAAAAGCAGTTCCTCCCTTCTCACGCTGTTTTAGTAAAAGCTTTCTGCCAGGCTGGGAAGTTGAGGAATCCCATCTGCATGTAATATATGATAATTTACTAATACAATTCAGCACTGTTTGCTTTTTTCCTCAGGCTGTTGCTTGCCTGTTCCATTGTTGTTGGCCAATTTCCAAAAATCATAATCGGAAAAGGAAAAAAGAAACTATTGAGAAGATGATTATCCAAACATCTGAGCCATCCTCCATCCTCCAGGTAATGAATCCATATTGAGTGAGACTAGCATTTGGAACAATAACATAAGAGGAAAAGAAAACAAAAAAATTCTCATTAAAGTAAATAGGTCCTACAAGTCTATCTTTGCAGACCCACAATATGGAGTCATAGATTTAGTTGTTCACACCTCTCCCATATTTTCAGAGCCATTAACCAGGGTGGACTTGTCAGGGTTTCAACATTGTAATTGTTTAGCTATAAATTTCCCTGCTGGCTGGGGCCTGAGGTTTCCAATAATCACAGGAAAAGGCAGAAGTCAAAATAGATAGTGCATGGGGTAAGGGAGAGAACCCAGCACGAGGATTTACTGAGGTGGGAGGGCCTGGGGTGGTGTGGAAAGAGGGTAAAGGCCACCAGAAGCAGAGCTGCTGAAGAGAAGGGCACAGGACCATGATAGCTCTCTGTTAGACTATAAGTAAGGTTTCTGCTTCCTTCCCACACAACCAACCTGGAAGTACCACAGAAAGAAGAAGCAAAATTAGATTTGTGAAACTAACATAAAAACTCTGGGAACCCCTTGGTACTGAATATGTAAGTGGGGACCAACCTGGGGCAGGGGGTACCAGTGAAGTGATGAAGAACGTGTTTAGGGGAAGTTCTCAAGTTCTGCTCTTGACCACATTACCTTTAGAGGATAATCACCTGCTCTAGTATGGAAAAGAAGCTGGCAACATCAGCCAGGTGGGTCAGACCAGGGTCAAACCTACCAACATCCTTCAGGGTGAGGAACTGATGAAAAAATGTGGACTGGCCAGTTGGCTTGAGCACTCTCCCCGCTACCTCCTCAATGCCCCCTCACCTCAGAAGTGGTGGATCACAGTCAAAAGCTGTGTTCTTCAAACTGATTTTGGCTTCCACTCACAATGAGAAAACACATTTTACATAGTGACTCAGCACGGATACAGCCCTGTACAAATGAGAGTTTCACAAAATAACATGCCTACACTTGGGATGCCCTCTATATTTTTCAACCCATTCCATTCCATTCCAATCTATTCTGTTCCATTCGAATCCATTCTCTTTCTTCTCCCTCCCCTCCCCTCTTTCTCCTCCTCCTTCCTTTTCTCCCTCCCACCTCCTCTCCCACCCCCCGATACTGATTGATTCACTACATTGGTTTCATGACCCATTAAATGGGTTGCCACCATAGAAATAATTTCCTTCCCAGGTTACTTTCTCAGAGCATCTAAAGGAAGTTTCTGACCAAAGCTGTAGCCTAATGAAGAGACAAAAATTGCGGTGGTGGGTTATAGTTCTGTGGAACCTTGAACATTCTGCCTTGGAGCTCACCCCAGCCCCTCTTCTAGAAGTTGAGTTTGAGCCCCTCCATCAGTGGAAATTACCAAACATGGTAAATGTTACTGCTAAAGGAAGAAACCATTTTAATATAGAATACTATACTCAGCCAAATTATGACTTAAATCTGGATACTCAGTAGACATATTCTCAAGCATACAAGGTTTTAGCAGGTTTGCCACACAAAGAACTATTTAGAAAATTCAAGTAAAAAGCAAATCCAATAGATTGCTAGAAGAAATATAGGAAATAAAGGGATTCAAATAATTTCGTAGAATTGTTACCTAAAAAATTAAGAAACAAAGAAAAAATAAGTGTATCCATAATAACCCAGAACAAAAGTTTTAAATATCAGCAAGGGAATGGCAGAAAGGGATGGAGCAAAGAGATATGGGAACATGCTAACATGTCCAACTTGTTCAATGTGAGATTATAAAGGGATGATAGATGATAACTAATAGAAAGATGATAGATAGATGGAATGCAGGTAGATCTGAGATAGCTAAAGGAATAAATAAATAAAAGTATAGGAGAGACAGACTCTTAGATTACCTAAAAATGGTTTTCTCTTATATATCAACAATATATGATCTCTGAAAGAAATTAAAAGAAAACACAGGGTTGAAAGATGAAAAAATATTCAGGGAAAATATGAATCAAAGAAGGTCAGAGTATCAATTTTAATATCTTACAAAGGAATTCAAGACAAAAAAAATAACAAGAACAACAAAGCACAAACAACATAACCATCATTGGGATATACGAACCTCGCAATATAGATTCAATATATATAAAGTAACAATGATAAAACTGAAAGAAATAGAAAGAAGGCAACCTCCCCCCCAACCAAAACAAGCATAAATGATATAGTCACATTTGCCCTTAACAGCATTCAATGGCTTCCTGCTGTCCTCAGGATAAAGTCCCATATCAGGGCTAGTGAGGCCCTATGTGATCCGGTCCCTCTTACCTCTCCAGCTCCATTCTTCATACCTCACTTTCTTCAACACTTTCTGTAACCTTTTTTACTTTTATTCTTCACATGTGTCTTTTCTCTCTTTTTTTTTTTTAAAAGATTTTATTTATTTATTTGAGAGAGAGAATGAGACAGAGAGCATGAGAGAGGGGAGGGTCAGAGGGAGAAGCAGACTCCCCACTGAGCAGGGAACCCGATGCGGGACTCGATCCAGGGACTCCAGGATCATGACCTGAGCTGAAGGCAGCCGCTTAACCGACTGAGCCACCCAGGCGCCCGTCTTTTCTCTCTTATGCAAAACCATAATGTTTACTGTTCTTCTAGTTGTAACATTTTCCCCACTTCTTTACAGGCTATCTCCTATGCATCTAAACCATGGTAGATTAGATATTACTTCTTCCACAAAACCTTGAATGTACTTGTCCTTTCATAGCACTCCACTCACTTGCAAATTTCCCATTTGACTATCTATCTCTCCCATTAGACTGTAAGCACTATGAGGAAAAGACTGTCTGTGGTGTCACCAATGTACTTCTGGTGCCCAGGACATGGAATGTCAGAGAAAGGAACTGAAAAAAGTGTTTGTATAGTAACCAAATCCCCCCGCAAAAAAACCCAAAAAACAAAAACAAAAACATTTATAATGGATTTTTTTTAAGGATTTTATTTATTCATTTAGAGAGAGTGTGTGCAAGAGCAGGAGGAGGGGTAGAGCGAGAATCCCAAGCAGACTCCGTACCAAGCATGGAGCCCCACACGCGGCTTGATCCCAGGACCCTGAGACCACGACCTGAGCTAAAACCAAGAGTCAGCTGCTTAATTGAATGAGCCGCCCAGGCACCCCATGGATTTTTTTTTTTTAAAGGAAATCAGTCCAATTTCTGGTTCAACATGGCAGAATTAACATGTGCATTCATTTCTGTTTCTGTCCCCTGGCATAAAACTTCACAAAATGCCAGTAAAATAATTTCTTTAGTGGATAAATCTTCCAGAACAAAGAAAAAGCTACTGGAGATATCTTATCAAAGTCAATAAAAGATGAAGCCAAAATGAATGGGGTCAGTGGGCATGGAAACCAGCGAGAAGCAAGACCAAAGCACAAAGAACTAGAAAGGCTCAGTAACTGAAGGCACGTGGTGTTTCAGAATACAGGTGGTTGAATATACGGCTAAAAACAGGAAGACTGATTGAAAGTCTTTATGAAAAATGCAGACACCCTCTCATCCCCTCATCTAGCCCAGTGACACCAAGAAAGCATCCTACATCCAAGCTAAAGAAAAGAGGTTTACACTGGGGCTAGACTGTTCTAGAAGGGCTCTGAACTTAGAGACAGGGAAGCAGAGAGTAGGAGTAAGATGCTGTACTGAAAAGAAGATTAAGTGAAATTTTGAAACCCATCTTCCCAGTTACTTTCCACTTTGTTTGCCCCACCTCAGAGTGGTGGCTGGAAGAGAGAGCTGCTTACAGAAACTGACAACTCCACTGGAAAAGACTACCCTTGTTGATAACAAATCAACTGCCAGATCATGAGGTGGTGAGGCCTACCAGTCAACAGTCCTTCCTACCTTTGCACCTGTGGGTTTTTCCATTAGCTTCTGGTTCCTGATTCCTTTTTTTTTTTAAGATTTGATTTATTTATTTGAGAGAGAAAGAGCACAATGGGGAGGCGCAGAGGGAGAGAGAGAGAGAGTCTCAAGAAGACTCTGCCCTGAGCACAGAGCCCAATGTGGGGCTTGATTCCAGGATCCTAAGATCATGACCTGAGCTGAAATCAAGAGTCAGATGCTTAACTAACTGTGCCACCCAGGCGCCCCCTCTGATTCTTAAATATGTATAAATATAAAAGATTTCTACTCTTATGCAATTGAGGAAAACTACTAACCTAAAAGAAAGCGATCAGAAAGGAATTCACAGGAAATAGAGACAAGGCAGGAAACAGAACAAATATTTTTTTTAAAAATCAATATAATTAATATTCTAAGAGATAAGCGAAGATTCTACACCATGAAACAAGAGCAGAGTGCCTATAAAAAGGATTTTCAGCAAATAAATAAGAGCTCTTGGAATTTAAAAATATAACTGACAGCTTCCCTGTGGGCTGAGACACAACAATATGTATAAAAATAAGCTGTGTCTCACCCAAAATAGTCTGCTTGCTGACCTTTACCCAGAGCTCCTAAACCATACTCGACTACACAGATGCTTTTCTGTGCAGTGTGTGCCATCTTGGAAAGGAGGCCGCAATCCTGGTACTGCTCATCCACCCACCCCTAGTTTCTCATCTGTGGCCTTAGTCTCAAAAGAGCTGTGTACATAAAGCAGACTTGCCCAGAAAATGACACACAGGCTTCGGGAGGTAAAGTGACCTATCCAAGATCACATAGATAAGGAACACAGACAGTAAATCCTCAATTTCCTGATACCTCCCATTTGTTTCCTCATCCATTCATGGATGAAATATTATAGCAGTGACAACAAAGATGATTAGTTCCTGCACTTATGGAGCTCACAATCAGGTGAATGGAGAATGAGGCAAGCAAAACTGTTCCAAATGATGCTGAGATGGAACTCTGCTTGGGACGGATGTCCAAGAAGGGTCTTCTGCCTGAAATGAGTCCTAATGGATAAAGACGAGAGAGGAAGGGGATAGAGAGGATCAAAATAGAGGTGACAGTGACCACTATGCTTTGGGGGCACTTCAGTGGTTCTTGAAGTCTGGACAGCAGAGATCAAATGTAGTCACAAGAAGAGCTGAGACTGAAGCATCATCAGGGAAGGACCAGAGCAAGCAGGAGCCAGGGTACCATGCTCTGGAGCCTGGACTTCATCCCACAGCCAGACAATAGGGAGACTTTCAGGGTTTTGATCCGGTGAGTGACTCTTGCCCAGTATATAATCCATTTATTGACATGGATTCCAAAGGCTACAAAGATATGAGAAGGGAGAGAGCATTGTGAGGTGGTGATTAAGCCTGAAAGAGGCAGATGATTGAGGTGGATGGAGGAAAAAAAAAAAAGAAGGGTAGCCAGTTGGAAAAGGAGACAGTAGCACAAAACAAGGTTGAGAATGAGAGTATTGAGTTCAAAGGACAACCAGAAGAACCGTCTATCTCCAGGAAATAATAAAAGACAAGGAAGAGGGTAGGAAGGGTAGGGCCAGTTGAGGTAGACACCAAATTGAGGAGATTAGACATGGTTTATCATGTTGGTGCTGTTCCAAACTTTCTTTCCAATGGTGAAGGAAAAGGAACCCCAGAACTCTTGGGTAGTGGCCAGGAGTGGGCTTCTATAATCTCAGAACTTCTTGGAGATCTATCTTTCATCTTTAAAATTCATGAGTTTGGTATTCTACTTTACAGAAGATTGATATTAAAAATGTGTTTAATTACTTTCTAGTTAAAACACAACTTCCTATACCCCAAGAAATCTTGCAGGAAATTAGCAGTTCAGAAGGATGCTCCTGTGTCTCTTCATGCCTAAGGAATGCCAATTCCTAGGGGATGTGAAGATGCACAACAGTGAGAAATCCAGTTTCTTCAGGTGAGCTGCGAGGTGAAAGATGTATTTGAGGAAGTTAGATAAGCTGGAGTGTGCTAGGTGGGTGAGGCAGTTTAAAATGAGTGTTAGAAAGCCAGGTAAGAGGCCTTTGACATAACCATGACGAGATTTTAGACCACAGGATGGCAGCAGATGGAGAAAAAAATGACACACACAGAGAAATTTTTGAAGACTTGATGGATGATTCAATGAGAGGGCAGGAAGGAAGAGAAGAAGGAATCAAAGACAATTCTGACTTTGAACCAGGGGGACCAGATGCCAGGGCTGAAGAGGAAGAAGTTGAGAACACGCCGGCTGTGCATGTCCCAATGCCTGAAGCATGTGTGGAAATGTGTTGTCGATGGCTGGACTCAGGGAACAAGACCTGAGGTGGAAACATGAAGGTTGGCGTGGGGATCATTTGCACCAAAGTCACAGCTGACACCATAGGGTGAATGGAAACCTGAGTAAGTAAGGGAAGAGAAGGAAACACAGAAAGTCGGGGGCTCAACTTTAGGAGATATACATAGATGAGTAGTGCAGGAAAGAGGAGAAGGCTTATTGACCTTTAGATGCCACACTTCCAATTACACAGCAGGAAAAACTGGGTAATAAAAGAAAGGAGGAAATTTCTTGGTTGGTGTACCTGAAGAGTCCAGGAGTAGACCCTGACTTCGAGTATGACTAGAGTCCAGTGCTCCAATGATGCCACCAGAAACCTGTCTCTGTCCACCTTGTCACTCTTCTTCCCTTTCCAGTGGCTTCACTTTCTCATCATGGTGGGCCCTGGAAGCTCCAGGCTTTTATCTTCTCATCTCAACAACCCCAGATGAAAGAGAACGTCTTCATCCCCCAAGTTCCAACAAAAGTTTCCAAAAGAAGTTTCAGGTTTGGCTCCAACTGGACCATTGTGGCGCATGGGCCCATCCTTAAACCCAACACCCTGGCCAGAAGTGGGGCACATGCCCCCAAGTGTCTGAACCCAAACCTACATGATCTAAGCCCTGGGGAAGGGGGCTTCCCCAAATGAAAGATGGCTCTGCAAATTCCGTAAGAGGCGAGAACAAATGCTCTCGGAGAAGCAGAGAGAGGGTCCAGTGGGAGCAGGGAAAGTTTTAAGAAGCTGGGGCTGGAGATAGGGTGGCCAAAATGTGCACTCTCATACTAAGGCCAAAGTGGGGGCAATAGAGACCCCGCTGCACCTAGATAGACAGGAAATGGGGCAGCCCTTTCCCTCTGCATCGCCCCCCTACCTTAATAGTGAGTCTGAGGACAGTGAAGCCCCTTCCCCAGCTTTCCTCCCTCACGGTTCCCAACATGGCTCCCAGAGCCCCAGAGTGCACAGAGCCCCCCAACACTACACCCTTCCAGAACTATGCCATAGCCACTCGGGCTGAGGCCCACAGGCCTCTCGGGCAATTAAAAAGTCCCTCTGGCTTCAGAAAGCTGCCTTGTAATGTGACAGCCAGGTCCTTCCTGGCTGGCCTTCCCCACCACACACACATCATACAATTCCTTCTTTCCCAGCAGGTAATTTTTCCAGTGAAAGAATCACCCCTCCCCTGTCCTTTGCCTCTGACCCACCAATTGTTTGCCGAGACAGGACCAGGGACGCTCCTTGGCTGGACTTCAGAGTTTCAGTTCAGCTGGGGGCGCTAGGCTGGGATTTAAGCAACGACCCTGAAGGGCTCATGTTATATGAATCATCTCCCCAGCGCCCCGAAACATCAAACCACACTTCACCCCCGCTCTTTCTTTGCCAGCCGCTTCAGCTCATTGGCGTTTAAAGCAACATCACGGGCAGCAGCTCATCTGGAACATCCTGGCCTGCTCCCCTTTTCATGATAGCGAGCACCCTTTGCCGCAGAGCAAGGAACAGAGAGTCAGACAGACAGATGGACAGGGAGAGGGGAGTCCTGCAGACAGTCAGAATGAATATGGATTTGCGGCATCTGTGGCGGGAGGGGGGGCCATGGCAATCACATCTGATGCTGCAGGAGCTCGGGATGGACCGACAGCAACTCGCCTTAGGAATCCGAGTGGGCTCTTTCTTGTGTGATGTTTTGAAGCATGTCAGCATTCCTGGGCACTGTCAGCCTCCTCCAAATGACCTGAGAGGGGGTATGAATGGCAAGCTCTCACCGCCTTGGGCCGTGCAGAGGGAAATGCTGGGAATGCTGTTTTAGAGGTTTCCTCTCTCTGTGAAAATCAAGGCAGAAATGCCTCATCCTCAGCTCCCCATATACCCTTGAAGATCAAGGGGCAGATAAGCTAATCTATTCTAAATTCTAATGCGGCACAGTTCCCTGACCAGAGCCTCTTCTCCTTCGGTGCCCCAAGCGTTTGCCAATACTTCATCCAAACCAGCTCCCTTCCGGAGGCCTCCCCCGTTCATCCCACTCATGCCAAGAGGCTCATACACTGGTGCCTTCTCCATGCATGTGCTCACACGCACATGCACACAGTCATACACACACGAGCACATGTGCATATGTCCACACACACACACACACACACACACACACACACAAATAAAGCTGGACCCTGATCTTCCTTCCAGATTTATACCCCTGCCTTGCCCAGCCTGACTTAAACTTATTTTTCACTTTCAAAATGTTTGAATCCCACAAAGGGATATTTTAAAAAACCAAAATGGTAATACACACACACACACGCACACACATGCACACACACAAACACACATCAAGGAGACTCTCACAGCTTTGACATGAGATATTTGTTTCTGAAAACCTGTCTTGTGATTTCAGCCTTATTCCTTGCTCCATGTAGGCCTAAATCTCCATTGTCATAAAGGCAAATCCCAAGCCCAAGAGTAGCCCAGCCACTTCTATGGGCTGCACCGTTCATTTCTTGGCAGCTAAGAAGTCCACCTTATTTGTTTGGAGACCTCATACAGCCACATCAATACCTGCTCATGCTTCATTCTCCCACCTATAAAATGGGTCTAATAGAGCCCACCAAGAGTAAGGCTGTGGGGATTCATATATTAATATTGCCAGACCCTTTTGAAAATGAACACATGATTACCAACCACCATTCAGCCCTGGCACTCTGAGCCTGGAGGAAGGCAGGGCTCAGCCAGACCTCAAGACCCTATCTGGGTGAGCAGTTTAAGAAAGCATCGTAGTGGGGCGCCTGGGTGGCTCGGTCGTTGAGCGTCTGCCTTCGGCTCAGGTCATGATCCCAGGGTCCTGGGATCGAGCCCCGCATCGGGCTCCCTGCTCAGAGGGAGGCCTGCTTCTCCCTCTGCCACTCCCCCTGCTTGTGTTCCCTCTCTCGCTGTCTCTCTCTGTCAAATAAATAATAAAAAAGAAAGAAAGAAAGAAAAGAAAGCATCGTAGTCTAGCCACTGGGTGTGAGCAAAGAAGCAACAGCCCCCATAAAAACTACACTTCGGCAGAACATACTGTATGATTCCAGATTTCTACTGTACCTAATAAAAACCCTAAAGGACAACCCCTTTACAGAGCGTGCTGCATGCCAGGCGCTGTGTTTCACGTGCATTAGTCCCTTCGCTTCTCTTACTCACATTCTGAGAAAGCACGATCACGAAGCTCTAAGTTACAGGTGAGGAAAGAGTAGCACAAAAGCTAAATAACTTGCCCAAGTGGCGGAGCCAGACCTTGCTTTGAACCAGGACAGCATACTCCTGCGGCCAAGGGCGTGAACAAGCGAGCATGCGCATGTGCGGGCGTGCGTGCATGCAGGCGTGCGTGCGCACGAGCGTGCGTGTGCGCGCGTGTGCGTGTGCGTGCATAGAAAAGAGCCGGAAGAAAACAACAGCACGGTATCTTAGGGTTCCAGGCGGTAGGATTACAGACCATTTTTTTTCCCTTTCACTCCAGTATCTGCATTTTATCTGGATGTCCTCATTTCTACAGTGTGATATGTATTGCTTTGATAAGAGTAATGTTTAAATGTTGTTTTGGAAAAGCGTCTTCCATTTCTGTTTCTCTGACCACCATACTTTGCTCCCCAGAGCGGCAGAAACCAGCCGGGCCGGGCCTCACACTGTTCGGCAGGCTCGAGCTGTTCCTCAGACCCAGACCGCAAAATAAGGCCGAATGATGAGAAGGCGGTGAAGAAAAGTCATCATCAAGGAGGGGGAAAGTGGTCTCATGCGCCCCCAAATCTACCCAAGCCCCTGATGTCTAGGCACAGTACTGGGGACACAGTGGGAAAGGTAGAAAGGGACCTCGTTGGGGCCGGGAGACCAGACTTGTCTCTCTTCCTCCTCCTGTGCTATCCAAGTAACTTCTTCACTATCCGATCCAGCTTTCTCGCCTGCGACCTCCGAGGGCCTCGGATTCCAAGAGAACCGTAAGAGAGCCTGACTCTGCCACACGCTTCGTGCTCTTCACACGTGTGGTCTCAGTCCCCACACGAAGCCCATGCGGTACAGGCTGATGTCCCCATTTCACAGATGGGAGCACTGAAGCTCTGAGACCCACTAACCGGATCCAGATCACAGAGCTCAGATGCAAACCCAGGTACACCCGACCCCAGATTTCAGAGATCTTTCTGAGCTAATGATGTTGCCAGATTTCTAATTCCCCAGTATTTCACAGAGGCTCTCACTCGAGCTCCAGGTCAGTGTGTCGGCATGATCATCCCAGCTTTGGGGGCTGAGCTGTAAGTGAAGGGCTCTGTGACTCTCCCTTTCTTATCACGCAGCCTCCACAAAGTGCTTCAGGGTCTCTGGAGCTTTCCAAGGCAAAGGGGAGCCAGTTCGTCAGGAAGAGCACTCCGTTCCCGGGCACCCACAGAGAGCCGATCGCACATTGGCCACTAGGTGCAGGCCCATAAGCTTTTCCCAGAACGGACCAGAAACGGGAGGTAGGGAGGGAGGGGCCTGCACTCCGCCCAGGCTGTTAGCTCTCCGGGGCAGGCAGCAGTAATGGAGAACGTGATAAGCTGTCACTAGAAGCCAGCTCGGTTCTCTGAGACTTAATGGTAGAATAACACAATAGGGTCAGACTAAAAAGGTTCCCTTATGAAAATTTTATCAGCAACTTTGGTAAATGGCTATGGGAAAGGTGCTTTGCTCCCAGGCAGACCTGGGACCCGACTTTACAAGGTACAGGCGGCCTGCATTGCATCACCCCCACAAGATATTAAGGGCACTCAAATTGAATTAACACCAAATCAAGCCGGTGCACTTAACAATACAAATGCACTTAAGGGATGCCTCAGGATGATTTGTGACTAAAGAAAGCAAAGAAGAAAACGGCCTGCAAGCCACAAGGGTGGTGTTGTGTGTCATATACAGGAAAGGCCATAAGTAGAACTTAGAATACCGGAAAACCGTGAACTTCGGGGGCTCTCAAATACCTTAGACCCAGCCGTAAAGTAGGAGGCTGCTTTTGTGGTATGCAGAAACAATTGATAAATAAATTACAGCCAATTTTCATAGTGGCATGGTCTCCATTACCTCTGACAGCGGCCTAACTACTCTGTGAAGATGATAAGAGGCGAATAATGGAGTATCAGGTAGCACCCCAGGAAATTCTGCGCCAGTTGCCAGGTCTCTTCATGACAGTGACGACACGAAGATTCTCAGTGAGAGCCAAGTGATGAGAAGTGACAGCTCACCAGGCAGACTGTGACAGGTCCTAAAAAGGATCAGCTGGAAGTGTCCCTAGCAGGTGGGACCCCAGAGTCAGGGCCAGCCCTTTGGTTTCTCTCCTCTCCCCTTCAGCGTTTGTCGGCACACGTTTTCCCCTTGTACGTCTCACTCCCTTGCTCTCTGTCTCCCTCACCCTCTTCCCACACCCCTCTCCTCACCCCCTCACCTCCCCTCTCAAACATACCCTGTCTACTGAGCTGGAAGACAATTTGGCCATCTTCATAGATGAATGGCTCTTCTGAGATTATCTTGGAAACTTGGATACATTCTGGACTTGAGAGAATTCAGGGGGAAAAAATGGCCTCGCTGGGGATTCCTTTCCATCAAGTGAAATACACACAAAAGCATGCTTTTGTTATCCTTCCAGGAAAGAGCTGTCTCCACTCAGGGTCTTACTTTGAAAACGGGCTCCATTTAGGATGGATGTGGCCTCATTTTGTCAGAGTTAAAGCAATTGCTCGCCGAGTCATAAGGTGGCTGAGAAACTGGGGCAGGCAGGTTCAATTTTTCACTAAGGGAAAAGAAGTCCTCAAAAAGTAAGAAGGACCGTTTCTAGCTGCTGATGTGCCTCAGCCAGGACTTGCCCCCTCCAGGAGGTAAGCATTAGCATAAAGTAAGCTGGGTGAATACAAAGGTCTCTACATCTAGAACGAATGATCTTGGGCCCTTGCTCTTCAGCTGTGTGACTTTGGGTGCGTGCCTTGACTTTGTTACGCTTTCTCCTTTAGGAAATAGAGACATATGCATCTTCTCTAACGTCCTCACGGGATTGCCCAGAGGACCCAGCCAAAGTAATTATAGGAAAGATATTTAGAAACTAGGAACAATCTACAAATATAAGGCACTGTTATAAGGAAAATTGTCTACAAAATATACATGCAGACACTTCTTACAAAGACACTCCGGGGTCCCAAGAAAGAATATTCAAACTGCCCCTGGTTTTCCATAACAGCGGACTCCTCTCAGATAATCAGAGGAAGAGAAGAACAAACAAACGTGAATGAAATCATTGAAATCCTCAAACTTTACTATACCAATTACTTTTTAGCTTCTCCCAAACTTAGAAGCAAAGCAATGCGTGGTATAATTCCTGGGAGCCAGAGATTTGCCTCATCTTCAGATCATCCTCACGGAGACTGCCCCCCAACTGGCGCACCACATTGGCGGAACACACACTCCAGAACGCACCCTCTTCCGTCTACTTCCCCTCCATTCTGAGCATCTGGATTCTCTGCCCATGTTCTATATGGGCACTCGCTCTGTGCCTCTACACGATCCCATCTATGCTTAGGGATCACTACTTTCACTGCTGAATTCTTACTGATTATTAGTCCCTTTTCCTCAAACCACCTTCCCTGAAGCTCATGACTCATTATTCATCAATGATTTATCCAATCAAGTATTTATTGAGTGTTTACCTAATACCAGCATGGTGCTTGGTGTCAAGAATACAGGAGTTCAGGGGTGCCTGGGTGGTTCAGTTGGTTAAGCATCTGCCTTTGGCTCAGGTCATGATCCCAGGGTCCTGGGATCAAGCCCCACGTCGGACTCTGTGCTCAGCAGTGAGCCTGCTTCTCCCTCTCCTGCTGTCCCTGCTTGTGTGCTCGCTCGCTCGCTCTCTCTGTCAAATAAATAAATAAAATCTTAAAAAAAAAAAGAATACAGGGGTCCATCAGACCACATTCCTAACTGAAGAAGCTTACTTTCTGCCTCACTGTCCCTTTCTTGACCTCATCTTTGGTTTCTCTATTTAGTTCTGAAATGCAGCTAAGCTGAGCACACCTAAGAAGCCACTCCATAAATTGGAAAGAAAGCAAAATTTGTGTTACCTGGAAGCCTCCAATTATATGTGGCTAACTCCATCCTTCAGGCCCATCAGGCAGAATCCGTCCCTCCCTTACCTGGGTTCCCACAGACTCATACATGCTTCTATTGCATAATGTTTGAAAATATTTGTTTACCTGTCTCTCTCTCCCCAGCACACTCCAGTCTCTTTAAGCTTGGGCACCCTGCTGATTTTACTTATACCTGCGACCTAAGCACAGATCACAAGGCTTAGCACTTAGCTGGTATTCAGTAAGGCTTTGTGGAATGAATGAATGAATGAATGAATGAATTTGTTTCTCTTTACTTTCTCTGTCCATGACCATCTCCCCTTTCTTCCCTCTTTTCAGTCAGCTCCAGCCCCAGCCTCTGATGCAGGGAGGCAGTATTGCTCAATGGTTATCAATGCAGGCTCTCCTTGGAGTGTTTGGGGTTGGCTTCTTTTGGCTTGCAAGAGCAGATTATTAAATATTCAGGAATTTTTGTAAAGGAGAACACAGGCAGCAACCTCTTTGACCTCAGCCGAAGCAACTTCTTCCTAGAAACATCGCCAAAGGCAAGGGAGGCAAGGGCAAAAATGAACTATTGGGACTTCATCAAGATAAAAAGCTTTTGCAAAGCAAAGGAAACAGTCAACAAAACCAAAAGACAACCGACAGAATGGGAGAAGATATTTGCAAATGACATATCAGATAAAGGGCTAGTATCCAAAATCTATAAAGAACTCATCAAACTCAACACCCAAAGAACAAAGAATCCAATCAAGAAATGGGCAGAAGACATGAACAGACATTTTTCCAAAGAAGACCTCCAAATGGCCAACAGACACATGAAAAAGTGCTCAATATCGCTTGGCATCAGGGAAATCCAAATCAAAACCTCAATGAGATACCACCTCACACCAGTCAGAATGGCTAAAATTAACAAGTCAGGAAATGACAGATGTTGGCGGGGATGCGGAGAAAGGGGAACCCTCCTACACTGTTGGTGGGAATGCAAGCTGGTGCAACCACTCTGGAAAACAGTATGGAGGTTCCTCAAAAAGTTGACAATAGAGCTACCATATGATCCAGCAATTGCACTACTGGGTATTTACCCCAAAGATACAAAAGTAGGGATCCGAAGGGGTACGTGCACCCCGATGTTTATAGCAGCAATGTCCACAATAGCCAAACTGTGGAAAGAACCAAGATGTCCATCAACAGATGAATGGATAAAGAAGATATGGTATATATATACAATGGAATATTATGCAGCCATCAAAAGGAATGAGATCTTACCATTTGCAACGACGTGGATGGAACTGGAGGGTATTATGTTGAGTGAAATAAGTCAAACAGAGAAAGACATGTATCATATGATCTCACTGATATGAGGAATTCTTAACCTCAGGAAACAAACTGAGGGTTGCTGGAGTGGGGGGTGGGGTGGGAAGGATGGGGTGACTGGGTGATAGACACTGGGGAGGGTATGTGCTCTGGTAAGCGCTGTGAATTGTGCAAGACTGTTGAATCTCAGATCTGTACCTCTGAAACAAATAATGCAATATATGTTAAGAAAAAAAAAAAGAAGAAGAAGAAGGTAGCGGGAGGGGAAGAATGAAGCGGGGGAAATCGGAGGGGTAGACGAACCATGAGAGACGATGGACTCTGAAAAACAAACAGGGTTCTAGAGGGGAGGGGGGTGGGAGGATGGGTTAGCCTGGTGGTGGGTATTGAGGAGGGCACGTTCTGCATGGAGCACTGGGTGTTATGCACAAACAATGAATCATGGAACACTTCATCTAAAACTAATGATGTAATGTATGGGGATTAACATAAGAATAAAAAAATAAATAAATATTCAGGAATTTTTGGAGCTGATTTTAAGTTGTTGATGACTTGAAATTGGCTGCAGTGGGAGTATTCACACAATGGAAATCAATAAATGGTGCACATTAAGATTTAGGGGTTTGTTTTTGCCTTTTTTTTTTTTTGAGAGCCTGTTTGTCGGCACACCGCTGCTCTGATTTAGCCAGACCTGGATTTGTGGTTCTGCTCTGCCACTCATTAATTGTGTGACCTTGGACAACTTGCTTGATATCTCTAATACTGTTTCCTCATCTATAAAGTGAAGGTGATAATTATGGCTTCCCAGGGTTATGGTGAGAATGAAGTGGCCTAATGTTTATAAAGTGCTTAGCACAGCTCTTCATACACAGTAAGTGTCCAGTAAAAGCAACTGGTTAGTATTCGTATTTGTCTTATTTCCTGGCTTTCAGTTAATGTGTTATTTCGAGCCAGTTTGTCATACTTTTTTTACTTATTGTCTGAAGGATTTGTGACACCTGAAACAAACAAAAGCCATAAAATAGAAAATATAAATGAAAAATCAAGAGAGGGGAAAATAAAAATTATAATACTTAAAGTCAAAATGACAACACTATGTCATCCAGCACTATGGTTGCATAGAATCTGATAGACCAAGGCTCACTAGAGTGTTAGTGGGAACATTTTAAAGTGTTGCCAACAGAACCACACAAAGTGTTAGAGTAGAAGGGGCCTCAGAGATCTTCTGGTTCGATCCCTCACTTTGCAGATGGAAAACGAGGCAGGCAGGCAGGAAAGAATCGTTGCTTGAGCACTTACAAGCACAATGGTAGGTGCTTTCACTCTCGCCATCTCCATGGTGTTCCATTTTACAGAGGAGGCCATGGAGACAAAGGAAATAACAGGCCTTTCTTAACGCCACAGGCCGCCAGGGGCAGGACTGAAATTAGGACCCAGATTCCCATTTCCCAGTCCACCCTCTTCATCTCTCTGGGTACCATGCTGTCTCCTCACTGCAGGAAGATCTATTTCGTAATAACAGCTTCCTGAAGATCAAACAGTCTCTAAGATCCAACAGAATCATACTCAAATGGACAAACTGCAGACACTGGGATGCAGGGGACTTCCCAGGGAATTTCCTGGGTCTGACCGTGACATTTGAAAGCATGACAAGCAGAAACCCACTGGCAAGAACAACTGCTCCTGCATAAAACACATCCTTGTCCTGTGTTGGCTCTTTTGGACAAGAGAGCCGTGCTCTTAATTCATATTCATTTGAGGTCCACTCAAAAGTTCGGGTCTTTTTCTGCTGTCCTTACAGCCAGATTTTACCCCCCAATTTCTACCAATAGCTTCAACTTCATTCCTCACAGAACCTTCTGTGGTTCATAGGTGCTGAAATCAGATCTTTTTTCCGTTCCTCTTTCTCCATCTTAAAGAAGCAGCACGCAGCCAGAACGGGGTTAAAAAACAATCGATGGGATTGACATGGGAGGGCAAGGAAGAAGCTGTGTAATCCACAAAGTGAACGAATCCACCACCTATGGAGAGTTGAAAGCAACGTCTCATTTATTAGGCCACCACCCTTGTTTGGCAGCAAGCAGACTGACGGCCCAGCCTGGGGGGTCTGTTTTTATGGGGATCCTGTTTTTGCCCTGAGAGCTGTGGTTGATCTCACACCAAATAAACACGTCAGTCACTTCTCAAGTCACGGTTCCCAGGTGTGGCACGGAGGCACCCGGCATGGACCCTCGCAGCCACTGCTCCCTTTTCCCCACCTGCACTCAGAAATGGCTCTCAAAATCCTAGTGTCCCTGCTAACAGCCCTCTCTCTCTCTCTCTCGCTAGACCTTCCCCCAAATCATGGGTCACATCTGTCCAAGATCTCATGAACTGGGCGTACATTGCTGTCTGCGTGGCAGGGCAGGCCACCACCCTTCAGAGAAACTTCTGAATAGTAAAGAAGGCCCCAAAAGGAGGAAAACCAATACACAATTACATACAAATTTTCTATTATAGATATATCCCTCAAAAGTTCGGTTGGGCTCTGTTTCTTACTACTTCTTTTTCCAGGTTTTTTTAAACGTGTTCTTTATTTGTTTTTCAGACAGCAGAATTAACTGCTCCAGACTTAATCCCAGGTGGGCTTAACCACAAGCATAATTCTGAGCCCCAACACTCTGCCACCCGTTTGAGTGAGCTTGGGTAACACTGACTCACTCTTAAGTTTTTAAATGAGGAAAGTATGATAAAAATAAATAAAAAATTTTTAAAAAGAAGCTCTGCCACCCCAAATCAAAGAAAACCTTTTCCAAAAGCCATGGGAAAGCCAACTCTAAGAGCTATCTGCATCGCCCACCATGCGCAAGCCTCTCCAGACTGTCCCTCTCCAGTCACTGATGTGCTCATCTGGGGATCTCTATGGTTGGTCTGCAGTTCCTCTAGAAGAGAAACTTGCAAAAGTGAGATGAGTATGTGTTTCATCAGGTAAAATATGGGGGCGCTCGGTTCCGGATGCATTTCTCTGGGCGTTAGCAGTGAGCCCACTGTGGGGACGGGAACAGACTGACCTGCCTCCACGGTTGTGGGAGAAGGCTCCACCCTGGGATGGAGGGAAGCAATGCATCCTGGGAAAACCACAGCATGCCCATTGTCCAAGGAGCCAAGCTGAAACCATGCTCTCCAGAAAGCACCGCCTGCACACCCTGAACGAAAAGAATTCAAACCCTTGGGCTTACTCTGGGACTGTTTTCCCAGGGCCCCCAGTCCTGCCTCAGAACCCTAGTGGGGATTTACCTTCCTCGTTACTTGGGGGAAACAGGAAGCACAGTTGAGGCAATCATAACTCTGTCCTGCAGGTGAAACAGCAGCTCTGATGTGGCCTGTGTTTTATTCCCACCTCTCCTTCAGGCTTTACCTGAAGTATCCCAAGGGAAACAGGGCTGGGAGTTGGTATCTTTGCGGGTCTGTTACAAGGTCCTTTTGTGTTCTGCTTCTGGAGTGTCGGAGCCTGTAACTTAAAAATACAACTGGTGAAGTACCTCTTCAGGCAGAAGTACCATTGAAATTCATTCCCTCCTCCTCTGAGAAGCGGGGAGAGGTGCAGACACCCACGTGAAGAAGGCCCTCACACTCCCAAACAGGTCCGGACCAGGCAAGGGTGGCCCATGCAGGCCGGCAGGGTAACAGGCAAGGGGTTGAGGAATGGAGGGAGGAGAGAGGCAGGCGAGTGTTCTCACGGTGGACGGTGAGGGGAGAGTGGAAGGATGTGGTCATGGGGAGAGAGGAAAGAAAGATGAATGGGGCCTGAGTCAGTCATAGGCTAAAACAAACAGGAAGGTTTTAAAGTGAGATTTGAGGAGAGGAAGTGGTTCTGAGCAAGGGAGGGAGAGAGTTCCAGAGATCTGTCTTGGAAAAGAGCTACTCTTCATTTTTTTGGATAGTCCTCCTCATGTGAATATTTCTTGGCCGTTCTGACAGATGGGTGAACCAATTTTTTATTTATTTATTTTTTTAAAATCACAATCGGCTCCAACCTTTCCCTAGAACTTGAACCAAAAAGGCTTGAGACATCAGGTTTGAAAACATTTGGTGGACTCGTTTGTGTTAGCAAACATTTGGAGCCACCGATGAAGAGAGCGTGGGGCGGGGGTAGGGGCATCCCAGTCCCTGTTCAGCTGAGGTCATCTCTCTCATACTATGTCCACCGCGCCTCAGTGATCCAAGGAACGTGATCTCAGGAGTGCTCAGCACCTCTCTGAATCTCTCTAAATGTCCAGATGTGGAATTATGATCAGCTAACTCCAGCAGGGGCTGTGTGTGGTGGAGGGAGGGAACAGGGATGGAGCTTCGGGGCTGGGGGTCCAGAGTAAACTCACATGAAAAGCCAGGGGGGTTTGCTTGGCATTCCGTGGAAAGCATGAAGACACAGATCTACCCTTGATAGATGAGCAGTGCCTTGCTTTCTGCGAACTAATCTTAGAACAGTTCTGGAAGCCAAAAAACAAAAAACCAACTAACCAAACAAACAAAAAGCCTTCTTTGAAAGGACTTTTAAAAAGCAAATCTTTCCAGTTTCTTAGGAAGACCCCTTCCCAAGACAGTTTATCAGAGATTGTTCTGTCTGTATTGTGAAAGATGATAAAATCCTATTCCCTTGGGCTTCAAAAGCCAAGAGGCTTTGCCTTTGCTTCTTGTTTCATGTCTTTGGGAACCGAACTTTCATGGACCTTGTTTTTCCCATCTGTAAAGTGGGGATAAAGAGCTTTGTTCCCACCTCAAAACATATTACTCACATGGTATAAACTTGCATAAAGATCTAGACATGTTGACAAAAGAATATGTTTCAAAAGGAGCAGAAAGTTGTTGCAGAACAACAACTAAGGACATCCGGGTGATTGTTTCTTTCTAGTCTAAAACTCAACTCGGGTACAAGCAAGCTTAATGCTGAATCATTTTTCTATTGAGCTAGAAAATAAACTATTTAAATAAAAACCCCAACGTTTCCCTGTGGTGTGTCCATCGTCCCTATTATGATGTCAAACTTCCACATTGTAATAAAATTTCAAATTTTGATAACAGTAAACACATTTAAATATTTATTTATTATAAATATTTTAAATATTATTATTTTAACAGCTTTATTGAGCTATATGTTTCCTCATATTATTTTGCACTTTAAAACTGCACTGTCAAATACAGTAGTCACGAGCCTCATATTGTTACTAAAATTTACACTTAACTGGGGTGCCTGCGTGGCTCAGTCAGTTAAGCGTCTGCCTTCGGCTTGGGTCACGATCTCCGGGTCCTGGGATTGAGCCCCGCGTTGGGCTCCCTGCTCAGTAAGGAGTCTGCTTCTCTCTCTCTCCCTCTGCCCCTCCCCACTGCTCGTTCTCTCTGTCTCTCAAATAAATAAAATCTTTTAAAAAAAATTTAAAAATTTACACTGAACTTAGTACAATTTAGTACAATTAAAAGTCCAGGTCCTCAGTCACACCAATCTTATTTCAAGTGCATCATAGCCGTATGTGGCCAGTGGCTATGGATCAGACAGTAGAGATATAGCCTACTTCCATCACTGTAGAACATTCTATTGAGCAACAGTATTCTAAAATAATATATACTCATTACAAAAATTTGGAAAGTACATAAAATCAAGAAAAAGGTAAATATGTTTCTTATTCTTCTATCCCCCAGTGAAAACCGCTATTAATATTTTGGCAGATTCTTTATAATGTTGGGGTTTTTTCTGCACATCTGTTTTGTTTACATTACATGGTTTTGATCTATTGAACATGCAACGTTATAGTTCTTAACTTTAAGATAGAAGCATTCTTCCACGTTATTTTCTGTTTCTCAGAAACACTTTCAATGGCTGCGGACAACTTCATCAAGAAGAGTTGCCATTACCGTAAAAGAGTTACCATTACCGTAAAAAAGAGCACAGGTTTACATTGTTTCAAATAAAATAGAGGTAAAATTTAAAGCTTGCTAGCATTTGCTAGCTTTAAAAGGGGCCAGAGAAATTGCTTCATTTTACGGTAGTTCCCGATCACTCGTACTTCACTAGAAACATGCATCAAATCCAGGAACCGCTGACTGATGTCCAGGAATAACCCACCTGCAGCAGTGGTGGCTTCCTCTCTTTCCCCGTGCCACGAGAAATGGTAGAGGCCACTCGAGTGTCATCACACACGAGAACACCCATCTCCCCCTACGTTAGAGCTGTGCTCAGCAGATGCTAAGTAAGGGCAACGTGCTGCAGAATGAGGATAATCACCCTAAAATTACACATTTCATTTGCCAAAGGCTAGAGGAAAGGATTATGTTCTCGAAGAGCATTCTCTCTGCAATATACCCAGGAACATGGCAGGGCTGATGTGGGTAGCTGATGAGATGATTTACCTGAAAGGGCCCCACGCAGCGCCTGGCACACTCTCTCCAGCAAGCTTCCAGAACCTTCACTCTGCTGCTTCTCCTTCTACACGGGCTGCTCTCCTCCATCCCCTTTGCTGGATCTTCTCCACCTTCTGAACTCTGAGCATCCGGAGCCCCAGATTCTGTCTTTGGACCTCACTCTGTTCACGTTCTCTCCCCAGGCGAGCTCAGTTAGCTTCCTGGCTTTAACAACCACGGGGACCCCCCAAACTTCTCTCTGCCTCTTCACCTTTCTCTGATCTCCGGTCTCATAGACCCACCCGATCATCTCCTATGGGCATCTCAAAATTCAAATGTAATTCTCTCCATCAAGCAAATGAACCTGGGTTGCGGGGGGGACAGACGACAAATTTTCAAAAACCAGGGGTCCTCCTTGCCCTCGGCCTTCTCTAACATCCAGTTCATCAGTAAATCCCATAAATTCTGCCTTCCCCACCTGCACCTCCCGGGCCCAGGTACCTTCCTCCTAACTGGTCTCTCTGCTCCCAGGCACAGGCCTCAGGCCCTCGCCTCCACATTACCTCTGCGCCAGGGTGGTTCCATCTGTCCCACCCTCCCCGAGGTGTTTGAAAATTCGTGGAAGAATTTAGGGTTGTCGCAGTAATGCCTGTCGCCTTTAATTCCTGGGGGATGAGTATCCTAAATGCTTAGGATGGTCCTTCACAGCTAAGTATTATCCCCACCCCAGATGCCAGTAGCCCCCAGCTGGGAAGCCCTGACCCTGTGTGTGATCCTTTTAAAATGAAGTCAAGTGTGGTTTTGCTACGCTCAAAATCTCCTGTGGCTCCCCACCCCGCTCAGAATAAAATCCCAATTTCTTACTATGACCTCGGAGGCCCCCTGTTCCTCCCTCGCCTTCCAGCCCCCCGCTCCTCAGGTGCTCCCTGCCCCCTTCACTCTGTTCCACCCCACACGGCCTCGTGCTCACCCTGATCTGGGCCTTCAAGCTGGCTGCTCTATCTGCCTGGGGAGTCCCCCCGCCCCCCACCTCCTCCCTTCTGCACTCAGGCCTTCTGCTCCAATGTCACCTCTTCATGAGAGCTTTCCCAACTCTGCCGCTCATTATCATAGACCCCAACCCCAGGAGCCCGCAGCACCGGGCCCCTTTGCTTTCTCCGTCTTCTCTAACATTTATTTACTTCTTTATTTGTAATCTGTCCCCTCCTCCTGAGTGTAAACTCCAGGACGTCAGGAATTGTTGCTGGTGGTGGGTGGGGTCATTGTTGTTTTTCTTCAACAACTCGGGGGGGTGGGGGGGGGCAACCCCGAGTCTAACCTAGAACTTGGTGGAGAGAAATCATGACAATAATAAGCAACCTTAGGGAGGGCCCCCCCCCCATCTGCCAGGCTCTGTTCTGAGCACTTTACAAGCATCAGTTGAACTTCCTAATCCTGCTGTAACAAATCACTACAAACTGAGTGGCTTAAAACAACACAAATTCATTATCTTACAGTTCTGGTGGTCAGAAGTTCCAAATTTGTGTCACTGGATGAAAATCAAGGTGTCAGCTGGGCCGTGTTCCTGCTGGAGGCTCGAGGAATGAATCTGCTCCTTGCGCTTTCCAGCCTCTGGAAGCTGCCTGCATTCCGTGACCGTGGCCCTTTATCTCCGTCCGCTGGCTCTTCGGCCTCCCGCTTGTACAGGACCCTTGTGATTACATTGGGCCCACCAGGAGAAGCCTGAGGCTCTTCCTAGCCCAAGATCCTTAACTTAATCACAGCTGCAAAGTCTCTTTGGCCAGGTAAGGTAACAGACTCACTGGCTCTCGGGATGAGGATGTCGGCACCGTGCGGGGCCATTATTCTATCTTCCACATTAACCCACTCTGGGCTGTTTCTACTCACAACGCTTTTAGGTTTTTTCCATACCAAAACCAAGTCCTCCAATTCCCTGGGTTCCACCTGGGTGTCCTTCAATTCAGTCTGTCCTGACCCTATCTATCCACCGGATAGCATCAAATGCGGCAGCTTCAGGGCTCAGTCCCTTAAGACTGCCCCCACCTCAAATCCCACATTGTCACTGGTACTTGTGACTGACCAGCTATAGATTCAGATCACAGCCGCATTCTCAAGTTTGATCATTTGCTAGAATAACCTACAGGACTCAGGAAAGTACTTATTACCAGTTTATTAGAAAGGATACAACTCAGGATCAACCAAATGGAGGAACTGCAGGGAGGGCCAGATGTGGGGAAGGGGCACAGAGTTTCTGTGCCAGTCTCCCAGCAACCCAGGAGCTCTCCAAACCCCCAAATGTAGGGGTTCTTATGGAGGTTTCCTTATGTAGGTATAATTGATTAAATCACTGGCCATTGGTGATTCACTCCATCTCCAGCCCCTCTCTCTTTCCCGGAGTCAGAGAGTAGGACAGAAAGTTCCAGGTTTCTAAACAAGGCTTGGTCTTTCTGGTGACCAGATCCCATCCTGAAGCTACCCAGAGGTCCACCAAGAGTCATCGCAGAACAAAAGATGTTCCTATCACCTAGGAAATCCCAAGGGATTTAGGAACTCTGTGTCAAGAACTGGGACAAAGAATAAATATATATTTTTTATTATGACACACTCACTACTCCTCCTAGCAACTTCATGAGGTAGCTTCCAATATTGCCCCTATTTTACAGATGAGAACACTGAGGCAGAAAGGGTTAAGTCATTGTTCAAGGTCCCAGAGCTAGTCAGTGACACAGTCAGCCCTCCTATCCACTATAGGGTCAGCACTCAATGCATTGTATTGAAACTAGTTCTTTTTTTTTTTTTTTTTTAAGATTTTATGTATTTATTTTGACAGAGAGAGAGAGACAGACAGAGAGAGACAGCTAGAGAGGGAACACAAGTAGGGGGGAGTGGGAGAGGAAGAAGCAGGCTTCCCACTGAGCAGGAAGCCCAATGCAGGGCTCCATCCCAGGACGTTGGGCTCATGACCTGAGCCGAAGGCAGATGCTTAATGACTGAGCCACCCAGGTGCCCCGAAACTGGTTATTTTCTATTTTTTGTACTTTCACTGCTATGAACAGATCCAGCTTGGAAGGATGAATGGCACCATCAGACGGCAGTCTGGAAGAGATTTGTAAATGGCTACCTTGAATGAGAATTTTTTGGACCTTAATGCTAGCTGTTTCCATATTTAGCTCCCCACTTGGTACTTCCTCCTGGTTCTACCAGGAACACAGAGGAAACCACCACTAATCAAGGAATTTCCTGGGTTGTAGGAGGAGAGGCTGTTGAGGAGAGGATCTTTGGAGGACACAAAAGGTGTTTCTAGGGATTCACTATGCCTGGGCGGTCCCTCCCCGCCTGGCTGGTACATGGGAATCTGATCTAAATGTCACCTCCTCTGCGAGCCCTTGCTGGCTTCTGCGTGGAGATACAGACTCCTTTTTCCTTTCACAAGCTCAGGCTTCGTGCACACCTGCATGACAGCAGTCACCACAAGGTACCGATTATTTATCACTGATCTTTCCCCGACTGGCTAGACAGCTCCTTGAGGACAGACAGTCTCAAGACAATGGTCACTAGGGTGTGGTTCCAGGAGCCCTGAGCACCCTCTCTGGCCACAGACTGGCTCCTGTCTACAGAGCCAGTATCAAGACCAACCTTCAATATCTAGGCAGGACCCTGGGCTCAGGTGTGGACCCGGAGAAAGACCACACTCTTCTGTGAGCTCAAAGATAGGAAGGCCTCAAGAGCACACTTTGAAGAACAGCACTTAGCCCCAAAGAAAAAGGAAGACTTATTGCAGGAGGCAGGAAAGGGCATGGTCAGGCCAGGTTACCGGTGCTGGGAATCAATGTCAACCCCTGTCTCCCTTGACAAAGGCCTGCTCCGTCCCCGAACTGAGATGAGAGCGCTAACAGGGGCAAGAAAATGCACATGTCAATGATATGAAAGGCAACATACCTTTCAGGGGAAGAGATGTCCAGATTTACACTCATCTGTGGACCCAGAAGTCTTCTGATGGAATAATTTTGAAACCGTGCCTTGAAACTCATCACTTGAAAAGGCTTGTGAAATGAAGACTTGCAGCCACACTGAGGCAGCTAGCCTCTTGAAGGTCTCTGCAGGTGCTGGATTCCCATCAGGAGCTCCCCCCCACCCCAGCCCAACAGCGCAGCACTGGGGGATTCAGCCTTCACGGGCAACGCGGAGGCTGTCACCACTGCTGGTGAGGACCACACTCGGGAGGCAGGCTGGCCAGCAGATTGCTTTTTGGAGAGGCAAAGGAGCATGAGGAAGAGAGGCAACATTCCTTGACCTATATCTGCATCGAGTACCCTACTAGGTTATTTACATCCTCACATTCTCAAAACAAGCAAGCCTAGGGGCGCCCCGGCGACTTAGTTGGCTGAGCATCCAACTCTTGGTTTCAGCTTAGGTCATGATCTCAGGGTTGTGAGATGGAGCCCCTTGTCAGGATGCACGGTCAGCGAGAAGTCCGCTTGAGATTCTCTCCCTTGGCCCCTCCCCCCACTCTCTCTCTCTCTCTCAAAGTAAATAGATAAATCTTTAAAACAAAAAAATCAAGCAAGCCTACAACAAGAACAAAGAAGCTGAAGCTCGGACCGGTGCAGTAACTTGCCCAAAGGAGCAGAGTAAGTGGCAGAGCTGAGGTGGGAGGCTTACTTGCCCTCACTCCCCCAGACTCCTCCCTGCTCATCACCCTCTCCACACCAAAAGCTCTCAGGCAGCCCTATCGTGAGACAGGAAGTGGCAGAAGATGCGAGATGGTCTGAAAAGTGCTGGGCACTGGCCGAGGCTCGGCAGTCCCGGGTCCTGGTTCAGGCTCAGTTGGTGGTAGACTGTGAGCAGGTCTCCTGAGCCCTAGAGCTTTAGACTCCTCATCTGTCTGGAGCGGAGCTGCCTGGAGGTCTCCGAGAGGCCTCCCAGCCCTCCAATTCCATGATCTTTGGAACTTACACCCTTCAGTGAGGATTTGTCCAGCTACAACTCGGAGAAGAATTATTCTTGCGGATATGAGACTCAGAAGGTTAAGACTTTGCAAATGTTACCATCCCAGCAACAATGTGTGCATAGAATATTCTTGGCCGCGGAGGGCGACATTTGGGAAGAGCGGAAGTCCGTCTGTCAGCCGTGGGTTTAAATGTGGCTGAATGGTGAGCTGGGTGATGGGAGGGGGAATCTGGAAAGGTTCACGGTCTGTTTGAAAAGAAAAAGGGTTTTAATGGGACATTCTCACTCACTGGATTTTAACGACCTCTCAGAATGTAACTCAGGGGGAAGGAGAGTTAAGGAAGAGGATTTGGCGGGGGAACAGAGAGGAAGAAGGAGAAGGTGATAAATACAGGAGAGATTCAGTGCAGGGGATGGGGGGCGTTCCTGAGCACATCGGCTGGAGGGCAGAGTCTACCAGTGAGCCAGCCCCTGGGTAGGGAGGCCTATAGTTGGCTCTTAAGAGTATTGTTAATGCCAGCAATTAGATTTGAAAGGCAAACGTTTCATTTTAAAAATTGGGCAGTTCTCATGTAAATAATGCAGGTCCCTTAGTTAAGCTCTGTGAGCCTCAGTTTCCTCATTGCTGGTGTGACGAGAAGTCCCTACATTATAGGGATTTTGTGGGAATAAAATGGGACAACACGCATGTAATCGGCAGCACCTTTGGCCTGGAAGTTCTGTCACTCATTCAGGAACCGGAAACAGCCTCGAGGAGCAAACCACCGCACGGTGGCAGCAGACAAGGACAGCCGGACCCTCTGAGGCCAGCTTTCCCCAGCGATACCCGTGGCAATGTGCTAGAGAAGCTGCGGTGGGCATCAGGGCAGCGCCCAAGGAGGCCTCCTCAGAGCCTGCCTTCCTCCCTCTGCCGGCTTCTGCATGAGGAAAGGAGAGTCTCCACCTGAGCGTGGGGCTTTCCACCACCCCAAGAGAGAGGGAGCTCAAGGCAGTTTTGGTTAGAAGACGAAAGCCATGTGACCTCACTCGTGGCCCAGGCGGATGAGTAGAGCCGAGTGGTTGAGAATTCTGGATTCCAGTTGCTGAGGCTGGATTCCAGATCTGTCGCAGCACACTCAAGCCAGGCAAGAAGGGGAGTTTAACAAAGAGAAGCTTTTAACCAGAGGGTGGGGCTGGGTTTAGGAAAACAGTGAGAAATTGGGGTGGCACCTGAAAGCTGGTCACAGCAGAGAGCTGTCGCCACCACGAGACCCCCCAGGCCAAGGAGTGGCTCGCAAGAAAACTCGAAGAGATAGACCCCCTAGAGAAGGGGAAATCAGAGCAAGCCCACCCAGGCTGAGGGGAGGAGAGGATGAGCAGGAACGGCCGGGAGAGAGAACACAAGCTGGCACCCTCCTGGGATGGGGTACAAACCAAGGCCTGGGGCCTGCTGGCTACCATCGTACCAGAACCCAGCACCTCTGTCCCTCAGTCTGAGGCTGTGGCCCAAATGCCTCCTTGAAACCATTGCTAACTAACACTCTGTCACTGAGGTAGGAAGCCTGGAGGAAACTTCTCCTTTGCCAAAATGTGGCATTTGTGGCCCACCCCTCACCCAGTGCTGCCAGCTCACTCTCCAAGGTGAGCCTGTCCAAGGGGACCTCCTGTCCTCCCTCCCCTGGCCAGCTCTCTCCTAGAGACGTCTGTAGGGAGCCCTGGAGCAGAGCACGAAGGACCCACCCGGCCTGGCAGCCTGTATTTTTTTCTGGCCAGCCCCGCTGCCACATGGAGTGCCATCTGTAGACAATAAGGGCTCCACACATCCTCCACCAGTTCAGCATGTCCTGGGAACACTCTAGATCCTTAATTGTGTTCCCGAGGAGGCTCACAGGACAGAGTGGTGAATTCTTGGACAGGAGGCATTTCAAGCTCCGCAGCCAATGTCAAAACTTGATGAGTCAATTGGTGCTTTGCCCAACTCATAAGAGCTCAGAGCTGGAAGAGCAGAGACCCAACCCTCTGTTCCTCACCCAGGCACGCTCCGTGTGTCCCTTTTCGCTGGGGGCCTTGCCTCCTGGCTGATGGGCCAGCCCTGGCCCTGTGCTAATCCTCCCTGTGTCCCCACTCCCTACCCAGCAGTTCTGTGTCCACAGATGAGGAACAGGATGTAGTAACGAGACGACATATGGCAGGCAGAGTGCTTCCACAAGTGACGCCTTACTGCACCCTCATGACAACCTTGGAAGTCAGGCAAGAGCAACGACAGGGACCACATATTGATCTCCTGTTACGGGCCACGTCCTGTTAAAAGTGCTTTTTATAGATTACTCACACAGGTACTGTTGATCCCTGTTTTACATTTGGAGAAACTGAGGTTGAGAAAGAACAGGTAATTTACTTGAGTTGCCAAGATCTGAATCCAGGGCGGATCGCCTCTAAATCACTCTGATATTCTCCTTTCTCAGGTAACAAAGGACTTAGGATGCCTGGATAAACTACTGGCAAGCTCATTCAGAAAGTGGTGGAAATGATTTTTTAAATTTCGAGTAGAGTATGGTGATGGTCATATTGCCTTTTGGAAAGAAGAGTCAGAGAGGGCTGGGAGGAGGGAGGTCAGCGTGGAAGCAGCGGTGATGTTGGAGGGATGAAGAAGCAAAGCCACCTGTTAAAGCAGCGGGAGGTCTCGGGGAGGAGACAGGTCTAGTACTGGAGGTGGAATGAGCCCTGGTGGGTGGAAGGTGGGTGGAGGGGCACAGGGCGCAAGGGAGAAGTTTAAGAACCCTCTCCAATTTCTGCTTCGTAGTGGGTTATCAACTGGAAAGAGACTACAGGAAGGGGGCAGATCTGAGGGCTTTGGGAGGGAGATCAGTGGGTTCTATTTGAGACTTACTGAATTCAAGGTACCCACAGGATGGAAATGTCCCCTGTATGGACTAAAAATTGGTCTCCCCTCCCCACCAACTACTTCCCAGGTGATGGCATTAGAAAGTGGGGCCTTTGGGAAGTGAGTAGGTTTACATGAAGTCATGAGGGTGAGGCCCTCATGAATGAGATAAGTGCCATAAAAAGTCACCAGAGTGCTGGCTTCCTCTCTCTGCTCTCCACCATGTGAGGATATGAGAAGTCAGCAGTCTGCAGTCTGAGCCCTACCGTGCCGGCACCCTGATTTTGGACTTCCAGCCTCCAGAACTGGGAGAAATAAATTTTTGTATTTATAAACCACCAGTTTATGGCATTTTTGACATAGCAGCTTGAGCTAAGACACCCTTCCAGATTGCTTCCTCCTTGGCTTCTAGAAGAGGGTGCAACAGACACTCCAGGGCCCAATGGTGGCACCGCCCCTCGGCTTTCCAGCCAGACTTCTGATGGTCAGCACCTGCACCTTGCCCAGAGGTCCCAGGTTCTAAACCATGGGCCGTTTTGCCCCCTCCCAGGAGGTATTTGGCATTGTCTGAAGACATTTTTGATTGTCCCACCTGGTGTGTGTTTTGCTCCTGGCTCCTGGCATTCAGTGAAGAGTGGCCAGGGATGCTGCTAAACCTCCTACAATCCTCAATGCAGCCCACACAACTAGGAATTCTCCTGCTCCAAATGTCAGTAGTGCTGAGGTTGAGAAACCTTTCCGGGCAGAATTAAGACCCAGTTGCCCATAGTGGCCACTAGCTTGATGAGCCCTTTGGTGCCCCCTTCCCTTCCCTTCCTCCCTGCCCCACTCCTCTACTGGGCTCTCCTGGGACTCCTTCCCAGTAAGTCATTTGCCCTCAAATCACTGTCTTGGGGTGTGCTTCTGGGGGCCACAAACAAGACACCCCTCAAGCTATTTCTGGTCTGTATCTCCTATATCCCACTAGAAAAAACACTCCCCACCATGAGGGGAAAAAATATGTTTTTAACATATTTATGGAGAAAAGGCAAAAATCCAAATGAATGTAACACAAACGGTGACCTCTTAGGACACACTACAAAGAGTACCTGGATTTGGGCAGAGTCCACCCCAGCGTGTGTCCTCGAGGAGGTGAGGCAGACTGGCAGCAGGCAGGAGAAAGGGCTTTCTGAGGAGAGAAAGTGCTCCTGTGGGCCCTCCCCAGATTCCAACCCCGGGTCATCGTCGTAATAGCCTGGTGTTCTTTCCTTTCCAAGGCCAGGCTCCCAGGGCATCCTGGGAATTGTAAACACGACCGTGGAACATTACAGAGAGTGCACATGGCCCAGAATGTCCTCCTCCCTGTGCACTTCCTCTTTGTGGGAGGGAATAAAATGGCTGCCAATGTCTCCAATGTGAAGGGAAATCTTTGCTGGTATCACGGCCAGGGGATTACATCTGCGTACAGTTACAGGATGTATCACTTGCAGAGAATTCCTTCCACAACATACTCAAGGAACCAAAAAAAAAAAAAAAAAGTATTAAATCGCCAGCTAAATTTGATCTATATTTTTCATTCTGTTTTTTTCCTCCTGTGGTTTTTCACCAAAGTCCACTTTGACAAGCCATTAAAAGAAAACCCTATGTATATGAGCAATAGATTTAAAAAGGGGGGAGGGAGAAAAAAAAAAGAGTGTATCAAACAACCCAACGTATACAATTTGGAAGAAGTAACCGGATCCTCTGCTCTGGCAGGCCGTAAACTGGGCTAGGGAGGGACATTGTTTTTCTTTTGGTCATTCTGCCAAGTTAAAAAGGAAGTTGGAGATTAGAACAAAATATTTCAATCAAAAATGAATCCTTCAATGAAAGTTGCTTGATCCCCTTTGCTACCACCCCCTGCCTCCCTTCCCCCTTATTGGAAGCATATTTCTCTTTGAAAAGAAGTAGTGTATTGTTGCTGAATAGAAGGGGGACAGCCCACTGGGGAGACACATCGATCTCATCATTTTAAAAGTGGGAGATAAATGACCTAAGGCCTCTTCCCAATCAAATGCTGTTTCTGCACATTCTCAGAATAAATGGCACAGTTTTCCCTGGTGAGCAGCGAGTGCTCTCCCCATAGCTGGGTCTGCCTATGCTAGCCATGCATCCCAGCTCCCCGAACAAGCCTAAGTGCAATTAAGATGGATATATCTGAGCGATGCCAGGGCATCACACTGTTCTTCGGAACTCAGACAAGACCTTGACTCTTCCTCATGGCAAACTTATAAAATAGCCCTAGAATTAAGATGCAGTATTTTGACTTCTTGAAATCTCCCTCAAATTCACTATAAGAGGTGGATAGATAGCTTAGGTTCCTCAAATACTTACCATAGAAAAAGATCCAAGAAAAGAGAGGTAAGGAGCAGAGCCACATCTGATAGCCAAAGACCCTCTCTTCCCCTGTACCCTGCCAGTCTCTCCTCAAAAGGATTCCATCTTTCTGAGTAAGAAGGAATATGTTTTTAAATTTTAATTCCAGCATAGTTAACACACAGTGTTATGGTAGTTTCAGATGTACAATATAGTGATTCAACAATTTTTTAAGTTTTTTGTTTTAATTCCAGTATAGTTAACATACAGTGTTATATGAGTTTCAGGTGTACAATATAGTGGTTCAACTGTTCTATACACTACTCAGTGCTCATCGAGGTAAGTGTACTCTTGATGGGTGAAGTAGTGATGGGGATTAAGGAGGATTGCATTTTTGAAGTGGCCCAAGTAAATGTGGTCCTCTTGGCACTGAGGCCACTTAATACATGTTTAAAAGAACAATGCAAAGCAAATAATGTGGTGGGACTTTCTAACACCAGGTCCTGCTTATTAGAAATAGGGTTCAAGAATTTATGGAGGAAAAAAATCAACAAGAATGTGATTCTGGAAGAGTTCAAGCAACTGAGAACCATTTTATTAAATCGGCTATCATCTTCGTAACTGGCCAGGTTCTATACTCTTCAGTATACTCACCCCCATGATTCTTGCTAAACCAATATATCCATTGCTCTTTGACACCCTCAATAAATGTTGGTAATGTAGCCAACCAATATGAATTAGACAGTCACAATAAATAACAGAATTATCAAGGATATAAAAACGTAAGGGTACATTGATGGCATTCATAACAGCATGGCAATACATACGAATGGTTTTGCTCTCCAGAGGCAAGAATGAGTTGTATTCCACAATGGATTTTCCAATAAACTTTTGCAAATAATATGTATTTTGATAGTGAACAATTACATAGAGCCCATATATATCCTGATTTCTCTCCCCAACCTCTCTGTTTCACCATCCTGTGACCTTATGTATTTCGATTCTGATCTTGTATCAGAAAGGACTTGAAGCATCACACTTTCCTGACTTAACATACACCCAACACCTACGCAAGTAACCCGGGAGCCTGGCATTCCCCCTTGCAAGTGCTAAATATTTTAGGAGGTTTTAAAACTGGAAAGCATCATCACCATTAAATGATCCTTGATAAATCCACTAAGGGGCATCTGTGAGCAAAAGCCTTTGCCACGATCCACCTTGCTCACCTACAGCATGTATTCAGCACAATGTGTGTGTGCGTGTGTGTGTGCACGCACGCTCACTTGCACACAATCATGTTTCTTCTGCCTGATTTTCAATGATTAATTGGAAATGATAACAAAAAAGAACTCCGGTCCCTTACAGCTAGCCTCTCTTTTGTTCTTAAATGTAAATCCAACACCACCCTCATCTCTAGACAAACTGCAGGTCTCCATATCCCTTCCAGCTCACCGACTTGATAGCTCTTGATGGCACTCTTTCCAAAAAATCGGTATTATCCCTGGCTGTGTCCCAAGGACTGAGCCACGGGCTCTGCCCCCATGTTCTCAGCTAATCGTTGAATGCCATGCCCTCAGGGGTTGTGACTCACTTCATTTTGCACAGGAGGAAGCTGAGGCTCAGAAAAATCAAGTGACTTGCCCAAGGTCCCTTCAACCTCGCCATATCTTTGCTCCAGCTGGCCCTGCCTGGGAGCCCTTCCCTGTCAGTGCTATCCCACCTGGCCTACGGAGGTTGTCGTTTGGGGGTTGGTGGTATCACACTTTCCACAGGCCAGAATCCTCAAGCTCCTCCTCACAAGGGCTGTCCCCAGTCACCTCGTCATCACGTCTCACCCACCTTGGCTGGGACAGCCTTTCTGTCTAATGTGGTTGCTTCCCTAACTGAACATCGGTGCCTCTGATCCACTGGAGCCCATGCACTGCCAACTCGCTATTGCAAGGACACTGCTTGGCCCCCTCCACGCTCCCGACAGCCTTGCTCCACCACAAACTAGCTGTGTGAGTCTGGGAAAGTCATTAAAACTTTTTGACAGTTTCTTCACATTTATAATAGACATCATAATCCCAGCTCTATCTCTGGAAGAAAACTCAAGTGGAGATTGAATGAGACTCAGAAAGTAGGCTTTGGGGAGCATAATTCTCATGCCAGATTTTATTATCTCCAAAATGCCCCTGAAAAATGCAAATTTTCATCTAAATGTGCTCAGAATGTGGAGTTTCTGGATCTGAATCCAATGCCGGAGTTTATCTCCAATATTTCCCCTTCTGCCCACAAAGAATGAAAGTTGGTCAGTCAACTTCTCCCTGCAAAACCTGAGTTCATGGTTTGTGTTCAAGAAGGTGTGGCCAAGAATTGTATTCAGTAATAAACACTGCATTTCTCATTTATGAAATCACCATTAAGGAAATCCTGATAAGGAGCCTTACTTTTAATACCTAAAGATCATATTTAATTAATCCAATCTTAGGGATGCCTGGAGGGCTCAGTTGGTTAAGCATCTGCCTTCAGCTCGAGTCATGATCCCGGGGTCCTGGGATCGAGCCCCACATTGGGCTCCCAGCTCAGTGGGGAGCCTGCTTCTCCCACTTCCCCCCTTCTCGTGCTATCTCTCTCATAGAATCTTAAAAAAATTTTTTTAATCTTAATTTTCTAGATTGTCATATTTGCTGAGATAGCCAAAAAGAAAAATAAGTTTTGGAAGCAGAAATCATTGAGAATCCTGGTGCCCAGACCAGTTCAGATCAAAATAAATACCCACAGCCTTCCATGTCTCCCCTTTATCAGGCAGTAAAAACCCCAGCTCCTCAGCCTGACCTCCCAGGCCACCTCCAGCCTTGGTCTACCTTTCCCACCCAAAGTGCCTCTTCTCCTACATGAACTATTTGCTTTAGCCACTCTGGATTATTCGCTCTCCTCTTTTAAAATCCCCTTCATTGTCCCTCCTTGGCATTTTCCTTCAGGCCTCCAACACGAAAATGCCTCTGCCTCTCTCCTTGACCTAACCAAATCCATCTAATTCAAACCTCCACTTCTCCCATGAAAGCTGCCCTGATCACCCTAGCGTGAACAGATTTCTCTTCCCCTGAGCGCCTGTGGCAAGCTCATGCTCTCACTCACCGCGTGCTGCCTTCTGACTAGTGTCGTCTTGAACCATCATTAAACATCTTTCCTTTTCATATTTTAACGTTTGGTGCCCCTTTCTGCCTATATGCCCAGAGCCAACGAAGGCAGCACTTCACATACAGTAGCCACTCATTAAAAGCTTGATACTTAAATTTGACCCTCACGCTTGCAAAACTACTCTGATCCAAAGAAATCTTTCTCATGCATAAAGCAACGGAATTGTAGAAATCCACCCCATTGAATATTTTTGGCTAAAGAGGAAGGAGTATCTTTCCATGGTCTCAACGGAAATGGTTCATGTGAATGTGTGTTTGGGGTACAGAAGTAGAGAGAGGCTTGTTAATTTTAAAGCCACATAGCATGTTTGGCTAAGACCATGACTCCATTTGTGTATTTCAACCACGTAAAATACACCCTGGGATTCTGGACTGAGAAAAATAGCCATATAAGGAGAAAACAAGGCATTCCCTATAGCTGCCCTTGTAAAACACTCCATGATTTAACCCTCTGCTCGGACAGATCCAAGCTCCTGCACTTTACAACTGCAAACAATCAGATTCCTGGGAGGAGCTCAGCATGTGACCTGCACCAACGGGCACAGCGGATCACAGACAAGACCTGACAGGTCACACGTGGGGCAGCATGACCAAAGCTTTGTAGCCGCCTGCCTTTCTCTTGGCGGTATGCCGTCCCAGCCGGAGCAGGCACCGAGTTGAGCTCCAGTCAGAGACAACTCTAAGGGGCTCATTAATCCTTCCCTCTTTTAAGAACACGGGGATCTAGGGTCTGCCTCCACCTTCCAGGTGACAGTCCATCAATCTGCAGAATCCCTCCAGTGGGGAGGTGGGAGAGAGGGAAGGGAAGATCAAGAGAAGGAAAGAAGGAGCTGGTCGACCATTGCACCCCAACCCCAACAGCGCCCGTGGCCCTGCAATGCAGTGTATGCCTGGCTGGGACCTCTGCTCTGTGCACATGAGGGACTACAGAGCCAGGGACCCACAGAGAACCCTGGGAGCCCTCATTTTCACTCTCTTCGTCTTGATTACTGTTAATAACAAACCTGAGATACGGTTTTCTAGATGGAAAAACTGAAGTCGTAACAGGTTCCAGGGTCCCTCACGTGTAATGAATGGGGCTGTGATTGGGAATAAAGACTTGAGCTATGGCTGCCACTGCGCGTTTCCTTCGGCTACAGTCTAATCTCTTCCCTTCCAGCAATAGAATGACCCCCAAAGCCCCCACGCACTGAGGAACAAGAAAGATGTCTGCCCAGTTGCAGACAGCATGTCCCAAGCTCCCCTGCGGCTGGGCGTGGCCACGTGACTGCGGTCCGGCCAGAGGGAAGTGAGTGGAAGTGACATGTGCGAATGTTGGGTCACATCTCTCTAAAGGAGCTACTCGCCCTTCCCCTTCCCCTTCCCCTTCTCCGGGGCTAGAAGGGCCCATGTGGGAATGAAGAGAAGGACGCCAAAGTAGGAGGAAGCTGGAGGACTCTGTGGAGCAGCGCCACCTACCTGCCTGGTGCCGCCCGCCTCCGTCTGAGCCGCTGTATGTTTTAGTGTCTTTGTGACAGTTTAGCGTGCACCGTAACTAAATGCACGTGACTTTCTGCTGCCTCAGCTGTGTGCAAAGAATCCCGAAGCCATACTAATTTGCACCAATTTAAAAAGCAGAAGGGAAAAAAGAAATCGTAGCCAAGTTACCTCACAGTCAGCCGGATTCACGTGCCAAAATCAGCCCCTCCTTGAAGCCGGGCTGGAATGGGTCTCATCCACTGTGGGGAGGCCGGCACAGGTGAGAGGTTAGAGAACCCGGATCCCTCCTTCCCATAAAAAAAGCGTCCTGTGGAAAGTTTGCCTTCCCAAATGAATTTCAAGGTAGAAGGACCCTACCCCTCTTGGAACTGGAATCAGAAGCACTATTTGGGCAACTGTCACCATCATTACAAAAAATGACTTATTCAAATCTTCTTACTAATTTTTAAAATTTGCTTTACCTATCTGAAGAGTTGTGTTAAAACATCTACTATGATTGTATATTTGACAATCCCTCCTGTAAATTCAATCATTGCCTTTTATTTGAGGCTATTAGGAACATATTAGAATTATTATATTTTAGAATAGTCTATCCCTAATCATGAATCGTGCCCTGAATTCTGGTAAAAATGTAATTCTATTAACCCTTCCCCCTTCTTTTTTGGCCTGATAGGTCTTTTTCCATTCTTTTACCTTTGTTTTCTCTGCTCATTTGTATGTCTGCATACACATGCCACCCGTTTGGATGTTACCCTTACATTTTTATCACACACACGAGACTTCAAAAAGTATAAAATAGGGGCGCCTGGGTGGCTCGGTCGTTGGGCGTCTGCCTTCGGCTCGGGTCGTGGTGCCGGGATCCTGGGATCGAGCCCCGCGTCGGGCTCCCTGCTCCGCGGGAAGCCCGCTTCTCCCTTTCCCACTCCCCCTGCTTGTGTTCCCTCTCTCGCTGTGTCTCTCTCTGTCAGACAAATAAATAAAATTTTTAAAAAAGTATAAAATAAGTCAACATTTCCACCCACCTACCAATATTCAGAACTCCAACCATCTCCCACCCCTCTTACATGTTATCATTGTCCAACACTTCAGTTCCACATTCCTTACACCCTTAAAATCTGTCAATATTATTGTTATTTTCTACAGTCAGGGCATGTTTAAATTTACTACCCTTTCTTGAATTTCACTTCTTCCCTTTTGGTTCAATTTTATTCTACTTGAAATAAATCCTTTAGAAACTCCTTCATGAAAGGGGCACCTGGGTGGCTCACTTCGTTAAGCATCTGCCTTGGGCTGCGATCATGATTCCAGGGTCCTGGGATGGAGCCCTGCGTCGGGCTCCCTGCTCAGCAGGGAGCCTGCTTCTCCCTCTGCCCCTGCCCCCCAATCATTCTCTCTCTCTCCCTCAAGTAAATAAATAAAATCTAAAAAAAGAAAGAAACTCCTTCATGAAAGTCTTTGGTAATTAAAATTTAATTTCACCTGTGTTGTTGAATAATAATTTAAGTAGCTAAAGAGTGACAGTTTCTCTTACTGTTTTGGGTATATTACCTTACTGACTTTTGGTTTCTGTTGTTGCTGTTGAAAAATCTACTGCCTGTCTAATCGTATTTCCTTTGTAGGAAATATGTCTTTTCTCTGTCGTTGCTTTAAGAACTTTTTTTGGTGTCCTGCATTTTCATTATAGTGGACTTACGGTTTGGATTTATTCTTATTTTGTCAGCTCATTGCTGACTCGTAGCTTCCTGAATCTTACGATTTTTATCTTTTAACCATTATAAACAATGCTCAGCCCTTTTCTCTTTGACTGTTTCTTCTCCATCATTCTCCATTTGAAAATCATATTATTTCTCATCTATCTTCTGTATCTTTAATTACTCTCTCATACATTTATGTCTTTGTGATGCATTCTGAATTGGACTCAGACCTCTCCTCCAGCTCATTAATTTTCTCTTTAACTATATCTAATCCATTAAAATCAATGACTATAGTTATTACTTCTATTTTTTAAAATTCTTTCTTTTTGGATCTGTAGTCTCTTTTTACATGATATCTTGCACATTTGTTATGTTTTCAATTTCTTATTTTATGTCTCTAATCATTTTAAACATATTTATAGTGCCTCTACAACGGATCTACTATCTGAAGTTACTGGGAATCTAATCCTGCTATATGTTCTATTTGTTGACTCTCTGTCATGGAGACTGTTTCCTAATATATTTTGTAATTTGGGAGGGTGAGCTTGTCTTCAGTGTGGCTTTATTTTTGGGAACTCTCTGTGGCCTGAGCTGAGGGTATGACTCAACAGAAAGTTTTGTGTTTGGTTCATGACTGTATGACATCATAGCCTAGAATCACATTTTTATGTTAGTATCTCATCTCAAATATCCCTAGACCACATATATAGCATAAATCCAAGCCTCAAACCCAAGTAAGGCGTTAGGTTCTTGGTTCAGAATTCTTGATTTGCAATTGAGAGGCTTTTCTTTGTATACAGATTTCTGGGTAAGACAGACAAATTCCTTTGTTGTCTCCCTGTGCTGATGGCTTACTTGGCAATGCCTGCATTTGGCCCATCATGGAGGCCACAGAATGTAGGTCTCAGCTTTCACAATTAGTTGCCCTTCCCACGTGAGTTCCCAAAAGAACTTATGTAGCCTCTGCATCTTTAGACTACATGTGGTTGGCTTATCTTGGGTCAGGAATCCACATCCAATGCAATAAGCTGTAGACAGTAACAGGGTCTCAAAGCACTTAGGGAACTCCCTTTTGGGCTGTTTTTGGAGAGACCATTTGTCTAGTAAAGAGGCCTGGAGAAAGGAAGGAAATGATCGTTGGAGGAAATAATTAGCATCTCTGCAACCAATGAGTTTTTCAATACTTCTGGGTGATTGTTTAGCCTCTATTGTGGGCAAAAAAATTGTTAAGGGGTAGAGTCTGAGCTGTTGTAACCAGGGAGGGTGCCCAGAAGAGATCAACGTGAGCATGTTTCTGCATAACAGTGGAATTTGTTTTCAACTCAGATTAAATTTGGAACTTACTCTTTTACATAGCAACCTAGCCCAGTGGCTGATATAATAGATATTAAAAAAATTTTTGTTGGAACAAAATATCAAACACTTCCTCCACCCTGCAGTAAAGAGATAAAGCAGCATACAGAGGCAGTAGGCAGAAAGGATTCAAAGAGAAACAGAAAGCTCCAAGGCCATGCTAAGGAAAAGAGAAATCTTTTCCAGAGAAGTAAGTAATTTGAAGCAGGCAGTTAGCAAAGAGCGCTGGAGGAAAGTAACCTCTTGAAAGGCTCAGAACTTGGTATGGACTTTGAGTTAGTTTATATACCAAGATGGAGGATGTTCCGTAGTTCATTAATAAGAGCCCTGTCACAGGTGGTGACATCCCATGCAGACCCTCACAGTAGGGTAACACCTGTGAACTCAGGTGTTACATTAAGATAAAGCACACCCTACAGAAACAAAGACAATTCTCTTAGCCACATCTACATAAAGGGATTTAAGGGGAAGGAAGTGAAAAAAATTTTTTAAGGGAACCACTGTTACTTTTTTGTGTATAAGATCCATCTTAATTATGTATTAAAATATATGTAGTTCAAATTGTCCTGTGGATTCCTTCTTAATATTTCTTTTGGTTTTTAAAACCCAAGTTCAAGGATCTCTCCAAATGCTATTATAAATAGATATTTGGATTAGCTGAGAGCTGCAGACAAAATGTGGGAGCTAAGAAAGCATTCCCCTTACAGAACGCTGCCGTGCCCAGGATTTCTCTATTCTGAGTGTACTACTCATTAGATTCACCCTCCTAACGAAGTCTCTAAACTTTCTTTAGAAAAAGCCTTAGGGGTGGCCATCTGGTTGAAAGATGGAGGCTAGCAGACTTGATTTGAAACTATGTTTGCATATTTCTACTCAAATTGTGTTACTAAGGTTGGCTTGTGGGAGAGGAAGATTGGACCCCATGGCTCAGCTAACCACAGTACCTGAATACCGAAAGGAGGACTCCACATGTAAAAACTCTGGAGAATAAAACCCATAGCATGAAAAAGATGATTGTTAGTGCCAACCCGGGGCACAGAGAAGATTTGTTCGTCAAAGTTTGGGCTGTTTTGGCTTTTCAAAACACTCAAAACACCTGTTGCCCAGGATGGGGGTAATCTCCATCATGATGGTGAAATGCTGGAGCCCTGCCAATTCTGAAAGACAGAACTCCTAACAGGATGCTTCTTTGATGAATGTACTAGAACTCAACTGTGTCACAGATCTGAAACATCTAATACTAATAATGACCTCGACATTGAACCTTGGGTTGCACTCTTCCGTGCAGATTGAGCACCCAGAACGGTAGCTCCTGCAGTTGTTCTCAGATGAAATCAAATTACTGTGGAAAAAATGTGTGAGACCACCCTTCCCACAACCGGGTGAAAAGGGCAGCTTCCTGGGTTACCACGCATTGAAAACACTATCTCACCAACTTACAGGTGGTGTTGTTCAAGCACAGGAACGTATGGAATGTGTCAAATGTGTGTGTCAGATGTGTGTCAAATTAGGTAGCCTCCCTCTGGAAACCGTTAAATCTTCGCATCTCATCATGGGGGCGGGGGTGCCTCATGGAAGGGCTGTCGGGAAACCAGCAACGTAACAACTGGAACCAAACATCTCGCTGCAGAAACAAGGAGGTGCTCTGCAGTGGCCAAAAGAGAGGGACCGAGCTTGGCACATGAGACCCTCCTTTCTCCGGGTAGTTCTTTCTGGAAATGCTTCTGGGTGACAGTTCCCCCACCTTCTAGCATTCCTGAAAATATTTAAGATATGAGATAAGCACTCGGGCTTCAGGTTTATTTTAAGAAGCTTAGATGAAAAGACTCTTCCGTGCAGATTGAACACCCAGAACTCTGGGACGGCTTCGGGCTGGAAAATGCCATTCCACTCCCCCGCCCCCCACCCCTGGAGCTCCCTGTGCAGGCACCACAGAGAACCAGAAGGCACACTTGCTCTGGGGACCCGGGACCAGATGTCAGCCCAAGGTGTTGTGAGTCCTAGGACATTGCCTGAGTCCTTATTTGGTTTTCTCTCTCTCTCAGGGTAATTGTGAGAAAGAAATGAGGTAACAACGTCAGATGCGTTATTAACCCCTTCCATTCCATGATCCCATGGAACCTGAGACAAGCTCCTGGGGTGGCTTCACCCTCACCCTGTGCAGTGGGCGCTTGTGTTCTTGCTTGCCTGGCTCCTGTTCCCTCTTTCTCTGATCACAGCACCTCAGTTTTTTCCTGGAGAACCTCTCTGCCATTGCTCATGGTTTGGGTGCCCTCCTCTGGCCAACAGCTGAGAAGATGACCCAAGCCAGACTAAGTGGAATTGCCCTTCCGGGAATGTGGATCTGGGGCAGGAGCAACACCGGGACAGAAAACTTCCCGAGCTAATGAAAGCTGGGCTCCAGGCCCCGAAGAGCCTGTCCATCAGTTCCCGCTTTGCTGCACCCCTGCAGCTGCCCTCATCCTCACCCCTTCCTCAGGTTCTGGGAGCAACTGCCTATCTGCCTACCCTCACACTAAATTCTTTGTCTGCCTCTCCGAGCCAGGGTGGACTTCCGTGCTTTGCAACCGTGTGTCTCGGTTCCCCCTTCCCTGCTCAGAAGAAACAAACCAATTGCCAGGTCATGGGAACCAAGGTGGCAGCAGGACGAGAAGCCCGCCTCCAGAATGGCAGCCGGTGCCCCCTGGGGACTCTCTTCTTGGCCCCTCACCTTCTCTCCCTGCCACATCGTTCCCCTGCATTCCACGTCATCCCAGCTCCCCGACCATGATCTATTTCAACCCTCAAGCCTCTTTTTCCTCTGGTACCAGGCTATTTTCATAAATCTTTCATTTTCAAATAAATCTCAGTGTCTCGTTCACCACAACATTTCTAAAATTCATTCCTCTGCCCCATTCCTCTGCCAGCGTGCTCATTCCAGAGGAGGGCCCTTCCCACTTGAATGTTGGCAGCATCCTGGCCTCTTGGCTTCCTCTCCAGCCACCTTCCTCTCTCCCAGAGAGAAAATGAGGTTTGGACTTGGGTGGGTTGAAAGCCCATCCATGCATGCCATGCATAACATTCTCTTCCTCAGCACTGATGCATTCTAAGACAAAAAGCCCTTTGATAATGTTTCTCTGGGGGTCTGTTTGGCGCCATTTTGCAAATTGAGAGGCAGTGGCTAAGTTCCTCCTGCTGGAGAGTAAGCAGTGGTCACCCACAAAGGGCAAGCTCAGTCCCTACCTGGTCTACAGGCTGCCTATACAGCTGAGACCTCTGAGCTGCCACCTCCTCCCCCAAATCAGGGATTGAAGGCATGGTCATGATACGTGCTATCTATTCCACCTAAACGTGTTTTACCCAATCAAGCCACTACAAAAATGGCCCTGTTTGGCAGCCAGGGATCATACTTTCCCCTCAGGAAGTGGTTACATATTAGAATTCAGGGTACCTCTTACAGCTGGGAAACACATTCTATGGGCCGTCCTCTGGGGGCCCATAAGGAATTCACACCTGTGATTAACTTAACTGAACGTCCGATTTCTCCAAAGCCCTCTGCAGATCCAGTTGAGAGAGCAGTTCTCTGGCAACAACTGGAGATTTTGAGAGAGAAATTGAGATACAGCAGATTCAGGTCATTTAGCATATCACAATAAACAGTGTGACTGGAGCGAGGCTGCGTATTGCCGACATATACAATGAGGAGCGGTCTACTTATGCACCTATCATTAGATTTGTAGCGGGCATTTTTCAAAGTTTTTCTGGTGTGAAGTATTGAATTTGCTGTTCACTAGAAATTTCCCATGCTACTTAAAATTAGATTAGGATTTTACTTTTGTGTGCATTCAGAAATAGCATGTTGTACAATAGCATTACCACATATGTGGAACATATGTTCGAGTTCCAGTTGGGAGAAATTATTTTTATAAATGCAGGCTAAAGAACCTATTTTCAAATGAATTCTCTTAAACTTAAAATTCATTTTAAAGCTAAGGCCCACCACCATTAAAAAAAAAAAAGAAAGAGAGAGAGAAAGAGGAAGGGAGGGAGGGAGAGAGAGAGAGAGAATATGGACAGGGCAGAATTCAACAACTATTTTCATGGTCATGTTGCATTCAGTGAGTTCTCTAAATGATCTCTTAAACTCAAGGCTCTGGCCTCAAAACTAGATTTGGTTCTCTTCCTTGTCTCCAGTGTATGCTGTGGCCCTGAAAGTTGAATCATGGGCAGAAATTTCCAGTATTTTTGTTCTCTCCCTGCTTTGAAGTCCATTAATCTTCATGTTGATTTTCCCTCCACCCTCTTGAAAAAATGTATGCATCCCCAAGTTGGAAAGCCAGGAGCTGGCACCTTGGGACGCGATCACATGGACCAGGAAAGGCCAGCGCCTCGCCAGTGTGGTGAGCCACCACCACAAACCATGGCCGGCATCTCAGGAAGGGAAGTGAGTCAGTCCTCTGAATTCTGTGGTGACGAACCCCAGAGCATCTGTCACCCCTTTCCCGCCCTGTGGGTGCACGCCTGACCAAGCATGGGGCCTCCTGCTGTGAGGCAGGGCCAAACAGATGTTCTTTTGTCCTTAACACAACCGTGCAAACTGCTGCTCTTGAATGTCAAGTGTTGTTCATAGTCTTAATCTAAGCCCACTTTAAATCAATACATTCTATTTCCAGTAAAGAGAAATTGAGTAATACAAGTCTACGGCAGACGACATGCTTGGAGCTTTTCTGAAGTGACTTCAGGACAGATGCTTATGTACATATAAAGAACAAACATGTGTATAACTAAACATGAATCTGTGCATTTGAATGATTACAATTGGATGAATGCAATAGAATGAATCTCCTCCGCCAAACATTCCATCCGTATAAAAAACCCACACATGAGTATAATGACCATCAAAAGACATACTGATGATGACGACACTAGGTGTTTGAAGGGTAGCTCAAATTACCAGTCCCAGTTGGCGAGGAGTGTATAGTCTGATTAGTTACACACACACACACACACACACACACACACACCAGCCATGGAAACCTGAGAATCTTACCTTATTCTTCCCCCTCCTTTACCTTGTGCCCTGTTTGATTCTCCAGTCTTGCTCATTCTAGTTCCATGATTCTCATGTTTACCTCCTCAGCTTTTCTTCTCCCAGCTATTTCAGGCCCTCTTGCTTCTTCCCCAGATTATACCAATAGCCTCCTTTTGGGCACAGGATGTTGCCTTTAAGAGTTCACCAACATGGGCAGGGCTGTCAAAGGATTGCACTCAGCCCACCGCCTCTACTCCCTCAACCATAACAGACCACATTAATCCATCCCAGTGCCTTCCGCATGACTGCACAACCCTTCGGAGCACAGCCCTCCAAGGTCACTACCAATTTATCAGAGTTCTTCTGCAAACAGAGTATTCAGCATCCCGATCTAAGTCCTTTAAGACAAAGTTCTTCAACATCATCAGCAGCATCCCAGCTGCCCGAAAAACACCTAAGATCTAAACCTGGCATAAAATATGGGCACTTTTTTAATGTATCGCACGTGATTTTTTTTCTGTGTCTTCTTCATTGAGGACTAAGCGAAACTAAGCCAAACCTGAACATGTTGCCCCTTCCAAATCCTCTCTCTTGCTGCCTGCTGCTTTACAACCTTCCCCGGTTCCTATTCCGAAGCCACACATCCAGGGCTTTCTCTAGCCAGCTCCTAACAACTTACATTCGGACACCAGGTAACTCGGTCCAAGACTAATACCAAGACAGGTAACATCCTCCAAGAAGCAGATGTCAGGATGGGACTCGATGTGCCAAGCTTCGCGAGGGCAAAGGCATATGAAAGAAAATGTGGAAGGAGCCAAGAGAGGCTGGTAGAGCTGTGGGACAGCCAGGCAGTTCTGACCCTGTGAAAAGGAGAGAAAAAAGCTCGGCTGAAACAGCTTGGCTGGCAATGTGGTCCTATGGCAACCTCTGGACGTGCTGGAGTTAGTCACCCATCAGAGGGGCAGGGTTCCAGCATCCCTGCTCTGCTGAGTCACGGGCTGGGAGCTGGTCTCAGCACAGAGCAGCGGCTTCTGGTGATAGCGTCTGAGGCCCCGGCCAAGGAATGACACTCCCACCCTTAGACATCTATCTAAGAGGTTCATCCTCCAAACTGCCTCCACCAGGCGACTGGCAGTGGCTAGGGTGGCCGGATTTGACAAATAAAACACAGGACACCGAGTTCAATTTGGATTCCGGATCAACACCAACTAAATTTCAGTCTAGGTATGTTCCATACTTTATCTGGCGACCTCAGCAGTAGCTCTTTCTGCATTTGGTTTCTCTGGGACGGTCCTCTAACTTTTGAACCGGGTCTGTAATTTCGCACAACCCTAACAGGTCCCTCCCCAACGCCCCCCTACCACACACACACTGTTTTCTCTCCTACTCATTCGGCCACCCTCCCCACTACTTCTGGATCGTCTTCTGGGAACACTATTCTGGCCATGCCACTCTCCACCCAAGAAACTTCCAGTAGTGTCCGCCGATGGCTTTCAGAATGAACCTCTAATTCCACGGGCTGGCGTTCAGCCTTATCTTCGCAACGCTGATTCCCACCAAACTTCACAGCCCCTGGGCTCCAATCAGACCAGACCTCGTAGTTATCAAGACACACTCTACAGTTCCAGACACCCTGCCTTTGTTCACACGGGTTCCCTTCCCTGGAATGCCCTTCCCAGACCGGCCTGCCCCCCGATTTCCACATTTCCAACTTTCAGCTCTGCTTCAAGGCTAACTCAAATGCTGTTTTCTCCTCGAGGAGATAAACTACGAACACCACTGCCCTGCCCAGAGTCCCTGATACCTAGGGACACAGGAAGAAGCCGAAAGAGTATAGAAAGACACAACCTGATCGGCCCTGAATGCAGAGCTTTCCAGACAGAGGGGATTTTAGCAAACAGCGCTTCCCGGTTGCTCGAGTGGCATTAACAGCAATAGCTTGTGTACGACCAACAGGGTTAGTCTCGCTTTTAGCCCTGGTGCAGATGTTTAATTAATCAGGGCCGCCGTCCTTGTTCGCCCTTGACTGGGTTTCCCCGATGATTACCCACCGGAAAACTCAGCCCTTTAATGCAAACAATGTCCTGATTAGTGTTTTGTGCCATGCACCAGGTTAGGGGAGTAGGTCCTTCATTAGCGAGCCAGCCTGAACTGCAACGTTAAGTCCTGAAAACTCAAACCTCATTTCATACACAACTGTCTTCCCATTTTCTCACGTGTCAGCCCTTCCCGCAACTCCCTTTCTTTCCGACCAACTTTGATTTGGGGAAAGGAAGTTTACATCGAGTGAGTATAGAGTGGTAAATTATTCTGACTTCAGCACAGTTCCAAGGCTGACTTGGGTGGTGACAATGCCCTCCATCCAGCCGCATCCCTGGCCCTCCACGGTCAGGGGCTTGGGTGTTGCCCTCCTTTTGTGGATGGCATAAGGTATTTGTTCATGAAGCCCCTTCCCCTCTCCCTGACTAGAAAGGGGGGGAAAGCAGATGATGAAATGAAAACCTTTAAATAAAATATCATTCTCACAAAGGAAAAGAATTTTCCTCTGGGTCATTATCAGTGGAAACCCAGTGAAAAGATAATAAGCACAAGATTCCTGATTAATTAAACATTTGTGCTCTTTGTATGCAATTATTCTGGGTAAAATCAACTGCGGGACATCTGTTTACTCAACCTTGGGCTGAGAAACCACCAAACTACCTCTGCTCTGTATCTCCAGGCACAATGTCAAGGCATAGAACTGATAGCTCAGAAGCCCGAGGAATATGCCCACTAATTTTCTAGGTTGGAAACAGATGACCATGCTATGCAAGCAATAAATTAGGAATGCTGAGTAAACTCGTAGAGGGTTAACTGGGGAAATCTAAAGTGACAGTGTATTAATATAATACATATTTACCAACATACATAATCGTTTTATGCTACAGAGCAATTAAATGTAGATAAACATTTTCATGAATACTTCCATTAATTTTGCCTTTTTTCCAGTGAAACCACATTTCTAGCTTTTTCCTTTTCACCCAGTGTCTTAGTCTGGTGGGGGCCACTGTAACAAATTACCAAATTACCAATTACCAATTACCGAATTACCAATAAGACTGGGTAGCTTTTAAACAACGGGAATTTATTTCTCACCGTTCTGGAGGGGAGACATCCAAGATCAGGGTGCCGGCACAGTCCGGTGAGCACCCTCTTCTGGGTTACAGACTGCTGACTTCTTGCTGTGTCCTCACATGGGGGAAGGTGGCAAGAGATCTCTCTGGAGCCTCTTTTGTAAGGGCATTAATCCCCTTCATGAGGGCTCCACCTCATGACCTAATCACCCCTCAAAGGCCTCACCTCCTAAGACCACCACGTTGGAGATAAGCATTTCAACAATTTGGGGGTGACACCATTCAGACCATGGCACCCAGTTAAGTCTCCAGTTTCAATGATTTTCCTAATGTCACTAACCCCTTCATTGTCATCCCTGTCTTATCTCTCCCCTGGCCATGGAGGGCAGGGAATATCCCTGCCCAGCTTCGTGGGAGCCTCTGAATGGGCAGAAGTGGATGGCCCTTGGCAGCTGACAAGCAAAAACCACAATCTGTGAATGAAAGAGGATCAAGGTCCAAGAGTAGGTTAAGCGGAAAGTGAAACTGAGGCACGGGAGGTCAAATGGGAGGAGACCCAGGGCAGGGATGGAGCAAAGGGCTTGAGAACCCACTGGCTGGAATCCACATGCCTGGAATGGCCTTTCTATGAATCTCCCACTGTAACCAAAGACCCTGGAGTGAAGGAGTCTGGATTCTCAGCCAGAGACCCTGTGTTAGATGTACACAAATGAGCACAAATGTTTGAGGAGTGCTCGATGAGCAGTTGATTCTCCCTGCCTGTCCAGTACCACGTGCATCTTTGAAGACCCTGGCTCTGGTGGGCCAGGGTTTGGGTGCCCTCGGGTCTACCAAGGAGAGAATTATAATACTGATAGGTTCCCACATGAGGTGAGAGTTGGAGTACCACGTCTGCCTCTCTGACCCTGGTCATTTCCAGTGAAACAGTTGAATTAATCACACAGTCATAGAAGGCACAGCAGCAAGGCTGCGGCTCCAGTTCCGGGTTGATGATCTCCACGTGGCCATAACGTGTGGGAAGAAGGGGGTGGACAGGTAACGCGTTATGATGAGAGGCTTTGAAATCGTCTCCTAAAACCAAGATGCCCGCCAAGGGATGCGACGAAAAAGCAAACAGTGCCCCCTACTCTTCCTACCCCACGCAAACACGCAAAAAGAAAGAAAACAAGAAGTGCCTTGGGAATCCGTAGAGGTAGGAGGTTGTTTTTTTTTAAGATTATTGATTTATTTACTTATTTGAGAGAGAGCGAGCAGAGCAAGCGAGAGAGAACGTGTGCGGGGGAGAGGGGCAGAGGCAGGCAGAGAAGCAGGCTCCCCGCGGAGCAGGGAGCCCGACGCGGGGCTCGATCCCGGGACCCCGAAACCATGACCTGAGCCGAAGGCGGACGCCTAACCAACTGAGCCACCCGGGTGTCCCGGCAGAAGATCTTTTTTAAAAAACACAAGAGTATAGCTGATGCAGATAGAGAGCCTGTGCAAGGGATGGAAATGATCATGTTCATGAGATTGTCTGTGGAGTACCAGAGCTAGGGGCAAGCCATGCCAACATGCGGGGCCTCCCAGGGCTATCCCTGAGTGGCTCTAAAGCCCAGATGTCGTATCATAGATACACCTTCTCCATGTTGGGTCCAAGATGCATCGCCACAACATCCTTTGGTCACATGACTTCCCAGAATGGGACTACCTCTTGATCTGTGCTCTAGTTCTCAGGATCGGGGAGATCACTCTATTGGCTGCATGGTATAGAGCAGAAGATAAAATCAAACCCAGCAAAGAAAGTGGCCCATTGTCCCTGTTCTAGATGCTGTCCCTGTTCTGGACCTGAATTCCTCAGTCTATCTCAACTGTCTCTGCTTCTGGTGGTCTGAACATGCCCTTTGAGTCAGTCCCTTGATGCCTTGACGCAGCCATGATAACAACCAATAACTCTTACTCCCAGAGGGGGAAATTACCCTCATAGGGGGCCCAGCTTCCTGGAGGTAGGAGTTGGCTCTTCCTAGTTCAGAATAATCCCCTCTTAGAGGGGGTGCGGGTACTCTAGGTTTGATTATGTAGGTCTGGGCCAGTTTGAGATAGGACAGGACTAAGGCACTGTATTAGTTTCTTATAACAAATTACCACAGACTTAGTAGTTTAAAACAACCAACTCTGTTACTTACAGTTCTAGAGGTCAGAAGTCCAAAATAATCCCACCAGGCTAAAATCAATGTGTAGACAGGGTAGTATTCCTCCTGAGGCTCTGGGGGAGAACTCATTTCCTTGCATTTTCGTGTTTCTAGAGGCAGCCTAATTCCTTGGCTCACGGCCCCTTCCTCCATTTTCAGAGTGTGTCACTCCTACTTCTGCTTCCTGCAATTTATCTCCTTCTGGCCTTCTTGGCTTTCTCTTATAAGGACCCTGGTGATTAAATTGGGCCCACATAGATAATAGAGGACAATCTCACCATCTCAAGATCCTTAACCACCTTAGCAAAGTCCCTTTTGCCATGTAAGAGAACACATTCACAGGTTCCAGGGACTAGAACAGGGACATCTTTGGAGGACTGTTACTCTGTCTAGCAGACATATCTGGACACCAGACGGCCTTGGTTGTGACTGACCCCGTGAATTCCTTGAGATGATCTCTTACTGGAACATGCAGAGTAAAAAACAAAGCAAAATGTTGAAGAAGCAGTTGGCAGTTGCCAATGAACTCGAGAAATTCATGAACATCTTTGCTTACCCTGAAGGCCTCCCAGTTGCAAAAGGCTGACTCCTGAGGGACTTCATGCAAACATCTTGTCTGGACTAAACATGGCCCATGAATTCCATCTCTAGCCTCACAAATTTACTTCTTTGGACAAGGCCAGAGGTGGTGCTGCCTAAGTCATGGGGAATAAATTAGGATAGCAACTCTTAAGTCAGTGTGTCAAGGTTCACTGTTTCTCAGGATGTTAATCATTTGCTATACTAAAAATGCCTCATAGTCAAATTCAAACAAATTTGAGAAAACACAGTTAAAGTCCAACATAATTAAATCTATTTGAATCAAACAGATTTTTTTTATTTGAGGACCTGTCAGAGTCTCAAGCCATTCTTAAGACTGTTGTTAGTCAGAGCTAACAAGCTATTCAAATCACTGAGGCGGGGAATATAAAATACAATGCACCTCCAGATGTCTTGACCTCAGAACCTATTAGTAGAAGGGCAGCTATTTGGGTCTTCTAGAACTTAGGTTCTATGGAATGGCATACGGGAAACACGGAATCAGGATATTTAGATGATGATGCTCTGTCCAGGGTTTGATCAGGGCACTGGTACAATGTACAGAAGGTACACTCATCAACGTCTTGGATGTGGGTGAAATGCCAGCACTCCAACATCTTACCCTATAAAGGCTTCTGCTGCAGGGTGGACAACTGAGCCAGCCGGTGAGATCGAGGACGACACCACACTCTATTAGAAGCAGAACACTCCGTCTTTCTTTTGTACAAACCCCCATGTTTCAGTTGTTGATAAAGTGGAAGTGAATTTTTTGCTCATTCTACCTGTTGGTCTCTCGTCAGCAGGGGGCTCTACTCCACAGCTGCCTTACTCCGCCCAGGCTAACAGACCCTGCACCCTCTAGAGCATAGCCAGTCACAGTGGGGGAAGGGAGACATGGAAGAACTCTTACTGACTCTCAAAGACTTTTGCTCATGTTTTTATCATTAATATTGTACATAGCAGCTATCTGTTATTTATTTATTTATTTTTAGAGAGAGAGAGAGAAAGAGGGCGGGTAGGGGAGGGTCTGAGGGAGAGGAGAGAATCTTAAGCAGGCTCCACACCCAGCGTGGAGCCCAAGGCAGGGCTCGATCTCACGATCCTGGGATCATGACCTGGAGAGGAAATCAGGAGTCGGACGCTTTACCGACTGAGCCACCCAGGCGCCCCCTAGCAGCTATCATTTATTGAATATCTACTCTGGATCAAGCATTTTACAATCACTGCATCCTCACACAACAAATTTATGAGATGTTTATTTCCCCCAATTTTCATGCAAAGGACCTGAGTCTTCGAGACATTAAGTAACTTATTGCAAACCTGGCAAGTGGCAGAGAATGGCTTTGCTACTGGCTCCCAACACCCCGCTTTTCATGAACGTGGCTTCCTCACTCAGAGAACTTTCTCTGATTTCTGAGCTCATTTATGTGACAAATCTCACAGAAATACAACAATTAAATCAGTCACCTATTTTAAAAATTATCTTATTAAAAGAGAAAAAATTTTAATGAAAAATGTGAAATACAGCAAAAAGCCCATACCAGTTAGTGTGATACTTCCATTCATTTTCATTCATCTGCTGGTGAAATTGCTAGCATATTTCCTAACCCACGCTTGTGAGAAGAACTTTATTTGTTCAGTAATTCTTTATTTTCCTTTTTTTCCCCAAACATCTCTTGACAAGTCTCTGCATAATTAATTTACATTTTAGAAGAGGCTTTTCAGTGCCAGGGCTCATTGATGACTTCTGTGCTGCCCAGAAGCTTCTCATCAGTGACAGAGAGCTTTTCCATTTGAGGTCCTTGAATTCATGCTCAGGACCAACGGAATGAATTCATGCATTTGTAATGCTTTCAACTGAGTTAACTGCTTGTCAAAATATTTACATTTCCGGAATATTTTGATGTTTTATGGGGATAACGAAAGCAAATATTTAAAATCCAGACTGCTCTGGAAAATCCAAAATATATGGTAGTTATAGGTTGTAGCAGTTCCAAAACCACCAGTTGTGCTTTAGAAAAGAAGGAACTCCCTCTTCCTGGTATTTATATCTTCTTGGTATAAATCAACTAAGTTAGCATTGCCCAGTAGAGGGTTATTCTTCTTCCCACAAGTGACATGTCCCTAACTGGGTCTCCTTTCTCTCTCTCCCACCCCTTACCTAAGCCCAGTCTGCCCTTGTAGCTCAACTCTTGCCCTTAACCATGGGGAAACCAGAAACAATGGCTGAAAATACCCAAAGTCTGGGGGTTGAAGGGGGAGGAACTTCTGTCTTCCTAACAACAGAATTTAAAGTCCCTTCCCTAAGGGATTAGGCTCTATTTAGGATGGCCCCTCCTCCAATCCTCTCTACTAACAGATGTCACCCAATTTGCTTTCAGCAGACATTGGATAGGAACCATCAACTGACTTCGATTTGTTCCCATCCCTCGTGAACATCTGAACATGTTCAATCCAGGGACTTGCCTCTGGTTCTTAGACAGGAGCAGCTGAAGAGAAGAGCTCGGAGCCCAGAAGCCCTCCTCTAGGTACACAGGCCAATATGGTGAATTGCATAGAAGTCATGGGTTAGGAATGAGCTCCCAAATCAAAGGCTTTGTGGGGGGGGGGGGGACTTTGAAAGGAAACTGTTAATGTTTTGTCTTTGCAACAGATTTTTATCCCCACTTTCTTAAATTAATCCACTTTTTAAGATTTAGCTGCTCTTCCAAACAGCCCTCAAAGTAAAAGCCTGTTACCCACAGGCAAAATCATTCAATCTTACCTGCTAACTCAGATGACAAAAAGGCATGACTAGAAAGGGATTTCTCTGGAAAGGAATGTTGGTGGCCCTGGGTGATGGCTTCTGAATTCACATCAGCTCTGAAACAAGACCGTTCTAGGCTTTCCAAGGCCCCAGATCCCCCATAATCCTCTGTAGCTCCCCTGGGTGCCAGCACCTTTCAGAAAAGCGTTTGAAGAAGAACCAATCCTCCAACTGAGGAAGTTTGGCAGGACCACTGCTTTGGAGCACGACCCCACACGGAGGGCCAGTCCCATGATATCCTGTGCGAACAGTGATCCCTGGGGTTATGCAGCCCTGAGAGGCAAGTCGAGGGCACGAAGGAGACTTGGATTTATTAATGATAATGTTTAAATGGGTCATACTTTATTTTTTAAGAAGTTAATGAATGAATAAGGTCCAGTATCACAGGAAGAGAAAATAACAATAATTGAATTACCATGCTGCTGTATTCAATGCAACAAGCAATTACCTAATTTTTTGTGCTTAAATATTCATCGACAGATGTACAAAAAAAGCCACCTTAGACCTTTGGACCGACCCCCTGCGGTCTGGAGCCCATGGGGTCATTCCCTGCCCTTTCCCCCTTTCACCTGGCCTCCAGCTATGCTAAGGGTGAGGCCATAAGCTTCTTAGAAATAATGACATCATATCTTTCTTGTCTCTGGCAATTTCTTTTACAAGTTAGCCCAGAAAAGGTTGAAAAATGACAATTCAAGGGTGCCTGGGTGGCTCAGTCGGTTAAGAGCCAGTCTGACTCTTGGTCTCGGCTCTGGTCATGATCTCAGGGTCGTAAGATTGAGCCCCAAGTTGGGCTCCACACTGGGCGTGGAGCCTGCTTAGGGTTCTCTCTCTCTCTCCCTCTCCCTCTGCCACTCCCCCTGCTCTCGCGCATATGTGCGTTCACTCTCTCTCTCTCTAAAACACAAAACAAAAAAGGACAACTCATTTAAGAGGCCATGCAGCAGGTTAACAAACATCACAAAAGGGTTAAACATCATTCCATTCTGCCCTCCTTCTCGTGGATCTTCCTGTACCGCAGAAGCTAGAAATCTCAAATCTGCATTTATGGGACTACCTGGCAACTGGCGTTCCAGATGAGATTTCTATTAGAAGGTGGAAGTGGAACAAGGTTGTGTTTTGTGCTCCTTCTGCAGTTTCCACTGGCAAACGCTGCGGGGGACTCCGGTTTTTGTGTAGAGACTCAGCAGCCGTGGTGTGTTCGTGCAGCACGTCTTTCTGTGGCCCAGCTCTACAGGGAGCTCTCAGAATCAGTGTGAGAGCCCACCCCGGCCGGTCTCTTCTGTAAAGCACGGAATCAAGCAAATCTCCATAAACTGGATCAGGTGAATTCTATTCCCTGCTACGGAACCTGACTGCGCCTAAGTTCACCCGACCTCAGTCACAACGGAAGAAATGAAAATTGGCTCTCAAATCGCAGAACGCTTTACCACTATTTTACACTGGTGGTGGTGCCATGAAACAGGTATTCTCAACACCGCAGGTTGAAAAATGAGTATAAGCTTGGGGCGCCTGGGTGGCTCAGTTGGTTAAGCGACCGCCTTCGGCTCAGGTCATGATCCTGGAGTCCCGGGATCGAGTCCCGCATCGGACTCCCTGCTCAGCAGGGAGTCTGCTTCTCCCTCTGACCCTCCTCCCTCTCATGCTCTCTCTCTCTCATTCTCTCTCTTTCAAATAAATAAATAAAATCTTTAAAAAAAAAAAAAAAAGAAAAATGAGTATAAGCTTTTAAGGAAGCAATTAGGTACTAAGAATCAAGAACCTTAAAAAGTCTATAACCTTTGGGGCACCTGGGTGGCTCAGGTGGGTAAGCATCAGACTCTTGATTTCGACTCAGGTCTTGGTCTCATGGGTTGTGAGATCAGCCCCATGTGGAGCTCCATGTGGGGCGCCACGTGGGGCTTCAGGCTGGGCATGGAGCCTGCTTAAGATTCTCTCTCCCTCTCCCTCTGCCCCTCCTCCCACCTCCCTCTCTCCCTCTCTAAAAAAATTTTAAAAAATTGTTTTCAAAGTCTACAACCTTTGACCCAGGAATCCTTCTTGGAATCCTAATTTTAAGATATAGAAAAAAGCTGCATGAACTATGAGGCCACACTGCTGTGTTACGTATAATGGCTTAAAAGGGGAAACCAGCTAAAATTATGATCATAAAGAATGTAAAATAATCATGTTATCTAGGTGACTTTGGCCATAGTCACATGGCAGTATGTTTACATGATTCTACTAAACTTTAAAATCAAAATAGTACATTTTTTGTGCTGTGTGGTAAAAACTGACAAAACATGCAAACATGCATAGAAAATGTAAAGTCAATATGCCAAAGTGAAAAAATTGTGTTCTCTGGGTGAAGAGTCCCCGCAGCATTTTTAAAATGTCTTCCCTTTTCTGGTTTTGTCCCCTTAATTTCTTTCATGAAAATGTACATTTTTAAATAGAAAAATAAACTTAAAAAAAAAGTTCTAATGCGCCAGCATAAAACCTTTTGTGGTTAAGTTTCTACTGCTCCAATTCATCATCCCCCCTCCCCCATCATCCAATATTTATCAAGCAGACCCTTTAATGTCACAAGACTCTGCTGCCATGCATTGATTTTTATGATCTTACTGGAAAACTGCTAGGTGCATAGAAAGGTATCTGTGCATGGTGTCTGTATGCACATCATACATCACTTCGGATTGCCAGACAGCAAAGGAGAAACACCATAAACACTAATTTTTATTCTAGATGGCTCAGTAATTTGCTGAATTTCCTTGTAATTGCTTCTAATTATTCATTACATTAGAGTAGAAGGTGGTGGCTATAAATTTTCAATGAAAACAAAATTTAAATACAATGCATCCAAAATGCCTCTGCAGACCCAAGCGGCAACCTCTTTTCCTTATTAGGGAAATCCACCAGACACCGGCAACACACGCTGCTTCCTAATGTGACATAGAAGAGAGAGCCCAGAAAGCCACGCAAAGAGTCTGATGCAAGCTTTGTGAGCAGACTGCAGAGGCAGCTCCCCGCACCCCCCCCCCACTGCGTTCAGGTGCGGGCGCCTCCGGGGAGCTGGTTGGTGTCCTGCGGTTGCAGTTCTCACGCATCCCCTGTACCCTCCCCAGTGAGCTGTCAGCATCTCGTGGTGATTCAGAGAGGCTGGCATTTCTCCATTCATTCATTCACTCTTTCTTTCATTCACAAAGTATGTATGGAGCACCTGCTCTGAGGGAGGCGACGTCGGAAACAAAGACGACCCTCCCAAAGGGGGCTGACGGCAGGCGGTCTACCAGTAAAACACCATCACCCCGAGTGATGGCTTGCACCTCCACGGTGGCACAGTTGGGGCACAGTCGTGACGCACCTGAGCTCTGTCCAGAAGGGCATCCGAAGAGCTTCACGGTGCAGGTGGAAATGGAACCGGACCTTAGAGGACATTTAAGGTCACGACATTGGACTGTAGCTGTAGGCACTGTGGAAAACAGTATGGCAGCTCAGGGAAAAGTTAAACATGGAGCTCCCCCGTGATCCAGCAATTCTACTTCCGGGTGGACGCCCCGCAGAAGCAAGAGCTGGGGCAACAAAAAATACTTGCACACCCATGTTCATAGCAGCACTGTTCACAAGAGCCAAAAGGGAGAAGCAACTCAAGTGTTCCCACGATGGGTCAATGGTTGGAGAATATGGCAGCTCCATCTGATGGAAGATTACTCAGCCTTAAAAAGAAAGAAAGCTCTGATACGTGCCACAACCTAGATGCACCTTGGAGACATTATACTAGCCGAAATAAGCCAGATACAGAAGGATGAATATTGTATGATTCCATGTATTTGGAGTACCTGGAATAGTGCAATGCCTAGACACAGAAAGTGGAAAGGTGGCTGGCGGGAGCTGGGGAGCAAGGGAACGGAGAGTGCGGGCTGCGGTCAGGGAAGATGAAATCGTTCTGGAGAGGGATGGTCGTGATGGTTGCGCCATGATGAGAATGCATTGAATGCTGCTGAACTTAAAATGGTTAAAGTGGTGGGGCGCCTGGGGGGCTCAGTCGTTAAGCGTGTGCCTTCGGCTCAGGTCGTGATCCCAGGGTCCTGGAATCGAGTCCCGCATCGGGCTCCCTGCTCAGCGGGAAGCCTGCTTCTCCCTCTCTCACTCCCCCTGCTTGTGTTCCCTCTCTCTCACTTGTGTTCCCCCTCACACAACCATGGTGATGGTGCAAAAGGATGCCCTTTTAAAAAATTGGTTAAAGTGGTCCATTTTGTGTTATATACATGTTAACCACAATAAAAAAAAAAGTATTTCAAAATTTGGCAGTGTAGTGAGGAGGAAGGGCACTTAAGGTGGAAAAAAAAAAAAAAAAACCCAGCATGAGCCAGAGCACAGAAGGAGTGAGGGGTGGGCTCTAGTCAGGGAACAAGGAGGACATGGATCTGGCTGCAAGATAGAGGATGCAAGCTGGGAACTCTAACAATAGTCATGGGCTTATCCTTTAAAGAGTGCTTCTCATGTACCAGGCCCTGTGCTCTGCTTTTGCTAGCATTATCTCATTAAGTCTTCTCAATAATCCATAAGGTAAGCATTTTGATTATCCCAAAGTTAGAGCCAGGAAATGGCTGTGTGGCTCAGAGGGCCGAGACCTGACTGGTGTCTCTCTGCCCCCAGAGCCCAGCTGCTGCTTCTGCCTCCCGTGCACAGAGTGGGAGTCGCAGTGGGTTGAACCCTCGAACATTGGGTTAAGGAGTTGGGACTTAATGAGTAAACAGAAGGGATTCAGGCAAGAATTTTGAGCAGCAGAATGATGTAAAGAGAACTATGTTTGGGGAATATTAACCTGGCAGTGAGAGATAGGAGGCTGGAAGGACACTTGGAATTTTTCCAGGGAATAAATCAGGATGAACCTGACCGCAGAGGGTATAAAGGATGGACAGAGACAAGGGGCATCTTGGAGAGCTCGGGAACAGCCTGCATATGGAGAATAAGATCATTCAGACATTGTCTGGAGGGGTTTAACACTGGGAAGATAGTGTAGCTATCAGAAATAGGAAAGGCAGGGAGGGAAGCAGGTTTATGAAGGAAGTAAATGAATTGGAGGCATTTGGAGATGAAAATGCTAGCAGATCTGATTGGTGGAGATGTTCCTCAGGCTGCTGGAAACTTAAGGCATCAGACGTTAGCTTAAGAAGTTCAAGTACTCAGGCAGGAAAGCTATGGCAGCCAGTGTGAGATTTGGGACCCCAGAACTGAAACCTATACATTCAAGCATTTAGGAGTTCCCAGGGTGCAGGCTGCCTCCCGGCCTCTTCACTCAGCCAGTCTACACTCCATCCATGCACACCAACACCATCGATCATCCATGAACAGATAACAAAGGAATATCAGACACTTGAGGAGATTGCAAATATGAATAAGAAAGAACAAACACAAACAATGACCTCAGGGGAACTGGAGATTGTGAACCAAAATTACTCGCATTAGTATTCTGCAAGAGATCTGAGACAAAGTTGGACCCATGAAATGAGAACAGGCTTCTATTATAAAAGAACAACTAGCAGTCCATAAAGAAGTCTTTGAAATAAAAATGATCAGTGTCATAGTAAGAAAATTTCAAAAGAAAATTTGGAGATAGGAGCGCCTGGGTGGCTCAGTCGGTTAAGCGTCCAACTCTTGATTTTGGCTCAGGTCATGATCTCAGGGGCTTGGGATCAAGCCCTGAATCAGGCTTCATTCTCAGCTGGGAGTCTGCTTCTCCCTCTGCCCCTACGCCCACTCGTACTCACTCTCTCTCTCTCAAATAAATAAAATCTTAAAAAGAAAAAAGAAAGAAAATATGGAAATAGAGTCAAGGGAATATACCAGAAAGCAGAACACGTAGTTAAAAAGACCTAAGACATAATAAGAGAAAAGAGACCCAGATGATCAATCCAGGAGGGCCAACCTCCAACCAAACAAGAACAGAAGTTCATGAGTCTACATGTCAAAGGAGTCCACTGAGTTCCTAGGACAAGGAACAGAAGAACCAGAAGAACAACACAGCCTCATAAAGCTTCCACACCATGGATAAGGAGATCCTAAAATCTTCCAGAGCTAAAAAGACAGGCCACCTGCATGGATGCTGTGGGCGTGGGAGCAAAGTGGACAGCAGGGGCCACACGTGAGACACCCCTCATGTGAAGGCTTCAGTCCTACAGGCCTGCCTTGGACACAGAGAAAATTCCCCATGTGCCAGGTCTGCATTCCCTCTTTTCCCTCTTAGCTTCGCCCTGACTTCCAGGAGAGAACGTCCCATTGGCAGAACAAGTCCCGTGGGTTGGATGCCATCAGCGGCAGGGAGTGACCAGGGAATGGAGGCTCTCTTTTCCTCTCCTCATTTCCTCAGGCTCCACAGAGAAGGAATGCTCACTGGCCCACTGGGGACAAGGACCTGAGTCACCAGGGTGTCTGGTGTCCATGACATGCCAGCAACCCTTGAAAAGATAAGGCACAAGACAAGGGGAAGAGTTGCGTTTGGGCGGAGCTTTTCACACTCTTTTCACTAACGTCCTGTTTATCTGGCTCCTCCGCTGACTGAAAGCTTTAGGAGAGCAAGGCCTGTATCTTATTTAGCATTTTGTACCCTGCACTTACCCTGTCCTTACCCACAGTGCACTGTGTGGTAAACACTGAATGAGCAGATGGACAGATGAGGGAGGGACAGATTTCTCCTTTTGTGCCACAAAAAAGGTGACAGGGGCTGCCGGCCCTGCCTCTGGAAAGTATGCACATTCTGTTCCATTATTTAAAAAAAAAAATAAAACCTGCGTAATTGGGCTCTGTTGTCACTTTTAACAACAGAGAAGACCATTTTGCCTGTCATTCTTCAGAAAAATTGTGAATAATAAGTTCATATGGATTATTAAAACTTCACCTCCAAGAGAATTACACTCAAAAAACCTTAAAATGCAGCATGTTTCATACCACCGCTATTCCTCAAATCGCATCTTCCTTTCTCTTCCAGGACTGACTTCCTGTGACTGCTCCTCAATGGCTCTGTTAAAGCGATCTTCTTTGCCTGTGGTTTTTGAGATACACTGACCCTCCCTGTGAGGGCTCTGACTAACTCACTTCCACCATTGTTTCCCGGGGGATCCCACCATCCTTGATTGAAAGCCCTAATCCGGTCTATGAACCTTCCCCCAAAGGACATCACATACCTGGAAAGCCAGTGCCCTCCAACCCCCAGGCAACTATTTACCTCACATGACACAAGTTCTCAGCATCTCACAGGAGCTTCCATCCCTCCTCACCTTTCTGCACCTGGATCTAGATCTCGGCATTTCAGACCACAGTTGCTACTCCCTGGAGTGCTGCTCAAAGTCAATGACATTATTTGGTCTCTAATGTTAAGTACGGGACTCTTCCCTAGAATTCCCATCTCTTGGCAGTTTCTTTTTTGCCCAAGACCCTGCAGTAGTAAGATGATGCAAGTGAACTGAGCCAGTCCTATTCTTGGAAAATTCTTCCTCTGTCTTGCTCTTCCTCTCATCACCAAGTTGGTCCAGTCTGGCTCCCTAGATTTTTAGAATAGGCTGTGACACCAAGGCCACAGTCAATAGTAACTTTCATTTCTCTTGATTTATCCTCTTTGCTTATATTCCCTCCAGGGACTTCAGAAGGGGACATAACTGAAGGTCTAGGCAGAATTTGAGTTTGAGCATCCATGTCTTGCTCATCTATGTATGTCTATAGATATCTTTTGATTTCCTATTTCCTTGTGACATACCAAAGCACTCCAGAAATCTCATCTCCTTGGTCAGAAAAGACTCCCCCTTGGGGAGCCTGGGTGGTGCAGTCGATTAAGCGTCCATCTGACTCTTGGTTTTGGCTCAGGTCGTGATCTCAGGGTTGTGAGATCAAGCCCTGCATCGGGCTCAGCACAGTCTGCTTGAGATTCTCTCTCCCTCTCCTTCTGCCCTTCCAGCTTATGCTCACTCTCTCTCTCAAATAAACAAATCTTAAAAAAAAAAAAAAAAAAAGAAGAGACTCCCCCTTGCTTCACCTACTCTGTGCATAAACATGCTTCAACCACACTCTCTACTTTGCTCCAAATGTTATCTTCTCTTATTTCTCTTCCCTGCTAAAATCCACTTATTCTTATGTATGATTTTAGAAATATATAATGAAACAAGGGAGGTTGTCTCTAGCTAGGCCCCACAGAGTCATGGAATTTGATAAGAGAGGAGGAGGGAAGAGAATGGGGAGGGAGAATTGTCATGGTCCAATCTCTGGTCTTTAGTTATGAATAGTCTGAAGATGATGATGGGCTCATTCAGAAATGATTTGCTGATTCACAGTAACCAAACTTGTAAAAAATTGATGCATAAATCAGAAAGCCAGGGCTTTCTGATATTAATGACAGAACTTTCTAGTGACTCAAGGGTCATGTGTACTCTTGAGGCGCCCACCTTTCCAGGACCCAGGTGCCCCAGAGTACCAAGGTAGGTATCAGAGAGTTGATGGAGGGGACTGTAATCAGAATGGAAGGAGTTGAGCAACGTTGTGGGTTATTTTGTCAAATTTCTGAATGGCCTGATGGATTATCCCTTCCCTTCTGAAAAAATGTATTCAATCAATGGCCAGATGATGAATCCATTGCTGAATCCCTACTTCAGAGTCTCTCTTTCCCTTGAAGAAAACTAGGTAACACCCTCAAACTCAGGCTGCTCAGTTCAATTTTCTAATTTTCTTTACACTGTGGCCCTATCACCACCACCCTGATTAACTTAGTAAATGGACTCTTAGCTGTTTTTCTCTTTTCTTTCTCAGACAGCTGTTTTTCTCGGGGCGGGGGAGGGATGGATATCTAGATAGATATCTAGATAAAGAGAGAGAGAGGAGAGTGAGAATGGTCTTCCATTCAATCACTTCGATTCAAAGGTTTGTTGATGTCTTCGTATTTTACCATTATAATGCTCGTAGTACAAATTCATCATGCTGAAAAACCCTGACAAAATCTCTACGTCCCTGTTCGTGGTTGTCAAAACAAGCAAACGAACAAAAACCTCCCAACTTCCCACATCCAGAGTTCCAGTATTATTTCAGTCATTACTTTGCTATGTGACCTTGAGCAAGTCAAGTCATATGCCCTTTCTGTGTCTCCTGAATAATACCTGCATTGAAGGACCAGGTGATTTCTAAAGTCCCTTCCAGCTCTACAATTCGAGGATTTTATGCCTGAGATCAGTGTCCCTCTCTTAAAAATCAAATGATCATATAACGCAATGGCTCTCTCATATTTCCTGGACACACAGCAAATGAAAATATGCCATCAAGTGGATTGGAGAAGTTAGAAAAAGAACAATGAGAAGGTGCAAAATGTCAAGAACCATCTGGGAAGACAAGTTCCTGGGCTCAACTGCATGTCTCACTTAGGTTCCGAGCTGATAACATTTGCCTACCTGGCAAGCTGTTGAGGCAGGGGGTGGAGGGGTAAATTTTATGACTATCAGAAAAGTCTTTGAAACACTTGGATGAAATGTACCATATAAGGACTAAATACTCTAATTGGGCCTTTTCTGTCTCATTATTTGCCAGTGAAACTAATCCTGCTGATCTCTAGATAATAGGGGAATTTAGAAATTGAATTCCATGCTCAGATAAAATCCAAGTATTCACCCTTGACCATTAGTAAGTGTTATATGTATGAAAATTGAGGTGTTCCATTTTCCCTGAACTACAAAGTGTTTTGTTGGAGCTCATATTTCACCCCCCAAAATGCACTTTGCTAAAATGTTTACAGTGGAGCAGGGTCCTTGTGGAAGGGAGCTGAAGAGCGGAGGGCTGTGTGCAAACACGCGGTGGGGAGTCTGGATAGGTTTACAGTAAGCCCAAGCGCCCCACTGGGACTGCAGCCTTTTACTTCTCACTGGGGGGCGGGCGTGGGGGGCAGGGGAGGGGGTCTGTCATTGACCCGCTGCTGCAGCCCCAGAAATCAATTTGACGCTAATGAGGGCTGCAGCCGGGAACGGAGGAGCAAATGGGAGTTTACAAATGATGTAGCTAGGCTATCTGAAGCCATGATGGAGGCATAGGAAATGGCAGCCACCACATCTGTGCACTTCCCCTGCAAACACGGCAGACTCAAAGTTGGGTAGTTGGAGTCAGCATCAAGGGCACAAAGCAGAGGCTGAGATACAGACAGCTTTCCTGGTTGAAATGGAGGTTTTAACTAATTCGTCAGCCAAGAGCGCAACCAGCACCAGAGATGACAAATAAGCAAAAGAAAGAAAGATGATTTTTTTTAAGACTACATATCTTTGAGAACATTGAAAAATTCAGCCAGGAAAAGGAAAAGTAACATACTTACAGATATTGTCATCTCTTGTAGACAAATGATCATGAACCTATGACCCATAAGAGAAATCTCGCCCAATGGGATGCTTTCCTTGCTTGACCTAGCATAGGCTTTGTGTGTCGTGTTTTGTTCTGTTTTGTTTTAATTTCAAAAGACTTTGGTGAGTTATGAGGACTGCATGTTGTGTGACTCCACATGCATGTTCCCAGTGATATGCTCTCCAGTTCACTAAGTGCCCCATTGCTCCCTTGTACCGAGCCACACATTTCTGCAGCTTGGATTGTCCCGCAGGTGTCTAAATTTGACATCCTGATGTAGAGCATCAAGATTTCTTCGTAAAGCTAGGCAAGGATCTATGGGCCAGAGAATGGATATTTCTGGACCTGAAGGACACTGATCTGTCCTTGAGGGTTGCTTGAAACTAGGGGTTGCAGGAGGTGGCAGACTCCTTCCCCTGAAAGCCCTTAACTTATGGAAGAGTCTGGCTTTGGGAAAGATGAATTGTCTAATTGCATCTAAAATGGAAGGCAAACTAGGTGTAGGTGTGGGTGTGTGTGTGTGTGTGTGTGTGTGTGTGTGTATACATTCTATCAGCTTTATATAGATCAGCTTGATATATATGTGTGTGTATATATATATATATATCAGCTTTATTGAGATATAATTTACATACCATACAATTTACCCATTTAAAGTGCACAATTCAATGATTTTTAAAAAAATTTTTTAATGTTTTATTTATTTATTCATGAGAGTCAGAGAGACAGAGAGGCAGAGGCAGAGGGAGAAGCAGGCTCCCCGCCTAGCAGGGAGCCTGATGCGGGACTTGATCCCAGGACCCTGGGTTCATGACCTGAGCCAAAGGCAGACGCTTAACCATCTGATTTTTAGTATATTCACAGATATGTACAAGCATCACCACAATTTTAGAACTTTCTCGTCAACTCAAAAAAAAAAAAAAACAACCCTATATCTTTTAGCAGTCACTCCCTGCTCTGCCCACCCCAGACAATAATTAAGTTACACTCTGTCTCTGTAGATTCGCCTACTCTGGGCATTTCATATAAACAGAATCACATAGGGGCAACTGGGTGGCTCAGTCGGTTAAGCGTCTGCCTTTGGCTCAGGTCTTTGAGTTGTTAGAGTTCTTATATATTTTGGACACAAGACGTTTATTGTATATATAATTTGCAAGTCCTTTTTTCCATTCTTGGGTTGTCTTTTCACATTTTTGATAGTGTCCTTTGATGCACCAAAGTTTTTAATTTTGATGACCTCCAATTCATCTATTTTTTGTTTTGTTGCTCCATATTTTGGTGTCATATTTACTATCCCATTGCCAAATCTGAGCTCACAAAAATTTATCCCTATGTTTTCTAAGAGCTTTATGGTTTACAGTTATTATATTTGGTTCTTTGACCCATTTTGAGTTAATTTTTATGTATGGTGTGAGGGAAGAGTCCAACTTCACTCTTTTGCATGTGGCTATCCAGTTGTTCCAACACCACTTGTTGAAAGACTATTCTTTCCCCACTTAATGGTCTTGACACCCTTACTAAGTTTCTTCTTAAGGTCATTCCTAAGTCTGTGACACAGATATCCCCACATTCTTAACCTTCATGAATCATCCTTCTCTTTAATCTCATGTCATATAGTCAGAGTTCCAAGCTCTCATGGATGTAAAAATGCCATTCTTTTATCAAGTTGCTCCTAAATCTTCCTAAGAGCCACCAGGAAATACCTAGGTATCCCATAGGTGTGTCCTACTGGTCACATGCCAGAAAATGCTGTCACCTCTCTCTCTGCGCCCCATTTCTGCCATTTTATTATGGTTTCTGAATGCTGTCTCTCTCCTTGGATTTCTGGGTCACAAGCATGGCCACAAACCTCATTCGTAGTTCCCAGAACATGGTTAAGACTACGCAGTAACACCTAACACAATTTTACTGGAGGCATGGAGTAAGCAGAAGGAAATTACAACATACGGGCCATTAACATGCAGCTGGATATTGGGTATTGCTGTCCTAGGTTCCACCCACCATGGCCATCCAAAGCATCCCCTGGATATGCCCCACCTTAGGCCTCTGTCCATCATCCCATTGGCAATATTGGCATATGTCCCCCTGAAAAACATGTCCTGCACCAGTCCCCCTACTCACCCTTTGCCTGAAGGAGAAGAAAACCCTTTCTTCCTCTAAGTCACCACCATTATAATCTCACAAAGATGTACTTCTGCTCCTAGCAAGCACTTTTTGTATTATTATGGACAGCAGTTAGGTCCTCTGTATCTTAAACATTCCATTCCAGAGAAAGATCTGGCTTTAATTTTGCAGAACTAGAAAACTCACAAAAATGTCATTCCCAAATCATAAGAGCCGTCTGCACTCAGATAGGAAGTCAGTGTCTACTTCTAGCTAAAAAAGGAGACTTCTGGCCACTTTGAAATGCAGATAGTCACCCTCCTATCTGCATCCCCTATAGGGATTCTGGCCATCCAACAGGGCATCAAGTATTGGGGTACAGTCTCTGGGAACACTGTTAGGGAACCTGGTGTGTCACATTTGCTTTTCCTCAGCTCTATTATTAGCTCTCCAATTAGAAATATTCTTACTTAAAGAATTTGTTTAAAAGACGAGTTATGTCTTACTTCCAATTTGGGCTTCAAAAAACTATATTCTTATCTTGGATATGCTATCGTTAAGCTTCATGGTCATTTCCCTTATGGTTCTTTCTGGTAAGTAAGTGAGAATCACTTTGTGGCTCTAAATACTGTCCTACCAAGGCAGAAAGGTAACCACATATATCGATAGTCAAATTGGTAGAAAATTGAGAGCACCCAAATGCCTTTAACAAGAATGATGGGAATATAAGTGACACACATTTGTGGTGTGGTTTTTTTTAACCCAGATAAACTTCTGAGTTATTTAGTCCAATATTATTTGAAAGGGAAATGGAACTGATTTTTAACAAAACATATTTTACCCAGGCGGCTATGAAAATAAACTCGAGGAAAAAAATAAATCTTAAAAGTAGACAGTTAGCGGTAATAATCTCCTAGATCTAAAAAATGCATTACAGGCAAATTGAATGCTGGCAACTCCGTTAAAAATAAATAATGTTCTTTTTGTTCCAAAACAAGAATTGATCCTTCTCAATTCTTCATTATTAAAATTCAGGGGAAAAAAATAGAACTATTTCCTATTCTGAGTAATTCATATCCTTGCATCCCAAGAGCTTTAACAGAGAGCCCTGCGTAGGATAGAAACTTACACAAGAAACTGTTGAATTACACAGAGTGGAGATGTGAATGTTCTCAAGTATGAGTGTGTGGAGCTCTGCAGAGTTGAGATCTTTCCTCCCCACAGTATCTAGCCTGGTTCCTCTACGGACCAGGCCCTCGCCCACTTCCAGTTGATTTTATGTGAAAACTTGATAATTCTATAACGTTCAAGAAAATAAATACTTCTCGGACTGAATATTTTTAATACCCAGGTTGCCTGCAAGAGACTCCAGGCTAGCCGGGATTTTGCAGGGCTATACGCATAGGTTGTCACCGGAGAATGGACAAGCAGGCAGCAAGGCCTGTGGGGGCAGCCATGTATCCCTCCCTGGAATCCTTGAAAAAGTGGAAGTGGAGCAGTTAAGCCCTCTCACTCCCCGGCCCAGCTCCCAGAGACACCCAACACACAAGCTACATCACAAAGAAATGGCGCCCTCAGACCTTGTCCTCTTCAGGCTTCTTCAGCTTCCTCAGTCCTGGCATTATCGGCATTATTTGCATTCAGATCATTGTGATGGGCACATCTAGGTCCAAGTGTCAGGATTCTAAGGCCAACAGTCAGCCAAACAAGCTCTGGTGAGAGAGCATGGAGCCCTGAAAAAAGATGGGTTTGTAATCAGTGGCTATAATGTAGTCAAGATGGCCATGGACTTGGATGAGTTTACCTCAAGGAACACAGGATGAGCAAGAGAAGACTTCAGAAAAGGCCCAGGAATACTCAAATCTAACTACTGAGTTGCTCCCCAGTATCCATCCTCCCCTTCTTCTTTAGTAATAGGGCCCTGATTTGGTTAAAAGACACTACACCCGGGATGCCTGGGTGGCGAAGTCACCGAAGCATCAGACTCTTGGATTCGGCTCAGGGTCATGATCTCAGAGTCATGAGATGGAGCACTGAGTCAGGCTGCACACTCAGCTTAGAGTCTGCTCGAGACTCTCTCTCCTCTTGCCACCCTGCACTCTCTCTCTCTCAAATAAACAAATAAATCTTAAAAAAAAAAAAAAAAAGACACTACATCCCAGTATCTGCTCTGAGAAGTCAACAGAATGTAAACCCAGGGCTTGTATGGCGCTTATGAGAAGCTTCTTTAATGACTGGCCTAGAAGGTGTAACATTCTGCCTTTCTCCCTTCCTTTTTGTGCCTCCTGATGTATGGATGTGAGAGCTGCCATCTTGGACCATGAGGTGACCTTGAGGACGCTAGGATGCTGAGACAGAAAGACAGGACCTGGTTCCCTGTATGAACTACCCTTGGGCTTCCTTCATTTGTGAGAAAAATACTCTTCTTATTTTAGCAACTATTATTTTTTTGTTTTCTATTAAGTGCATCCAAACTCAATCTTAACGGAAGAAGTAAGGTAGAAAAGAGAGAAGAATGAAGAAAATGGAGGAGCACTTACTGAGGTATGAAGGAAGACAAAGAGAATGTCACAGAAGCCGAAGGGACAAAAGTATTCCATGAATGAGTGAATGGTCAGAAGTGCCAAATCCTCCCGAGAGATCAAGTGAGGTAATGCTAAAAGTTTCCTAAATATCCATCGGACTTAGTGGCCCAGAAGTCATGGGTGACTTTTATGAGACCATACAGCTTCCTGACAGAGGCAGAATCTGGTTTGCAGTGGGTTGAGTGATATGAGATGAAGAATGGAGACCACAATGATAGACAAACCTTCTGAGAAATTTGGCTGGGAAGGAGAGGCAAGAGCCGGAGTGGCAACTGGAAGGGGAGGTACTGGAATGACTATAACCAGCCTTATGAGGAAAGAGATGATAGGGAGACGTTGAATATATAAAAGTGGGGAGGAGTATCAGTCCTTGTCAAGAGCGGGTGGTATGGCCCCTCATTATAAACAAGTACCCCCACGTCTCCTGTGTCTGGGACAAAGCCCCCTCCCGAATGCACCCAAATATCTTCATGCCTTCACCTGAGCAACCGCCGGAGGAAAGCACACAGCTGAGCCGGCGGGTCCCTGTAAGAAGCAATCTTCCCCAGCCTCTGAGATGAGTACCCCACCTCCTCTCTCCACTCCTCCCATCTCCATAGTTACTCCCCACCCTCAGTCTGCTGATGGCCTCACCTCAACTTTATTAGCGGTTTGAAAGCATTGAAGATGATTTTTTTTTTTAATTTTGCCACCTCACACTTTTTTGAAATTTTGAACAGTTTGTTTTTCACTCACTTTTTTTGTCACAGAGACCCATGTCCTGGAGGCAATTCCAGAGATGCACATTGCCAGGAGGAGGGTCGTTGCAAGCAGACAAGTTCATTCTTCTGTTTTTGAAATTTACTTTATAGACAATAATCAGGAGAGAAAGGCTTCGGGTTTCTAGGTTTACAAACTATTTGAGTTTTATACAGCCAGCAGACATATGGAAATGTGTGTGCATGTTTTGGATTTCACAGTGATGGGGGTTGGGTGGGCAGGGCAACGTGCAATGTGACTCCTACACAATGAGGGCTTATCCTGCCCCCACAGCCAACGGCGTCCCCATCCTAGCACCTCCTCCCCCGGTTTTGATAGTGACTAGACAAGGGCTTGAGAAAGGTATGGTTATCAGGAGCTAAAAAACCCCGGGAATGAGGATTTGGGTGATGCCACCAGGAAGTCACTGAGGCCAGCAGAGGTGATAGCTGAGGGCAAGAGGAATTTTAAACAGATAGTGACGTGGGGAGAGAATGGGCACCACTAAGAGCCTGAGACCAAATGTAGCAACAGGGGCTCATCGTGTGCCCCTCTAACCTCCCTCTCCTAAATTTCCCCTCCGAAAGTGAGGCCCATTGGCACCTTGGAAGAGCTACTTCCTGAACCTAGATGGAGAGGTGGACTGGACTCTGGTGGCCAAGGCGGTGGCCCACTCTGACCTCCCCTCAGGAAAGACCTGGGTTCTGCTGCCAGAGGTGCCCAAGCTGAGAGCCTCCAGCTGCAGCACCTTTGGGATCCAGAGCAGAAGAGGACCTGAGGCCACGCTCCTCTGGGTAGTCCGAAGCCAACTGCAGAGCATGGTCAGGGTGCTAGGGTCTGGTGACTTCTGCCCCAAAAGATCTTGAACTGGCATCTTCACTCTAGAGCACCACATAAGGTGGGCTTCCTCTGATCTGAGTTGTGATTTGAGGTTCCCCCTGTCTAACCCATCTTCCCTTCTGTGCCTCTTCAGGTGTCAGATCAGCACCACAGACAAGGCTTTTCCTCCCCAGGCCTGCTCCCTCCCCCGACCCCCCTTTATCACTACTCCTCAATAAACATCTTGCACCCCTAACTCAAGTCTCAGTGTCAGCATCCTGAATGATCCAAATGACACAGACGGGTAAAGAATGTGAGATCCAGGACACAAGTGGACAATCCCCTCACTCTATACCAATTCAGGCCAAGGCTTGTTGGCCATTCTTTCTCAATACATTAGGCATGAGGTATTATGTTCCATTTTCATTATCTGGTTTGAGCCTTTACTCCAATTTGCCGTCACATTTATTTAACTATGTAGTGTTTTAACTTATAAAAATAATACAAGGTAGAATTCAAACAGTACAGAACTAAAATTATCCTTCTATATTCCAATCTTAATCCCCAGAATTAACTGTTCATTTGTGTGTCCTTCCAGATTGACATATAGTCCTATATATCAACAGGATTATAGTAAACATTGTTATCCAACCTGCTGGGTATTTTAAAATTAAAACTATTATTTTGGACTTACAAACATTTTTCAATATCAATATATGTAAATTTACGTCATTCTTTTTTTAACAGCTGTTATCATAACTTAGTTAGAAAGTCATGTCAATGAAGAACTTTTGTGTCCAGGATTTGCCTATTATAAATATGGCTGCTGTGAATCTCCTTGTATTTATTTTTCTGGGAAGTGATGTCCCATGTTCTTGTCCATTTTTTATTGGAGTGTTTGCCTTTTTCAAACTGATTTTTAAGAGTTCTTTAAATGTTAAAGATACTGGCTCATTTTCTGATGCGTGTTATAAACATTTTTCTCTACTTTTTTGTTTATCATCTGACATTGCTTGTGGGTATGTTTTTCTTTATAAGATTTTAAATTTGTACATGGCCAAATTTATGAGTATTTTCTGTTACGAATTTTAGATTTGGAGACTTGCCTTGAAAGGCCTTGTCTGTATCAATAGCATGAAAAACAAATCACCTATGTATATTTCTAGTACATTTGTAGTTTTCAAGTATTTAAATCTTTTCTTTTCTCGAGTTCATTTTAGCATAAGCGACCTGGTTTTATTTTTATCCGAATGACTGTCAGTGATTCTAATGTCATGAGCAGAACGAGCCATCTTTCCCCCACTGATCTAAAATACTACCTTTGCCACATTCTAAATGCCCATAGTATTTCTTCATTGCTAAGCTCCTTGGTCCCTTTAGGATCCTTACAGAACCTGTGTTAATCGGCCGTAGGTGAAAAGATGAATGAAATAAACAACAGAATGGGACCAATCACCTACACGTGTATCAACAGGTAAGTTCTCCAAGGTCCTCATGGCTTTTACAGAGTGCTGGGTCTAGGGTTGAATCAGATGGTCCACATCTTCAATGGGTGTCGGGCAGGCAAGCAAGGAGGCACAGATCAGGGCAGTGTGGGTTCTCGCCGCCCTTTTACTGTGAAATCCTTCCCATTAGAGTTCCTGGATTTTATGAAAGCGTGGTGGTTTTTAATGAGTGCATAACTCCAGGAAAGCTTTGCACTTCAAAGCCTGTTGCTATAACAGCAGCTGCATTAGTAAAGTAAGTAGGGGGATCAGTTGCACACGAAAATTTGAGCGTCTTATGGCATTCCTCTGCAGCAAGATAGCCTTTCTGAAGGTGATTGCAGATGGACATGGCCCTGCATCTTTGAAGTATACTCAATGCGGAATCAATTCAGGAACTCACAGATACTAGTTATCAGCTTGTGTTTATTCACATCCCGGAGAAGGGTTTAATTAATGTAATACATATTAGTCAATTCTTTGCTTTTAAACTTTACCTTTGGCCCATCAGCAGATCAATATGTATTTTAATCTTCTTCTGTTTTAGAACTGGTTTTAAGACTCACAGCAGAGGCCCAGATTTCACAATCATTAATTGCTATTATCAGCCCCTTTCATTTCCTAAACATCAGCAGTTTCTTAAAATTCTGCTTTCATTCCTCTAAGTTATGCCTCCTTGTTCCTCACTTGGTTCTGTAGTGTCTTTCAACCAAGTACAGAGTTTACAACTAGCCAATACTGGGAAGAAAGGAATGCCCTGCAATCCTCCATTGATCAACATCCGTCTGACTTCATCCACAGCACACACAAAACTCGAGAAGTTGTCCAGCCACTTCTCGATGGATGCTGCCAAGTACTTTTCCAAGGCTCTAGGTGGGTCTGCCAAAGGTCAGGGGACTCATATTCTTTTTCTCTCTCTTTTATATAAGTACTGAATTATCATCTTTGGATGGCCAATTACCCTACATGCCACAGTATACCCTCTTTGTTCCTAAATTGCCAGTATTTTCTACTGTATCAAAGTTGGGGGGTCAGGAGAGTCTGCCCTTCCTTCATTGCATAATTGGGGCAAGTCACTTAATCTTTGTGGGTCAAAATAGCAGGGAATCGCAAAAGGGCAGTTTGGGAAATTATGAGAGAAATATGAATCATATATTTTGCACAGAGCCTGGCTATCAAGATGCACGCCAAAAAAGGACCGTCCCTGTTCACAGTGTTTGTATCACTGGTGTCCTGTAGACTAAATAAAGGGTACTAATTGAATGGAAGGAAGTAATCTGACTACACAGTCAGCTGGGTTCCCTGCAAATACGTCTCTTACTCGATTTAGGAAGGAAAGGAATCTGCGTGATTCATCAAGACAACAACCATCACACAGTCTTTTCACTTGGTGTATTGCATTATTTCAAGCACGACTATGTCCATTTGCCCCATTAGGGAACCTCCCTTCTTGTGCTGCTGTCGTCAAACAATCCTTTGCATTTTTATAGTTTATTTTATTCTAAACATAAAAGTATACATGTGCATAGTAGCAATTTAGAAATATGTAGAAGTATAATGAAATAAGCAGAAATTATAAAGAAAACAAAAAATATTCATAATTCCACATCTGGTAGTATTTTGGTGTGTTTTCTCTCAAATATGCACCCATGTAGATATTTACATGATATTGACATGGAGAGACAAAACAGGTCATTTGGCCTAGAGAAGAATAGGCTTGGTTCTGAAATGTAAATCCGTTTGTTCAAGAGTCCAGAGTGGCTTTAAACTCAGCACCACCTTTGCCGTTGTTGGGTAAAATCAACCTCCTTAGTTCACATCTCTGAAATCTGTGAGTAGAAAGTCAACAAACAGAGCAGCTTCCATATATAATTTATGTCCTATTTTTTTGATCAAACACCAAATCATGAGAACTTTGCAATGTCAGTAAGTATTCTGTGAAGTCATGATTCCTAATATAGGCCATTATAGACCATTTATGAACATAAGATTTATTGGACAATCCTTTATTTTGCTTTTACAAGTAACCCTGTGATGCATATCATCACACAGAGAAATCTTAGTATATATCTGGTTGTTTCCTTAGGACAGATTCCTAGAAGTTGGATCAAAGGTAATGAACTTACTTAAAGATTGTTATATATATATATATATGGTCAAATGCTTTCCAGAATGATTGCACTTATTTACATACCACCCACAGAGTTACCATCACTTAAAAAATCCTCTCTCGTTAGATAGTCCCGAAGCTGTATTTCATTCCACCCATTGTGGTATTGCTTTCTGAGCCCTGGATGTCACACTTTCTCTGACCGTAATAGGTATTAGGGCTCCAAATTATCTGTGGCATCTCACATTTGTCCCAGGGCCCTTGGCACTGGCATCACCTGCCTTCTTGTCTTGTTGCCCACTGGGCTCTACTCTTTCGAAACCATACTGACCAGTTTTGCTTGGTGTGAGGCTACCCTGCAGTCTCTTCTGACAAGTGAGGATTACGGACTCCCCTGGCCTCTACCCTGCAACGGATTAGAAAAGGCTACTTACGCTGCTTCAGCACTTCTGGATGGAAGGTGGTTTCTGAGCAGAGTTTCTGGTTTCCCTACTTCAAATTTCTTCCTTATCTTACAGTTGGAGGTAGAGTGGAAACACGAGTGCTTAGTTTCCAAAGGCCAACACACACACACGCGCGCACACGTGCATGCACACAGATTTTAGTTCTCGTCTCCCTACCTTTGGGTGAATAAACATAAGTAAACTGACTATTATAGACAGCTCTCATCTCAGGCAATCACATCCATCTCAATGAGCAGATTATTTTGACTCCTTACACAATTATCTGGCTCAAAGAGATTTCCCAAACAGTATTTACCCAGGAACAATTGCCTGTGGGACTTTGGGAGCAGACTGAGGCTCCCCTAAAAAGGTGCTAAGTACCTACTAAGCTGCTTTCCTGGATATTTTTTACATACTCCAGAAATTCACACACAAACACACACACCAAAATTTATCACAAAACCCATGATACAAACTGCATAAAATATAGGAAATATTACATTATTACCGAGTCTCAAAACATTAGGGAAATAGTCTAGGAAATAGGCTCAAAATAGTAATAATGCCATATTTTAAAAAAGAAAAGCCGGACATTATTATGAAATTAAAGATAGAAGAAGAAAGAGAAAGGAGGAGGACTCTCATTGACTTGACAAGTATTGTGTCCTGAGCACACCAAGGGACAGACAACTAGGGGAAAGAGGTAGACACCAACACGCAACCTTAAAAAGTGTCAATTATGTAAGGGGAAAGAGCAGAAGGGTTCAGAAAAAGAAGATGATTCTATCAAAAAAGTAGGAGGTGAACCAGCATGGTGAAGTCATGTGGAAGCTACAATCCGAGCCTCAAGAAGCAGGAACAAGACCACAATTAAGTGCAGCACAACAAGTCAAGGACAAAAACTGACATGACTGGGTGGATTTGTGAGTCGGGGGTGACTTCAAGAGCAAACAGAAGTCACTGCCTTTTGAGAGACTTTTCTGGAGACGCCCTCACCCCCACAGCACTTTCTTCTAGAAGACACCACATCTCCACAGGCTCTTCCAGTCGCCTCCGCTGAGCTGGTGGTGGCCCACACAAAGGCCCCGCTCTCGGCGCACACAGATGACTGTGGGGACGTGGGCCACAAAGACTCAAGAGTTCCGAGCTCAGCTCTTTTAGGTTCTTAAACTGGAAAACTTTGTGAACCGGACCTATGGCGGCCATGCCGGAGCCATGCGGAAATGGAGCTGAGGGAGCCAGTCAGCAGCGGGGAGGAGAAGCAGAGCACAAAGAGCAGGGGTGGTGAGGGAACAGGGAGCCCAGACGCAGATGAGAAAGAGGCTGCGTTGTAACAAGGACTCTCGGCTTCCTCGGCAGGCTGGGCCATACTCCTTGCCCTGGGGTTCCACGAACCATCCTGCTTTTCCTTCCAATAATTTTCAGTGAGATTCAATGCCTCATAATCGAATTACCCCTCATCGGAGACAGTGACTACTCGGTGCCATTTAGCTGTGTGCAAATAGTCCCTCACAAGCTTGGCAAAAATAAAAAGGTGTCATTATCTCCCTCGTCCCTGAGGGGAATCTGAAGTTCGTGAGGTTAAATAACATGCCGAAAGTCCCACAGCTGCCGAGTGAATTCGGTTCTGAATTCTCACACCATGACTCCGAGCCGTGAACACAGTCCAAGCTCAGTTCCTGCTGATTGATAAGAAGTCCTGAGAAGTGCAAAGAGGCTATGTCTATGCTATGATCTCTTCCTTTCTATTAAGTTCTAAACAGAACACCTTAATTTGCATTACCCATACCTCAGCATTCGGTATGCTCCCTAAGAGAGGAAGTGTGTCAGAGAAAGCCAGAAGCTTCGCAAAAGAAGTCTGCATTCTCCCAGTTCATGGAATAAACTACGACTACATTATGAACTTTATCAGAAGTTCTTAGAGACTCCAACAGAAGTATAAACCTTTTCAGTTATTAAAAGAATCGAAAGCTTTTTATTGTGCATGAAAAAAGACAAACTCCTCCCTTTCAAATTATTCTACTTTGTAGTACAATTCCTTCGGCTGGAAGGAGAACTTCAGACACTTTTTCAAATAACCCCAACCATTTAATCTGTACCTTTAGGAAGTCATGCTGAGAGTAGATGGACAAGAGACAGACGGAGCCAGAAAAGAGGGGTGGGGGAGGGGGAGGAGAAGGGAGAAGAAAAGGTAAGGCATTGTTTCTGAAGTAGTAAGAATCGCCCAGTTTTTCTGGCCTACTTTAAAATGAGCTGGGTATTTCTATCCACAAAGAACACCTAACATTGTTTAGGTAGCTACAACTGAAAAAATCTTCTGCTTGTCTACTCCAGTAAATCTTTCCACCTATTTGTCATCCCTTTACACATAAAGCAGGACTGCTTACATTAACTACACACTTCCACTGGAAGCTAGGATGCTGGCTTAGTCAGCTCAGGCTGCTATAACAAAACACCATAGTCTGGATGGCTTATCCACGTTTATTTGGAGGCTGTCTGGAGGTTGGGGAAGACCAAGATCAAGGTGCCAGCCCATTCAGTTCTTATGGAGGGCTGTCTCCCTGGCTTGCAGACAGCCACCTTCTTGCGGTGTGCTCACATGGGGGAGAGCCTCTCGTCCTTCCTCTTCTTGTAAAGCCACTAATCTCATCGCGAGGACACTACCTTCAAGACTTCAGCTAACCTTAATTACCCCCAATAACCCACCATCACACTGGGGGCTAGGGCTTCAACACACGCATTTTGAGGAAACACAATTCACTCTGTAGCAGATGCTTTGAACTGGAAGAAAAGAAAGAAAGAAAAGAAAGAATGAAAGAAAGAAAGAAAGAAAGAAAGGAAGGAAGGAAGGAAGGAAGGAAGGAAGGAAGGAAGGAAGAAAAGAAAGAAAAAAAGAAAAGAAAGAAAGAAAAGAAAAGACAAAAGAAAAAAAAATTGTGAGCAACACCCTAGAATATCAGCTATGATATTATAACAGGATACAAATGTCTACACAAGTAGAATGATAAGCCTTGGAGAAATGCCAAGGACCTTCTATAATTTGGGAAGGTTGCAGAAGTTATCTCTGAAGATGGTTTTAAGCCATAAGAAATGGCTTTTAAGAAAATAGTTTTAGTAGGTTTCCATTGAGAGAGAATCCAGATTGGAAAACATGGGAATGGGGGGGGGGGGGAACAGAGGCCCTACATGTAGGCTACTGTCTCAGGAATGGAATCCAGATGCTGAGGGTGCTGTGGGGGCGGGGGAGCATCGGCTGTTGCATCCCTTCTCTGGGCCATGAATTGGGAAGACCACTAAGACTAGGGGAAGCTCAAGAACTTTGACTTGAGTCCAGTTTAAGAACTCTTGAACTCTTGAAAAATAGCATGCAGTTTCCAAAATTTAGTTGCTTGAATCCACTTTGGGAGGCTGATTATTCTTGTGTTTGGAAACTACTTCAATAGACTTTGATTCTATGAAGGTAAAGCCAAGATTCTAATTTGAAATGTAAGATTTCCAGAAAACATTAACTGCCTTGTGTAATTATATCTAAAACTCAGTATTTATTATGTATCAGTAGACTGGGGCTAGGAAGTAGGTTGGAAGCTGACATTATTTTCCCCACTCTTTGTAGAACTCACTGTATGGGTACGATACTTGGACTCTGAGTAAAGGAGACATAGCGCAAAGTACACCCATTGAGGGGAGGTAAGTTGGCCTCTGAAACATGGCAGCAGACCAAGGACAGTGACTCTGTGGAAGGGATTTTCCTAAGAACATTAGGAGTCTTTATATCTGTTTCCAGTTTAAAAATTTTTCTTTTTCTATGATAAAATTCCCTTCAGTTATTCTCAAGTCTTCATCAAAGTTTTGCTAAACACTCAGCCTGGTCTTAGTAAAAAGACTGAGTTCATAAATCAAAAAATTAATAGTAATAATTTAAAGTAATTTAAATAGTAAATTTTATGTTTTGTATATTTTACCTAAATTTTAAAAGTTTTTTAAAATAGTTTTTTAAGCTTCCCATTAAAAAATCCCAGGCCCAAATAGCCTCATTGGTGAATTCTATTAAATGTAGAAAGAACAATTAACATCCAACCTTTCCAAACTCTTCCAAAAAATAGGATAGGATAAAGAATTTCTCAATTCATTCTACAAGCCCAGTATTACCCTAGTATCAGACAAACACATCACAAGAAAACAAAACTTCAGACCAATATACCTTATAAACAGAGATGCAGAGGCACCTGGGTGGCTCAGTCGTTAAGCATCTGCCTTTGGCTCAGGTCATGATCTCAGGGTCCTGGGATCGAGCCCCACATCGGGCTCCTGCTCAGTGGGAGGCCTGCTTCTCCCTCTTCCACTCCCCCTGCTTGTGTTCCCTCTCTCACTATGTCTCTCTCTGTCAAATACATAAATCTTAAAAAAAAAAAAATAAACAGAGATGCAGAATTTTCAACAAATTCTGGTAAATGGAATTCAGTGACATAAAAAAAAAAGAATTATACACCATAACCAAATGAGAATTATTCCAGAAGTGCAAGGTTGGTTTAACATGTGAAAATCAATCAATGGAACACATCATATTAGGAACAAAAACCACATGATTATCTCAATAGATGCACAAAAGTCATTTGACAAAAAGCTGATCCTAAAATTCAGATGGAATTGCAATAATGAATTTGGACCCCTATCTCACACTATATGCAGAAATTAACTCAAAATGGATTGTTGACCTAAATGTAAGAATTAAAATATAAAACTCTTAGAAGAAAACAGAGTAAATCTTTGTAAACTTGGGTTAGGCAATAGTTTCTTAGAGATGACACCAGAAGGATAAGTGACAAAAGAAAAAAATAGGCAAATTGGACTTAACCAAAACTAAAAATTTTTGCAACTTCAAAGTACACTATTAAATAAGTGAAAAAAAAAAAACAGAACGGAAGAAAATATTTGCATATATATATATATAGCACTTGTATCCATAATATATAAAAAACTCTTAAACTCAAAAAAAAAAAAAAAAAAAAAAAAGAATAAACGAACTAAAAACAGGCAAAACATTTGAATAGGTATTTCTCCAAAGAAGATATACAAATGGCCAATGAGCACATGCAAAGACACTCAACACCATTAATCATTAGCAAACGCAAACCAAAACCATGGTGAGATGTCACATCACACCCACTAGGATGGCTACTATAAAAAAGATGGACAACATGGGGTGCCTGGGTGGCTTCAGTCAGTTGGGCATCCGACTCTTGATTTCAGCCCAGGTCATCATCTCAGGGTCATGAGATCAAGCCCCACAGCAGGCTCCCCACTCAGCGGGGAGTCTGCTTGAGATTTTCTCCATTTTCCTCTGCCCCTCCTCTCTCTCTCATAAATAAATCTTAAAAATAAAATAAAATAAAAGATGGACAGGGATGCCTGGGTGGCTCAATCAGTTAAGTGTCTGTGTTCAGCTCAGGTCATGATCCCAGGGTCCTTGCTCAGCGGGGAGCCTGCTTCTCCCTCTGCTGGCTGCTGCCCCTGCCTGTGCTCTCTCTCTCTCTGACAAATAAGTAAATTAAATATTTTTTAAAAAAGATGGACAAAAAGTGCTGACAAGGATGTGGAGAAATTGCAAACCTCAGATATTGTCAGTGGGAAGGCAAAATGGTGCAGTCACTTTGGAAAACCATCAAGTTTTGAGGAAAATTCATCAAAACCTTAGAGTTACCATATGAGCCAGCAATTTCACTCATAGAGGTATACACAACAGAAATGAAAACATATGTCCACACAAAAACTTTCACAGAAATGTTCATAGCATTATTCTTCATAACAAACCAAAAGTAGAAACAAACCAAATGTCACTCAACAGAAGAATAACAAAAATGTGGTATATCCATACAGTGGAATACTATTCCACCTAAAAAGGTATGAAGTGCTGAAACATGCGACAGTATGAATAAAACTGAAATCATAAAGCTCAATAAAAAAGCCAGGTAAAAAAGGCAATACACATGATTCTATTTATATGAGATGTCCAGAATAGGCAAATTTATAGAGACAAAATATAGATTATGGCTGCCAGAGGCTGGGGGGGAATGAGGAATGGAGACTGACTCTCAATGGGTATGGAGTTTTTCTTTGGAGTAATAAGAATTAGTGCTGGAATTAGAAAGTGGTGATGGTTGCACACCCTTGGAATATACTAAAAACTATGGAATGAATTGCATGACATGTGAATTATATTTCAATAAAGCTGTCATTTAAAAAATATATGCAGGTAAGCACTCTAAGTATTTGAACTCTTACTTGAATTGTCATGAAGTAAATAAATTTAGTCAATGGATGATTGTCAGTTGTGAAAATTATTTAATGAGAAAGTGACACAAGATTTCCACTCTCGTTAACATAACATTCGGGCAGACTGTATCGGACTTCCTCAGGAGTTTCTCTTACGGCGAACAGGGATTCTGCCTCCCTATGGATAAGAGATAAGAAGCAGCCCTGCAGATTATGAAATGACTTTGAAGCTGATATTGGCATCCATGTGTCGGGATTGTTACATGCAGCCTTACAGGAGATGCGCTAGTCTCGCAGACTATGATGTAGATGGTGCCCTCTGGAGCTGTGCTGGCTGGCATCCCCACGATGTCTATGTCCTTCAAGGAGTCTTGGACCCAGGCACACTTCAGTAAGAACATCACCACCATTAATTATCTGAAAACACAATTTTAATGCTGACTGTGAATGTGAACTCTGCTTCAGAGGAATCTCTCTCTTGTCTTCAGAGCACATATTTAAAATAGTTCTTCCCAGCCCAGAGGAAAACCTAAGTGTATTCACAGGTGGTGCCTCTGTAACCATAAAAGCACTTACAATGAGTTCAATGGTTAGCTGTACATCAAGGTCGCTAGATTGAACTGTTGCCTTTAAACCTCAGGTCCTAAATGATTTGCAGAGTGTCCAGGTTCAAGAGCGTTCCATGCAGTTTTACTGTGGAAGCCTTACTTTCAGACCATAAGGGAGCTTAGAAGAAGTAAACAATAAATATATTTTGCTTATTGTTGGAAGAACAAAGGCAAAAACCAGATGTCCTATTATACCTACTACATTTATTTCTTATGTGGTGCTTTTTACTAGGCATCCAATATGAGTCCTTCCATTCTGGATTGCATTTAAGATTATTCCCTTATATAGATACCCCCAAAACATAGAAGGGATCTATCAAGGACAGGGAGCTCCCCTTATATTCTTGTCATTAGTGAATATTTATGAATATCTGATAGCTCTTAACCTGTCAGCTGAGCCTTCTTCAGATCTAAATAAGACTTTTTATTTTACACAGTTCTGGAGCCGCTTCACTGGGAGGATTCTGTCAACAATCAGCATTCCACTGGCATTAACATGCAATAAAAGACAATGAAGCATGACTCAATTAAACTGCAAAAAAAAGCGTCTTCAGATAACATTAACCCAGTAGTCTTCAAAATCTATGTGGGGCTTCTGCTGCATGGCTAACATTAAGGTCAGTGCTTGGAAAACATACGCCTAAGCATCAAACAAACCCACATACAAGATGATTTAGAAGAAAGATCAGAACTCTGTTTTATCTCCTTCCCATGCTGTACCCAAGGATTTCACAACTTAGAGTATGCGGTATCAATTAGGTCTCCCCGCTGCAAAGATTAAGAACAAAATTTCCCTTCAAGATGTCAATGCAAATTTAATTTACAGAGGAGATACAGTTTGGGAGCCCTTTAGAGTGAGATCTATTGAAAACAAACAAACAGACCAAAAGATTATGTGGGGAGTGGTTCTGAGAAAATATGTAAGCACTTGCAGTATGAACTCACGGACCCCTGATATCAGTGTATGTCAGTCAACATATTTCCACAACTAGAAAAGAGACTTAGAATAAAATTGCCAAAGCTTGAGAGGGAGCTCTTCTACCAATATGTTGATGTATACATTTGTATCTCACCTAACCAGGAGGGCTGGATATGTTCATTACAGAACCAGAGGGTTTTTTGTTGGTTTGCTTTGTTTTTTGCTGTACTTGAAATATTTAGCGCTCTGGGTTTAAATCATCAATATTTTTAGGTTTCATTATATTGAACACTTTATCATTTCAGTGAAAAGTGCTCCCATTGAACTAAACCGTTAGAAAAAAAACTATAAGGTTTCACCAAAGTAAGATAAAATAGATTCAAAGAGTATACAATAAAAATTTTTAAAGATTTCATTGTTTGGGGAAATTATTAAAATTCTTTTGCTTCAGTTGTAACAAAAAGCATAGATAAATGACCAGGGACATATGTTGAGCTCATGGGTAAATAGTAAAGGAAAATGCTCTGTTACATTTAAGATATGATTTATAAATTCCAAATCATTATTTGAAGCTACAATTAATATAATTTCTTTCAAGCTGAATTTCTTTTGTAAGAAAGCTATAAAAATATGCCAACAAAAGTGGGAATCAAATAAAAACAATCTTTTTTTTTTTTTAAAGATTTTATTTAGTTATTTGAGAGAGAGAACACAAGCAGGGGTTAGGGGCAGAGGGAGAAGCAGACTCCCCGCTGAGCAGGGAGCCCGATGTGGGGCTCAATCCCTGGACCCTGGGATCATGACCTGAGCCAGAGGCAGCTGCTTAACTGACCGAGCCACCCAGCCACCCTAAAAACAATCATTTAAAGTAGAGCTTTAAGATAAATTTATACATTAAATATACCTTTTTGATACTGTAGAAATTAAAATACCTGTTGAAATCATAGGTTCATTTAAAAATCATCAAAAATGGGGGCGCCTGGATGGCACAGTCTGTTGAGCATCTGACTCCTGGTTTTGGCTCAGGTTGCGTTCTCAGGGTCATGGGATTGAACCCCATGTGGGGCTCCACACTCAGCACAGGGTCTGCTTGGGATTCTCTCTCCCTCTCCCTCTGCCCCTCCTGCTCATGCTCCCTCTCTAAAAATAAATAAATCTTTAAAAACATTATTTAAAAATAAAGTAATACATTATATGTTAAAAAAAAAGAAGATAGTAGGAAGGGGAAAATGAAGGGGGGGAATCGGAGGGGGAGACGAACCATGAGAGACTGTGGACTCTGAGAAACAAACTGAGGGTTCTAGAGGGGAGGGCGGTGGTGGGATGGGTTAGCCTGGTGATGGGTATTAAAGAGGGCACGTACTGAATGGAGCACTGGGTGTTATACACAGACAATGAACCATGGAACACTACATCAAAAACTAATGATGTAATGTATGGTGATTAACGTAACATAATAAAATAAAATTTAAAAAATAATAAAAAAATAAAAATAAAGTAAAATTATCAACAATGATGGCAATTAAGTGACTAAATGCCCTAGTACAGACAATCACTATTTGTGATACTCAGAAACTAGAAATATAAAATGGGAACCTAAAAAAAAATTTGGAAATTCAAGTTATGAAGGCAACTAATGAGGATAATTTAAAAGAAGGAAGGATTTTTCTGTTTGAAAATATTAAAATATTAATGTACAAATCTTTAAAAAAAAAAAAAAAACGCTAAAGTTTACTGGTTGTATTCGTTTCCTACGGCTGCTGTGACAAATTACCCCAAAGTGTGGTTCCACAAATGCAAAATGTATTCTCTCACCATTCTGGAGCCTCAGACGGGAGAATCTGTCTCCTGGTCTTTTGTAGCTTCTAGGCGCCCCTGTAGTCCTGGGCGCATGGCCCCTTTCTCCACCTTCAAAGCTGCTCAGTCTTCTCCTCTCCGTAGTCAGATCACCTCCTGCCTCCCTCTCTCATTAGGACACCTGTGATCCCATTAGAGCCCACCCAGATCATCCAGGATAATCTCCCCATCTCAAGATTCTTAATCACATCCGCAAAGTCCCTTTTGCCATATAAGGTAACCATTTCAGGTTCCAAGGATTAGGACGTGGATGCCTTTGATCACCAATATCTTTCAACCGAAGGTCTCTCCGAGAGGATCTCTAAGGTCTCTCAACCCAAGCTAGTGACACTAGGCGACATAATGAAGGGCGTCGCTTTGAAAGATAGATATAAACGTCACTATTCTTCCCATAACTAGTCATATGGATGGATGTGTTGTGTTGTGTTTTGTCTTGTCTAATCAATGGATACATGATCTAGATTTCGTAAATCCCAATCACACTTCTCAAAATTATTCCTAACTGGGCAGGATAATTTTTTAAATTCTTCTCTTCTTTAAAAAGTGCAAATTATTTATTGAGCAGGCCTGGCATTGTGGAAATAACGTGGGCTTTGGAGTTACAGCTCTGGGCTTACTACTCACTGGGTTACTTTCCACCTTTTATATTCAAAGACTTATTTATAAAAAGTGCACAGCAAAATAGGATTGATTTACCATTGTTCAGTATGGTCTATGGAATGAATTCAGATGTGACTGGTAAATAAAGTAACGTGAAAATAGTGATGATCTCATTAAGCCCTCGATAACAGCATATATTAGAAATGTGACATAAATAGTGTTGCTAAGTCTAATAAAAGCCAGACACTGGTAAATGAAAGTTACCATTCTACTATTTAAATTATCATTGAACTGACAATTGCCACAATCTCCTACACCTCAGGGTTTGTGTTACGTTTGTGTTACGTCTTTCCAAGATGCTTATATTAAAAATTCAGGCAAAGCTTCAATGAGTTAGTGTGACGTAGATATCAGAACAATAACTTTAAGAATACCTTTAATAGTGACAGAGGATGTAGGTATTTTTCTAGATCACAGAAGGTTAGTAAGGAAATCCACATACTAAGGTGTAAAGAAAAATTCCTTTCCCTTACAAAAATATTTGAAGTCATTCTCCTGAGAAATGCCTACTTTATATATCATTCTTAAGGAGGTAAAGAAGCTGATGGAGCAACCGTCCTTGCCAACAGAACACAGATCTAAAATCTGCTGCGACTGGTCACTATCATGCTCAGAAGCAGTCTAGAGTTTCTCAGATCTCCATAGGATATGTCATTAAATCTTCTCCTCCTGCTGGGTCTGACTTCTGGGAAAAAAGCATATGGTATAAAAATTACTATATTTGGTAGTGAATACTAATGATCACTCAGGAGGCTCATCCTTCGGTTTCTTTGGCCTTCAGCATCTAGTTGGTTATAAATGTGACATGATTGGATTTGATTTAATAATCTTTTTGAATTTGTGGTTCAGAATATACAGTATAAAATGTGCCTGTAAAATCAGATACCCACATATATGGAGAGACATATACATTTATTTTTGGTGTTATCCCATTAACAGATGGTAAAATGAAGGCAAGAAAAACCCAGAACTGCCCAGGGCTAAGTTTACAGAGGTGCTCATTCCTCTTAAATTAGTAAACTCTGGAAACAGATTCAACACGGACCTACACACACAAAGACATGTAAGTGATACAGGGTAACACTGCTTTACTATAGTGGGGGAATTGGAAGGGATGTCACATCACATGAACTACAAAGCTGTATATCAATTTCTATACAGATAATGTCTTAATCATTGTATGGAAGGACAGAAGAAAGTGTTTCGAAATGCGCAGAAATTATTCTATGATCCATACAAAAACAATCAATAACATCTTCTGTGTTACAATAAATTTGCGAGTGGAATTTCACACACGTGTTATGTTACACAGGGCATGTTCTATAACATTCAAAACCCGGAATGGTTAATAAAAATAATTCCAGGGAAAGAACTAAGAGAAATTTGGTTAAAGATGTAATTTTACTTCACATAAACAGCTTTCTAAATATTTATCTAAAGCTAATTACGCTGGCTCAGTACTGTAAGAAACAGGATTGTGTTACACGGTAGGACAGTAATAATTTCCCCTCTGATGGCATAAATCCCTTGGCTAATTTGGCTAATAACATCAATAGTTAGTATACAAATTTTATTTACCAAGGCCAATAGAAAGAATTCTCAGAAGTTGGGTCGCATTTGGATCAAATGTCACTGTCAAAACAAGACACGATAGATTCCATAATACATAGGGAATTTCTATTTTATTTTCTAAATGTATCCATAATGAAAAACTCCATCGTGAAAAATAATATAAAATATGGATTTTGTATCAAAACTCTGCCAGAAAGTACAGTTCACATCAGAAGTTAATAGCACTGGGGGAGTTAAAAGATTAATACAAAAACAAATACATATTACAGATATTTCTTTGTTCTTCACTTACCATGATGCAAACTGCAAGGATTTAACCTTTAAGGGTTAAAGAGTTTAATCAATGTCAATGTCTGATCTTCTGAAGGCGATAAAGAACAGTCTGTCTAGCGATACCCAACAGAACATCACTTTGTCAAGCCACAAAGCGCCCAAAAGCTTGTCAAGTAAGTTACCAGAAACCTCTTTGTGGTTAGAACTCAGCTCCTTCCTGCTTGACCTATTATTTGATATTTGACCACTTGGTTGCAAGACACTTGCTCTTTCTAGCTGAAATGTCACTGGGGCATCTTGTCAGCTCCCCGACATCTCGGCCTGACATACAATTTTACTTTTGTGTGCTACAAGGCAAAAAAAGCAGGGCAATGGCCTTGTTTTAAATTCTGTCAGCATCAAAGATGGGCGTCACTCTTGGGTCCTACCAACAACCAAAACAAAAAGGGAGTCTCTTTTGAAGGTCAAAACAGCCGTTACCTTGAAGTTTTTCAGCTCATACTATTTCGTATCACCTGCTCTCCTCGTGTGGGCACCGTCCTTATGAAGTGCCTAACCATACCACAGAAATCCTGCCGGCACGATCGCTCCACTTTCTCATCAAATGCAGACTTGATAAAAGGATGAGTTTTCAATGCCTGCAGGGACCAGATTCAGCAGTTAACTTGTTCAAATGGGCAAGTGGTATCATGTAGCTTTACAAGGAGCAACCTGACCTTCTCACATTGACCAGGAGTGACATTATTGTGCAGGAGGGGAAGCAGTCACATCATTTCTGTTTTGCACAACCTGCTTAAAGTTTGCAACTAAATGCTTGTCTTCAGCCGAGCTGACAAGAGAGAAGAGGGGGCTCAGTGAACCATGGCAGGGCTGCCATGAAATGACAGGAATCATTGGCATACATTTCAAATAGCTCTTTCAATCCTATTAAAGTATTGCGGTCCTGCTTTAAAATAGACAAGTATGAAACAACTTTGATAGATAGAGACTAAAATGGCTTATTGATTTTTTTAAGTCTGAAGGAAATTACCCAAAATGTGTCATTCTTTAACATTTAAAAATATGTTACATAAAAATGAGCAACTGTGATCATAAATAAAACTTAGAAGGAAAAAAAGTTGGTTATTTCATTATTCAAGGAGACATACGTACCTGCACACGTCAACATGCCACACGATTTTTAAAAACCCACTGCCGTTTGTGCTGAAACAAAATTCAACTGATAAGAAAACCCCCTTCAAAACAATTTTAATTGTACTGTTAACTCTTCCTGCCTTTTTTTTTTTTTTTTATTTCATAAAGTCATTATCCAATCTGAGTTGGTCGTTTGGCATTAGCAGACATAGTCGCTGGAGAGGAGTGAGATGACATCAGCGGATTTATCAGTGTCTCCTTTAAGAAAGTGTAAGTTGTATCCAGTTCAGCTTGCAATGGCAAGAAATCCCCCACACCAACTGCTTCCGCGGGAAGAGCAGCTCTTGAAGGAATGGAGAGATTTGAATGGTCTCGTGATCCTACCTACGATATGAAGAAGAAAAAAACAAATAAACATAGAGTTGAAAACTCTGAAACAGAATTGAAAACCAGACACAGGGAAGTGGGGGCTAATAATCATCGTGATACAAGATGGGGTGGAAATGCCATTTTTAATTTTGCCATTATCGGTATGATAATATATAAATAGTAAATTATTTTCCGAGCGTGATTGAATCCCTTCTAAAGTGTCCGATGTCATGAACTTTTCCGGAGTTTGTCCAAACACTGAAACATTGTATAAAACTTTTATAAAGTTATTGCATCGAAGAGTCAGGGCAATCAGGCAATCTCCTGCCACAGGCAATCTCCAGAAGCCAATGAGAAGAGTGTTTATTTCATTATGCTCTATAATATGTGCTATATAACATGGAAGATCCGACTGCTGAGAACATGAACTGTGGGTATTTATGTTTTTAAGATCTATCAGCCGGACTCATTTAATTGACAAATACAGCACGAAGAAAAATAAGTAAATTCTAGTGACCTCTAGGAGATAGCACAATGAGATACAAAATGCCAGGGAAATGAACTTTTTTGCCTTTTCCTTTGCTAATAATGCCACTGCTCTACTTCAATAAAAACTGTTCTATTGAAAGTATTTGGAAATCGCGTATCAAAACATGGGATTGGGGGCGCCTGGGTGGCTCAGTTGGTTAAGCGACTGCCTTCGGCTCAGGTCATGATCCTGGAGTCCCAGGATCGAGTCCCGCATCAGGCTCCCTGCTCAACGGGGAGTCTGCTTCTCCCTCTGACCCTCCCCCTCTCATGCTCTCTCTCTCTATCTCATTCTCTCTCTCAAATAAATAAATAAAATCTTTAAAAAAAAACAAAAACAAAAAACATGGGATTGCAACACGAAAAACTATTTGCACATATTTTAAAACATTACTGGTATCCAGAAACTACTAGAAGTGAAATCAAGGAAATCCACACATCCACGATGTACTTGAAAACAGAATTAATATTTTGATGAAGCCTTCAGTAACGCTGATAATCAGTAGTTAACATTTAACATGAATGAAGTCTTACCAGTAAAGCAGATAGGTACTATTATTTTATGACATTTATTGATAGTAACTATTGATCAATTGTATGTCAGAATTTTCTAGATTCCCAACAAATAAGTGTTCTTGAGATAATAAGTCTCGTCATAAGTGTTTCCATTAAAAACCACACTTTACATTGCAGAGTTTTTTAAAAAAAAAAAAAAAACCTCTTTTTGGTATATTCTCTTACAGTTTGGGCAATAAAGTCGCATGAACTTTAAGAACCTGCTTTATTATGTCACATTCTACAAAACCACTCCGACAAGTGAAAACAAGAGGGAAGCCATCAGTAGTTTTAGGAATGTATCAGCAATGCAACTGTTGTATATGTTACCATTTTTGTGGATTTTTTTTTAACTACAACTGGAGAAAAATCAATGGCTGCATCTAACACCTAGTTCAGCAATTTCCTTTGATCTCTGTTCTTTTGATTTCTTGATACTCCACTACAAGCCTACAGCTGACGGAAATCATCCCTTTTTATGCTGGAAGTTTAAAAAAATAAAACACCTCAAATGACCACTTGAATGACTTTACGAAGGAGAGGGTTTAGCTTACCCGGATGGAAGGAAAAGACATCCTGAGATCAGGCGTTGACCCTGATTAGCAACGCTGATAAGGTTTCCTTTGCAAACCTGGAATATTGGACCCTGAACAGAGAGAGGCATCTCATTCCATCCGAGGCTGGAGTTGCAGATTCCTGCCCTTTTACGGCTCCTAGAATCACCTTTTCTAATTTTTTTTCTGTATGTCCGAGTGGGCAGCACCATTACCTGATTGATTTTGCTGTTATCAAGACTCTAGTGCCATCTACTAACTTCTCCTTCTGTCAGACCTGAGGGTAAAGGGAGTCCCGGGAAGGCAGGAGATGGTGGGGCCTGATTTTCTTAGTAAAATTTAGGGATAGCCACAGTATTCTTTATTATGATAAAACTGTCAGGTGAGGCTTCAAAATTTGTTGTCACATCTTTATATCTCAAGTTCTGGTCTACGAAAACTATACACGAAAAGAGAAGAGTGTGCAAAAGCGGACCAAGGAAGGTCAAGGAGTCTCTGAGGGTATTTTGTTCTGAAGCCTTCGACTAGAGCAACAGAACCATGCCACACTGACCACTCACCCCTGTTGGCAATATTAAAGGTGTACATGATTTACTCCAATCTATATTCTGTTCTTGAAGTTTCCTTTTTTGTTCTCGTGATCCCATCAACCTAGCGCATTACATATTAGGGAGACCATCCTTTAGGGAAGGCCTCTAACTGCTCGTTTCTCCTTAATAGTCGATGGATCTTGGCACTCTACAAGTGGGGTCCTCTTTTGCCCTTTCTCACCTTAACTTTTTAATACGTCTATTTTCCACCAGGTTGACCAAAAGCATCTTTTCATCTAATATAACATTTTTTTTTTAACTAAATCATCTTGAAATGGGATGTTGGGTATTTCCCTAGTATTTCAAATCAGACTCTCACTTTTTGCATGCTACCTTCTGACCTTTTATGTCCTAACCATGGAAAACAACTTTTAAAAAAAAGAGGTTTTTTTTTAAGATTTGCACCCCCAAAAGATATGCCCTCCACCAAGTAAACAGATTTACTTTTGTGTAAATGAAAACACATTTTTCTTCTTTTTTGCTAGTAGGATAATTTGCTATACTCCATACACTGCTAGAAAGTATTTTTTTTTTTTTCATGAAATGGGGGAAAAAATCTGATTTTAAGTCACTTAATAGCTTGTAAACAAGCCAGCAAAAATTCTGATGAAATCTTGATTGAGAATGTGATGTAAAAAAAAAAAAACAAGGAGGGGAGGTGAGCTGGGGGATGGGGTGGTGGACACTGGGGAGCGTGTGTGTTGTAATGAGCACTGGGTATTATATAAGACTGATGAATCACAGACCTGCACCCCTGAAACAAATAATACATTATATGTTTAAAAAAAAAAAACAAAAAACCTTTCACCATGAAAAGAAGAAGTAAATATGAACTCTTTTCTCTTGTTACAAATAGTATCCAGAAATATATCATAACACTTTTAATATAACACAGAGAGTAAAAGACAGTTAAATAACTTTTTTATCAGAGACCATTAAAAGTTAATATTCACCACCTGATCTTATATTTTCAATCCGTAAAGCCCATGGTCATTTGAATTACTTTTTAAACTGCTGAGGTGTTCTGGTACTCTCTCTTTTAAATCTAGATTTAAGCAATTTTTCAAAAAGAGATTAGTTACCTGAAATAAAAGCTACGTGTCATGTGAATCTTTATGGAAGCACTTTTATTTACTCAATAAGCTGTAAATGATTCTATTTGAACTGTTACAGTCCATCAGCTAAATATATATTCACAATAGAGAATGTGTTCACTACATTTCTGCATTTTAAAATTTTTATGAAATACAGTAATTGGACATGTCTAATAGCTATTTTTCAAGGCCTTAATACCTTAGTTTTCCAAGAGTGTTTTCCCAACAAAAAAAGTAAATAAAGCATTAGTCTAATAATATGATAATCACTCAGGAGGTTGTCTATAAATGAAAGCCATCTTGCAGATCAAGGCTTCTGAACAGACGACACCAAACTATCTGTCTCCCACGTGGCATATATTATCGAGTTAAGTCTTCTGGAATCTCGTATTCTGAAAAGTGTGTGGTGATGTGATTTAGTAAGCCGGATGCTACTACATGGCGCTTCTGCCAGGCGCATAGTGGGAGTCCTGGAATGGGGAGCCAACGACTACGGTTTTCCCTCCCACTTCTGTTCCGGTCTAGCTGGGCCATTTCCGCCATGGGAATTAGTCCACCCATGTATCACGTCCCTTGCCTATAAAATAAGGAGCTACACCCTTTACAGCTCTGAAGTTCTATAGATTCACATAATTCCATGCATGACGGTGTATGACATAATGTTAACGCCCAACTTTTGTGGATGATGTTAACCCAAATACAGTACTTCAGATTTTGAGGGGACACAGAGAGGAGGAATGCACATTGCACGTGGTTTTTTTAAAAAAGTTGCATAGAGGGACACCTGGGTGGCTGAGTCGGTTAACTGTCTGCCTTCGGCTCAGGTCATGGTCCCAGGGTCCTGGGATCGAGCCCCGCATCGGGCTCCCTGCTCTGCGGGGAGCCTGCTTCTCCCTCTCTCTCTGCCATTCCCCCTACTTGTGCTCTCTCTCTCTCTGACAAACAAATAAATAAAATCTTTTTTTTTTAAGTCGCATAAATAACAAGATTAGCCACAGTTTAGATGATGTGGGTTCATTCAATTAAATTCTGTAGTACCTGTTTTATGACTTTGACCTCCATGATGATGTTTTAAGCTCTGTAAATTATTGCCCTGGTTTTAAGTAGGGTGTGCAGCGACACATAAACTGATGAAGGAATCAAAGTACTCACCAGAGGGCCTTCCAGTGAGGCTCTCTCACCATTGCTACTTTATCTGCTAATGTGTTCTTACCACTAGAGTCTCCAGACTCAATATCACAGAGTCTTCCTCCTTCCAAAGACTTCGAGTTAGTTAACCAAATTCTACCTGTCTATCTTCCAGTCTGCCATGTTGGCGTCATAGGACACTGTGGTCTGCACAAAGTTGGCAATAATCACATATATAGTTTTCTCTTGTGGAATGGCCCATTATATACTTGATATATATACATATAACATACATTTGATACACACATATAACATGCACTTGATAAATATTTGTGTGTGTACATTATATGCACGTGCTATGTGCATTCACATCCATACATTATATATACACATACACACACATACGTGTGTATATATAAATATATACATACACCTGCTATCACATCATTAAATATTTATTCCTTGTAGTTACCAATCCTAACTTTGGGTTACCAATGCCAAACCTGTAGGAATATTTTATGCATTCTTTTCCTTGTAAGTCATGAAATCTTAGTGCAGACCAGTTTGGCTCTTTAGCTCACTGACATCAAGACATGCAGGGATATGTGAGTAACTGGAGTAAAGGAGTCTCTAGATACAGAACAACCTAAGAGGCCTTAAACCTAGAGATTAAGAAGGAAGGGCAACTGTAGAGATAGAGGCAAATAGAAAAGAGAGATAGAAGATATTAATAACATACTTGATTCACGTTATAACAATTTTGTCCTCGTGTAGACATTCAACGTTGGTTCAAGAGTGAGGGCTCTAAGGTCTATCTATCTGGTTCAGAATCAGCCCTGACCGCTCGGTTAATGAGGCAGAGTAACTGGCCTAGCAGCCTTGATTCTTTGTGCCTCTCTCTAAGCACATCCTTGGCCATGGGGCTGTGCAGCTCTTTGCTTCCCTGTCCAGCCTCATCTACCATTTCCTCCCTTGCACTCCACAATCCAATCACATGGAATTTGTGCATCCCCTACACACGATGCCCCTGTGCTTCACGCCCGCTCTCGACCTGTCCGCTGCCCAGAGTATCCTTCTGCCCTTCGTGGGGTGAGTGCTCCTCCCACCTTTCAGACTCTGCTCAACGTTTCCCTCCTTGTGAGGCTTTTCCAGATCCCCACCCTGCCCTTCCCTAACTACAGTGAGCTGTGACACCCAGTCACATGTTTACATTCCCCCGTGAGCGTCTCTTTTTCTATTTTTACTTATTTGTATTCACTGATAACTCCCCTATAAAACTCTGAGCACCTGGTGCAATGGATTCGGGACTTGGCCTTCCTAGCACTTAGCAGAGTATCTGGGGCTAAATAAGATTTCTGATGAACAAACCACTCAGGCTGGTCTCCTACTGCTATTTGGTCATTTCACGTAGATACAGATTTTGCCCCAATTCAAAGCAGCACAGTATAGTGGAAAGGATAAGGACTCTGAAGTTGGAGAGACCTTGGGCTCCACACTTGATCCTGCCATGCATTAACCGTGTGACCTTTGACAAATTACTGAGCCTGTGTCCATCTGCATCCTCTGTGACACAGGAAGAATAATCCCTCCTAGGGTTGTTATCAGGATTAAATGAAATAATAGACACAAAAGGCAAGAGCGTTCAGTAGCTCTCCTTCTACTCTTCTTAGATGATAACAAATTCCAAATTTATAATTATAGCTAACACGTGTTGGGCATAAATGTCAGGCCCTGTGCTAGGTTTAGCTTTATAGACATTATCTCGATTCTCACAACAACTCAATGAGAAAGTACTACTGTTACCCTCATTTTGCAGTTGAAAGACTGGGGCTGAGAGAGTAGAATAAATTGCTTCATGTTGCACAGCTTGGAACGTGGTAGAAAAAGATGTGACTCTTGATCCTTCTGATTCTTCTCCCCTAATGCTTGACCACTACCTTATCATGCTGCCCAAAGAAGACAGCCTCGGGCTTATTTTATAACCAGAACTGTTTCATAAACATAGCAATGGCTCAACAAATCTCTGTGAAGCTGGGAAATAAAAGTACATAGATTGTACTAGAGGCTAAAAATAAATGTTTATATTTTTGATAACATATTTTATTGTAGTCCCACATTTGAATATCCATGGTACTGGAGTAAATAAATAGATTTTATAGCGTTTACATAAAATAAAAGTTCTAGCCTTTCACCAAAGGAGCTTATATGTTGTTATTTTCAGAGATAAAATTCAGCGCTGAAGCTTTAAATTACACTCGAGCATCTAAACTTTAATTTTAAATTACTTTAAAGATGTCTTATGCCTGACAAGATAACAATTCCCATTTTCTTCTCTTGGATGTTTAGATTTCCTGACATGACTGAGGTTGGAAGAAGAGTTGAAGAATTTTCCCGGATAGCTTTTGTTCTCTCTTTTCCTACTTTCTTTCCCAACCCTGTGCTCCCAGCCTGCTCCCGCCCTGGTAATTCTGATACACCTGATGGTAAGAATGCCAGAAATGGTCAGAAAATGCAAAGGTGGCCATTTTTTCCTCTGTGTCTTAGAAAAATGTAGTTGCAAAAAATTCAGAGGGAATTTGAAACGTAAATATATCCATACACCCAAGTATATACAAAGGTACAAAAATTGAATAAATAAAAATTTGGGCATACTACTTAGAAAAAATGCCATTGAAAAACTGAAACGATAACTGATAAACATAGTGCAACACACATGATGGCCATAAGAGTGACTTTTTTTTTTTAAGATTTTATTTATTTATTTATTTATTTATTTATTTATTTGACAGAGAGAGAGCGCAAGTAGGGGGAGCAGCAGAGGGAGAGGGAGAAGCAGACTCCCTGCTGAGCAGGGAGCCCAACACAGGGCTTGATCCCAGGACCCCGAGATCATGACCTGAGCCGAAGGCAGACGCTCAACTGACTGAGCCACCCAAGCGCCCCTAGAGTGATTTTCTTAATTGACAAGAGACTCATGCAACTGAAGAAAAAAGAGAACCTAATTAGAAAGCGGGCTAAGGATAGTCTAGTATTAAGATTGGGTTTAGCTGTAACAGAAAACTCAAAATGTCAGTGGCTTAAATAAGATAGTTTATTTCTCTCTGATATGACTATTTGAAGTTATCAGGAATCCAAACAAAAAAACAAAAATAAAAAAGGAACCCAAACTGCCTCTATCTTGGGCTCTGTAGCCTCAGTATGTGACTTCCACCTCAGGGCCCAAAATAATTGCTTCAGTTCCAGCCGTATGTCTGCATTCTAGGCAGAAGAAAGGAGGACAAAGACGAGAAGGAGGCACCATTTACATTTAAAGACACTTCCTAAAAATCACAACAGTTTTGCTTACATCCCATTGGTCAGAACTTGGGTTACATGTCTAATTAAACTTCAGGGATATCAGAAATGCAACTCCCCCCCCACCCCGCCCCCGAGTGACCCAGGTAATATTCAGAAGTTTTATTACTAAGAAACAAAGAGAAAACAGATCTCAGGAAACCACCAGCAGCCTTTGCCTCAGATATAAATTGGCCTTTTGGTTGGAAAGGGAGGAAAACAATAACCAATAGACATGAAAAAGTGTTAAACCTCATTCATAATTTAAAAAATGCAACACAAGGGGCACCTGGGTGGCTCAGTCAGTTAAGCGTCTGACTCTCGATTTCAGCTCAGGTCATGATCTCAGGGTCCTGGGATCGAGCCCCAGGTCGGGCTCCCTGCTCAGAGTGGAGTCCCCTCGAGATTCTCTTCTCTCTCTCTGCCCCTTTCCCCAGCCGGTGCAGGCTCTGGCGCATGTGCGCTCTTGCTCTCTCTCAAATAAATAAATAAATAAATAAATAAATAAATAAATAAATAAATAAATAAATAAAATTTTAAAAAACAGAGAGAGACGCAACACAAAACATGCCAATGAAGATGACATTTCACCTATAAGATAGGCAAAAATTTAGATGTCTGATGATACCCACTGCTGAGAGACAAGCTCAGACCACATAGGCAGGGATGCAAGCTTGGTGCAACCTATCTGGAAGACAGAATTTTAAATGTACCCGACCATTGATCCAGCAATTCCACCGCTAGGCATTTCTTCTCTGGCCACACTCACAAAAGTTCACCAAAGTAAGCAGATAGATGTGTTCATTGAGCATTTTTGGTTTTTTACAGAAAAACAGTTTTTAAGTAAAACTAAAGGATCCATCCAGGGCGCCTGGGTGGCTCAGTTGGTTAAGCGACTGCCTTCGGCTCAGGTCATGATCCTGGAGTCCCGGGATCGAGTCCCGCATCGGGCTCCCTGCTCGGCGGGGAGTCTGCTTCTCCCTCTGACCCTCCCCCCTCTCATGTGCTCTCTCTCTCATTCTGTCTCTCAAATAAATAAATAAAATCTTTAAAAAAAAAAAAAAGGATCCATCCAACCGAGTGCTATTCAAGTGAAGTACGACACAACCAGAGAATACAACCATCAAAAAAAATTAAGGTGAATATATGTAAACATATAATATATAAATAAGTCCAAGTGAAAAAAGAAGGTTTGAAATTATGTGTGTGTGGATAGAGAGAACCCACTTGTATTTTAAAAATAAATAGAAGACACACACAGGCATATGTATACCTATTTTTCTTTCTAAAAAAGGAATCACAAGGAAGTGTTCATTATCTTTGGAATGTGGATAAGGGGGGGCAAAAAGCTTTGGAAGTTCAAAATTTTCTTTCCATGGTTTTTATCTTTAAAACTATTTGAACCGGGGCACCTGAGTGGCTCAGTGGGTTAAGCGTCTGCCTTTGGCTCGAGTCATGATCCTGGGGTCCTGGAATCGAGCCCTGCATCGGGCTCCCTGCTCAGCGGGGAGTCTGCTTCTCCCTCTGCCTCTGCCCCTCTCCCTCACTCGTGCTCTCACTCTCTCTCACTTGCTCTCTCTCTCTCTAAATAAAATCTTAAAAAAAAAAAAACTCTTTGAACCATGAGCAAAGGTTATGAAACTGGCAGTTTGCAAAAGTAAAACTATAGCTGATTAACAAATAAATGGGAAAAAAATGGTAACCTCCAAGAGTCATCAAAAATGGAAAGTAAAAAGGTATTTATTTGTTGCCAATCAAAACTGAACTTTAAAAAATTATGATACTAAATGTTAGTGAAGGCATTATGAAACAGGCATTTATAAATTGGTAGTGATTGTATAAATTGATAGAACCACTTGGACTATAATTTGGCAGCTGCCTTAAATGGGTAATACCATTGGATCTGACAATTCCATTTATGACTATGTTCCTTGTATCAGTACTAACAGACAAAAATTGGAAATAACCCCATACTCAACAACGTCTTCATCTTACTTACTAAAGTATCTTTAAGTAAGCTACAGCCACTTGATGGAATACTATACAGCTATAAAGTTTACAGTTATGAACTTACAGATAACATGGACAAATGCTTAGGTTGAACCAGGGGTCAGAAAACTTTTTCTGTAAAGGGTCAAATAATAATTCATGTTTTGCAGGCCATATGTTCTCTGTTGCAACTACTAAATCCTGCCATTGTCACCCAAACGCAGCCATAGAAGATATGCAAATGAATTAGCAACCCGTGTTCCAATAAAACTTTATTCATGAGCACTGAAATTTGGATTTCACATAATTTTCACATCATGAAATATTCTTCTTTTTCTTTCTTTTCAACCATTTAAAAATGTAAAAACCATTCCTAGCTTGCAGGCTATATAGAACCAGGTGACAGGTGGATTTGGCCCACAGGCTTTAAACCTTGCCAGCCCCTGAGTTAGACCATATATGTGAAAAGGGGATTCACAAAATCACATATGATAACTTGTTTTGAGTTATTGGAATTGTTGGCATTTTTTCGGGAACTTCTTTATTTTCCAAATTATCTACAATAAGCATGCCTTACTTTTATAACCAAAACCTTCTACTAAAAAAGACTAATTTTGGGCGCCTGGGTGGCTCAGTTGGTTAAGCGACTGCCTTCGGCTCAGGTCATGATCCTGGAGTCCCTGGATCGAGTCCCGCATCGGGCTCCCTGCTCGGCAGGGAGTCTGCTTCTCCCTCTGACCCTCCTCCCTCTCATGCTCTCTGTCTCTCATTCTCTCTCTCTCAAATAAATAAATAAAATCTTTAAAAAAAAAAAAGACTAATTTTACATATACTGAAATCCATATTTTAGTACAGTTATGACTCTGAAATGTGCAGTCAGAATGAAAACATAATTGGTTAAAGGCCTCAGAGGGTAGGTCTTTAACCAACTGTTTTGTAAGTTTTGAAAAGGTCTTAATTTAGCTGCGACCACTTTCCTATTTCACCATCCACTGTATCTAACCCATAGCAATCTCACATTGAGCAAACACAAATAATTATATGGAGTGACTTGTCTCTCTACTCTGCACAAAAGCAACTCCTTATGTAGAGTGGCTACTTACAACGTGTGTGCCTTCATTTTATTCCAAACAGCACTTCCAGCTGCCGAATTACAACTTCTGTGGTCAGAATGTACACATGTCACACTCTATCTGGGAACCATTAGGCAGAAGTGTTCTGACCACTTTTTCATTACTCAAGAATTTCCTCTTAAACTTCTATACCTTTTTGATTCAATGTCAAAAATTTAGTAATAATCTGAAAGCTATAAATTTAGACCTTTTAGCACTTTGTTTTTTCCCCGGGTGACCATGCACTCAGGTAAAGAGGAAAAGGGAAGAATCATCTAAGATTTAAAGTTGTTTGAAAGAGATGACTTTCCTAAATCTTTTTTTTTTTTTTTTAAAGATTTTATTTATTTATTTGACAGAGAAAGACACAGCGAGAGAGGGAACACAAGCAGGGGGAGTGGGAGAGGGAGAAGCAGACTCCCTGCCGAGCAGGGAGCCCGATGCGGGACTCGATCCAGGGACTCCAGGATCATGACCTGAGCCGAAGGCAGTCACTTAACCAACTGAGCCACCCAGGCGCCCCGACTTTCCTAAATCTTACTGACATTGTATCTGTCAATCACATACCTCAACAAAATTAGCAATAAACCCACATTTTGAAATTTGAAACTCATTTTTTCGCATGCCCCCCCTTCCACTGCTGTTTTACGTTCCCTCGTTCTACTACATCACAGCTAAAATTTCTAGCAGTTCTTCACAGAATGCTGCAAACAGTCTTTACTCCCTTCGGCTGGTGCTACGGCTGGGCCTTTCTGGAGTGCCTGGTTGTCTTCTGTTAAAAGAACATGGCCTCCTATCTCCCAGTGAGAGAGAGAGAGTGAGAGAATGTGATCTGGGGTTCACATCTGTGGAATGCCTTCAAATCACAGCAAGCACGGGGGAGTATGTTCCAAAGCAAATCACTTAGCTGGCAATGACATTTCCTTTACATGATAGGCAGGAATGTTATTTCTGATAGAAGCGGGCCATTTCCAGCAGTCTCAAACCAAACCCATATCTCTAGGGAGAACACCCTATAGGACTGTGAGAATAATACAGCAACTGCAAAATTCCAAAATAATATACCTACAGATTACATTTCAGGAATCCATTCCCTACATTATCAATTCCATATGAGAGATTTTCCCCATGCTTGCATAATGCATAAAACATATCTAAACCCACATCCACCATTAGTATCCTAAATCAGCGCTATTCATTAATTCTTTCAAGAAGTATCTATCGAGTGCTTACAAGGTGCCAGATACTGTTCTAGGCCCTGGGATAGAGCAGTGAATTACATACCCAAAAACTGTCTGTCCTCAGGGGAGCTCAAACTGTCCTTAACTAATCTGACTCTGGAGCCAGTTCTCCTTCACTAATAATTTGCCGAAATACTATATAACCAAACAACTGCTATTTTTTGTAGTGTTGAGTTTTAATGGGCAGGGCACTGGGAGTTTACCAGCCTCATTGTTCTGTGGATGTAGACAAGGTTCCAGGAATGAGTTACATTTCCCTGGTTCTTCCCTGACTTGCTCACACCAGACCTCAAATGCCCTGCACAGTCCCCGTCAAGAGTTGCTGGGTGTCCGCAGTGCCTCCCCTCACTGCTGCCTCCAATGTATCAGCCGGCTCACTGTGCCATATGGGTGGTGTCCCTATGCTCACCCCTCCCCCTGTCACCTGAAAACCATGACAACTCTGAGGGACCCGGTGTCTCACCGTGCCTGTCATAAAACATTTCTTTCAGTTTCCACCTAGAGGGCCTTTTTCTAAGAGTCCAGATGCCAGTCCCTGGGCCTGCGTGGAGGGGAGGCACTAGGTGGTTCTCTCCACTTCTGGGCACCTGCCTGCAAAACTTCCCCTCGTCCTTTACCAATTGTCAAAACCCGCATTCAAATGAGCTTCCTCTCAGCCTGCACACCAATTTTTCAAAAAAGCCTAGCCTCGTTTGAAATGCAGTTCAGACTCAGGGTAGGACGTCCACAAGACGATGATTTTGACACAGGCTTTCAAGCTGTTTGCCAAATTTTTTTCTTTAGCCATTTAAGAAAGTGTCTCTTCATTTTCTCTAACTTAAACACACTTTTAATATTTGTATACAAGTTATCTCTTCGGTCTTCTCTCTATTTCCTACTTCATCTCTTCTTTATTGTCTATTTGCTTATTATTTGAGAGTATTCAAATTTGCTATTGGAGACCAGAAAAAAAAAAAAAACTGGATAGATGAAACTCAAAATAAGTGTGAAGCCTAAAGGATGAATCAGCCAGTCGCCTGTGAAACACAGGCAGAATCCACATGTTGAGAACGTAGTAAGTTAGTGCCTGAAAAGACAGGTTACTTATAGATAGAACGGGGTGGAAAGACCACATCATAAGATAGAGATATGCCACCTCCAGGCTAATGTCATTCTTAAACTGGCCTGAGAGCTGCAGACAAAACCCAAAGCAGTTCAACAGCCAAAGTGGCAAGCTATAGCTAGGGGGCAGACATTTTTGTCCTGCATCTCTCCTGGAAGGGAAGCAGGGGTGAGCGGCCCAGGCACCTCTGTCTCCCTAGCCCCCTGTGTCAAACCTCCGCCCTGGTCCTCACAACCTCACAGAGTGGAGAAGGCTGATGCAGCCGAGAGACAGGGGTCGTAAGATCACTGCATGACCATGGAGTCAGGAGTATGGTCCTTCCCCTGCTCGCTCCCCACCACGCTCTGCTTCTCACCGTGTGTCTTAAACTGATCTGATAAATCATGTATTTGAGTATCGTAATGTGCCCTGTGAGACTGTCTGTTCTGCGACCTCTGGGATAACGGGCCTGGCCGTGGACTCGGAGGCCACCGCGGCATCGAGGTGATTTCCCATAAAACACCTTTGCTCCCCAGTACCTATCAGCACGCCCTTGCTTTCTCCTGTCCAAGGGTCTCCTTGTCATGCTGCTCCTTCTCTTTAAAAGGAGCCTGCTTCATCAGGTTTTTACTGTTCTTCACAACTCACCTCGGGGATCGCCTTGTCCCCAGACTTTCCCTGCCGCCTGTCACCTCACATTGGGGTTGGCTGTCCCTGCTCCGTGTCATGACAACACAGTCTCAGAATCTGCTGTCTGCAGCTCAAAATACCGGCCACTGGCCACATGTAGTTATTTCAGTTTTAATTAATTAAATTTCATTCAACATAAAAGTCCATCAGAAATGAAAGTTCAGTTCCACGGCAGGGAGTTGTAGTGGACAGCTTCCACTGTGCGCTCCTCGAAGGAAGCCACGGGCTACTCTGTTTGTTCCTCTGTCACTGGTGACGTCACTGGTAGCTGGCACCTAGCAGGTGCCCCAGATGTTGGCCTGCTGTCACATGAGTGGACTTCCTCTAACCTGTATTCCAAGGAAAGCCAACAGGAAGGGCATGTTTTGATATTCAACTTTTCTCTTTCCAAAAATATTTTTAATTCACAAAGTTTCATTTTCTTTAATTCTGACTTCCTTCAATGCCTCCTTTCTGGAGCACCTAAAGTGTCAGGAGGGACCTTGCTGTTCCTTTCTAGGCTTATCGTTCTCGACCTTCGGTGAGTGTCATTACAGCATTTTACGCTAGAGCACCCTCAGAGAAGAGGGAAAGAAGCCTGTGACAAAAGGCAAGAGGAAAGTTATCTTGCCAACTGTCCATTCTCCAGACCCCCAGGCAGGAGTCCTAGCTCCCTTAAAAGCTCGATTTTGTATATCAGAGAAAAATGCATTCTTACCCTACAGCTTTTCATTTTTAATTTTTATACTCTCTTGGGAAAAAGATTCCATTATGGGCCAAATTCGGAGGCGATCTAATTGTTTGATGTAAACCTTCAAAGTTTCCTTTGAGTTGAGTGTCTCTCTGCTTGGGCAGAAAAGGGGAAAAGAGGGAATTTACATTCACTTTGCTAAACATTAGCATCTTTTGTTCAATCATTTGAATGCAGGACAGTGAGGGGGGAAAACAGCTTAGCGAACAAGAGTTGACACATACAGTGTAAAATCTTTTAAGGTGCTTGGATTCAATGAGGGAGAAAGTGAGACGGAACCGTATTTCAGCTTCCTAACTGTGCTCCAGTCTGCGGGAACTTTGTGACAGGTCTCTGTCTCTCAGCTACACTTGACTGGCTTTTGCTGACATTCAGCTGTCAGACGGCAACCCTTTACCAGGCCCCTAACATGCTCCACAGCCTCACCCAATTAACTCACTTTCACTTGACACGGCAGCAAAAAGCTTCATAATAGGTGGTCAAGGTGCATGGTGTCTGCCTGGGCCCTCGAAGTGCTCACACATAGCAAGATGTTTAACTACTTTTCTTCTTGTCTGTGTGCTCACAACTAGTGTGACTACAATTCAGTCATTCCACATATTGAATTGGACAGGAATATAGGAAATATTACAGTGACGCGGTAAACTGCTCAAAAGCAGGCTTCTAGATGACTGAAGTTCAATTTCAAATCACTTCTGAGAGAAAGAGTTGATTTTTAGATTACCAAAAGTTAGTATCAACTAGCAATTGATCTGTTGTTAGTTTTCCCGCTCTCTCATCAATAACAGTATTATATAAAGATGGCATGGCGTAGAAAAATTGCTTTTGACAAGTGAGGGCAGAAAAGTCTAGGCGCGATTCAAGAGTATGGAATTCAGCCTTTGCTCATAAACATGCATTTTTCGGATGAATTCTACAATAAGTTTTTGGTAAATTTTGGTCATGCGAGCCTTTCTGATGAAATACGTTGTGCTTGAAAATGTTTGGCTAAGAAATCAAAATTTTTATACCTACTTTGAAAACTTATCTGAATAATTTACACATTTTCTCTCATCTCCTAGTATGTTCCAACCTAAGCATATAATCAGTTTTCACTTATTGGCGCTCTGAAAATCTGAAAATTATGGGGAAAAAAGTGACGTAAAGAAAAGGAAAAGGGATATAAACTGTATTGCCTTTGGAAACCCACGCTTTTAAAGCTTTGTGATGAAGAGGGTACTGTCAAAGTTACTTTTCAATAGGACTCTTTATTATTGACATCCAAATGCAGCTCTTTATAGCTATGTTTTTTAAAAGAGTTATTAATTTATTTTAGAGAGGGGGCATTAGGGCAGAGGGAGAGCAACAGACCCCCCGCTCACTGAGCGCAGAGTCTTACATGGGGCTCAATCTCATGACCCTGAGATCATGACCTGAGCCGGAACCAAGAGTCAGATGCTCAATGGACAAAGCCACCCAGGTGCCCCTCTTTATAGGTATTATGAAGACACAGTTATGATTTCAACTCTAAGTATCCTATCAGTAATCAAAGGTAGAAGTCTAGTTACAGGAATGGGGAGTTCTAGCGTCCACCACCATGAACCAATCCTGGTGGTGATTCACCACTACCCTACACCAGGCAAAGCAGAGTTTAACCATACTCTGCCATTCCGAGGGAGTCTGGGAAGCCTCTCTGAGCTCTGGAAGTCAGGTCTCTGAGCAGCAGTGCCTCTGTGACAGGTCTTCAAATTAAACGGAATCCTTCTCTACATAAGGTGTGTATTTGATGTTTTTTTTTTTTTTTAAGATTTTATTTATTTATTTAACAGAGAGAGACATAGCGAGAGCAGGAACACAAGCAGGGGGAGTGGGAGAGGGAGAAGCAGGCTTCCCGCTCCGCGGGAAGCCCGATGTGGGACTCGATCCCAGGACCCTGGGATCATGACCTGAGCCGAAGGCAGACGCTTAACGACTGAGCCACCCAGGTGCCCTGTATTTGATGTTTTGAACACTGCTCACTTCTTAACAGAAGCTCAAGGCAAGGGTAGATCTTGACCGAATTGCTGAGCAATTAGGAAACCACCCTGCATCCACTTGATTCAGTAAGTTCTGTCAAGCTGTCCCTGTCTAACTCCAATGTCATGTTCCTCCACCCCACTGTTATGGCCTCACACAGATCACCCTCACTTCTCACTGCGACCTCTTTAGTATATTTGTTTATAGCTACCCTGAATAACGGATGCCTCTTGTAAAACCACACCCCACGTTAAACCTACCAACTGTGTTAGCTTCCTAGGGCTGCCACAAGTGACCACAAGCTGGGTGGCTGAAAACAACGGAACTCTATTGTCTAACCGCTCTAGAGGCGAGAAGTCCGAAATCAGGGTGTCAGCAGGGCCACCCTTCCTCCAAAGACTAGGCAAGAATTTCCCCTTGGCTCCTTTAGCTTCAGGTGGTGGCTGGCAATGCCTGGCATTCTGGGTTTGTAGCTGTGTCACCCCAATTCCTACCTCCATCCTCACATGGCCATCTTCCCTCTCCGTCTCTCTGAATAGCTGTGTGTCTCTCCTTATAAGGACCTTGATCACTGGATTTAGGGCCCACTTTAACCCAGTATGAACTCATCTTAATTTAACTGTTATATCTGCAAACACTCTATTTCCAAATAAGGTCACGTTCTGAGGTTCTCAGTAAACAGGAATTTTCTAGAGAACACACTTCAACCTACTCTACCAACTATTTACAATGTAAAAAAGAAATGAGTTACGGGTATTCTTATAATTTTGGGCTCAGGGCACCTATATAATTTTCCTTCAGACTGTTTTAAATGATAGCTTAAATACTAGCTCAGCAAAACTTTGTGGACTTCCCAAGCCCAATTAACTTCTGAAGATCATTGTTCATGAACATCACTTCTGGTGAAGCTATATATTTAGTCTTCAGATGTTACTTAGCAAATGGAGCAAACATTTTTTTACCATCTTGTAATATCTTCAAGTGAACTAGCTTTTTTTCCCTTAATTTTTAATTGCTGAATATTTTACTTTCATTATAAACCAAATATGTTCAGAAATCAGTGGAGTGTTTTTAAAATGTATTAAATGATGCCATGCTAAACTTAAACTTATATCCAAAAATTCCAGAAACACCCTATGAAAGAAATTTTTAATATCTAGGTATATTAAGGTCTCAGAATTTCTATAATATATGTGCAATGATAATTTTCTTTTTTTTTTCTTTTTTTTTTAAAGATTTTATTTATTTATTTGAGAGAGCGAGAATGAGAGAGAGTACATGAGAGGGGGGAGGGTCAGAGAGAGAAGCAGGCTCCTCGCCGAGCAGGGAGCCCGATGCGGGACTCGATCCCGGGACTCCAGGATCATGACCTGAGCCGAAGGCAGTCGCTTAACCAACTGAGCCACCCAGGCGCCCCAGCAATGATAATTTTCTAATAAATACATGCAGAAATGGTTTATAACAATACTCATACACATTGCTTGTGGTTCCATTATCCAAATTCATGTTATATCAATTTGTTATCTCTCCCAAATCCCAAAGTAGCTTGATTTGTTTGGATCACTTTTTAAATGAACATAACTTTATTATAATTGGATATTATTTATGCAAAAAAATGAGGCAGATTAAAATGTTGACTTTACAACCTAGGAAATAAAACCCTTGTATTAAAAAAAAAAGTATTAAAATACAAAAGTATTATTTCCGCCTGCTATCAATATGTCAGGCATTTAACAGCAGATCTTGAAACCTAACTGAATAACATGTTTCTAGGCAAAGCTACCACAATGCCAATCAGAAGGCGCTCTAAGGCTAAGTACAATGCTCTGCGCCTAGAAGGGGAGTGATTTTGAGGCCTCCACAGTTCCTTCCTACTTTGAGAACAAGTAAAACCTATAATAATTCTATGTTCAAATGATTAGGACATAATAGAAACAGCATTTATAATAAGCAGGGGCTTTACAGATATCCTTTCTTTAATCTTCATATAAGCCTAGAGACAGAAGCTACCGTTATCCTCATTTTTACGAATGAGGAAACTGAAGCCTTCTTGAAGAGGCTGTTCATGGCAGCAGGATCACATGGTTAGCAAGAGGTGAAGCCAGGGTTAGAAGAATCCCACTCCGAGCCCACCCACCCAGCCACTATGAATGCGTGGGCTCTGGAGCTGGGCTGCCTATGTTCACATCCTTCTCCAGCACCTGGTAGGCCTTACAATATGGAAATAATGAGAGTAATAGCAGCAATAAATACCATATACCCATAAGGGTGTTTTAAGCATTCAATAAGTTAACACATCTTCAATTCTGAGAATGTTGTCTCACACATGGAAAGTACTGGATAAAAGTTAGCTTATCTTTCTCCTGCTTTTTTTCTTGCTCTACACCAACCCTCTGGCTCAACAAACCCTGTTCGTGGCCATAGACCAGGCCTTTACCTGGAAGATACTTTCTTTTTTTTTTTTTAAAGATTTTATTTATTTATTCATGAGAGACAGAGAGAGAGAGAGAGAAGTAGAGGGAGAAGCAGGCTCCCAAGGAGCAGGGAGCCCGATGCGGGACTCGATCCTAGGACTCCGGGATCATGACCTGAGCCGAAGGCAGACGCTCAACCGTCTGAGCCACCCAGGCGCCCCTGGAAGATACTTTCTTTTGCTCACAACGGGGCTTCAATAAGAAGATACAGATGACTTAGGCCCAAAAGAAAAGTGGTGGCCACAGCAGTTTACAAAGAGCCAGGACTCTTAGGCTTACTAGCTGGATGATGCTCCCCAACTTTTCTGAATCTCATCAATAATACCTTTATCACACAAAAAAGTTATAAAGTCATGTACAGGTATTATAGGTGTATTTTTAAAGCTCTAAAGAATTACAGAAACAAACAAAATTATGATCAGTACAGAAAAAAGAAAAACAACAACAACACGACTCCCAGCTTGACCTTGATTGTTAATAGGCCAGCAGCATCCTGTTTCTGCTCACATAATTCTCCCTGTCCAGAATTCCTTATGCAAAAAACCCTATCATTCCTTCAAAATCAAGCTCAAATACAAATTCTCAAAAATATTCCCTAACTATCTTAGTCCAAATTAATCTATCTTTTCAAGCTCCATGAGCATTTATCATCTCACTGCTTTATGTAAGTCTGTCCTGACTCACCAACTAGCTTATCAGTTCCAACAAACCAGCGACTCTTCACTATGCCTTTTTTGTATTCAATCCATGTACAGACAACTATCTTCCCTGCATAAAATATGGGAAGAGAAAGAGCTCCAAAAGATTTTAGGACTCTTCACAAGGGAACAAAATTCATTGACTGATTCAACAAACTTTTGTTGGGTACTTAGTAGTAGGTCAAGCACAAAGTAGGTACTAACGCTATAAGGAGGATTACACATGGTACCTGGCTTCCAGACCCCAGGATCAGCAAAATGAAAAACGCACGTAGGACTGCAGGCCTTGATCCTGATCTAGTTCTAGACACACAGTCTGGTCTGAGTGAGTAGCAGTAGTGAGCTGGCGTACTCCCTGCAGATGTTAAGTTGATTCTTGGGACCTGATCCTTTTTATCTCTTTTCCTAAACATTAAGAATCACTAAAGTAGAGAGTTTACCAATGCTCCCCTAATCTCTTCCAAACCAAGGACAGTCCCTGGACCGGCTGGAACCTTGGAAGGAGCTGGAGTGGAAATAGAATAGTCTGATAACTTGAAAATAAATTTATTGCCCCAAGTCCATAATAAATCCCATCATAAATAATTGGAGGACTGTCTCAATTCTCCTATATGATCCCAAAATAAATACATGATTTTTTAAGCTAAAATTTATTCATTTAATAAATATTAACTCATTACTATTACATGCTTAACTGTTATATGACTTCATATCAGTGAGACTATTTTTTAAAGATCGTGCTCTCACCACTTCAGAAATAAAAGTAAACACAATTTCTGATCATCCTCCAAATGGGGTACTCCACAAGCATCTCTAAAGTTCTGAATTCATAAATAAGTGTTTGTTTCTGGCAGTGATGCAAAAAGGTCTTTTTACATTTCCTTTTGAAGATTTCTGCTCTTCTTTTTCCTTAAACTGATGAAACTGCCCAACTGCCATCATGCCAATCCGAGGGTCACCTAATTAAATGCATCAATGGCAATAGTGACAAAGCTGTTAAAAATGTCCAGAAACACACATGTAGTATCGAATCATTACTATGTTGCCACGAACTTGAGAGGAAATGGGAAATCTTCAAGGGGGAAAACGAACATCAAACAGAGCTGACAAGACAGCCAACGGTTTGACTCAGGATCTGTCTCCTTACCCGGTTTGGTTTGGGTTCAGTAGCTAAAGTTCAGGGTTCAGGGCTATTCTCAGGTGGGCTGACATTCCTACCACCAGCTTCTTAAACTGCTTTGTTTCTTTTTTTAAATTTACTGTTCTACATTGCTATTAATGTTGTAAGAGCTCTTGACCATAGTTTAAAATTTCTAGAACACTTTATACTTTTCTCTATATTTCTTATGGTAAAGAAAAATAAATTGGTCTTTTTTCTTAGGAATATGGAATGTCAACACGTTAAGTATTATTTGTTGTAGAAATTGAGATTTCTTTGAAACTCAGAAATGTATCATAAAGCACTCTCTTTACTTGAACTTAGAACTTCAAAGAGTAGTATTTTTTTATTCTTATTTTTAAGGACTGTGGATGGTCTACTATTATATTCCTCACCATCACCATTATTACTTATTGTACTCCAATAGTATGCTACATACTGAATAAGATATAAACAAAGATACAATCCCTGATCTCAGGTGAGCAGTTCAAATCCAACCACATATCAGAAATTTCTTTCCTTTCCTGTTTTCCTTCCCTTAGGAAAGGGGTCAGGGAGACCACAGAAACAATCTGTTAAATAATAACCTGACATAACAGATGATCTTAAGAATAAAGAAATTCTGACCCACAGAGACAGAGAACCAATCACAGCCACAAGCTTGGCTTTTTGATAATTCAACTTCCAAACAGGCTGGTGAACTTTAAGTTATGACACATAATTTGGAATGTGTGATGGAACTTTTAGCAAACTATGCCCTATGTCCCAGGTATTGCGCTAACATCTAGGAATAGAACAATTTCCTATTCACGCAGTACTTCTCGTCTAATTGTGTCAGTCAATCAACAATCAATTACAGTAAGGTCCGTAAATGTTATAACAGCCTAATAGGTGTTTTGGGGGGACTTGAGATTTAAAACTTGGAGGAAAAAAATCAAGTAGGTAAAAGATGGAAAACAGTATTCCAAGCAAAGGAACCAGTATATACAATTCTCATGAGATTGAGAGCCTGGTACTAATTTTTACTAATTTAAGTTTAAAAAAAAAATGTAATAGATTGGTAACCCCACAGATGCTACAGCTGGTAACCTTATATCAGGTCTTTGCATTTGGAGCTTAAAAATGAATTGGCTTATTTCATATAATATTTGTGTATTTTCTTTCTAAATGACTAGGTAAAAGGGTTTCAGGCTGCTGTATATTGTCTAGGATGTCCTTCAAACTACACATGGACTGTAAAACGTGTGTTAACATATGATTTTATTTCTTCAAAGGTTCACTATATGCTTTTACCAAAAATATGTATATCACTATTCTCCCCAAAACAAAGGATGGAAAGTTATACATTTAGTGACAAAAATCAGCACCAACTGTCAAGATCTTATACCAGTAAGTAGTTCCTGGAAAAGTTTATGCATAAAGTAAAGCAAAAATATTTGTTGCAAGAAACAAAAACAAGTCTTAGTTTTAGGCTTTCGAGCAGCCATAAAGCAAGTAAAAATGATTTTACAAAGTACAGAAGTTATCATAACATTATTCATTCGTTTTCTTTTCTTTTTTTCGGCCTTGAGTACATGATCTGTATTTTATGACATGTCTACATGTTACTTCTTAACAGGTCACTGTTCCTGGGTGTCTTCTTGACATAACAGGGGCTTTCAAACTTTGTAATGGCACAATCCTTTTGTGAAATGAAATATTATTCAGAAATTTAATTTCTAAATGAGATAAAAGTAAAATGACCCTGCTTGAAGTTGGGGTGGGGAGTGAAAAATCTGTCCTCTTGGCCTCCCCCAGAGGGATAAAGACAACTATGAGATCTACTTAACTGCGGTTTCTAATAAATGACAAACCCCCTATTCTTTTTCATGTTTTCTTAATACTAAAATTGTGACCAAATTAAACTCTTCTGAATATTGCTAAAAAATATGACTACACACCAGATGCCCTTTGTTATCGATGCCACTGAAAGAAGAAACAATGTGGTCATGAAAGCTGAGTAATTTCAATAACCTGACCAAATTTCTTGGTTTTTTACCTGCTTTAGAAAAAACACTTTAATCTATTTTAAGGAGTTGGAGGATTTTATATTCAAATAAATAAGGATCAGGAAATATAAGTATTTGAACTAAGATCTTTAAAATAAAATTACTCCACAGGCAAAATATAACAATACTCCAAAACAATGAATATCTCTATCTATGAAGAATAAGATACAGAGTATCTATTTAGATTTACATACAAATCTAGATTCAAAAACCTTCCTAGACCTTTTTCTTTTCTTCAAAAAAAAAAAAAAAAGGTGAAAAACATCTAGGGAATACATAATTATAATCGTAAGAATCTATAATATCCAATATGTTATCTAATAACATACTTTTTAAAATTAAGTCGTAAGCTCCCAGGAGGGATTAGCAAAATGATGTATCAACACAATCACTCCATCATGATAAAATTAGATATAATCTATACATCTATATACAATGTATATAGCACATTTTTTCAATCAAATTCACATTTTCAGTTAGACCTTATCAGAAATAAGATGGTGGAGACTAGAAATATAAAGCTATAACCTTAGTTGGCCCCTTACATTCTGGAAGGGTATCTTTCCAATTGGTGTCAGACAAACATTGAGAACAAAAGGATATCCAAAAGAATAAGCTGAATTCAGATTCTATCAAAGTATGCCCTAAGCCAAAGTTCTGGGAAACTAAGACAGCTATTTCTTCCCAATTTCTCAGCTAACATAGAATCTTAAGAACAAGCACAAATATCCAAACTTCAAAACAGTATAACATGGAAGGATGTACACTTTCAATTCTCTGTGCATAAAGCAGAAGGAAAAAGGAAGGTCCTTTTGTTCTAGGTAAAAGGCCTTAACCATAGACCTAGTGAATCTGTCAGTCTTCATACATAGTCATTTTTTTTTTCTTTACCGAAAGGAAAAAAATTAGCTTTTTTCCCACAGAAAACTGTAAAACTTTTATTCAAGTTTAAATCCTCTTGTCTCTTACCAGCCTAACAGCGCACTCGACATAAGCTTGGTCACTCTTAATGCTTCCCTACTACTTCATAACCCAGAATCCATTTTTCAAGAAAACTGTCTATTTCCACCTTTAGTTTAGAGCCTGGCCAAGGACACACAGATAGAGGTTTCACCATAGATCCCAAAGAGCATGATCTTGGGCAAACTACTTAACCTCTCTGAGACTGCATTGCTTCATCTACAATAAGGGGAAACAACATTCCTCCCATAAGACTGAAGATTGAATTAAATAATAGATGAAATAGATATAGATGTCTCTACACAGTATCTGACAATTAAGCTCTTACTTGATGTTATTTAGATTACGGGATTACGAATTTAAACTCTATTTTGAGTCAGTGGTCCAGTTCTTGCTTTCAAGATACACATACTACATTGTCAACCCAAGCATTCACCCCCCTCCATCCACTCCTCACAATTAATTACCTATGTATTAACTCTTAATTCAACTTGAACAAAAGTTTCCTTGTCCATACATGGTCCAGTCAGTCAATTGTTCAATGAGGCTGACTAGTAGAAAAAGATGTGCCTTGACCACCCACTTCGTTGGATTTAATGTCTTGGGTGTGGGAGATTTCATTTTAAAGAAATCATTTAGCTCTCTCTTGGGTATTCGGTTTGGCATAAATCATGCATTTTTAAGCACAAGTTTCTTCCAAAATTATTATGAGAATTATGACTCTTTATGTTTGTTGTTCAGCTGCCCACCTTACTTTTTTGGCCCTGCTTTCTCTCTGATGCTCACTTTTTAAAATATTGACAAACAAAAAATCATTCATAGCATATAATGAGCGTTTTAGACATCTAAAATACAATGAGCAGGAACCATTATAAATGTGTAGTTACAATATTTATGATGTCAGTGACAATTGCATTGAAAATTCCCAAGTATTGGAACCATCTAATTATTAAGTCTTTCACTTCCCCTGCAGGTGTAAATACATGAGTCTAATAAGCTTTCTCACTATGAAAAAAACATACTTATATTATATTAAAATATTAAAAACTATTTAATGAGCTTCGTTTCCTTCCAAAAGTAAACTGAGGTTGCGTCTGAACCAGCTTGAGGCAAGGGAAGTTTCAAACATAACGTTTTTAAAACTAGCCATTATTTCCCATGTTGAAAAAAACCCTGCAATTTTATTTCCTCACAGCAAATGAAACTGTCAGGAAAATTTAGGTGTAATAAAATTGGGTGGTTAAACCAACATGCTGGATTTGAAATAAAACTGAATTAAAGGAATTAAAATTAATTCTTATGTCAGTCAACCCTTTAAAAAATACCATTCAAAACTTACTGTTTTTACGTACAGAACTTCCCTGTTCTTGATCAAGTGTGCAAAGCTCACCATCTCGTTCATGACCGCTGATGGCTCTGCAGTTGAGATGGTGCATCGAACAACATTTTGCATAAAAATGTGTTGCTTCTGGCAGCTTTTCTGCCTAAATAAAAAGTTGTCAAGCAGGGTGACTTTAGTGGTACAGAGTTTTAAAATGGTGGATGCCGTCCAAGGTTAGCTAGTAACGGCTGACATGCCCTGGAATCTTGAGGCCTAAATCAACATTGTTTTCACAGCTGTAATTAAGCCACCTAATCAGAAGCACATTTTGACGGGACAGTTTCTGCAAGCCAGACATTACAATTTCTTATGCCTGGAGCGCAGTGGCTCATGAGAGGTCCTCGTTTAATTTCAGGTTAAAAAGAAGGGGTGGGGGGCAGTAAAATAAAAAGACTTTTTTTTTTTAAGCAACATACAACTGTTGAAATGAAGCAGGCCTATGCGTTCCTGCCTTGACCAGCCTTGCGTCCCTCCCTCCTCCGGCTCTCTGCCGAGTGCCCCAACTCTAGCAGCAGCTGCACACCGTGAAATGAAGAGTCTCTGCCAAGATCAACAGATGAGCTGGTCTAAACTGGCTCTCTGTGTGTTCTGATTGTAAATTGTGCTGGTGATGATTAGAGAACTCTAACACAGGATGTCGACTCTTAAAACTGTCCAGAGAAAATAATTTTTTTAAGTTCAGGAAAATTTTTTTGGACTTTTTTTGTGGCTTAGTGCATAGTGTTGTGTCTATAAATTTCATTTGATTCAAATGAATTCACTCAAATTAAGCAACTCTGTTATTACAAAAAAAGAAAAAAGAAGGCCACGGCTTGGCTCCGAGCAGGGACCTTCATCTTGGGCTGTTTATAGAACAGGGCGGTGGAGTGGGGTTCTCCACCCGCACACCAGTCATGTGCCTCTACCACCTGCCAACTGAAGAGATTCCTAAAATGATGAAAATCTACGATGCGATACTCACATCTCATCAGGTAACTGTTGACTTCTTTAGCAAAGCTAACTTGCCAGCTGAAGCTGTTTTCTACAGTGCTGTGGCATTCTGCAACATTTAAACTTTCAACCCCAGAGGCCATAGTAAAACTATCAATATGAAGGCACTAGTCACTGGAGTCTGATTACATTTAGTTCTGCATTTTAATTACATATGGATTCTATTAACTAAACCTTTTGCCTTCTAGGCAACATTTTAATCAAATTACTATAATTTTCAAATATGTTACAATAGTTTGACGAGTTAAAAGTTCACATTCCTAACATATTAAATATCAAAAAAACTTTGCATGAAAAAAGGAAATACTCCTTACAAATACGCTAATACATTTGCAGATTACTTTGGGGACTTTTTGACTACCTTGTTACAAGTTATATTGTGAGATTTATACAACTGGTATACATTTATAAATGGTTTATTGGCGTTGAATATAACCAAACTCGAAACATAATTATGTTATAAATTTAGAAACATGCGCTCATTTGATTGTTGTAAATTGAAGCAAGAACAAAATGAAATATAGGTAGAATCTAAATATTCAAAGTCAGTATTTGTAACTTCAACTGAAGAATTTTAGAGCTGAGAGGGAACTGAGATTTTATCTAGTTGAAATCCTTCATTTTTAAAGCCAGGAGAAACCAAGACCAAGGAGATTCTGTGACTTATTTCCCAAAGCTCTGTGGTGAGTTGGTAACAAAGGCTGTTCTAGAACCTGTTTTCCCTGATTCTCTGTCATGCTACTTTGCAGCACAGCACGCGGCCACTCTGTGAAAGCAACAATCTAGCTGCCTATCCATACCACCCAAGACCGAAAAGAAATATTTTTTTAATGTGGTAAAACACATACAACATAAAATTTACTGTTGTGACCATTTTCAAGTCAACAATTCAGTGACATCAGGTATATTCACAGTGTTGTGTGACTATCAACACCTCTTAGCTCTAGAACGTTTCCACCACCCCGAAAGGAAACTCCATCCCCATAAACAGTCATTCTCCATTCCTTCCTCCCCCTCCCCCTGTCAACCACTAATCTGTGTTCTGTCTCTATGGAGACAGAACATGCCTGTTCATATAAATGGACTCCTACAATATGTGGCCTTTTGTGTCTGGCTTCTTTCATTTAGCATAGTGTTTTCAAAGTACGTCTATGTTGTAACATGTATCAGTACTTCATTCCTTTTTATGGCTGAATATAGTCTATTGCCTGGATAGACCACACTTGTTTATCCATTCATCGATCGATGGACATTTGGATTGTCTCCATCTTTTGGCTCGTGTGAACAGTGCTGCTATGAACATTTGCTGTTTTCCTTTTTTTTTATGGTATTCTTCATCAGTGGAAGTGGTATCTCGTTGTGGTCTTGATTTGCATTTCCCTACTGACTAATGACAATGAGTATCTTTGCCTGTGTTTGTTGGCCATTTGTATATCTTCTCTGGAGAAGTGTCTATTCAAAGTCCTTTGCCCATTTTAAAAATTAGTTCATTTGTCTTTTTTTTGTTATTGAGTTGTTGAGTTCCTTACATATTAGATCCTAATCAGATATATGATTATAAATATTTTCTCCCATTCTGTGGGGTGTTTTTTAATGCACAGAAGTGTTTAATTTTGATTAAGTCCTATTTGTCCATTTTTTCTTTGGTCACTTACGCTGTTGGTATCATATCTAAGAATCCATTGCCAAATCCGAGCTCATAATTTATCTCTACGTTTTTTTACTAAAAATTTTACCTTTTCTATTTATCTCTTTGATCCATTTTGAGTTAATTTTCATAGATGGTATGAGGTAAGGGTTTAAGGAAATACATTTTTTTTAAATAAGCTTGCGACTTTTTATTGTTATGTTAATCACCATACATCACATCATTAGTTTTTGATGTGGTGTTCCATGATTCATTGTTTGCGTATAACACCCAGTGCTCCATGCAGAACGTGCCCTCTTTAATACCCATCACCAGGCTAACCCATCCCCCTTCCCCCCTCCCCTCTAGAACCCTCAGTTTGTTTCTCAGAGTCCATAGTCTCTCATGGCTCGTCTCCCCCTCCGATTCCACCCCCCTTCATTTTTCCCCTCCTGCTATCTTCTTCTTCTTCTTTTTTTTTTTAACATATAATGTATTATTTGTTTCAGAGGTACAGGTCTGTGATTCAACAGTCTTACACAATTCACAGCGCTCACCATTAAGCTTTTGACTTCTGAAATAAACCTCTCATACTCTTACTTTTGGCTAGACCCAGGCACAGTTAATTTTAATTTAGTATACCACTGTTACCAACAAACGTTTACTGAGTACCCACCATGTGAGTAAAAGGTATTAAACTGGTCAATTTCTGTGTATGTGAGTAAACATACAGAAGCAGGGGTACCAAAAAAATCTGACAAAGTTTAAAATTATTTAAGCGGTACGCTGAAAAGAATGTTCTTTGTCACAAATAATTTTGGGTCTTTGTGAATAGGAAAAGAAATGTATAATTTATATTATTTGAAAGTACCTACTTAAAATTTTATCATAGATTCAATAATATATAAATTATTCTATTCATTCTCATTGTTTGCTAGAGAAGCATATGAAACATAGTTTGATAGAATTAATTTCAGGAAATTTTGTGTGGGAAAAATTGGGGGGTGGATTATAGTTTGTGCAAAGTACCTATGTTCCATAACAAGTATGTATTGAATATATATTACTGAAGGAGTATTCTTCCAATTAATTTCAATTCAAATCAACCGGCACTTCCTAAGTCAGATCATTATAATGAATTTTAAAAAATAAATAAGACATGACCTCACAGACTCACAATATGGTAATACCTACACAACTAATTGATTACCTAAGCCAGAGTACTATATAATGCTCAGACAGATAAGTGCAGTGATGAATGAGCATAACAAAGGGAACCCTTACTTCTGCCAACTGGGAGATGAACTGAAAGCCAGATGGAGTCAGCATATACCTGAATGTCAATGATAAAGAATTTTTACTTCATCATGAAGAAAGTTTAGAGCCAAAATATGTTTTGAGTCAAGCTATGGCCTGCCTATATCTGTGTGTGAGAAAGGTAACGCCTGGCACTAATGTGGCAGACAAGACAGAAGGGGAAAATTACATATGGGGAAACTTGCTTGACGCCCATTGCAATAACCCAAGGAAAAGTTACTGTGATCATAATGGTAGAAAGGTGAGAATGGATCTAGGAGATCTGTGGTGAGAATAGATCTAGGAGATCTGTGGTGAGTATGGATCTAGGAGATCTATGGTGAGAACGGATCTAGGAGATCTGTGGTGGTAGAAACAGGGAGACTTAGAAAGTGATTAAATATTGGTGGTGGAGGGAAAGTGGGACAAATGTTAAGGCTTCTGCCTTGGTCTGCAAGATGGATAGTTATGTCAGAGATAAGGAACATAGGGAATGGAGAATTTGGGAAAAGGGGGAGTGGCAGAGTTGAAGAGCATGTTCAGTTTGGGACTCCGTGAGTCTTAGGTGTTTGCAGAAAACTGAAGGGGAGATTTCTGAGAATCTAACAGGCAGCTAAAGCCCTCAAAGAATGCAATTTTGTAAGAAAGATTAAAGTGTAAGAGAGATACTCGTAAGCATATTTACTCACTGCTACTCTTTAAACAACCAGTGTATTTTTAAATTTTTTTTAGTTTTCTATTGATTTTATTTATTTATTTGACAGAGAGAGAGGGGGAGAGAGTAGCAGAGGGAGAGGGAGAAGCAGACTCCCTGCTGAGCAGGGAGCCCAATGCAGGGCTCGATCCCAGGACCCTGGGATCACAACATGAGCTGAAGGCAGATGCCTAACTGACTGAGACACCCGGGCGCCCCTGAACAACCAGTGTAAGGAATTAGAGCATTAGACTGTCAAATTACCATCTGTATTTTCTACAACCTAATCATGGGTTGATGAAAATGGTCTGAGTTTGAAACTTTCATTCCTGCCACTCCATGCTCCACCTTCGCAGTATTTCATCACTGAGGAATAGAACTATATAAATATGTTATATTTATTATAGATAAATACATTTTTATATTTATACTTACATATAAAATCTAATATATCTAACATAAAATGTCTATATATTATTATAGACATATAAGTTATATATTTACATAGTTAAGTATATTATATTTAAATATCAATATACATATGGAATTTAGGATATCATGCCCCTATAGTCACTATCCAGATATCATTCATCGTGAAAGTAGCTCTTTTTAAACTGCATCATACAAAAACTAAAAGACTAGAAAGGAGGTGTGTGGCCAATGGAATATGCATTATTACCTTCAGTCCCTATTTACTACACTAACCAAAGCTTGAGTTTCTGGAATATGAGAAACCTTGAAAAGTTTGGTTATGTATGTCAAGGATCAAAGGAAAATGTCTGCATGTGGACTGGGCTGTCCCACCTACTGATATTTTATGTTTCCCTTATTTAGTTCTGTTCGTATTCAGAGGCCGGAGCCGGAGCTCGTGATAAAAATATGGGAGAATTTAATGAGCACCTAAGTAAGGCAGTATTTAGCAAAAGGGTACAATGAGAGTTGTTATGGCATCAAATGTCAGTGACTTTTGAGAATAACTAGAAAAAATGAAATAGGGTGTTGGAAAAAGTAAATACATAAAGCAAAGGCAGTAGATGTTTGCAATGCAGCTGTCGGAGACCTCACGGTCAGAGAGCCCAGCCCGCTGAGAATCATGCAGATGAGCACACGGATCAGGCCCCTCCTCCAGCTCATCTCTCCATCTCACTGGCTCTGCTCCAGTCACACAGATGGCCATCCATTCCTTGAGCATCCCCTGCTTTCCCCTGTCAATGCCTAACTTTTTAATTAAGTTTTTTATTTTAGTCCCAGTGTAGTTAAAATAGAGTGTTATATGAGTTTCGGGTGTACAATAGAGTGATTCAACAATTCTCTACATTACTCAGTGCTCATCATAGGTGTACTCTTGGGGCACCTGCGTGGCTCAGTCAGTTGAGTGTCCTGAGCCTTCAGCTCAGGTCATGATCCCAGCGTCCTGGGATCAAGGCCCGCATCGGGCTCCTTGCTCAGCAGGGAGCCTGCTTCTCCGTCTCCTCCTGCCCGATGATCCCCCTGCTTGTGCACACTCTCTCTCTCTTTCTCTGACAAATAAATGAATAAAATCTTTAGAAAAATAAATAAGTGTACTCTTAATCCCCCCACCTACCTCCCCCTGGTAACCATCAGTTTGTTCTCTATAGTTAAGAGTATGGCTTTTGGTTTGTCTCTTTTTCTTGTCTTTGTTTTGTTTCTTAAATTTCACATATGAGTGAAATCATACGGTATTTTGCTTTCTCTGACTGACTTATCTTGCTTAGCGTTATATTCCTCCTAGCTCCATCCATGTTGTTGCAAATGACAAGATTTCATTCTTTTTATCCCATTGTATATACATACTACATCTTCTTTATCCATTCATCTATCACTGGGCATTTGGGCTACTTCCATAATGTGGCTATTGTAAATAATGCTGCAATAAACATAGGGGTGCACATACCCTTTTGAATTAGTGTTTTCATATTCTTTGGATGAATGCCCACTAGTGCAATTACTGGATCATAGGGTAGTTCTGTTTTTAACTTTTTGAGGAAGCTCCATACTGTTTTCCAAAGTGGCTGCATGGGTTTGCATTCCCACCAAGAGTGCATGAGGGTTCCTTTTTCACCACATCCTTACCAATACTTGTTGTTCCTTGTGCTTTTGATTTTAGCCATTCTGACAGTGTGAGGTGACCTCCTACTTAGTCTTCATGTTTTTAACCTCATGTTTTAAGATTTCAGTTCCTCGGGTGGGGCATCCCAAGCCTACCTCAGGTCCCCCAGGCTCTGTGTTCTCACAGCCCTCTGTGATTCAACTTCAACATCATTCTTTTTAATTATTTGTATTATAATGTATTTTCCACTACACCTGAAGTGCCATGACAGTAGAGATTTGTCTTTTTTTTTAAAGACTTTATTTATTTCTTTGACAGCAAGAGAGAGAGAGTACAAGCAGGGGGAGTGGGAGAGGGAGAAGCAGGCCTCCCGGCTGAGCAGGGAGCCCGATGCGGGGCTCGATCCCAGGACCCCAGGATCATGACCTGAGCCAAAGGCAGACGTTTAACCAACTGAGCCACCCAGACGCCCCGAGATTTGTCTTAATCCACACTTCATTCTCATAGGAAAGCACCAAACAAGGAAGCAGAAGTCTTGGATCCTAGTCTGTTGGGTTCTAATTAAAAACCTGGCAGCAAGACTCCAGTATCTGTACTTCACTGCACTGTACAGTCTCTCTTTCTCAAATTAAGTCATGGCTTAGGGCTCACTTAAAAAAAGGTTTTTTTCTTGAATAGTTAAAAATTTCAGTAATAAACACCTTGAAGCAACTGGGATAAAGTGTTTGAAAATTTATGAAAGCAACTTAACTAGAGTAAGTTACTTAAATTGTCAGCTTCTCGATCCACACAACACTAATACTGACAAATAATCCTTCCTCTCTCAAGAAAATGTAATGAAAACAAATGTGACAAAATATTATTCAAAACCTTAAGAGACAGGGGATTCTTATTTTTTATTTTTATCTTAACTGAACCAAAATATCTAAATCTTTGGCCTTTATTAACAATATGATACCACTTGACAACTATCAAATCTGACATAACCTGAACAATATGCAAAGATATCTTCCCTGAGAAGATACTAACTGGAATGTTCCTCTGGTTTGTAATTTGTTATTTTCTCATAAAGAAAATACTATAGGGGCGCCTGGGTGGTGCCGTCGGTTACACGGCCAACTCTGGGTTTTGACTCAGGTTGTGATCTTGGGGTCATGAGATTCAGCCCCATGTCAGGTGCCACACTCAGTGCAGAGTCTGCTTGGGACTCTGTCTCCCGCTGCCCCTCCCCCTATTTCTCTCTCTCAAATAAATAAATACATCTTTTTTTAAAAAGCATAGAATTAAAAACATACTGCTTAAACAAACAGTGGAAATGAGGCAAATCAATACTGTAGCTTGCAGCATCATAACTCACAGCAAAGTATTTGGGTTTGGCATTTCATGTTTCACAGATTGAAGTATCATGCGTTTCTCCCCAGCTGTGGGTATGCCGGTCTCCAAATACCCACAAGTAATTGGTTCTGACTGCTGTCCTGTTCTCTACTGGGCCGTCTGTGACTCAAAAGCTCTTCACTGGAAGCCCTTTCTGGTTACTATTACTCAAGATAAAAGCTCTAGAGCAGCCCTAAGTTAATGGGTCAAAGACCAACATACTGAAAACGTTAAGGTACTGGCCAGTGTACAACTGATGAGAACTCTGAGATGCACTCCAGCATTATTATTATCTGTTGCTGAACAAAAAATGAAGATATCACCTTAAGAAGGATAAAGTTTTTAAAGATGACTATTCACGTCTACAATCTGATCAATCTCTTTCTGTGCATTATAACACCATGATATATTAAGTTTTTTATTAATAATGAATATTTATTTTTCATTCTTATATAGTTAAATGGCTGGAAAAGATGGTTGATGAACACACACTGACTGCCCTCAGTTCAGTAAATAAGTGATAACAAAGCAACTATCATTAATACTGCACTTAGTAAGAGCTAAAAGCACTGATTTAAGGGTTTAGTTCTTTTGCCTACACATCAAAGGATTTCCTCATGGTTACATATATTTTTTAAAGCTATATGTATAGCTTAGCTGTGGGAAATATATGTAACTATCAGAAAATGTTTTTATTTGATTTATTAAATAAACCTTATTGTGAAATTTATTGAGCATCTACTAGTATGCTAGACAGTGTCTTTAATCCTCATACCCAACCCTACAATGTAGGCAACCATATCTACATGTTACAAATATAGAGACTGATGCTGAGAGTATCGTATGGATAATAAATAACACTGACAGGATGCACATTCAGGCCTGCTTGACTCTAAAACCTTAGATGAGGGCCTTTGGGAAAGGGGTGATGGTGGGTTGGGTGGGTATCAGAAGGGACAGCTAGAGTTTTGAGAATGGCCTAACTAGCAAATACTAGAGAGACCAAACAAGAACATCAACAGCAAAATGGCCAGAGGCAGAATCAAATCAGATTACAGAGTAAAAGGCAAGGATTGGATGGTGCAAGAATGTATTGGAGACATATGAAGATGGGGTTTGGAGGGGCTGCTGGAAGCAGGGTCGGGCTCCAGTGGGTACAGGCTGTTTGGGCGGGTTGGCTGTCTTTAGTTGAGAGGGGGAATGGAGCTAAAGCAACAATACATCTTCTAATATATAAAAAATACCTCTTACATCATTTAATTCTCTAAACATATGTACTATCCATAAGGCCTATCACTCAAATCAAATTAAAATAGCAATTTTTATTGATCTTCCCCCTTAACAAGGTGTCAAATTGCTACACATTCTTCAAAGGCTCCTAGAAACATCTCATCTTTTACTGACAATATTAGGCAGAATGAATCCTCCTTCATCTGTGCTCCCCAGACTTTACACATGCCTATTTCTGTGATTTGCTTATGTGTTTGTTTCCCTTGTTAGAAGAGGAATGCACAAGAGCAGAGACCATGTCTTCTCGCATTTGTCCCCATAAAACAAATAAAATGGTAAGCAAAAATCCAAAAATATCAATAATTATATTAACTATATGTGGTCTCATCACCCAATTAAAAGCCGAGATTATCAAATGGATAGACAAAACCAAACCAAACTATATCTTTCTCCAGGAAACCCACTATAAATATAAACACAGGTAGGTTAGAAGAAAAAAATGGAAAAATAGGTATCATGCAAACACTAGTCAAAAAATACCTAGAGTATAAAAAGGTGAAAACTGAAATGACAAAAGTGGACAGTATGGTGAACATGGCCAAAACCAGACCTCTGGAGGCCTAGATTTAAGAAGATATTGAAACATGATTGATTCACTCCCATCTTAGGACAGCACTCCCTGAACCTGCTCTGAATACTCCATTCCTGTGTCTCCCACTTAACAGCTAAATCCTTGAGACGGTTATTGAAACTCACTGTCTTTTTTTTCCTTTTTTGGTCAACTCTCACTTATCTCTCCACCTCTTGCTGAAAGAGCCTTTGCTAAGGTTACCAAGGGCCTCCATGCATTAAATCCAAAGGCCATTTTCAATCCTCCTTTCGCTTGATCTTCAGCAGCATATGACACTATTGATAGGCCACCCTTCTTAAAACACTCTATTTTCATGGCATCACACCTTTTTGGTATTCCTTTGCCCTCTTAGCCTGTTCCTTCACAGCCTCCTTTCCAACCTTATCTTCTTCTTCTCAAGCATTGCATGTTGGAGTTTTTCAAGCTTCCTTCCCAGGCCTTTTTCTCTTCTTACTCTATAAGCTGTCCCTACGTAGCCTCATTCTTGTGAACAGCCTCAAGTCCTATCTATACGACAATGACCTAAAATGTATACCTCCAGGTTGGCATCTTGCTTAAATTCCCTATCAAGCAGCCTTTTTCATATTTCCAGTTGGACGTCTCACAGGTACCTCAAACTCAACATACTCAAAGCTAAACTCACAATATTCCCTCCTTTTCCATTGTTTCTCTCTCCAGTAAATGAGATCATTGGTTCCTTTCCAAAAGGAAAAAGTCCAGGAATTATACCCCTTTCTCTTGTTCTTCCCATCACATCACAATTGTTCCTGCACATTACAGCCAAAGTAATCTTTTTTAAAAACCAAATCTGAGCAAGTCATTCCTTCTTTAAAATTTTCCAGTGTCTTTTCCCTTGCTCTTAAAACAAGGACGACAAAGTCTGACTTCTGTTCTTGTCTCTAGACCATCCTTATCTCACTCGGGCCACTCTTGCCTTTGCTCTCTTTATTCCAGCCACACTAGTATGTCTCAATTTCCTCTTTCCCTCACAGAGCCTTTGTAGATGTTCCCGTTTCCCTCCTCCTGACCTGGGACACTCTTCTCCTCCTGCATAATTCCTACCCAGTCTTCAGATACTAACTCAAGCATCACTGACCCTGAAAAGGCTTTGCTGATACCTTAGTCTAGGGTAAGCTCATTTGTTGAAAAAACTCTTACATGCTTCAGTTCTTTTCTTTCAGAGCACTTATCCTGGTTAGTAATTACACATTATTAGTGTGATTAAATGAAAATAATTTCTTCCATTATGAGATTTTAAGTTCACAAGAGCAAGCATTGCCTGTTTTGGTTCACACAATGTCCCTCAGACCAGAATTGTGCCTGCTCTAGAGTAGATGCTGAATAAATATTGAACTAATGGATAAAGAAAAGAATTAAGAAGCAATAATACAAAGAAAGCAGAGCTCAAGTAAGTAGAGGCCAGAGAGCCAAAGAAGGAAAAGTCAGTAACGAGTGAAACAAAGGAGGTGAGCGTTTAAAGAAGAAAGTAGTTAAAAGCTTCATACGTTGCAGAAAGATTAAAAGGCAAGAGAAGGAACTAATGGATGGGGAGCAAGCAGAAAATTATTTGTGACCTTTGAGAAAATAGTTTCAGTGGAATGACAGACTCCGAAGCCAGACAGCAGCAAAGCTGTGGGATGAATGGGAGATGAGCAAGTGGACTACTTTTCAAGAATGTGTCAATGAAAGGAGGGGAAACACGCTGCAGAAAGGGCAGAGAGCTCAGTCACTGGAATATACTGATGGTGATCACAAAGGATGAATTACAAGCTCGAGGCTACAGTAGGAGGCAGAACAAAATGACAGGGTTTGCAGCTGAAGATGGTAGGTTAGTAAATAATCTTTTCCTGTGGTGCAACCCAATTACTTTCTATCAAGATAATGGTGATAAAAATAATAGCTAACTTTTTTTTTTTGGGACTAACTACTCACTAAGTGCACAGCAAAGCCCAAAGTGCTTCAACTTCTTACTAGAGCTCCCAGCGTCTCTGTTAGGGAGAAGGATCATTACCCCATTTTACAGATGAAAACCCTACTTAGCCACACAATTAGCAACTGACAGAACTGAAATTAAATCTAGATGTATTGACTTTTATGGCACACACTATTGATTCCTAATTCCCTTGTCCCTTGACTCATTACATTATAGCTAAGAGTGGCCACATGACCCATTTTCAGCCAATGGGATATAAGTAGAAATATGTTTGGAGCTTCCTTGGAAGGCTTTTCCTTTTTTAAATATATAAATAAATATATTTCTATATATTTAATATCTATTATCTACTAAATTTATATTAAAATTTATAAATATTTAAATAAATCCATATAAAATATATTTAAATTGTTTTTAAAGGAAAAGCCTTCTAAGGCTTTATTATATACATAAAGCAGATATTGCTGGGCCATCCCATCCTTGTGACCTGAATGTGATTATAAATCCTAGAGCTGGCTGCTGTCTTATGATAATGAGGGAGTAGCAAAGAAATTGCAGAGAAACTGAACCACCAATAGCCACAGGACAACAGCCGCCTACACCTAGACTTCTTGCTATGTGAGAGAAAAAAAAAAAAGCAAAAACGCAGATACTGGATTTTCTGAAATCACGTTGATCAGGTTTTCTGTTATTTGCACTTGATTATATTCCTAATGGATATAGTCCCAAAGCCTATGCTCCTATCTACCAAACTATATCACCTCTCATCTATGAAATACAAAGACGGAGGCTCTTCTACCTCCCTCAGAGAGTTCTTAAGGAATTCAAGTCTGAAAATGCATACACAAATGTCTTGAAAAATAAAATTACTATACCAATATATTACTGTTTCAAAAATAGTAATTCTCAGCTAAGGAAAGAGACCAGAGAGTAAACACCCGGCAGAGACACGGGATTGGGCAGTGTTCTCCTAGAAGGACACATCATAACCTCCTGGGAGGTTTTTCACATTACACACATCCCCTTTTGAGAATCACTGCCAGGGTGAACCACCTCTTACAAATAAGATGATGAGCATACCCTTACAGATGTATTCAGGAGGGGAAAGACTGAGGAGTAGAGCTTTATGATGACAGACAGTGAGGCACACTTTCATTAAGACATCGGTAGCACAATAATTGATAAAAAAAAATTTGAACCCAAGGGGAAACAATCCCACCTTATCAAGTGTGGCCTTTCTTAAAATACAAGTAATGACTTTTATATGAATAACAGTTACAAACAATAAATAATCATATGATCCAACAAAGCTGACACAACCTAAACCGTATAATGAAATACTAATCAATGGGACCAGAGAGTTCACAGGAAGAAATGTGAGTATGTTTCAGAGAAAGGCTAGAATAAATTTAAAATACTTGAATTTTTAAATAGGTTTCCTCTTCATTTTAATTTATCTTGGTGGAGATCAAATTTACTACTCTCTCATTAAGAAATTAACAAAGTCATTTTAAAAAAATTGAACTCAACATCTCAGGTCCCAAATAATTGGCTTGGTCATTTTTTGGATGAAGTGCTAGTATTTTTACTTGTGAAACATTAGTTAAGTACCTACTGTGGGCAAGACTGTCCTTGCCTCTAGAGCACCTTCAAAGCAGAGAAGAAATATCCCAAATTGCTTGTCTCTAGGGAACTTATATTTTATGAGGGTAGGGAACAGACAATAAGCAAATAAATACAATGCAATTTATGTCAATCAAGAATAAGGCTATAGTGAAAGAAAGCAAGGAAGGTGTAAGGTAGATTGGCAATATGGGGTGAGAATGAGACAGAGAGTTTGGGGGTGGGGGATGGTTGGTAGATGCAATTTTAAATACTATGGTCATAAAGGTTTCATTGGGATGCAGACATTTGAGCTGAGATCTGATGGCGCTGAAGAACCAACCCATAGCCATGCAGCTATTTGTTTTAGTGCCAAGTCTTCTGTTGACTCTATCAGTGGAAAAGGGTTAATAGCCAAATGGCAAAAACATTTAAAAAAAAAAAAAAGACTTAAATTTCCAAAATGTGGAATTTGTTGATCAGGTTACTGGTGAGCTGGTATACTGAGTTTTTGTTTTTGTTTTTAAATAAAATGCTGTATTTGGTCTAAGAAAAAAAAAAAAAATGATACTGTTTTTCCTTACAAGTCACCCTGAGCCATTACAGTCAAACCAAAAAAAAGGAAAAAAGGCATTCCAGTGATTTGTAACCTTCTGAATCTCACTGTTGATATATTTGCCTTTGGAGAAAAAAGTTTTCAATGTTTATTTTATTCCTTTATTTATTTTTTGATATTCCCCAAACACATATTTCAAACGGAGAAAATTTTGTTTAGTCTTAAATGAGCCCAAATTTCATCATGGGCTAAAATTTTAAGACATAAAATGACTGCTGAAACTGAATTTTAATCACACAGATGAATCACAACATGCATCTTTAGCTAGGCATGTATTATGGATAAGTCTAGTTTTCTACAGAGAATAATCACATGTTCTAATTACCATTTTGGTTATACGCATAATTAATAATATTCTGTCTTAATGGGACACACTGAATCTTCAGACAGTTGCAAGCTTTAACTATGCATACTGCCAAATCCAACTGTCAGCTGCGCTGCCAAACACAAAGGAATCTTGATGTAGTGTTTTAGCATTGATAACAGTATGCATATCTTTATACATGATACAATGGAAAAATTAATTGCCTTTCTTTCTTCAAAATTTTCTCCACACTAACAATTTTACATTGCTTAATTGATCATTTACCCTAAATGATATATATTGGCGAGTGATCTTATGAGCAATAAAAACATGAATGTAAACGTGACCCCAGACACAAAGAAGAAAAACAATGTTGCAGGACTTACTGATTGTAAACTTTCATTTTCACGTAAACAAGCCGTGTGAAGTTCTGATTTCAACGTTGCAATGTGACTTCGGTGAGATGTCATTTCCTTCTCTAATGTAGCAATTCTAGCGCTTGCAAGCTGGTAGACATCCATGAAACTTTTAATCATAGCCTTAAGAAATAAATATAATGTCACATACAATTCAAATAAAGATGTCCCTAAAGAAGAATTTCCATAATTTGAAAGCAAAATCATTAAAATTTTAAAATAAACAACTTTTCATCTTTCTTTAAAATAATAAAGCTAACCCTCACATTTTATATTGAGAACAGGGACTATTTTAAGAAAGTTTGGAAGAAAATAATTGAGACTTCTTTTCCAGAGTATATATTTAAATGAGATGTACTTTGATCTATTGTGTTTAAAATTTAGAATGCAATTTTTAAAAGATGGCACACTTATTTCCTTTGTGAAGTTAAATTCAAGTTGTAATTTGACCTAAATTTCAATCTTAAGACACACAACAGATGGATATATAAGAAAGATATTTCAAAATGAGCTGAGTCAGTAAAACTTTCAATCCACCTAAAAAAACAAATGGTTTGAAACAAAAGGAGCTGAAATAATCCTGTAATTTGTTTAAGAGTAAATAATGTGACTCTTATATTGTACAAAAAAAATTGTATTCATTCATATAACAGAGGAATGTTCTTGTATTATACTATGTATAATAAAATACAAGTGTGTGTAAGTTTTTCTCCCCCCAAATAAGTTATATTTGGGGGATTGTTAGACCTCTGTATTACATTTTAATCACATTTTATATACTTTTTCTTCTAAAGCAACCGGTAGTGAATTTTAAGTCCAAGAACACTATCACACCTTTTTAAAAAAAGTCTTTCAAAATACTTCAAATATAGCAAAAACCAAATATTTCAAAGATATATTCAAATATAATGTTGTATTATTTACAAGAAAAAAAAAGTTCTAACCACAGCAACAAATGAGTAAAATGGTAGACAGTCTGAGAATTTCCAAATTCTATTCAATCTGAAGGGTCTGATTTGGAAAAGTTTTGAGAAACTAGATATTTGAGCAATTCTGAATGCACATGAAGTAATGTGGTGACCAAAGAGTACGAAACAATGCACACAATGTCTGAGAAACAGAAGTAGGTTAACTATTTGTAGGTAAAAGTAAGAAAATTCACACCATTTCACCTAATAAATTCCTATTTGCCCTAAAATATTAAGTTCGGACACCATCCCTTTCAAGAAACCTCTTCTGAACCCAAAGGCTCTGTTAACATTTACTCTAGCTCTCTTTGGGGGCCCCTCATGCTTGCGTCTACTATAACGCTTATTGCTTTAGCAGAAAGGTTTACATGTTTATCTTTACTAGACTGAGGAGCTCCTTAGGCCAGATACTGTGCCTAATCATCTCTGTATCATCAGGGATGTTAGTGGCCCACAGTGAACACTTGTTTGAATGAATGAATGAGTGAATGACTGGAAAAGATTTTTAAAAACCCACAATTTGAAGCCATATGTTGGCATAAAATATCTTATAGGAAAGGATGAAGATATTCGGGGAAATATAAACTTAACACTCTGACGTATAAATTATTAACTATACTTTGTTCAAATCAAAAAAAGAAGTGAAAGCATAGCTGTCAGTGCAAAAGGACAGAACATACAGAAGAGAATTCTATTTCCCAACACTGAATGAACATCGTATGACGCCATGTTTGGGAACGTCTCTACCTTACTTGGAGTCATTTCAAGGTGAGCTTATAGCTAATACTAACACAAAATATTTCCCCAGGTTTCAAATGTATGTAAAAGTCAGAAACTATAAAATCATATCTGCTTCTTCCTATGCCAAGTCTCTCTCCACTCTTATAATTCATTCATCTTCACCAGGTGGTGAACCAGGAATCACAAGTCCTATTTTGGTCCGGTCCTCACTCTACCACTTACTTAGGCTTTGCGCTCTTGGGCGATGCCACGTCATCTCTCTGAGTTCCATTCTCTCCCTCCATGAAATGGGAAGAAGGGTCATTTTCTTGCCTACTTCCAAAACTGTGATAAGGCTCAGGTAATTAAAAATCTAAGGCAAGGCCATTCTCTTCATCCTTCAACTACCATTGCAAGAAAGCCCTCCAAAAATGGTCAACTACTGAATTTCATGGTAGTATTACTTTAGGTCTATTTTTAAGTTCTCCACTAAGATCTTAACGAGACAATTTGTGATAGGTGGTTTGTATACATATTGTCTTGTGGGATTAAGGACCTGAAATGTATAAAAGGCGCAAAAACATGTATAAGTGTTATTGAATAAAAAAAAGGAAGTATTCTTCTATCAGTAATAGGCTCCTGAATTATGATTTCACTGTTAAGGCATAATAGAATTGGCCTCTAATATTTAAAGATAAAAACCTCAACACTTCAAAAGTTATCCTATTTCCTAAATTTAGAGAAACATATTTCATGAATTCTCATGGACATGATACTCTTAAAGGAATAAATAATAAAAATGATATTCCTTCAAACCTCTTTTTAAAAAAATAAAATACTGGGGGCGGAGCAAGATGGCGGAGGAGTAGGAGACCTGGATTTCGTCTCCTCTCAGGAATTCAGCTGGATAGGGATCAAACCATTCTGAACACCTACAAACTCAACAGGAGATCGAAGAAAAGAAGAGCAACAACTCTCTGAACAGAAAAGCGACCACTTTCTGGAGGGTAGGACGTGCGGAGAAGGGAATCCGAGGCGATATTCGGGAGGATAGACGGCGGGGGAGGGGCCTCCGTCGGCCGCTTCTGGCAAGTGATAGAGCCGCGGAGCACAAAATCGGAACTTTTAAAAGTCTGCTCCGCTGAGGGACGTCACTCTGGTGGCTAAGCGGGGGGTGGAACCCTCCGGGACAGTGTGGTCTCAGGACCCTCGGGGTCACAGAAAGACCGGGGGGGACTGAGTGTGGCAGAGCTCCCAGGTATCAGAGCAGGGAAGCCGGCTGCAGAGGCGGAGCCCAGGCGCGGGCTCTCAGCTCGGGGTTGCCATAAACTGTGATCCGCGGCACAGTCAGGCCCCTGCTCCTCCAGCAGGGACCCAACAAGCGGCAGATCCGGGGAGACTCCCCTTCCTCCCCCGGGAGGAGCGGCGCGGGAGCGCACTGCAGGGATCTGCTGGGTTTGGAGACTCCACACCGAGTCAGGTGCCACAGATAGAAACGCGCGGTCACAGGCCGGGTGAGCACGGAGTGCGGCCGGAGACCGGGGAGACGGGAGTGACTGACTGCTTTTCTCTGGGGGCTCACTGAGGAGCGGGCCCCAAGTTCTCGGCTCCTCCGGGGCGGAGATTGGGAGGCCGCCATTTTCACTCTCCGCCTCCAAAGCTGTACGGAAAGCTCGCAGGGAACAAAAGCCCCGGAGAGCAAACCCGAGCAGATTACTTAGCCGGAAGGGGGCAAGGGCGGGGCAATTCCGCCTCCGGCAGAGACATATGGAAACCACGGCAACAGGCCCCTCCCCAGAAGATCAGCGAGAACAGCCAGCCAAGGCCAAGTTTACCGATCAATGAGAACGGCAGAACTCCAGCGCTAGGGGAATACTGCACATAGAATTCGTGGCTTTTTTACCATGATTCTTTTAGTCTTTCAAAGTTAATTTTTTTTTAACTGGTTTTTTTTTTGAATTTTTCTTTTTCCCTTTTTCAACCAACATCTTATCAATCCCTTTTTTTATTTTTTTTATTTATTATTTTTTTTTAAAGATTTTATTTATTTATTTGAGAGAGAGTGAATGAGAGAGAGCACATGAGAGGGGGGAGGGTCAGAGGGAGAAGCAGACTCCCTGCCGAGCAGGGAGCCCGATGCGGGACTCGATTCAGGGACTCCAGGATCATGACCTGAGCCGAAGGCAGTCGCTTAACCAACTGAGCCACCCAGGCGCCCTCAATCCCTTTTTTTAAAAAAACATTTTTATTTCTCATTTTTAGAGTCATATTCTATCCCTTCATAGTAGTTACCCGTATTTTTGGCATATATATATAAGTTGTTCTCTCTTTAAAATTTTGAGATAGTTTCTTCTAACAGATCAAAATATACCCTAAATCTCTAGTATATGGTTTTTTCTACTCCCCTGCCCGATCACATTCTCTCCCTTTTTTTTTCTTTTTTCTTTTTTTAAATCCTCTTCTTTCTTTTTTCAAACAACTTCTTATCAATTCCTTTTATAAAATTTTTTATAATTTCCATCTTTACAGTCATATTCCATCCCTTCATCATATCAACCCTTATTTTTGTACATCTATAAGTTTTTCTTTCTTTAAAATTTTGGAAGGCACTTTCTTCTAAAAGAGCAAAATACACCCCAAATCTAGTGTGTGGCAGTGATCTATATACCAGCCTGATCATATTTGATCACATTCTGGGTTTTTTTTGTTCTTGTTGTTTTGTTTTGTTTGTTTTTATCTTTATCTTTTTCTTTTTTTTCTTTTTCTTTTTTCTCTCTTTCTGTTTCTTTTTCCACTGCTTCAGGTCTTTTCTGATTTCTTTAGAGTATATTTTCTGGGGACGTTGTTACTCTGCTAGCATTTTGTTCTCTCACTAATCTATTCTCCTCTGCACAAAATGACAAGACAGAAAAAATCACCTCAACAAAAAGAACAAGAGGTAGTACCGACTGCCAGGGACCTACTCAATACGGACATTAGTACGATGTCAGATCTGGAGTTCAGAATCATCACTTTAAAAATACTAGCTGGGCTGGAAAAAAAAAATGGAAGTTATTAGAGAAACCCTTTCTGGAGAAGTAAAAGAGCTAAAATCTAACCAAGTAGAAATCAAAAAGGCTATTAATGAGGTGCAATCAAAAATGGGGGCGCTAACTGCTAGGATAAATGAGGCAGAAGAGAGAATCAGTAATATAGAAGACCAAATGATGGAAAATAAAGAAGCTGAGAAAAAGAGAGATAAACAACTACTGGATCACGAGGGCAGAATTCGAGAGACAAGCGATACCATAAGACGAAACAACATTAGAATAATTGGGATCCCAGAAGAAGAAGAAAGAGAGAGGGGGGGCAGAAGGTATAATGGAGCAAATTATAGCACAGAACTTCCCTAATTTGGGGAAGGAGACAGGCATCAAAATCCAGGAAGCACAGAGAACCCCTCTCAAAATCAATAAAAATAGGTCAACACCCCGACATCTAATAGTAAGACTTACGAGTCTCATAGACAAAGAGAAAATCCTGAAAGCAGCTCGGGAGAAGACATATGTAACCTACAATGGTAGAAACATTAGATTGGCAACAGACCTATCCACAGAGACCTGGCAGGCCAGAAAGGACTGGCAGGATATATTCAGAGCACTAAATAAGAAAAATATGCAGCCAAGAATACTCTATCCAGCTAGGCTGTCATTGAAAATTGAAGGAGAGATAAAAAGCTTCCAGGACACACAAAAACTAAAGGAATTTGCAAACACAAAGCCAGCCCTACAAGAAATCTTGAAAGGGGTCCTCTAAGCAAAGAGAGACCCTAAAAGCAAGATAGACCAGAAAGGAACACAGACAATATACGGTAACAGTCACCTTACAGCCAATACAATGGCACTAAATTCCTATCTTTCAATAGTTACCCTGAATGTAAATGGGCTAAATGCCCCAATCAAAAGACACAGGCTATCAGACTGGATTAAAAAACAAGACCCATCAATATGCTGTCTGCAAGAGACTCATTTTAGAACCAAAGACACCCCCAGATTGAAAGTGAGGGGGTGGAAAACCATTTACCATGCTAATGGACACCAAAAGAAAGCTGGGGTGGCAATCCTTATATCAGACAAATTAGATTTTAAACCAAAGACTGTAATAAGAGATGAGGAAGGACATTATATCCTACTTAAAGGGTCTATCCAACAAGAAGATCTAACAATTGTAAATATCTATGCCCCTAACATGGGAGCAGCCAATTATATAAGGCAATTAATAACAAAAGCAAAGAAACACATTGACAACAATACAATAATAGTGGGGGACTTTAACACCCCCCTTACTGAAATGGACAGATCGTCTAAGCAAAAGATCAACAAGGAAATAAAGACTTTAAATGACACACTGGACCAAATGGACTTCACAGACATATTCAGAACATTCCATCCCAAAGCAATGGAATACACATTCTTCTCTAGTCCCCATGGAACATTCTCCAGAATAGATCACATCCTAGGTCATAAATCAGGTCTCAACTGGTACCAAAAGATTGGGATCATTCCCTGCCTATTTTCAGACCACAATGCTTTGAAACTAGAACTCAATCACAAGAGGAAAGTCAGAAAGAACTCAAATACATGGAGGCTAAAGAGCATCCTACTGAAGAATGAATGGGTCAACCAGGAAATTAAAGAAGAATTTTAAAAATTCATGGAAACCAATGAAAATGAAAACACAACTATTCAAAATCTTTGGGATGCAGCAAAGGCTGTCCTAAGAGGAAAGTATATAGCAATACAAGCCTTTCTCAAGAAGCAAGAAAGGTCTCAAGTACACAACCTAACCCTACACCTAAAGGAGCTGGAGAAAGAACAGCAAATAAAGCCTAAACCCAGCAGGAGAAGAGAAATCATAAAGATCAGAGCAGAAATCAATGAAATAGAAACCAAAAGAACAGTAGAACAGATCAACGAAACTAGGAGCTGGTTCTTTGAAAGAATTAACAAGACCAATAAACCCCTGGCCAGACCTATCAAAAAGAAAAGAGTAATGACCCAAATCAACAAAATCATGAATGAAAGAGGAGAGATCACAACCAACACCAAAGAAATACAAACAATTCTAAGAACATATTATGAGCAACTCTATGCCAGCAAATTAGATAACCTGGAAGAAATGGAGGCATTCCTAGAGATGTATCAACTACCAAAACTGAACCAGGAAGAAATAGAAAACCTGAACAGACCTATAACCACTAAGGAAATTGAAGCAGTCATCAAAAATCTCCCAAAAAACAAAAGCCCAGGGCCAGATGGCTTCCCAGGGGAATTCTACCAAACATTTCAAGAAGAATTAATACCTATTCTTCTGAAACTGTTCCAAAAAATAGAAATGGAAGGAAAACTTCCAAACCCATTTTATGAGGCCAGCATTACCTTGATCCCAAAACCAGACAAAGACCCCATCAAAAAGGAGAATTACAGACCAATATCCCTGATGAACATGGATGCAAAAATTCTCACCAAAATATTAGCCAATAGGATCCAACAGTACATTAAAAGGATTATTCACCACGACCAAGTGGGATTTATCCCTGGGCTGCAAGGTTGGTTCAACATCCGCAAATCAATCAATGTGATACAGTACATTAACAAAAGAAAGAACAAGAATCATATGATCCTCTCAATAGATGCAGAAAAAGCTTTTGACAAAGTACAGCATCCTTTCTTGATCAAAACTCTTCAGAGTATAGGCATAGAGGGTACATACCTCAATATCATAAAAGCCATCTATGAAAAACCTACAGCGAATATCATTCTCAATGGGGAAAAACTGAGAGCTTTCCCCCTAAGGTCAGGAACGCGGCAGGGATGTCCACTATCACCACTGCTATTCAACATAGTATTGGAAGTCCTAGCCACAGCAATCAGACAACAAAAAGAAATAAAAGGCATCCAAGTCCGCAAAGAAGAAGTCAAACTCTCACTCTTTGCAGATGATATGATACTTTATGTGGAAAACCCCAAAGACTCCACCCCAAAACTGCTAGAACTCATACAGGAATTCAGTAAAGTGGCAGGATATAAAATCAATGCACAGAAATCAGTGGCATTCCTATACACCAACAACAAGACAGAAGAAAGAGAAATTAAGGAGTCGATCCCATTTACAATTGCACTCTAAACCACAAGATACCTAGGAATAAATCTAACCAAAGAGACAAAGGATCTGTACTCAGAAAACTATAAAATACTCATGAAAGAAATTGAGGAAGACACAAAGAAATGGAAAAACGTTCCATGCTCACGGATTGGAAGAACAAATATTGTGAAGATGTCAATGCTACCTAGAGCAATCTACACATTCAATGCAATCCCCATCAAAATACCATCCACTTTTTTCAAAGAAATGGAACAAATAATCCTAAAATTTGTATGGAACCAGAAAAGACCGCAAATAGCCAGAGGAATGTTGAAAAAGAAAAGCAAAGCTGGCGGCATCACAATTCCGGACTTCCAGCTCTATTACAAAGCTGTCATCATCAAGACAGTATGGTACCGGCACAAAAACAGACACATAGATCAATGGAACAGAAGAGAGAGCCCAGAAATGGACCCTCAACTCTATGGTCAACTAATCTTCGACAAAGCAGGAAAGAATGTCCAATGGAAAAAAGACAGCCTCTTCAACAAATGGTGTTGGGAAAATTGGATAGCCACATGCAGAAGAATGAAACTGGACCATTTCCTTACACCACACACAAAAATAGACTCCAAATGGTTGAAAGACCTCAATGTGAGACAGGAGTCCATCAAAATCCTAAAGGAGAACACAGGCAGCAACCTCTTTGACCTCAGCTGAAGCAACTTCTTCCTAGAAACATCGCCAAAGGCAAGGGAAGCAAGGGCAAAAATGGACTATTGGGACTTCATCAAGATAAAAAGCTTTTGCAAAGCAAAGGAAACAGTCCACAAAACCAAAAGACAACCAACAGAATGGGAGAAGATATTTGCAAATGACGTATCAGATAAAGGGCTAGTATCCAAAATCTATAAAGAACTCATCAAACTCAACACCCAAAGAACAAAGAATCCAATCAAGAAATGGGCAGAAGACATGAACAGACATTTTTCCAAAGAAGACATCCAAATGGCCAACAGACACATGAAAAAGTGCTCAACATCGCTCGGCATCAGAGAAATCCAAATCAAAACCTCAATGAGATACCACCTCACACCAGTCAGAATGGCTAAAATTAACAAATCAGGAAACGACAGATGTTGGCGGGGATGTGGAGAAAGGGGAACCCTCCTACACTGTTGGTGGGAATGCAAGCTGGTGCAGCCACTCTGGAAAACAGTATGGAGGTTCCTCAAAAAGTTGAAAATAGAGCTACGACACGATCCAGCAATTGCACTACTGGGTATTTACCCCGAAGATACAAAAGTAGGGATCCGAAAGGGTACGTGCACCCCGATGTTTATAGCAGCAATGTCCACAATAGCCAAACTGTGGAAAGAGCCAAGATGTCCATCGACAGATGAATGGATAAAGAAGATGTGGTATATATACACAATGGAATATTATGCAGCCATCAAAAGGAATGAGATCTTGCCATTTGCAACGACGTGGATGGAACTGGAGGGTATTATGCTGAGCGAAATAAGTCAAAAAGAGAAAGACATGTGTCATATGACCTCACTGATATGAGGAATTCTTAATTGCAGGAAACAAACTGAGGGTTGCTGCAGTGGGGGGTGGGGTGGGAGGGATGGGGTGACTGGGTGATAGACACTGGGGAGGGTATGTGCTCTGGTAAGCACTGTGAATTGTGCAAGACTGTTGAATCTCAGATCTGTACCTCTGAAACAAATAATGCAATATATGTTAAGAAAAAAAAGAAGAAGAATGTAGGAGGAGGGGAAGAATGAAGCAGGGGAAATTGGAGGGGTAGACGAACCATGAGAGACGATGGACTCTGAAAATAAACTGAGGGTTCTGGAGGGGAGGGGGGTGGGAGGATGGGTTAGCCTGGTGGTGGGTATTAAAGAGGGCACATCCTGCATGGAGCCCTGGGTGTTATGCACAAACAATGAATCATGGAACACTGCATCTAAAACTAATGATGTAATGTATGGGGATTAACATAAGAATAAAAAATAAATAAATAAATAAATAATATCATTACAATCAACTAAAAAAATAATAAAAAAATAAAATAAAATACTTTTTTGAGAAGTTACATCTAAATTTTTATATGGTGGATGGAACAAAAGTCATAATTATTTTGGCTCCTTTCTTGATCTACTTTTAATAACTAAATCCTAGGGGCACCTGGGTGGCTCAGTCATTGAGCGTCTGCTTTGGCTCAGGTCATGATCTTAGGGTCCTGGGATCGAGCCCCGCATCAGGCTCCCTGCTCTGCAGGGAGCCTGCTTCTCCCTCTCCCACTCCCCCTGCTTGTGTTCCCTCTCTCGCTGTCTCTCTCTCTGTCAAATAAATAAATAAAATCTTAAAAAAAAAAAACTAAATCCTAATATCCAGTGCAGTATCAAGAGAAACCACATATTACTTCTTTATAACACTAAAAAGAATATAATAATAATCTGTTTTTTGCATAGGATTTAGAATGTTAAACATTTAAAATCTTTCAAAGCATTATTTCATTTGAGAGATGAAAGCAGTTTTTTACAACACGTATATATCTTTTCAGAGCAACAACGAGTAGTGGTAAATACAGCAGGTGTGTTTCACGGTGTAAATACTACACTATAGTATGGTGGGGGGTAGGAGTGTCAGTGAAATCGCAGTCATTCAAAGAAGCACCAAACCTTTTGAGGAATAAAGAATGTTAACTTCCAATATTAAAAAGTGATGCAAACTACGTAACAAAGGATTCCAGTGAAAAACCCAACTCTTTAATACAAAAGAAAGGTGTCAAGTTGGTTGAAGTGGAAATGATAGTCTGAACCAACTGAGAGAGGGGGTGGAGGAGGAAGGAGTGAGCATCTAATGACTTCTGTATCAGTCTCCCAAAGTCTAACTCTTCACAACACACCTCTCTCCAGTATGAAAACATCACATCTTTTTATATTAGCAAACAACGACAGAACAGCATGATACTGTGTTCAGCGTGCCCAGCACTGGAGAATTTATCCCGTGTCATCTTTGGCCATAGGGATTTTGACGGTACCATGCCGTGAGAGATGTATCTCAGTGGGGCTTATCTAGTTACAGGAGAAACAGAACAAAAGACAGTTTCTGGACAAGAATAGTCTTTTGTTACAGAGATAATCTATAGTACTTACCAGCAACATAACAAGATGAGAGAATCCAAACAAAATTCCACATCCTATATCCATTTTAAGGAAAAGTGTGTTTCAGAATTCACAAAATTCTGAGATACAAGTAGGTGACTGTCACTTGAGCATTAGAATATTATTTATATAATTTGTTATGTACATCTTATTATGTAATTTAGGCTGACTTCAAAACTGGATTTCAGAAGAAATGGGATCCTTGGGAACTCGATGTCAGAAGGGGAGATTAGTGGAAAATGTCGTGAGGCCTAGATGCCAAAAGAGTAAACCTTTTACTTACATTTTTGAGGAACTGGGAAGCAAAAACCTCAGATATTTCCCTTTAAATATAACTATAGATATACTTCATTTCTATCTACTATATAAAGTAAACATACCATATAAAATGGATATACCAAATATGTGAAATATAATAAATCCCCATAAAACGGGGATAATTCCTATCTTATAAAGATTTTGTGAGCATTAAATGACTATTAAAACCTGAGAAGACCTTACCTATCTGAAACATAGTAAACCCTCAGGTAAATGTCGGCTGTAGTAATGATGATGCAATCAAATTAGGAAAATTATTATTTTAACTCATAAAACAAAGATTTAATATTTCTTTTTTTAGGATTTACTTATTTATTTTGGGGGGGACAGAGGGAGAGAGACAGAAGCAGACTCCCCACTGAGCACAGAGCCTGTGGGGCTCGATCCCACAACCCCAAGATCATGACCTGAGCCAAAACCAAGAGTCAGCCACTCAACCTACCGTGCCACCCAGACACCCCAAAGATTCAATATTTCCGAGGGGTATTATTAGACATAACGTAAACATTCTAAATATTAGATACTCTATACATATTGAAATAGTAAAGCCCTTTTGAACATAAAGAATTTTAGAGGCCAATGGATATTTACTTCCTAACAAGAGAACTGCCCACTGATAATAAAACAGTTCCTATTTATCATGTCCTTTTTTTTTAAGTTTTTACTTAAATTCTAGTTAGTTAACATAGTGTTGTATTAGTTTCAGGTGTACAGTATAGAGATTCAACGCTTCCATACATCACAAGCGCCCTCCTCAATCCTCGTCACGGATTTCACCCATTCCCCCCACCCAGCTCTCCTCTGGTAACCATCAGCTTGTTCTCTAGAGTTAAGAGTCTGTCTCTTGGTTTACCTCCCTCTCTCTTTTTTGTTTCCTTTGCTCATTTGTCTTGTTTATGAAGTTCCACATCTGAGGGAAATTACATGTCATTCTTAAGGAAGAAAATTTTACAGTGATAACATGCTCATAGTTTTTAGTATCAACTTTTGTTCATGAGCACCTGGAATTAAAGGAAAATTGTTTTCTTCATTATCAAGAAGTGACTCTGCTAAGGTTGCTCATTTGCTTTCCTTTCAATATTTTAGAAATGTAGGGAAAGGCAGAACATGAGAGCTGAAGGGCCTGTTGCTGGCAGTCTACAAACAGTAACTGTGTCCCAGGCAAGATCCAATCTAAGATCTGGATCAGGCCCTGTAGTTTGGATGTTTGGTTTCTGGCCCTGTCCACAGTTATCTGTTTCACCTTGACATTCCAGCAGAAAGTTGTGGAGGAAAGACTGTATCGAGATGGCAGACCGCCATCCACCTCCTTGCTTTACACACTGAGTGTGTGTGTGTGTGTGCACGTGCGTGTGCGTGTATAAAAGCTGCTAAGAATACCACCAGCCAACAAGAATTCTGAGGAATCAATAAGGAATAGAAAGTAGAAGGGACCAGAAACAAAATTTTGCAGAAATCCTGTCTAAACCACAAGCAACACTTCAACAAAGGAGGAACCAGGTCACAGGAGGGTTTGAAGCTAAGCATAATCAGCCATGAGAAGTGGGCTTATCCCTGAGACCTTTTATTCTCAATAAGAAGCTATTATTAAGTATTTTCAGTGAAAGAAATATGCTTTATAATTTTTAAAAATCTTGTGGTATAGGGACGCCTGGGTGGCTCAGTCAGTTAAGCATCTGCTTTCGGCTCAGATCCTGATCCCAGGGTCCTGGGATCGAGTTCCGCATCGGGCTCCTTGCTCAGTGGGGAGCCTGCTTCTTCCTCTGCCTACCTCTCTCTCTGATGTGAAATAAATAAATAAAATCTTTTTTAAAAATCTTGTTGTATAACTTTCTGTGATAATTGCAGTTTGGAAGTCTTATTCTGAGTCCCCACATGTACCACTCCCACAAAACATGGTTAAAAGATGAGACACATGGGGTGCCTGGGTGGCTCAGTCAGTTAAGTGTCTGCCTTCAGCTCAGGTCATGATCCCAGGGTCCTGGGATTGAGACCCAAGTCGGGCTCCTTGCTCAGCGGGGAGTCTGTTTCTCCCTCTCCCTCTGCTCCTCCTCCTGCTTGTGCTCATTTTCTCTCTCTCTCTCAAATAAATAAATAAAATCTTAAAAAAAAAAAAAAGATGAGATGCAAATGGCAGAAGGGCACCATTGGCTATGTTGTGAATCATGACACTCATGTTTCAATCCCATCAATTAAACAAAAGTTTTAACTGGAATTTTGGGTAGAAAATGACAAACTTCCCTGAATTAATCAATTGCTCTTTAAATACACCGTGTTTTTATATTTTTACAAATACATTTTATATTAAACATATATTTCTAACAAAGGCTCAAAACACACACTCTGGTTAGGAAATTATGCTTCAGAACTTTTTATGTGTACCTATATGAATTTTTATAAATTTAGATCATTTTTAGAAAAAAAAGTTGAGAATTCCAGAAATATTTTCATAATGCTTTCTCCATAAAACTCCTTCAATAAAGCAGTTAGTTTTGTTGTTGTTGTTTTTACATATGTCACTTTACTTTGCTATAAAAGAATATATTTTGTTTGGGGAGGGTTTTTAAAATAATTTTCTAAATAAAATGCTCTTGACAGCCACTTGCCATCAAAGAGAAGGTCCACCTACAGATTTGGAATCCTTCTTTTTTTGTTAAAGAAAATTACATAATTCATACTAAGTTAAGAGTACTTTGAACCACTCTGTCACAAGAAAACAACAACCTTATATAGAAGATTGTAAAGACTACTTTTTAACTCACTGTAAACTATTGTAAAGATTACGCTACGTAAAATAATTTAATCCATAAATTCACTTAACCAGACAGGACACATAACAGTTCATGTTGAAATGCACAAGAGGTAAATAAACAAACAAGGATACCACTCTCAGCCCCTCTGCACTGTGAAATCCTTCCACCTTTCCTTCAACACACCTCATAGGAACATCTATGTCTAAATAATGGACCAAGTGATATGCCAGTCCATACCAAAGAGATCTAGCACCGCTTAGCGGGGTGCTCTGCTCAGGGCCTCAGCCAACTGAAATTAAGGGTCAAATGCAGCTGCAGGCTCATTTGAGATTCAAGGTCCTCTTCCAAGCTTATTCAAGTTGGTGGCAGAATTTATTTCCTGAAGGTTGGAGAATGGAGGTCTCCATTTTCTTGCTGGCTGTCAGCCAGGATTACTCTTAGTTCCTAAAGACCTTTCTCATGTTGTTGCTGGATGGACCCCTCCTTTCTCAACATGGCTGTTTGCTTTTTTCCAGCCCAGCAACAGAGCATCTCCCTCACTTCACCTTCTTTTAAAAGGCTCATCTGATTAGGTCAGGCCCATTCAAGATGATCCCATATTTACTGGTCTTGCCCACCCTCAAAAGGAGGAGATTAATTATATGGTACCTGTACACCAGGGAGAAGGGTCTTGTGGACCATCTTAGAATTCTGATGATCACAGCCCAACCACACACCTTGCACAAATATTAACTCAAAATTGACCACAGACTTAAATGTAAAACATAAAACCGTAAAACTTCCAGGAAAAAAAAATAGGAGAAAATCTTTGGCATCTTAGGGCTTGAAGTGTTCTTAGACATGATAATGAAAGCATAATCCATAAAAGAAAAAAAAATCAATAAACTGAACTTCACCAGAATTAAAAACTTTTGCTCTCAAAAGATCTTGTTTCTAATATTAAAAGAAAGCTACAATAAGGGAAAATATTTGCAAACCACGTATCTGATAAAGAACTAGTTCCTAGAATATATTTTTTAAAAACTCAATAGTAAAAAGACAAACAATCCAATTAGAAAATGAGCAAGAAACACTACGATACTTTTTACCAAAGAGAACATACAAATCTCAAATAAGCACATTAAAGATTTTCAAAATCACTAGCCATTAGAGAATGAAAAAAACCACAGTGAGATAGTACCCCACACCTATCAGAATGGCTAAAAGAAGAAACTGTGACATCAAAAGCTGGTGAAGAAGCAGAGAAACGATCTCTCGTACATTCTGGTAAGAATGAAAAATGGTACAGCCCCTCTAGACAACAGTTTGGCAATTTCTTTATTTTTTTAAGACTATCTATCTATCTATCTATCTATCTATCTATCTATCTATCTATTTATTTATTTATTTATTTATGAGAGGGAGTGTGTGAGAGAGGGGTGAGGGACAGAGGGAGAAGCAGACTCCCAGCTGAGCAGGGAGCCCGATATAGGACTCCATCCTGGGACTTTGGGATCATGACCCGAGCTGAAGGCAGACGCTTAACGACTGAGCTACCCAGGCGCCCCCAAGGCAATTTCTTTAAAAAGTAAGCATACATTTGGCCCAGAAATCACAGTCCTGGGCCTTTTTTTTAGAGAAATAAAAAATTTTGTTCATACAAAAATCTGTACATGAATGTTCATAACAGCTTTATATGTAATAGCCCAAAACTGGAAACAACCAATGAATGAATAGCTAAACAAACTGTGGAACATCCACACCATGACTACTAGTATAACAATATAAAGGAACAAACTATCGATAGACACAACAACGTGGATGGATCTCAAGGGCATTACGCTGAGTGGGGGGAAAAAGTCAATCTCAAAAGATCACATTCTGTAGGATTTCATTTATTTATCATTGACAGAATTATAGAGACAGAAAGCATTTAATGGTTACCAGGGGTTAGGGATGATTTGGGGTGGGGCGATGAAATGTCTATAAAATGGTTAGCTGATGGAGGTCTTTGTGGCAATGCCACAGTTCTGTATCTTGAGTGTGGTGGTGGCTACACAAACACACATATGTGATAAAATGTCATAGAACTATACACACACACACTGCACTGATGTCCATTTTCTGGCTTTGATACTGTACTAAAGTTATGTAGGATGTAACATTAGGGGAAACTGGATGAAGGATACTATTTGTGCAACTTCTTGTGAATCTATAATTATTTGAAAATAAAAAGGTAAAAAAAAAAAGCAAAGGAAAGCAAAGTCTGCTCATGTTTAATTAAAAAGGGGTAGATATACAAATTTTAGAAATAAATGAGAGAAGAATAAAACTTCTTCCAAAAAGTTTAAATGATATCTGCTTATCCAGCAAAGGCCCAGACTAGATCTTGTTAGATCTTAACCTGTCTTCTGCCTATAATTTCCAAAGACTCTTTTAGGCAGGCACATGAGCAAGACACCCTGAGAGGGGGGCAGACATCTGTCTCCCTTGCTCACTGACTGTCACAGCAACACCAGCCATTCTGGGGCCAGAGGACAGCTGGGCCTCAAAGGAGTCGATGCAATCTGAGGGGCTTATGCACCCAGCTCTATTCTCCACTCCAAGTCAACCCCACGTCTGCCCTAAAAGTTAGGCCAATGAGGGAGGTGAGCTCCCACCCTCTCTACCACCAGGAATCACCAAATGAGTTGGGATGGAGGACAGTCAATAAAGCCTAGGTTTGCTCAAATCTGTGCCCAAAGGTGTTCTTGCTTCCTTCATAGTTCCCATACTGCAAGGCTTGCCTGGACCCCAGTCCTAAGCAACCGCAGTTACTATGTGCCAAACATCACAGCCTGAGCTCTGTATACTCTTCTGATTCTGGCAATGACTCCGTACGACACATGTTATCTCTGCTTCACAGATTAGGAAACCAAGGTTCAGTGTTGCTAAGTACCTTATCCAAGGTCCCCTCCCTAATAAAGAATGGCACTGGGATTCAAATTCATGTCCGTTCAATTCCAAAGCCCATGCCTCATTCCATGTGTTGCAAGTTTCCGGGGTTGCTTTATATTTGGGGTTTAGTGTTTTATGTGGTTTGTTTGTTTGGGGCTGTCTATCATACCAAATTTCTCAGTAAGATCAGCAGAATTAATCTAGGCTTTCCAAGTTTCAAAAAATGCACAGCTAGTCTATCACAACATTCATTTAACTGTCAATTCAACCCATGCTCTCTCCTCTCCTGATGGAAAGGGTATAAAAGCAAAGTCCTTCTTGAATTTTGCTATGAAACCAGGCTTCTTGAAGTTCTCAAACTCAATAATCATTACATCATGCTGACTCCGAACAACCAATTTTTCCTTATGTAATGGAAAGAAATATTTACTTCAAGTAAAGGAACTTCAGATGATATTTTCTTGAGCATTTAATTCCTTCTGTAGAATGGGTTCAATAAACACTTGCAGCAAATTCATGAATCTCTATTCTGTCCTAATATGTCACATAATTTCTACACTGCCCCTAAAAACCTCTTTGGTTTCTAGAAAAATGCAACTTGAAAGAAGGCCGGGAGATTATTTTAATGAGAAAAAAATTAAATTAAGCTTACAAATTAAAGCAAATCTTCTATTATTCATACAATAGGTTACTTTGGAAAATGACAAAATTTGGAAAAGCAACTTCTAGTGTGTTTAATTGACTGATACATGTAAAATGGCAGTGTATTGTGCATTTCACCCAGCTGCCTGAAGTGAGGATCTGATGTTACTAGTGAAAGACATTAGAAGCAAAATACCAAGACCCCAAAATGCCAATACCCCAAATCCTACCCACACATAACTAGTTCTTCTGACTCATAAATTCTCATTCTGTATGAGATCCCTGCATACCAAACATAGGCACAGGAGGAAGAGGACTCTAAGAAGTTATATTTCATTTCCATTTTACCTAGGGAAGGCTTTTATCTTGTCATATCTGGAAAGTTACCTGGCAGAAAAATGACCTTTCCTTTATGTAGAAACTAGGATTTTGGTGAACCAACTTTTCCCCCTTTCTCTCATACGAGATTTTTTCCTATTCTTGGACAGCCCACTTTTTTTTTTTAATTTATTTTTTTATTCTTATGTTAATCCCCATACATTACATCATGAGTTTTAGATGAAGTGTTCCATGATTCATTGTTTGTGCATAACACCCAGTGCTCCATGCAGAATGTGCCCTCCTCAATACCCACCACCAGGCTAACCCATCCTCCCACCCCCCTCCCCTCTAGAACCCTGTTTGTTTTTCAGAGTCCATCGTCTCTCATGGTTCGTCTACCCCTCCGATTTCCCCCGCTTCATTCTTCCCCTCCCGCTACCTTCTTTTTTTTTTCTTAACATATATTGCATTATTTGTTTCAGAGGTACAGATCTGAGATTCAACAGTCTTGCACAATTCACAGCACTTACCAGAGCACATACCCTCCCCAGTGTCTATCACCCAGTCACCCCATCCCTCCCACCCCGCCCCCCACTCCAGCAACCCTCAGTTTGTTTCCTGCAATTAAGAATTCCTCATATCAGTGAGATCATATGATACATGTCTTTCTCTGTTTGACTTATTTCACTCAACATAATACCCTCCAGTTCCATCCACGTGGTTGCAAATTGGACAGCCCACTTTTGACCCGAGATGTTCTAGGGGTTTTTGTGCATATACTAGAATTACTAGGTTTCCCTTTAGAGACTGGTCTGGACCCCTGCTATCCACTTAAGATTAGGTGCTCTTATTTCTTTAGTACAGGGCATGGTTAAAAACACGTGTAACTAGATATTTAATGCAATGTACCTACAGACACTGAAATGCTTTACAGTAATGATGGTGACAATGTTAAGGAGTGTAAATGTGTCAGGTTATTAGAAGAAAACATTTTGTTGCAAATATACAAACTTCTTAGTCAAGTACAACTAAAGACAAAATAGCGTGAATTGACTTGATGCCATATTGCATATAGTTCAGGTATGTTTTTGTTGGTGTTATTTTATAAAGAAAAAAGAGAGTATCAGACTTCATTATCCCCCTTTTGCCATTTGAAATGGCCCTGGACCTGACTTATGCCATCACTCAAAATTTTTACTGGCACCACTTTGAAGGATGTAAATATAGTAGCTTTTCAGGTATGAGAAGGAGCCTCATGGGAAACCATATTCAGCAGAGTTGCAGGATACTTCTGCAGATTTTTTTAAATGATGTTTTCTTTATATCGTGTTTAGACTCTAAACATTTTTCTGGCCTCCACTCAACCATGGCATATACAACTTGAATGTGCCAAGAACAAGACCAATTCTCTTTCAAATATGTTATTTCCAACCAGAACTGAGTCAAAGCCAATCCTGAAGCTAAATGCAGCTTCTAGACTGCTGGTGATTACCGCTTTTATTATGCTAAAGGTTACTGTAAAGAAAGACCAAAGGGATAAGCAGTAACATTAGTTTCCTACAAGAATATGGAAAAGAGATCACCAAAATAATCAGAGACTGAGAAAAAAAAAATTTCTCCTGGAAACTCTTGCATATGGACACGAAGTCATAAAAAAGAACAGTGATCTTAAAAAATTCTAAAAGAAATGAGTTTCTCAGAAGATACTGCTAGATTAATAAATAATAATAATAAATTACCTTGCTTTAGGACTTAAAAATTTAAGCAACATACCAAATGTTCAACATATGCTAGATTATACAACGGCACTGGGTTTATTAATTAACAAAGATTGATAAAGTAAGAGTAGTTTAGTTAGTGGATAACACAGAATTAATTGTGCGTCATAGGAAACCGTAAAGAAGCTTAACCTCCTTACTTTAGCTCTCCTTCAGGAAAAAATAAATCATTATAGTTACCATTCTTGAACACCTACTATGTCTTGACATCACTGGTAGTTTTGTAATGGGGATTATTAGGCTGCTTTGGATCCTATTGACATAGAGATAAGACTTAGTATGGTATGAGGGTACAGATAAATTTTTGGATTCAATTGTGATGGTGTGAGCTGGGATTCAGGCAGTCTAGCTTTGTCCAAATGTCAAAACCATAACATCAGGCACTGACATGCAGAAATGTTTATATGCACTTTTGACACTTAACAGTACAGTCCTTGGAGATCAGAGTTACTTTGACTACTATTCTCTCCTTATTTTAAGTAATAGATACACCCGTGCAGGATGATTTAGACTCCTCAACCAAAAGAAGGGCATTTTCTAGCTATCCTAAATAACATATATACATACAAATCTGAACACAGTCTGTTTTCTGTGGCAAAATGCATAATCTCTAAGCTTTACGCTGTACCTGCAAAATAGGAATTATTTAGCACAATTTACCTATAAAGCTACTGAAGCTCAGAGTCCATAACTAACTTTCTTAAAAGCACATTGCTAATAAGTGGCACAACTGGGAATCAGAGGTCCATCTAATTCCAAACTCCTTGCTCTTTTCCTTAATACGCACAGTTCTGCCTCTGACAAAGGCCACAATAGAGAACATCTCAGTTCATTCATTAATGTATTCACCAAATATTTCTAAGCACTTAACTATGTTCTAGGTGCTGAGGATACAGCAGTAACCCCTGTGCTCATGGGCCTTACATTCTAGTGAAAGACAGGTAATAGACAAATATATTCGGTCATGTGCTTTGAAGGAAAATTAAACAGGGTCAAGGCTATGAAGTATGAAGGGAGAAGAGTGGCTATTTTAGTTAGTGACAAGAGAAGGCTTCCATCATTTGACACTTAAGCAAAGCCATGAATGAATGAAGGAGGGAGCCTCATGAAGATTTGGCATAAGGCATGCCAAGTAAAGGGACCAGCAAGCTCAAAGCCTCAGAAATGGGACTATGCTCGGTATGCTCAAGTTACGGCAAAAAGGTCAGTACTGCTCTACACTCAGTGAATGAAAGGCAGAGTGTTAGAAGATAAAGTTGGACAGAGGCAAGGCCCAGATCATGAAGAGCCCAAGGGCAAGATGAGAAGTTTGAATTTTATTTTAAGGGTGATGGGCAGCCATTTAGCTGTATATTAAGAGAGGAATGGCATATTCAGATTTACATTTAAGTTGGGAAAATAATACATGTTTAAAGTTCATATTGAAACTGAGTAGATAAAACACTAATTGAGTAGATTATCTCCCCCAAAAAGCCAAATGGCTCTTCTTATTAAAAAAAAAATAATAATTTTTTAGAAGAATATAAAACAAGGTTAGTGGTACACTGAGCCTCTTTCCCCACCTTTACACTTTCCAAAGACTGCTGGCGTACATGTTCACACTTCATGGTTCCCATATAAGTGCTTGTTTTGTTCCTCTTGTGTTCTGAGGTTCTGTTTTGTAATTCCTCTCTGATTGCACATCCCTCCTCGGTCACCCAACCGTCTGTCAAGCACAGGGCTGAGTACAGAGCAGGAGTCCCATACATACTCGCTCAGCTTGATTCAATTAACAACATGTAATATTGGCATGGTTCTTCATTTTAGAGTTAGTGAGACTTTCAATTTCAGTAATAATGTGGACTGTACTGAGAATGCCTGTTTATCTTCTTCAAAAGATATTTGGGGCTTAACAAAGGGCACTTTATATTCCAATAATCTCTTTCTGATTTACACTTTTGGGAGGCGGAACAAAGTGATAACCAGCACTTCCCATTTGTCTGTTTCATAATCAACCTACGAAGATCGCAGCTGCTTCAATCAAATATGGTAGTGTATGTAGCAAAGACACAGCCTCATTTTAATCTTTTGGGGATTCAGCATGCAAATTTCCTTAAAGGAATGGTGTTAATACAAAAAGAAAAGTTATAGAAATAAGTGGCTTACAGGGCTGAGAGCTAGTTGTTCATGACCAAAGAAAAGCTGCTCAGTCCATTATCTCAAAACAACTTTCAGAGAGTGCAATTGATCTAAGCTACACTTCCACATACAGAGAAAATGCATACACACAGACACCCAATAGTGAATGCTTCAACTTTCCTCTTTTCACATAACACTGTCAGCTTTATTTATGAATCTCAGCAAAGGACATCTATAATTGGTATCTTTACGTTAACTTGGAGAGAAATGCTAAAAAGCCATTTCACTGGAATTATAAGAATTTGATGCACTTGTTTGTGATTTAATTAAATCCAGTATGAAAAAATTTCAATATACCTAAAGAAAGGCCAATCAGTAAAGAGAAAAAGAAAGAAAATATCTTAGGCCTTTATTAAGAGTTAATTCTTTTATTACCATGATTCCATTCTGATTCTTTTTTTTTTTTAAAGATTTTGTTTATTTATTTGACAGAGAGAGACACACAGCGAGAGAGGGAACACAAGCAGGGGGAGTGAGAGAGGGAAAGCAGGCTTCCCGCGGAGCAGGGAGCCCGATGCGGGGCTCTATCGCAGGACCCTGGGATCATGACCTGAGCTGAAGGCAGACACTTAACGAATGAGCCACCCAGGTGCCCCTCCATTCTGATTCTGATATACCAGATTTGGTTTGGAAATCTACATGCGTCAGTCAGGGTTATCAATTCAATAATCCCTATAATCTCTATACCAAAATTCACTGAAGTGTGTTAAACTATATCTCCAAAAAGATAGTGTTACTATATTATTTTAAGGACAAACTGGTTCTAAGGTGCTTTCTGATATTCAGCTAAAGAAATTAATTTACTTTTTGTACATTACAAAGGAACAAATAATAAGATATCCATGAAATCCTGCAGAGACCATAATTTATTCACAGTATTGTAGAACTTCAATAGCTGAAAAGAACGTTACCAATCATGAGGGTCGCTTGGGTGGCTCAGTCGGTTAAGCATCCCACTCCTGATTTTAGCTCAGGTCATGATCTCGGGGTCCTAGGATGGAGCGCCGAGTTGGGCTTCAGGCTCGGTGGGGAGTCTGTTTGAGGATTCTCTCCCTCTCTCTCTGACCTCCCCCCCCACCCCCGCTTGTGTGCTCGCATGCTCTCTCTCTCTCTCAAATAAATAAATATATCTTTAAAAAAATAATTACCAATCATGAGATTGAGATGAGCCCATCCCACAGATTTCACTCCTGCCAAGCTACCTAGTGGCTGGGATTCGCACTCCAGGTTTTCCCAACTGTATTTCCTAACAAAAGCATTTTATAGAAAAGGGTATTTTTAGCTATATAACCTTCAAGGCCCCCCTCCAAATGCCACCTCCTCTATGAAGCCTCTCCTAATCCTCTCCTAATTTGGAAGAATAAATTTCACTCATCTCTGAAGGACAGGTTATGGTACTTTATCTATGCTTCTCCTACAGCAATCATGTTTTCCATCTCATATCACTCTTAAATTCTATATTCCCCCAAAAAGATTTTTAGGTCACCTTTGTATCCCAGAACACAGCACAACGCCTTGAACTTGGCAGGTGCTCAGTACATGATTGAACAGCATTAGCCATATCCAATGTATATGGTCAAGAGAGCTGGCCATTTTATTTTTCTAAAACAAATTTCCTGGTGCACATTGATCTCTAAATACCCTCAAATGACACTTCTATTTCTCCTCTAGCCTAAGTGGAAAACTGTGAAGCAAAGGGCATTCTGGTTCCTAAGCCTCCTGCAGATTACCAGAAACTGGGGCTATTAACAACCAGGCCCTTGGACTCCCAAATGACCTTGCCCTCTTTACCTAGAGCAACTGCCTGGTTATCAGGAGAGCTGACCTCACCAGACCCTTGACGAGGGTCTTGACAAGTCTGCATTGAAGAGTCTGCATTACCTTATCCAGTGGGAAGAGATGGTGAGAGGTGAAAGGGATAAGCAGGTTATGTGACAAGGAATTTCATCCCTTGTGCTTTCAGGAATAATGTGGGAGGGGCCCAAAGAGAATGTCCCAGCAAATTCCTACTCGCATGGAACAGAGATGCACGTTTAGTTTGCAAACAGGTATTAGACATGAGCAAGATAAAGCCTATTAGAGCCATATCTGATTTGCCTATAACACAAGTATTGAAGTCTCTGAGTTTTCCAGGTGGCTCAAACTACCACACCCTTCCTGTATGACCCCAAACAAAGACAAGAGAGAATAGTCATTAAACTTAAATTTCACTCAAGAACACCACTGCAGACAGGGACAGAAGCCACACTGTGGTGAGCATAGCACAATGTGTAAACTTGTCAAAACACTAAATCCTGCACTGTGTGTCAGCTATCCTCAAAAAACAAAACAAAAAACCCCAAACCATCCCACAGGCCAAATGTGCTTCATTATAAGAAAAACAAAAAGCTTACACTGTAGCGATAATATGCATTATTTGTGTGGAATCTGTTTCAATGTTCGTATGGCTTCCACAATCCCTTATTTGAAACCTTGGAACCAGATGTGTTTTGGAGCTCAGAAGTTTTTGGATTTTGGAAATATGGGGCATAGACCATATGTGAAGTAGCCCTCTCCTCAGGATCTAGGGCAGTGCACTCTAATCAAATCCATTCTACAGCAAAACACTGAAACAATCCCACTAAGGGGGAGAAACTGAGACTATCAAGGGCCTCGTGTCAGTTCTTCTCACGTGTCGCCACAAGATTTGGTCAGGTCAGGCTTTTGCCTCTGAGTCACCAGGTTTTAGTTGTGGAGCTCAGAGCTCCAGACTGGAGTTGTGGGCCTGAAGGATGACAAACAACTCTCATGTTATTAAAAAAAAAAGGTATCATTTGGGATTGTTACTATATATACTTATATTTATAGGGTCATGATTTCACTGGAGTATGTAGATATCACAAGCAAAGGATTCTAATGAATTATTTAATGATTTATTGTGTAAAATTCGGATGCAACATTCTGCTAGTTCCAGTGGAGCCAGAAATCAACACACGCACACACACACACGTGCGCACACACACACATATGGTTTCTAGCTAACCTGCTAATTATTACAACCATGTAAAAATTAAGGCAGGATGTCAAAATCAAATCAATTTTTTTTTGAGAGAGAGAGAGCAGGGGAAGGGAGCATACTCCCTCTCTCTAAAATAAATAAATAAATGAATAAATCTTTTTAAAAAAGTATAATACACTATACGTTGGTTAATTGAATTTAAATAAATTTTAAAAATTTTTTAAAGAAATTTGGGTGTGTTCAGTATAATGAAGTACTTATAATGAATATTATTGCATGTACCGTGTTTTTGATAACAAAGTGATCTATATATACACATATGTATAAAATTTGATGTGTCAGAGAGCGATTTTTCAGTTTTCTAGCTTGTATTGTTAGTTTTATATGTAAATTTCTTTTTAAACTGTCATTTAGCAAGTCTAAAGATTTAAGTTTTATGTTAGGTAATTATTCAGATTCGTATGAATCTATAATCAGAGAAATTTGATGGATATAACCATCTTGTATAGTGTTTTAAATGCAATCTAAGTGGACATTCATGTTGGCATTAGTAACATTAGTAAATTAGCTTCTGTATTAACAAATTCTTTCACTAAGGTCTTAACTGTGATCATGTGTCTCTTAGTCATGGATTTTAACATCCAAGATCCACCGACCATGGTATACTACCACAAAGACATAATAAGAAAAATATCTGTAATAGTCCCTGAATTTACTCTTTATCAGTCATGGTTGTATCTACTGCCTAATGCTAACAAGAAATCATCTAACCTCTTTTATTTTTTTTTAAAGATTTTATTTATTTATTTGACAGAGAGAGACAGCGAGAGAGGGAACACAAGCAGGGGGAGTGGGAGAGGGAGAAGCAGGCTTCCCGCGGAGCAGGGAGCCCGATGCGGGGCTCGATCCCAGGACCCCGGGATCATGACCTGAGCCGAAGGCAGACGCTTAACGACTGAGCCACCCAGGCGCCCCAGAAATCATCTAACCTCTTGATTTGCAGTAATTATAAACTTGGTAATAACATGAGACACCCAAAACTCTCAAAGAATTCCTCGTCACTTAATGAAAAATTATAACATTCCTCAACTCACACATACTGTCTCTATAATAATAATAATCACGACTGGGGTGCCTAGGTGGCTCAGTCAGTTAAGCATCTGACTCTTGATTTCTGCTCAGGTCATGATCTCAGGATCATGAGATAGAGCCTCACATTGGGCTCCGTGCTGGGCATGGAGCCTGCTTAAGATTCTTTCTCTCCCTCTTCCTCTGACCCTCCGCGCTACACCCCTGCCCCCTGTTCACGTGCACATGTACTCTTTCTCTCTAAAAATAATAATAATAATAATAGCAATAATAATGACTGCTATCTTTTGGCAGCTTTGCATAAGACACTGTGTTAAATATCTCATAAAATTATTTTTTCTTATTTTGTCCTATGACATAACTTAATACATGTACAAAGTTAAACATGTACATGTTTTAATTTCATCATCATTTCCTTCTCAATTTTAGAAAGTTTCAAAACATGGGAGTTTCTTCTTTTAGACTTTAAATTTTGTGGGCAAATCATTCCACCAGATAACATTCAACCAAAGATCTAAGGCTGGAGAACCATTTTAAGCCTTATTTGCAAATACAGAACATGTGCCTCTTTTAAATATGTCACGGATACCACTTAGGCTTCAGTGTTGGTTTGCAAAGCTCTCACCACATGAGCAGAACCCACTACAGAGACTTATGTTCTATGTCCTCCTTTTTTTTTAAGTAGGCTTCACACCCAACATGGAGCCCAATATGGGACTTGAACTCAGGACCCTGAGATCAAGACCTGAGCTGAGATCAAGAGTCAGATGCTCAACCGACGGGGCTACTCAGGCTCCCCTGTGTCCTCCTTTCAATCCTCATGAAGTTACACCAAGTCAGGTTCATGATAGTTAATATGCACTATAAAATATACTCTAAACAAAATACTACCCTGCAACTCTGAAGCGGCATCATATATTCCCTAGAGAAAAGGGGAAAGTGTGGGTTAAGGAGCCCTCACTCAGAAAAGGAGTGAAATGTTAGCATTCCATGTTTTCCTCATTGAGTTACTTCTTAAGTTAGTCTGCCACCCGGAAGTTATGCCTCCTTTTAGTCCATACGATGAGACTTGTGGCCATTTGGCAAGGGGGGGGGGGGGTACTTTTGCTTTTACTAGAAGGTTCTGAAACGGAAAAAAAGCATTTAAAGTTTCAAAATTACTCACCCTACATTTCAGTGGTTACTTAAATTACAGCATTTATGCAACCTCAAATAAAACATTTTTTACACTGTGATTTTGATAACTCCAAGTTTAAATAAGTGGGGAGAGGAAGATTTACCATAATTTGAAAAGATTTAGGATCACTTTCCGTTCTTTTTCAATTCAACTCCCTCCCCCTCTCTCTTCACACACATACACACACTTCAAAGTAATAACAGTCTGTTTAATAAAACTTAAGGCATCTGTGGAATTATTACCAGAAATTACTTTTGTACCTAGTTTTAGACTGAATGATTTACTGCATTTCCCTTAATCCTTAAGTTGCATATTCATTGCCGTATTTTCCTCTAAGTGCCGTCACTTAAATTGTCATGTAAAACAGGGCAAATCAGGGTCAGTTTATATAAGCGGCATCAATCTGAAGAACTTCATCAGTCTTTATTTCGAGGCATTATGCAAAGAAAACTGACATTACGAGAGCCTTAACTGACAGCAAATGAAATCAATCAGCAAATCACTAAGCCATAATAAACTCACTCAATTTGTAGATAACCCTTCCTTTTCCAGGTCTTCACCTAGTCACTCCATCAAACACTGTTTTTTGTCCAAGTAGCTAAAATGAAGAGCATTTCTGTGGCAGCACTTGAAAGTTCAAGTGCTCACAGGCTTCAGTCTCTCAATAATAAGTAGTAAGAGGTATTATCTAGTAAGGTTATACTTATACTTAAATAGGCTGCAAATATGAGAAAAGAAAGATAGAGGAAGGGTCAGGTTTGGGATTCAGTTTTTGCCTCTTAACATTAATGACAAAGAAATTATGTTCATATCACTTTGCAGCTTTTCTGCCTTGAGCTACATAGAGCTGAACGTTGTAGCCAAAAAACCAAACAAAAAAATGCTCTGTACTTTCATGTTTTGTGGTTTTGTTTGTTTTTGACTAAATGTGTCTGAAACATTTCACACACAGGCAAACATTGTCACCATTTCAGAGATGGAATTCGAAGTCCCTCTTAAAAAAAATAAATGGTGTAAATAAAGGCCACAGAGTTCAAAGAAAATATGAAAACACTAGTAATTCCTTAATTACTTTATATAATAATTATTCAAATAGAAGTACATTCAAAGTGTTCTCCATGGCTTTATACTAACATGTGAGGGAACCACTGAAATTGTGAACATTCTGTTCGGCTATTAAAGTGAAAGTTGCATCAAACAAATCATTAGTCAAAAACCTCCAAGAGCTGAAACGCTAAAACATTCCTTAATGTACTTGAGTCCCTTGTCCTGCCCCCAGGCCTGTTTGCAGTTCAGTCCAACACAGTTTATACTGACAAAGCACTTTACACCATAAAAAACACCCTTGCATGCACATCATCCCATCTGAGCTCCCCACCGTCCTGTGAGCGAGAGAGCGGGACAGTCTGCGCCATCCTCATCTGCACAGGAAATGGGGGCTCGACGCTGAACCTACAGTCAGGACTTGAATCCAGGCGTTCTGACTCCACATCGGCTTTCTCCGATATTATGCTGCTCGCCTCTTTCCCACGCACAGAATTCTCTTATCTCTTCCAAATACTATGCTGTTAAGAAAGAAATTCCCATTCTGATCAACACGATGTTTCCAGCAAACTCAAGGACGTACAGAAAATTGCAGACTCGTGGTTGCCAACTTCCCTTTAATCTGACAGCCTTGCTCGTTTTTAGGACAAAAATCTCCACCAGAAACTGAAAACTAAGCAAGCACACACCTGATCAAGGAACGTTTATATGCCAAATATTCGAACAAAAACAATTTAAAAAATATCTACTAGTGCTGTTAATCTTCAAACTGTTTTCACGTAGGTCATATGACCTTCTCAATTGCCCCAAGATGCCGCGGGGCAGGTCTCATCACCTCCGTGTTACAGATGAGAGGCCAATGCACCCGGAGAGCTGAGGGCCAAGAGCTCGCACAAAATGGTGATTCTGGCCAAGAATTCCAGAAGCACTATTCAACCTTCACAAGAAAGGACAATTGTGTATTCCTTGTGAAAAACACAACTGGATAAAATAATGACAATTCAGCTACCTCTGCAATTTGTATCTAAGGGGCAAGGGTTTCATCTGTCCTGTGACCAGCTCTCTTACTTTCCAGTAAAGCTGCATAACCTCTTCAAACTCCTGGGATACTGACTCTGCAATGATTTTATCTTCTTCCTAATTATTCTTCCTTAGAATAATTAAACAATAAACAAAGGAAGAATAAACAAAGGAAGAAATGATTAAAAACAAAATTGGAAAAAGGACTTTATGAATCATGCCTAGTTTGCAAAGAATCAGATTTTACTTAGCATCAGTTCAGATCACTGATACCAGATCATTCCCAGAAGGACTAAATCATGAATATTTTCAGCTGAGTTAAGGAGTAAGGAGTTATGAGATTCCTCAATATGAGATTCTGTGTAGCAGAAGCTTCATACAGATGCATCTCCTTGTTCTCATATGTCATCCTGTCATTTTCAAAAGGCAATGCTGAAAGTCCCAACAACAACCAAAAAAAACCCCTGTGGTTTCAGACTACCACCAACCCGAAATAAACCCATGATGGAGGATGTAAAGTAGCTCACCTGCTAAATATTTTAAAAGGAACTTTTTATAACTCCTAGCTTTTTTTGAGAGAGCATGGAGAGGACCAAAGAGAGGGGAAGAGAGAGAGTCCTCAAGCGGACTCCATGCTGGGCACAGAGCCTGACACGAGATCCGATCCCACGACCCTGAGATCATGACCTGAGCTGAAATCAAAAGTCGGATGCTTAACCAACTGAGCCACCCAGGCACCCCTATAACTCCTTGCTTTAACAGATACATTTTTTAGAAATCTTAGCTATTAGTGCCCAAGACTATGTCTTAACAATAAATACTTTTTTAAAATACCTTTTTTACAATAAATCTTTTAAAATGAAGTATAAGGATGAAGAAAAGAATGGTAGCATATATCACCTGGTAAAATATCTGGACCAAAAAAAAGCATACTTTGCCATTGTTCCTCTCAACATTCTGCCCTAGAATTCTGACTGATGCGTTCCCCTCCCATGCTCCACTACCACCCTTATGGCCCCCAAACTAAGTGCAAATCAAAGAGGCAGAATAAGGGAAGCAAGGAGGAAGGGAGAGAGGGAGGGTGAGAAGAAAAGCAATGATATCAAGCTACTCTAATACTATGTTTCCCTGGTCATCAAGAACGAAAATCTTAGAAGATACAGACCGAGGACCACGAGGCCTAACTCACAATGACTACAACCAGTGTTTAAATGCAATTACTTAATTATTTAATAATTGCTATCCCAATTTTCAACACAACCTTAAAAAATTAGTCCTCTGTACACATTAACATCTTAACATTCTATTTTGTCTCATTTAGCATTGTTTACAGTTCTATTACCAGGAGATTTTGAAGAAATTTAATGTCTGCTCACGCATTATTAAATCTTCAGGATAGAATTCTAAATTTTTTTCTTCAGAGAGAGAGGGAGAGAGAGTCTTAAGCAGGCTCCATGCCCAGTGCAGAGCTTGACACAGGCCTCGATCTCACAACCCTGAGATCATGACCTGAGCTGAAATCAAGAATCGGACGCTTAACTGACTGAGCCACACAGGCACCACTAGAATTCTAAACTTTCACGTAGCAAATAACAAAAATGTTTTTCTGACAACTCACCTCAGTCAATTTTCTTACAACTACCTCAGAAAATGCCATTTACTCTTCCTGGTGTCAACAGAAAAACAAAGACACTAATTCTTATATTCATCCTCAAGTTAGGCCTCATTCGTAGGTCATTTAAAGGCTTCCTTGGCACATTTTATATTCTGTGGAACTACAGACTACAGCCCTCAAGCAGATAGGTGAGATGGAGGATGGCACTTTTCATCAAAATGCATTTATTCTCAGATAAACTGTATGATTTTTCCAGTTAATTGTCTTTCCCTAACAAACACCTCTTCTCTTCTCTGGAGAGTACCTTCTAACCTTTGAAGAAGGTAGCATTTCAACATTCTATGTGATCCCACAACTTAAGTCTAAAACCATTTTATGTTTTTTTAATTTAAAAGTTATTTTGATTTTAGAATTTAAAGAGAGTGGCACAAACTCTCAGAGATAACAACTTTAGATAACCTCCAAATCTTTTTGATACCTTATCACTAAAATGATTCCACTTACCAAAAAGGTCAGATTTCTAATAATCGCAAACATTCAAAGCAGCATTATGCACCCAGAAATGAATGAAAAACAGTACCTGTGAAACAAACAGCAGTCATACACTGTATTCCCTTTACCTCCCCATGGAGACTCTTAGACCGAACCCTGGCAACCCTGTAAATTAAGAACCGACTAAAAACGGATATCTGAAAATCAGGGAAGATCTAAATTATAAGAAGATAACACTTCCCGTTAGTAACGGAAAATAAAGACCCATACTTTAAGAAAGAAACTAAAGGGCTAAGAGAAGTCATTTCGAGTAAACTGGAAGTCTCTTCCAGGGACAACTGGGAAATGTGTATCAAAGCCTTAGAATGTGCATAACCTTACATGCAGCCACTCCACTTATTTATACCAAAGAATAATGCCACAGTGAACAAAACAGTGAAGGGTTCCTGTCCACGGACAGCTAACAGACACCGAGTGTTTACAATATACCTGTCACTCTGAGCACTTTAGATGTGCTAACCCCTTGAATCATCACACAAACATGATGAGTCAGAGACTTCTGACCTCCATTTCACAGATGAAGAGGCCGAAATACACACTGTAAGTAACTTTCCCAGTTGGCTTCTTTTGGATTTCTATTCTCTTCACTATTTCCTCACACATGAAATTGTATTCTACAGACACACCCTACCTTTATTCTTTGCCCCTCTTGACCATCTTAAAGCGCACACACACACACACACACACACAGCCATGGTTTACAAAAGACAGAAAGGCAAGATTAAAAGCATGAATGGACCTTATTCACTGGATATGTAACCTTTAGCAATTTACTGCATCTCAATAAACTTTAGCTCCTTCCTTTATAAAATAGATAAAATCAGAGCACTTATTCATATGCGCTATTGTGGGAATGAAGTGAGACAGTAAATGTAAAGTGCTTAGCGAAGTAACTGGTACGGAAAAAGTACTCAACAAATGTTAACTCTTGATATTGTTCTTTGTTGTTTATTTTTGAATGAAAGTAGAGATAGAAACATTTATCACATGCCTGCTAATAACTGCCAGATATTAAATGCATTGTATATCCTCATTATTGGGGGAAAAACAATTGGAAGTATAAGATAATGAGTAACAGGTACTATCTTTATAAAATATGGGCAGAATATTTTTTATGCCAAAGTCCTCTGCATTCACGTTGACCTGGACTTTCCAGCTAAAGCTAACTTGTCTAATCTAGGTGTTTTAATTTTTTTCTAGTAGACCGATACGCTATTATTTGGGAGATGAAAGCACAGGTAATGATAGTTCTGCAGCTGCCATAGGAGCTTAGACAAAGGGTTTCACTGGACACATGGCCCCACTGGAACATCAAGTAACATGGAAAACTAAATAGGGAGCTAATGTGGATCTTAATCAAAATTATTGAAAGCTTTGGAAGAAACAAGAAATAAGGAGGAGTAGAAGAACCAAATGGAAGATACAGAGAAAAAGATCCTAAATAACCATTCTTCCAAATAAAACACACACACACACAACTGTGCACGGGCACGCACACACACCCTTAAAAGTAATGAAAACAAGTTTCTGTTGCGAACTTCATCTCGACCAGGGCCCCATAATGGCTGCAATCATAACAGCCCCCAGACACTGCCTTGCTCTCTTCGTGCTAGGCACTGTGTTCTCTACATGCACTGTCCCATTCGGTCCTCCTACAAGCCCGAGAAATTGGCAGGACTATGCTTTTTTGAGAGAATTGAGGCTAAAAGCTAGAAGAGCTCAGAGACTAGATTTTTCTGAACTGAATTTTCTCCTGTAGGAACGCATCAGTCACATGCTCCTCCAGACTGGAGAGAAAGGGTAATCCTCTTCGCCCTTCACTCATGCTCACTGTTCTTCCTTCCATCCAGCGTTATACCTGTAACAAAGCGTCCCATGCTGGAAAAGACAGACAGTGACGGCTCCCACGGCTCCAAATGATGGTGGCATGGGTTGGCCAAATGGTCATCCACCACCACGTCCCACACAGTCATCCTCTCCTTGACATAATCAAAGGACGTGTGCTCTCTAAACAGTCCACTTATCAGCACAGACTGCAAGTGAAACAAATACTGAATTCCTAAATACGTGGTCCCACTAAGCATAAATATACATATTTATAGACTGCAAAAAGGTGAAAAGTAGCATTCCATAATATTAGCCTGTCACACGGAAACAAAATTTTTTATCTGTGAATCTGTCCACAATACAGCATAAACTATGACCTACATCTTACACAGAGGCATAATGTATATTTTCTAGATGGAAGGAAAATCCCACTGTACATCTCAAAGGCTGTATGCTTACCATTTATCACGGGTGTCTAGATTTTCTTCTAGTGTCAGATTTTACCAGTTCAGGCTTTGCAGTCAAACACATCTACATTTGAATTCAGGCTCTGGGCCCTGCCACTTACTTGCTGTTGATCTGAGGAGAGTTACCTGTTGTAGTTGCTGTTTTTCAGTTATAAAATGGAAACGATGCCATCTATCATTTGACATACAACACCATATTTACAGTCCATTGTGAAAATTAAACAACATGATGTATTTAAAGAACTAAGCATGATACCTCATCCATAGTGAATGCTCACTGAAATGGTAGCTATTCATATTAAAATTAAGGTCGTTGATACTACAGGGCCTTTCTTCTCAAAGTACCCCAAAGCATATCACCAGTTCTGTGTGTGTGTCTGTGTGTCTGTCTGTGTCTGTGTGTCCGTGTAAAAAACACTATTATGGTCCAAATCATGTGTTCTTCTCTGCATGGAATACTAAACTACAGTATCTATGACTAACCTGCAATGTACATCACAATATGTCGATGCAAAATGTGCCCAAGTGTTTAGGTATTGGTGATGTGCGTAAGTGTTTTTATTAGAACTCGGAAAAGACAGCAGTTTGAAATAGGGATTTCTACATTTCCTTCTTGCTATTCACTGATGTCAGAACCATAGAGAGCTTGTATTTTTTCCCCCAAAATATGGCATTCTGAGGATCAGTCTCTTTCCAAATTACCCAAATCTACAGGGGAAGTCTTTATTTGTGAATTATGACGAGTACTAAGCCCTCTGAGATTGTGAATCAAGATAGCCAAGTAAAGGATTCTTTTACAGCCACTAGAAAAATCTCAAATCACATTGTATTTTAGTTACAATGAATTCACAAATAATGGTAATCAAATTTAAAATGTACATCTTAATCTTGTACTAAATAATGGTACAGTATTCCAGCCTATAACTGAAAATAAAAATATTTTAGCCTATAACTGAAAATAAAAGTATTTTATGCTTAGTTTTAAATCACATATATATTTTAAATATATTGGTGGACAATCTACTGAGAGAAAATGAGTATTTTTCTTTGTAGAGCATTAATTTGGATACTAATAACAAATTAAATTAGGTTATGGAGCAAGTAGAAAAAATTAACATAGCCCCACTTGGACTGACATTAATTTTGTACAAAATTAAAATTTCACGGGGTCATAAACTAAAGAATGACAAAGTTTATTTTAAACCTCAAAATGTGAAACAGAAACTGAGTTTTAGGAGATACTTCTCTTTTAGATACACTGACAAATCTGGATTGCTACTGAACAAGAACAAGCTCTTTTGAAGTATCAGGCTTCCTACAGTTTACATAATGTTGATAGGTTTCTCTAATAAAGGCATATTGGGCATTAAAAGGTGAATAAAGCACATATCGAATTTTGTTTTGTCCAATTAAAAAACTGTCCTAACCCTAAGGAAAAAAAAATGCTCACAATAACCCAGTAGGAGCCTCGATTAGAAAGATATCTGCAGCATCTGAAAATGAATATGTTTTTGAAAAGATTTTCTTTATTAAGTTTATTTTAAAGTTACTTGGGGGTTCACGATTTGGAGCTTTGAGTTTTATAAATGAAATAACCCAGTTTGCACATTATTATGCTGTTCATTAAAACTAAAAATTAAGAGTAAATAAATCCTCTTCAATGCAAAGTACAGTTTGGTTCCACAGTTGCTTAAATTACATTGCCACATATGAAATGTTGGCTCTACTCTGGAATTAACATTGAAAATTTTCAAATATCTCTCCTGATAATTTTATCGAAAGTGATTTATTTTAAAACAATAAGCACTACAAATTGAGACGGGCTTAAAGAGATAACAGCCTAGTGTCTTATTGTCCTCTGCTGACAGGAAAGCATGTTCTTTACATACTGTACTTAGCTATAAAACACATATCTTTCCTTGGTAAAAAAAAAAAAAAAATATATATATATATATATATATATTTCTCTAGATTATTTAATAGGCTATTTCAAGACTGTGAGAAAAAACAATTATTTGTGAAACAGTGTTTCACGGTGGGAGAAAAATTAAGAGAAATTATTTGCATCTCCTTTAAGTTATTCACAACACTTGGAGGCCTTCATTCTCTCCAGTTAGTGCAATTTATTTTTTCATACGTCTCAGGAGCAAACAATGTTATTTAGACTCTAACCTGGCACGCTACCACCTCTGGCCCGCCCTTGAGCCCCTCCATTGCAAAGGTCTCCAGGTGCAGTTTGGGTAGCTGCAGGGTGAAGTCATTCCTACTTGCCGCAGTCCGTGACAGCGAGATCTGATCTCTGACCTAAAGGGAAAAAAAACAGCATCAATGGTAATTCCCCTTCAGACACATTAACTGGGATGAACTGGGTCCCCTTGAGCCCACTGAGTGGACTTGCATTGATCGCTGGACCTGAAATCCATGAATAAATTTAGGACTAATTGATTTTTCGTTGCAAATAAATCTCTAATTCAGAGTGCTGGGGGAGAATGTTAAGAAGAAAAAGCGTCCTCCTGCTTGAAATGAGGGAGGGAAGAAGAGTCACTGGAGCTCTTCTGATCAAGAGGTTTTGAATTATTTTTTTCACTGTTCCACCCTCAAAAGAAAAACAGGAAGAAGGAAAAAAATATCCACAAAATCGAAAACAAACAGCCATCTCCTAATTATTATCACTTTCTTAATAACATGTTTCATTTAACTGGTATTAACTAATATATATTAGACAAGATAGTTATTAGGTGTTAGTCTTTGAAAAGAAAACTTCAATAATATGTACCCTGGAATAAAAACAAATATACTCAACACACAAGGAGACTTAAAAATATACCAGTCAGAGGTTTATTTGCCCATTTCCTTCTTACTAAAACTTGAGTCTTAACGATTAAATACATATAAACCAACTCGGTCACGCAACTTCTAAATAAGATAACGAATAAAATCAGTGGTATTTGTACTATATTTTAAGTATTCGGAAAGGTAACAATACAAACATACCACAGATCCAGGAGAAATACCAAATTCTCTAGCCAGTGTAAGTATCACAGGCAGTTGATATTACACTGCCACCTTCTGGACAAATGAGAAACTACTCCCCATATACTATACATAGATAAAGAAAATGCTCAGAAACAGATCTGTTTTCATTTTTAATTTCCAAACTTAGTAAGAGCTTTAAGATTTTCACAGTTTAGTTTTCCATAAGATCAGTGAGCTTTCGTTTTTAATTATATAGTTTAACGATAGTAGATTTCATACATAGGCATATTTTCTAACTTTCCTTATGCCTGACTTGGTTTTAAAAATGTATCTCTTTGCTACCATATATTGGATAAATATTATGCAACTAGCGTAAAGCCACAGGATCAAAAGTGTTTTTGATGAAATAGTAAAGGTCAAGAATGGGAGCACTATAAAAAAATAACACTAACTGCTCAAATATATGTATCTATATCCCTACTTTTCCCTGAGCAACTTCAAATGTAACTTGGCAACAGTACATGATCGAAAACCTCTCCTTCGCTTTTCTATTCTACTTGGGAAGCTTCTAAAGCCTGTTTGAATTATTTCTTATTTTATGAATGAACTATCACACTGCATAGGGTTTCCTTATACTAGCAAGCACACACAAACATCTGACAACATCTTTAATTGTTCATGCTAATCTATGGTTATAAAAATCTTTATACTCCCAAGTTGAGCAGAATTTCTGTCAATAACTGAATGTCAAAGTGTATGCTATAAAACATACACTGTAATGCAATTTTCATAATGGTGTGAGTACTGTATGCACACTGGAGTCCCAATTCAGAATGTGTATTTATCTCTAACAAATATTCTCCAGAGTCTTTAGTCAGGATGAGAATGCTTTTAACTTACTTAACATAACAAAATAAATCATATTTTACAAATATGTTTGCTTTAGGTTTTATATTTTATATATACGGATACCTTCTCCTGCTTTTTTTGGTCACCAATGCACACTCAGATAAAAGAAAACATTAATGTGGATTAAGGTACTGAGAATTTATCAACATCAAACCACTAGTGTTTTGCCTTCTACCCTTCTGAACCATAGTCAATAGATCTAAATATTTTACTGCACCCTGGCCAATTCATTGTTTGATGTTTAAAAACTCACCCAGAATCAAAGAAAATTTATTAAATTTGAGCCCCCAAATGAGATACTATTAGCTTTGAAAGTCAAGTTTAACTGCGATATTGATGATTCTCTTTTTTCTGTGACAAAATTCACTAGGGAAATCCTGGAAGTCAAAGTACAAAAGCAGATTGCTAATATGGGCAAAGGAGGAGGGAGGACCATAAGCAATGTAGGTATAATCCACAACACAGTTCCAGCACTGGAGGTCCTTGAACCCGATGATTATCAGGCACCAGACTTCAACTGTGAAGCTTGACATACAGGAACAGTAAGCCACATTTTATAGTCTCTAAATAAACTCGCTGAACAATATTAAGCTGGGGCATTTGGCAGTTAAACCTGTGACTTCTCATCAAATTAACATTCTCACTACAACATTATTTAATTTGCCAAGTTAAATCATTCTTTATATTAGATGGGGGAAAACCTCAAAATGCCATTATTTTGCTAAATCGAATAACGGGCAGCATAATTACAACATTATTTGAATATGCATGTGTTAATACTTTCATTTAATTATAAATGATGTGTTGAGATTGTGGACAGTGCCATCAAGAGATAGTGCTACACAACAGATATAATACCACAAATATTTCTACTACATTTTAAGAGTTGATTCCACTTTTAAATTAAGCCAGGACTTTGAGAGAAGGCATCCAAAATGTTCTCCAAATATTTCTAGGAAAAGTTTTTTCTCACTCTTGAAAAAGGATCGGCTAGGAGTTCTTTTATCTTCAGGGGTGTGAAGGAGTGAAAGCAGTATGTTGAGAGAAGACAAAACAGTGACACAGGACAAGTAAAATTACAACCATGCAGCAAAGAAGCAGGAAGGGAAGGTGACAAGGAACAGGAAAACATGAAGGGTGAAAGATGAGACTTGCTCAGAAGAGTGCAGAAAGCAAGTCTGAATTTCAGGGTGTGAACAAGGATAAACGGGAAAGAGAGTCAACCCAGAACAGTAAGAAAAAAGGTTCTCTCCGTATTGCATTAAATTTGTTCATGAAAAACAGAGAACAGGCAGCCTGAGAACAAAGTAACCAAAATCAGAAAAGGGATAAGTGAAATTTCCTTGGGAAACACTGCCCATTGGATATAAATGATTCTTTTCAAACATGAGAATCTAAAATAAATTTCTTTACTGTCAAAAGAATTCTGAAGCAACAATATTAGAATAGTAAAATCACTTTTTCCTCTAACAGAAGTAGGCTCACCTTTTAAAGTACAGATTTTAGTGTGAACTAAGATTAAAATCACCATTGCCACCTTTCTATACATTAAATGATAATTTCAAATTTCAAATTAATTTGAAATTATAATTTCAAAAGTCAGTCTTTAACTCTGTTACGGCACATCGTCATTCATCCTTTAATTAAAATTCTATACCCTTTTCACTGTGATTTATTTATAGCTGTGACTGATAAAATATATATAACAACATTTTTGTACTTCAAAATGGGTAACAGTTCATACTTAACATATAACGAATTTTTTCATACAACTTCACAATATAAATCTCATTTGCCAAGTTGCATACATTTTTATAATATTCTATACAACTGTTCAATTTCATAGTATTTTGACAAAGAATAAAGAAAACATACCTCCATTACTACACTCTGAAATTTTGATTTTTAGGAAAGTAGTTTGATTTCTCCCTTTCCTATTACATACTTTCAGAAAGCACATATTTCTAACAGATATGCCATAAGACACAAGAGAAACAAGAGGTGGGTAGAGAAAAATAAATGAAACTTTCTAAGAACTCAAAACATTGGTATGAAATATCTATCTATTTTATCCTCACACTCAAGTTCCAGATTGAAGTGATTCAGAAGATCCACGTTCCTATTCCACTGATTGGCCTTTACTCATAAGCCGCCAATCTGTTTTCTAATTTTCTGTATACTCCCACGATAACACAAAAAAAGCTATTCCTGGTGGACATATCAACTATGAGATTACATTAGTCATTTTTGGAAAAAACTGCTCAACTCTCAGAACGTGAACCTGCATGTTGTATCACGCACAGCTATAAATCCCTCTGGACCTAATGTTCCAAATTAAAACACACACACACACACACACACTTTTGAAATGTGGCACTAGCTGTGTTTCCACCATCAGGACACTAAGGAAGAAGCAGTAGAATTGTAGATGGAAATGCAGGTACGCTTATCACGTAAAAAGATATGTACAGTGCCCAAATCTTAAACGTCTGGGAAAAGTAAGTGATAATTAGGATTTCACATCATACCCTTGATCTGGCTAAAATTTTACTTACTCCAATCTAGTATGGCATCCATTGCTTCAAAATCAACACTCTGACCACAGACAGTGTCATCAAGTAGAGGGACCTCTACAGCATTTCCTGTAACCTCCTTTCTTATCACTCCATGTTCATGTTCTATTTGTTTCCACATCCCTGCCTTCTTCTGTCCCACGCCCTCTTCTGCCCTTCCTTCCACCACCACAGATTCCTTATGGCTTTCCCTTCTCTTTTTATTCTCTTTTTCATCCTACCCTAGAGCAGCTTGCACACTATCTTTCAACCTCCTCACCAGAGAGCAGTGTGTCCTTGGCACACTGCAGCCTGGGAACCGAATCCAGCCCACCGCATATTATTGTAAATAAAGTTTTATTGGAACACATGACACCCATTCATTTACCTATTGTTTTTTGGCTGCTTTCCTGCTACCATGACAGAAGTGGAGAGTTGAGGGGCGCCTGGGTGGCTCAGTTGGTTAAGCGACTGCCTTCGGCTCAGGTCATGATCCTGGAGTCCCGGGATCGAGTCCCGCATCGGGCTCCCTGCTCGGCAGGGAGTCTGCTTCTCCCTCTGACCCTCCTCCCTCTCATGCTCTCTGTCTCTCATTCTCTCTGTCTCAAATAAATAAATAAAATCTTTAAAAAAAAAAAAAAAGAAGTGGAGAGTTGAGACAGAGACCATATGGTCCACAAAGCCTAAACTATTTACTATCTGACTCTTTACAGAAAGTGTTGGCCATCCTCTGCCTTAAAGGTATAGAAGGAAAGACAGTATTTTTCACCATCTGTCAAGTTTTTTAAATAACCACATCTCACCAGAGAATATCTGAACAATTTCTAGCGGGTCAACCTTCTACCAGTAACACAGGGTTGCGTTTCACAGACACTTCCTGGCTTCTTTTTTCCAAGAGTTTCATAAAATAGGTGTACTATCTCCTGATACATTTTCAAGTTTTATGCAGTCTGGTATACAACATGACTGGACCTAACTTTCCTGGCACGTACTCTAATACCTAATCAACATAAAATTTGGTTAAACAAGTAGAATAGGCATACTGGAGAGCCTTTTGTAAATAGACAGAGAAGGGCACCAGCCAGAGGAAACTCCGTAATAACACTGGTAGCAAGAAAAATGCTGTGCATACAGAGGCTCGTAGAAAGTATGTGATCAAATAAGAATGTCATTCCAAACTCACAAATTCTACAAGGCAGGAGAAAGAGAGAATATGATAAAAAAGATCATTAGCAGCTCCAGGACTCTGGTATGTGCCTACTGAGAGAAGCAGGGCTTCAAGCTTGTCAACATTCATGGATCGAACAGTTACATCTGAATGGATATTTTCCTCTGTCTGTTACCTTTTCCTTAACTGTTCAATTAATGAAATGGATAGAGTAACATTTCTATTAGTAGTACCACTGGTACTTCCAAAAGTACTTTATGCTTCTCAGAGTACTCGTCACACTACCTCCCTTGATTCTGCCATCCACCTTGTGAAACAGTCATCACCGTCCCTAATATTGGGATGCTGAGCGCAGTGCTCCCAGCACCAAATCCCAACGCCTCTTAATATCTATAATGAATAGTTAATAGTCGGGGAAATCGCTTAGGATTTTGGTAATCTTCCATTTCCCTACCTAACCAACAACACTATTTTTTTTTACCTTTACCTTGCCTTGGTCCCTTGTCTGGCAATCTTAGCAAAAATGTGTAAGTTTCATAAAAGTAGTTTTGTGAGAAGTAATGGAGACTATTATTCAAACATCCTTATTTTCCTCAGTAGTTTCCCTGGGCCTGTGGGCATTCTCATTCATTCATGTTTTCTTTCTCCCACGGCCTGACACACACACACAGACACACACACACACTGTTACACTGAGAGACAAGTTACCTGCGCAGCAATCATCCTTACACAGTGTCACCATCTCACACGGAAGATTCCCCAGCTATGATGTCCCAAGACACATGCAACCATTCCTGCTGTGCTCCACACCCATGGGAAGGAGACCCTGGTGCTCCGCAGAAGCGGGCACTCCACTGACGTTGCAGCAAACACAGGCACTCATCATTTGAAAAGAAGGAAGTGAGAAACTAGCCTTCTCTTGCTGGCAGGTTATTTAACCTAACCTACAGCTCTGGAGCGGAGCCAGCACACTCCCATGACTGCCTGCTGCTGTCACCAGAAAAAGAGGACAAATCCACCACCACCACCACCCGCACATTAATAGTCACATCCCAATTATGGACCGAGAAAATGGATCTCTTGAATCAAATTATCAAGCTGGCTACATCCCAATTAAGGATCTGAAAAACGGAGCCCTCAAATCAAATTATCAAGCTGAAGGATAGGGTGATTTGATCACGGACATCTTATAAAGGCACTAGACAGCTTGATAAATCTATGGTGTAGGTTATATACCATAGAGTGCACCCCACAGATAGATTACTGTGCCCTTGAGCTATTTAAACAAACACAAAACCCATACTTGAGAATAGAGAAATAAGTTTATGAATTGTTAACAGTCCTCCACACGGAGATATTTTCTTTCCGAGGGGAAATTATTCCAAAGGATAAAGGCCAAGGCACAACTGAAATCAGCTATTTAGATGTGTTTAGGCTAAAACCTGTTAAGCACACGTACATGACATTCTGTAGTGTCTTATCTTTAGTTTGTCAAGGTTTTTAAATCCCTCTTGAGCCGGAGTACCATTTTTAGCTTGGCTAGGTCAGAATGACACTGAACAATATGAATGATGACACACAAGACAGCTATATGGACAGTTGTCGTCAGCAAGCCAACTGTGCTAACACCCGTATGTCCTGCACAGCTGATCCTCAGACCTGGGATCCAGAAACTAAGAATGCAGAGGAGGTCAAAGACCACAAGTAACATTTAGAGAGTCATTAACAAGTCACCACCACTGGGTTTTTAGATGCATTAAATCATATTTGACTTTTAAAATACTGTCAGTTCTATAAATTAAAAGCTATTCTGTGGTGTTTCCATCCCTTGTAAATTCACTGAAAACTAAAAATCATAAGATAACTACGTATTATCAAATATTTGGGTTAACCATCTTAAGATAAGATTATAAAATCATGTTTAAAGATTTGGTAAGACAGTGTCTTCACCTGTCAGATTCTGTTTGACTCTAATCTATTCCACAATCCACTCTAACAAAAGAAGTTCTCAGCTTTCTACTTCATAGGAGTCTAACCAGCTAAAAACAGGTTGCAACAGGACTATTACACCCTGTAAATTCCTTGCTAGCATACCTCTCTTTCCTAGAGACATTCTTACAATCAAATTTAGGCTTTCTCCTCTAGCTTTTGATTAGGCAGAATAAATACACATGCTATTTTTAGCAATCAAATAAAAAAGCAGTATCAGCAAGACCTCCATTGAAATCTAGAGATGGCTTCAGCTTTGTTTAGGGACTGGGTGATGGTAGAATTTGACTCATTCAACCAACATTCATTAAGTGCCTACTGGGTACCAGGCCCTGTGATAGATGTTGAGGATATGAAAATTAAGGAGACAGAATTCCATCCCTCAAGGACTCCAAACTCTAGTGGCATAATTAATCTCTCAAAATGCATTTGTTAGCCTTCCATTTATCTATAATGTCTTGTTTCTCCCGTCAGTGCCTATGCTGCCTTCTTTCCTTGCCAGAGAGTATTACGTTAATCAATCTCAAACCTTTATCTTTAGCCTGACTTTTTCCCTTAGGTCCAGACTCACATATCCTGCTGATCACTCCACATTACCTCAAACTTGGGTATTTCCAAAGCAAAACTCACCATTGTCTCCCTTCTTCTCCCTACAAAAAAAAAGCCTGCTCCTCTTCTTGTATTTCCAACATCATTTCCATCAGCCAATCACACTGCCCCATCCTGGGAGTCATCCTCCCCTGCCTTTCTCATCCTCGTTCGCCATTTTACTAAATAAGTTTCACATCCTTCCCTCTAATACCACCTATCATCACTACCCTGGTCCAACCTTCTCCTGCTTTCATCAAGTGTACAGAACCATGGCTCTTAAAACCACCTTCATTACTCATGATATCTGGTCTGCAAATATGCCCTCCAGAGCCCAAATTCAGTACCGAAATCTGACCATATCAGTCCCTCACTTAAACCCTAGTTTGCTCCCACTGCCTCCATGATAAAGATCCAAGGGTCTTAGAATGGCCAAAAAAGAAAAACAACTGCAATGACTTGGCTTCCAAGTGCCTCATTCAGCCCCTCTCTTGCACTCTCCTTTCACTTCCTGCTGAACTGAGGATGTCTGGCTCTCCATGCTTCCATGCACTTCCTCACACACACTATCCTCTCTGCTGGAACGCCTTTCCCATCTTTCCTCACACTTCAAAGCCCTATCCAGGCATTAATTCTCTTCTAAGAAACCTCCAGCCAACCCGTGGGTTTTCTAAGTATTTCTCATAGACGAATAACTCCGTCCACACGGATGTGAAACTGCATCTTATGGATGTGTATTTACCATGGTATACTGGAATTATCTGTGTCTCTGCCTTGAGGGAAAAGACTATGCTATATAGGGACTATGCTATATATATATATATATATTTTGCTTGTTTGTTTCTCCAAAGACTGATACAGCTCCTGGCATATAATATACACTTTAAAAGCATTTGTAGAACTCAACTATTTATATTAAATATTGGATAAGAGGTTTTAAGTAACTTTACTGTAGAAATGAATCTCAAAGGATATTAGCAAAAACTCCTGTGACTTCCTAGCTATTGTCCAGTATCATTCAGCCCGATAAATTTACAGGTTTATAGACGCAAGGTCTTCTAGAGTCTTTTGAGGCTTCTGGATTTTGACTTCCTGTTTTATCTTTTAGACATTGTACTGAAAAGGCAGCTAAGACTTCTCCCTAAATGTTCAGAGGTACCTTTAAAGTTCATAGTACACTACAATCATACACAGGAAACACTATAGTTAATCCTTCCAAACTTGTAGGACTCAAGCAATCTCTAAAAGCCTCAAGAATCCAGCCATTTTGCTACCTAAACAATAACAAAAAATGACTACAAAAAAAGTTCATTCTTCTCTACATTCCAATTTAAGTAAGTAAGTAAATTTACTTACTTTCACCCCCAGCTATAATAAACCAAGACATTTCTCGGTTAAACACTTGGTTAGCCCCCAATAAATACTTAATTTTCTCATACCTAACCCTAAATAATTCAGATATTATCCTATACATCTAGTCATTGCCCTATCCTGAAAGCTATTCTAATATAATTCTACATAGAATTATCTATATCTATATAGAATTATATTCTAATATAATTATTGTACTTTTCCTCTTTTTCTCACAATAGAAATACTAAAGCATGTTTGGAGAGCTTCTTAATTTAAAGAAAAAAATCAATTCCTGAGAGTCTATATTATCAGTAATATTAGAAACCTATTGGTAAATTTATTAGGAAAATAAAAAAATATGACTTTAGGGAATGATGTTAGCAAAAATGATGGAATAAGGAACTCCAAAAACCAGTCCCTACACACACACACACACACACACACACACACACAAAAATGAATACCCTGGGACACCTGGGTGGCTCAGTCGGTTAAGTGTCTGCCTTTGGCTCAGGTCATGATCCCGGGGTCCTGGGATTGAGCCCTGAGTCAAGCTCCCTGCTCAGTGGGGGGCCTGCTTCTCCCTCTCCCTCTGCATGCTGCTCCCCCTTCTTGTGCTCTCACTTGCTCTCTCTCACATAAATAAGTAAAATCTGAAAAAAAAAGCAGTGAGTACCCTGACAAAATTTGTCAGAATCAACTTTTTCAGAACTCTAGAAACTAACTGAAAGCTTACAGCAACCAAGTAAAAACTTAATCAAGAAAAAAGCACCTGAGTCAGCATTTAAGGAAATCTCTGTTGAAACACTAGCAGATGATGAAGTTAACAGAACAGAGATTGCAGAGGCCATACTTGACAAAGAATATAGACTTTACATGGAAATGAAAAGTACAGCATAGGAAATACAGTCAATTATATTGTAATAATGTTTTACAGTGACAGTGACCACTTACCATGGTGAGCACTGAGTAATGTACAGAATTGTCAAATCACTATGTTATATACCTGAAACTAATATAACATCGTATGTCAACTATGCTTCAATAATAAATATTTTCTAAAAAAGAATACAAACTGAAAAAATTAGTTCAGAAAAGTCACTGAACAAACAATAACCACTAGAATAAGCAGCAACAACCAACACCAGGGAAGGAGGAGAATCTGATTTCCAGAGTTGCTACACTGTACTATTTAAAATATCCACTTTTCAACAAAAAGTTATGAAGTATGCAAAAAGATAAGAAAGTATGGCTCATACATAAGAAAAACAGAAACTAATAGGAACTCAGGAAGCCTGAACATTGGATTTACCACACAATGATGTTAAATCATTTATTTTAAATATGCTTAAAGTGTTAAAGGAAACTGTACAAATAACCAAAGGAAACCATGAGAACAATATCTAGGAAGATATAGAAGACATAGAAAATATAAATAAAGAGATAGAGAGCATAAAAAGGAACCAAATAGAAATTTGGGGGTTGACATATTCAAAGTGCTTAAAGGGGACAAAAACCTGTCAACCAAGAATTTTATATCCAACAAAAATATTCTTCAAAAATGAAGGAAAGGGACACCTGGGTGGCTCAGTTGGTTAAGCATCCAACTCTTGATTTCAGCTCAGGTCATGATCTCAGCGTTGTGGGATTAAGCCCCGTGTCAGGCTCTGCACTCAGCATGGAATCTGCTTGTCCCTCTCCCTCTCCTCCTCCCCCCACTCACTCTTTCTCCTCTCTATCTGTAAAATAAATAAATAAAATATTTTTTTAAAAGGAAGGAGAAATTAAGCCATTCCCAGATAAACAAAAGCTGAGGGTGTTCATTACCCCTAGACTTGCCCTAGGAGAAATGTCCTAGGGGAGTCCTTCAGCCTGATATGAAAGGACAACAGACAGTAACTCAAATACACATGAAGAAATAAAGATCACCAGTAAAGGAAACTGCACAAGTATATATAAAAGTCAGTAATAATGTAGTTTTGATTTGTAACTCCTCTTTTTTTTCTATATAATTTAAAACACAACTCTGACAAAACTGAACAGAGAAATAGTCAACAATAATAGTTGAAGACTTCAAAATTGCACTTCATTAATGCATAGAACTACACAAAAGATACCCAAGGAACTAGAAGACTTGAACAGCAGTGTAAATCAACTTAATAGACATCTATAGAATATTCTACACAACAACTGCAGAATACACATTCTTTTTAAATGTACATGTAACACTCACCAAGACAGACCATATTCTGAGCCATACTGCAAACTTTAAATTTAAAAGAATTGATATCAAACAAAGTAGCCATTCAAACCCTACAGACTTACATTAGAATGCCATAGCAAAAAATATTTGGAAAATGCCCAAATATTTTGGAAATAAAACAACACACTCTTAAATAATGAATAGGTCAAAGATGAAATCACAGGGATATTACAAAATACTTTGAGACAGATGAAAACAAAAACATAACATACTAAACACGGTTTTCAATGAAAGCAGGGCTCACACAGAAATTTTTAGCTGCAAATGCTTACATTAAAAAAGAAGAAAGATCTCAAAGCAATAACATAATCTTCTACCTGAGGGACACAGAAAAAGAAGAGCAAACTAAGCCCAAAGCAAACAAAAGAAAGAAAATAATAAAGATTGGAGCAGAGATAATAGAGACTAGGAAAATAACAGAGGACATTAAGAAAACCAAATTTGGTTCCTTGGAATGATCAACAACACTGACAAACCTTAAATAGACTTGCCAAGAAAAAAAAAAAAAGATTAATTAATTACTCTAATCAGAAAAAAAAGTGAGGACTCTACTACTGACCTTATGGAAATACAAACAATACTAAGAAAATGAACAACGTATGTCAACAAATTAGATAACCTAGATAAACTAAACAAATTCCTGGAAACATATAAACCACCAAAATGGGCTTAAAAAGAAGCAGAAAATATGAATAAATCTATTACAAGGAAAAAGAATTAATAAATAAGCAAAAAACTTCCAACAAAGAAAATCCCAGGACCAGATAGCTTCACTGGTAAATTTTACCAAATGTTTACAGAATTAACACCAATCCTTCTCAAACTCTCCCAAAAATAAAACTGAAGTGGAAGGGCCACTTCCTAACTCATTCTAGAGGTCAGTATTACTCTGATATCAAAGCCAGACAAAGATATCGCAAGAAAACTGTAGACCAATATCCCATATGAACATAGACACAAAATCCTCAAAAAAAAAAAAAATACTAGCAAACTGAATCTAGCAACATATTCAACATATTCAAGCAATTATACATGATAACCAAGTGGTATGTATGACAAGAATGCAAGGATGGCTCAACATACATAAATGAATCTATGTAGTACACAATATTAATAGTATGAAAACTGAAAAAAAAATCATTTCATATGATATAGAAACAGCATTTGACAAAACCCAATAACCTTTCATGAAAAGGAAAATTCAAAAAACTAGGAACAGAAAAGAACTTAATCTGATGAAGGACATGCTCCTAACATCATACTTAATGGCACAAAACTGAAAGCTTTTCCCTTAAGATTAGGAAGAATGCAAGGATATCTGTTGTCATCTCATTACCAGGACTAGAAGTACTAGCCAGGCAATTAGGCCAAAAAATAAAAAATACAACAAACAAAAATAAACAACAACAAAAAACGAGGCATCCAAACCAGAAAGAAAGAAGTAAAACTATCTTTATTTGCAGATGACATGATCTTACATATAGGAAATCCTAAAGAATCCTCAAAAGAAATTATTGGAGCTAAAAAAATTTTATCAAAATTGCAGGATACAAAAGCAACATATAAAAATCAGTCATATTTCTAAATGCTAGAAATTAAGAACCAAGAAATGAAATTAAGAAAATAATTTCATTTACAACAGCATCACAAAGAATAAAATACTCAGGAATAAATTTAAGCAAGAAGGTATAAAACTTACACACTGAAAACTACAAAAGTTGTTGAAAAAAATTAGAGAAGATCTAAATAAATGGAAAGATATTCAATGTCATGGATTACAAGACTTAATACTAAGATGGAAATACTATCAAAATGCCAATCGCCTTCTTCTTCATATCCTAAAATCATATGTAATTGATCCTAAAATTCATATGTAATTATAAGGAACCCTGAAAAGTCAAAAAAAATCTTGAAAAAAACCCCCAAAGTTGGAAGACTTAAAATTCTTAATTTCAAAATTTACTACAAAGCTACAGTGATCAAAACAGTGTGTGGTACTGATATATGAGGATAGACAACATATAGATCAATGAAACAGAATTGACAGCCCAGAAACAAAACCAAACATCTATAGTCAATAGATTTTCAACACAGCTCGATGCGGGGCTCATTCCAGGACCCTGGGATCATGACCTGAGCCAAAGGCAGACGCTTAATGACTGAGCCACCCAGGAGCCCCAAGAAAAGTCTTTTCAATAAATGGTGCTGGGATGGGGCACCTGGTTGGCTCAGGTGGTTGAGCATCTGCCTTCGGCTCAGGTCGTGATCTCAGGATCTTGGGATCCTGCTTCTCCTTCTGCCCCTTCCCAACTCCCACCCCCTGCTTGTGCGTGTGCTCTTTCTCTCTCTCAAATAAATAAATAAAATATTTGGAAAACTAAATAAATAAACGGTGCTAGGATGACTGGATAGCCATGTAAAAGAATGAAATTCAGTCTTTGAATTATACCATATACAAAAATTAACTCAATATGGACTAAAACCTAAATATAAGAGTTAACACTATAAAACTCTTTGGACACAACACAGGGGATTTCTTCATGACCTGCGATTTGGCAATGTATTCTTAGATATAAAACCAAAATCATGATCAACAAAAGAAAAAAAATGTACTTCATCAAAGTTAAAAAACTTTTGTCCATCAAAGGACATTATCGAGAAAGTAAAAAGACAACACATAGAATGGGGTATAGGAGTGACCTGCTTAATGGCTCCTGGGTTTCTCTTTGAGGTGATGAAAATATTCTGAAAACATAGTTGTGATGGTGGCATGACACTGTAAATGCATTGAGAGCCACTGAATTGCACACTTTAAAATGGCTAAAATGGTGATTTTTTTTTTTAGAGAATAGTTCTGTTTTTTTCAAAACAGTTGAGAATTCAACTAAATAAAGAAGCATGTGTATAAAAAATGCACCTCGTGGAAAATCATGATTTTGTCTTCTCTTGCTATTTTTCTTAACCCCAATAACCTAAAATTAGCCCCAAAAATTTCTTAATAAAAAGTTAACTTCTGACCTACATTAAAAAGTCATAATATATTACATATATATTTACATATAAATAAAATAAAACATCTGTTTCTTTGAAATGAGGTATATGTTTTTAGATGAAAATGACCGGCCTTCTTTATTAAATAGTAGTATCAGTCCCAAATGGGATTTAAAAAATAATATCCAGTCAACTGCTTTGTATAATGCAATTTCAGGATTTGAAAAGTTGACGGTAATGTATCAAGTTTAAAGACTAACAAATATATCTTGAAATCTGGAATTGTGATACCTCCAGCTTTATTTTTCTTTCTCAAGATTGCTTCCACTATTCAGGGTCTTTAGTAGTTCCATACAAATTTCAGTATTATTCTAGTTTTGTGAAAAATGTTGGTATTTTGATAGGGATGGCATTGGATCTATAGATTGCTTTAGGTAGTATGGACATTTTAACAGTATCAATTCTTCCAATCCATGAGAATGAAATACCTTTCCATTTGTTTGCGTCACCTTCAGTTTCTTTCATCAGTGTTTTATAGTTTTCAGAATACAGGTCTTTTACCTCTTTGGTTAAGTTTACTCCTAGGTATTTTATTCTTTTTGGTGCAAATGTAAACAGTGTTCTTTTCTTAATTTCTCTTTTTGCTACTTCATTATTAGTGTATAGAAATGCAACTGATTTCTGGGTATTATTTTTGTATCCTACGACCTTACTGAATTCATTTATTCTAATAGTTTTTTGGTGGAGTTTTTAGGGTTTTCTACGTATAGTATCATGTCATTTGCAAATAGTGATAGTTTAACTTCTTTTAACTTCAATCAATATGGATGCCTCTATTTTTCATGCCTGATCGCTGTGGCTAGGACTTCTAGTACTATGTTGAATAAAACTGGCAAGAGATGAGGGGAGTGGGAAATACAGGCTTCCAGTTATGGAATGAGAAAGTCACAGGAATAAAAGGCACAGCATAGGGAATATAGTAGGTTAATATTGTAATAGCATTTTATGGTGATAGATGGTAGCTACACTGGTGGTGAGTATAACATTCCATATAGACTTGTTAAATCACTATGTTGTACACCTGAAACTAATGTAACATTGTGTGTCAACTATACTCAAATTTTAAAAAATTAACAAATATCAATAAAATGTAATTGCTTTTCCAAAAAACCCCAAACATTTAAGTTCTCCAAAAGTTTAAGTTCTTTAAAATGCAAGAAAAGAAATGTCTAGGGGCACATGGGTGGCGCAGTCAGTTAAGCTTCTGACTCTGGGTTTCAGCTCACGTCATGATCTCAGGGTTGTGAGCTCAAGCCTTGCATTAGGCTCCACACTCAGGGTGGAGTCTGCTTAAGACTCTCTGTCCCTCTCCCTCTGCCCCTCCCCACCACGCTCTCTCTCTTGCTCTCTCTAAAATAAATAAAATTTTCATTTTCAATTTCATTGAAAAGAAATAATGTCTTCATGAAAACAAGTTCTTTCTATTTGATCATTGTGTTAGAAGTTGTATTAGTATTAAAATTTAATTCAGCAGGTAAAAGTTAATTTTATTCTAGAACAACTGGTGCAAACCTTGAAAACACGTGTGCTTAAGATATATAAATAGCTATACTATTTGACTATGTACAATAAACTGGACTGAAGAGTCTGGGTGTAACCACAACCATTTTTACCATGAAAGAGCCTAGATCCTCCTTCTGTACTATGCCCAGTTTCTCCAAAATGGCAAAATGCCTCTGCACAGTCTGAGTGGCCAGAAAAATAAACCTGCAAAAGCTGGCATGAGAACCAGCTGGCGGCGCCTCCCTGAGAGCTCAGAGTGACTCTCTGGGCCATTTCATAGCACCCATTCATCCTCACCCAAACTTCACAGAAAAGAGAATTAGGCCAACAATCAATTAGCCTTTCCTAAATTTTCACTTCAAGCTTGAAAAGTAACTGATAATTTTGAAACCACTATATAAATAGAAATTTCCAGAAGTATTAATCAAAATAATTAACTACTAAATCTGAAGGGGAAAAAAGCCATAAACCAAAAGTAAATCTACAGTGGCTCTAGGCCAATTCTAGAGACTCTTTCTTTCCAAGCGCCTGGGTGGCTCAGTCGGTTAAGCGACTGCCTTCGGCCCAGGTCATGATCCTGGAGTCCCGGGATCGAGTCCCGCGTCGGGCTCCCTGCTTGGCAGGGAGTCTGCTTCTCCCTCTGACCCTCCCCCCTCTCGTGCTCTCTGTCTCTCATTCTCTGTCTCAAATAAATAAATAAAATCTTTAAAAATAAATAAATAAATAAATAAATAAAATACAATGGTCACGGGCGCCTGGGTGGCTCAGTTGGTTAAGCGACTGCCTTCGGCTCAGGTCATGATCCCGGGATCGAGTCCCGCATCGGGCTCCCTGCTCGGCAGGGAGTCTGCTTCTCCCTCTGACCCTCCCCCGTCTCATGCTCTATCTCATTCTCTCTCTCAAATAAATAAATAAAATCTTTTTAAATAAATAAATAAATAAATAAATAAAATACTCTTTCCATATGACACAAAAATCGAAAGATGAACTGCAACTGAAGAACTATATGATTATAATTGTCCTATTGCAGTCAGTCTTGATTATATTTAAAATACATATTGTGCCATTCTCATAATGAAAAGGATAAGGCACAACATCTGTATTCCACACTGATGATAGTCTGACGTCAAAGTCCCTTCCTCAAGGTAGCTGTCATCCAACATTTTTTTCCTGTAGCTGGGAAGACGAACAAACAATTGGATTTCAAGGCAACATTAACCGTATATAAAGGTATGCCATATATACAACATAACTGATTTCTCCTATCAAAGGTCTCACCAAGTGCAAAAAATTCTAACCAAAGATGTCTCTTTTCCTACAAGTCAAATTTCAGGTTTCTAGCATATATGGATTTGATGTGACTAAGTTTAAACTATACTGACTGACTAAACTTTTTTAAGTGGGGAGGGGGAGAAATCACAGTTTCAAACAATACTACTTTAAAACATAGCATTCAGAATATGAGGTTTTTTTGAAAGTGCTTTTGGTGATATGAAATAATGTTAGTCACTTTCAATATCTAAAAGAATAGAGAGGGGCGCTTGGGTGGCTCAGTTGGTTAAGCGGCTGCCTTCGGCTCAGGTCATGATCCCAGGGTCCAGGGATCAAGCCCCGCATCAGGCTCCCTGCTCAGCGGGGAGTCTGCTTCTCCCTCTCCCTCTGCTGCTTCCCCTGCTTGTGCTCTCTCGCTCTCTCTCTGTCAAATAAATAAATAAAATCTTTTTTAAAAATTAAAGAAAAAATAGAGGGCTAGCGTTTCTAAAATGTTAAAATATATTAAATATTAGTTTGCTAATGTTTATTTAATATCTGCTTAAAAGGCTTTGTTTTTTGGGTATTTTTAAGTGACTTACAAAACTATATTATATAATAAACTTGATGCCCAAAATTACTATAAATATGATTCATTCATGAATTCCACATATCTTAAAAGTACTAGGTATCCTTATTTCCAAAAAATTGTCTATTAAACAATAATAGACACACATAAATTATGTTTCTCTACTTTTAAATAATGAAATGAACATATCTTTGACTGTGGAATGCTAAAAAAATATACAGTGAGTTAATACATTAAGTTTTTAGTAATATAACATCCTTAAGTGCTACTCATCACTACAAAGTAAATGTTAACTTATACAGAAGTAATCAAATTTGAAAATAATAGAGTATTATTAAATATATTCAATTTCTAGTTTAAGAACACATTCTTATAATACGGTAAATTACAACTTGAAAAGTACTGCCACACACAATACATTATGGCTCCTCTCTATATACATATATAGGATAGTAGGTTTGCGAGTGGTAAGAGGTTAGACAGTGTGGTCAAACATTTTATCATATGAGACATGTAAGAATCATAATGACCTCTGGTTCAGTCAGCAAAGACCACAAATAACTCAAGTGCAATTATACCAGTTGGGAGAAACCACTATTTTTATAGTTTTATCAAGTAAATAAAGTGAATTCTGAAGAAAGTTATGAAATATCACATCGTATAATACAAACTTTTAGTCATTTGGAAGGATCTTTTTGTTAATTTACTTTTAAAGAAAGTTACAAAATGAATTAAAATATCTTGAGGTTAATAAAATTAATGACTAGGAAAACAACATCCTAACACAAGTTGAATGATATTGAAGGAAAATTATAGTACCTTATGAAGCATATTTTCTACTGTTCTCATATGATTAGCAACACATTCTTTGTCTCTAGAAAAAAAATTAAAATGAGGTATTAGTAAAACCCAAGTCTTACAACAACTGTTGCACATTTTAGTGTAAGTAGATATTATTGAAAAATAAGATTTGGTTATTATTGTACTCCTTCTAAAAGTGCAAAACCTAACCACACTCCCTGGTATATTTCTGCATTTAACTGTTATCTTTAGTTATATTGCCTGCCATAAATTAGAGAGGGAAAAAAATCTTAAGGATATATTCAAGGTTTAAAAAAATAAAAGAGTGAAAAAATAAATAAATAATAGAAGTTTTTTTTTTTTAAGTGAAAAAGAAAGAAAAAAGAAGCCATGATTACATTATTGGTTTAAAATGTGCTGGAAAGAACTTTCATTCTTTTGGTTTCTAATGAAAGAGATTTTATTTTATTTTTTTTTAAGATTTTATTTATTTATTTGAGAGAGAGCGAATGAGAGAGAGCAAGCACATGAGAGGGGGGTAGGGTCAGAGGGAGAAGCAGACTCCCCGCCGAGCAGGGAGCCCGATGCGGGACTCGATCCCGGGACTCCAGGATCATGACCTGAGCCGAAGGCAGTCGCTTAACCAACTGAGCCACCCAGGCGCCCTAATGAAAGAGATTTTAAAAATCATAGTGGTGGAGATACATTTTGAATGGCCATACTATGCAAAATAATATTTTCCTTTCTACATAGGCTCTTTGTGTTATAATTGCACAAAAACCCTCTATGACCTTGACTAAAAACAGGCAAAGTTACTAGTTTCTTCTATCAGCCTTGTAGATTGAATTTGGCCTCAATAATGAAATAAAAAGTCTGGATGTACAGTAAAGGGAAAATAGTTAACATCAGAACAATGTTACATGGTGACAGATGGCAGCTAGATTTAACGTGGTGAGCACTTCTCACTGTACACAGACATTGAAACACTATGTTGTATACGTGAAGCTAATACAATACTTTATGCCAACTACACTTCAATAAAAGTAAAACTAAATTAAAAGTTTGGATTAAAATACCGAAGACAAAAATTTAATGGTAAATTATAAATTGAAAGCTGTAAATAATGTATTAGCTCTCCAAATCTCAAATTAACTTTCTTTCGTGCTATAAGAACATGTGCCCATGGTCACAGATCATAGACATGTACAGACTCCTGAATTAGCAGCAATGTTTTGGAGACACAATATGAATCTGGAGACTTTATAATCTTGTTCCCATTCATCTAAGAATTTTTAGAGCTGCAAGACGCACTAGAAATAACCTAGGCTAAGCTTTCCACTTGCCATAAGGAAAAAGACTGAACAATGACAACAAAAAGCTGATTTAGTCAAATTCATATTTTTAAAAACTGACAATCACATATACCTAATATGGTGGTGCAAAATTACGGAGCTTCATGATTTTCCAGAAAACTACCGGTGGGCATTCAAACCTGCCAATATTTTGGCCTTGCGTAAACTCATTTTTTCATTAGTGTGAGCAATTTCCCAAGCCCAGTGGCAAAGTTGTGGATATCCTAGATGGCAGATCCCCTGTTCTGTGATTTAGTTTACAATCTACATTGTCTCAAAAAAAAATTTAAGTAATATATATGTAAATATATACATTTATATTTATATTTAAAATTACAGGGACTCAGAATTCCAAATTCAGGAAATACTGAGTTTATTAAAGTTAGATGTTCTTTAATCCATAAATAGATTTTCTTTAAGCCATGCTGTTGTACAAAGGACTGTCTTAAAGTAGTCCATGAAATTTGATGTGAGGAACAAATAAAAATACCCAAGAGAGAACTGTTCAATTTGAACTTCACAGTGTATGTCAACTTGATTACCTGGTAAAAGGAAAAACATTCTCATCGCATTATTATAGCTGCCCACTCTGAAAACTGTGTATTTTTTCTATTGAACATATTAGAATATACGGCTATAAAATTAAATGAATTTTCCATGATCTATATGTTTTTATTGCACTTAAAAAGACATTATGATACACATGTTGATTATATACTAGCATTTTTTATGGAAATATTACTTACAATATTAGTAGACCATATGCAAAGCAAAATTTGGGGGGCAATGGGGCAGAAGGGGATGAGGAATATGTGATAGAAGGAACTATGAAAAACTTTTAAATAAAGAGTATTCCATTTCATATTAATGAAATCATGGTTTCAAACGTGTAACACTACAACAGAGCCCAAAATACACATAATTCGAGGTTATATAGAAACTTAACACCTTTCCAAGGTTTCTCAATAAAATATACATTTAGCATGTTGAGTTAAGAGTTTTCTTTTTTGAGAATATATCAGAGAATTTCAAAGAGAGACAGCTGTACTTTTGTTTTCTAACACTGTATTATCCAGGGCTAAAACCCAGAGCATGAAAGTAAGAATTGATCTTTTGTCTGTTTTAAGTGATCTCCCCAAGGTCCGAGTGCTCACTTGGCTGCCATGCGGAGGGCACTCTCTGCATCGTGGATGTTCTCCTCCAGCCGACGCTTGTCCTGCTCCAGCTGGGTGAGATGTCTATTGAGCTGACGCAGAGATTGATCTTTTCTTCTCAGCTCCATCTTTGCCTCGGAGAGACTCTGCAAGCAGACAGAAAACAGAGTTACTTGTCAGCCCTGATAATTAACTTCAATTTATGCCATAGGCTATTAAACAAAGAAGGATACAGACTGACTGAGAAGCAGACTTGGGTCATTACACATCAAAGTTTAACAAATTTTGTGCAAAAATTTTACATACTTACTAATTAGAAATGACAGCTCTGATAAAATTTTGAAAAATATTTAGCTACAAAATACAACTATTTTATTTTTTTAAAATACTGAAGGGCAAATACATTTTATTTTTGCAAAAAAAAATCTCATTATGAAAACCTTCAGTTACCTTTTCTTTGAATGATGAAGAAGTAAAGATTTTCAGGGGAGAAAGCACATGAAATTTACAGTCTATTCGAAACAAGAACAAGCATATGGACAAAGTGTGTATGTGAGTGAGGGGAAGGTGGATAAGGATTACCAAGAGAATGGGGAACCCAAGATTGAAAAATTGAAAAAACCCATTACTTTATTTATGAATAGATCCAAAACAGGTTGCTATAGACATCTCAGTGAAATAACTGGACTCCATAGTAAAACTCATTTACTTCGCATTAAGTAACTCGCATGTCAAAGATAACAGCACAAATGTGATTAACACCTTTCATCTAACAGAGAAAGCTACAAATAATACTTGCATTCAGAATTATTTATGTTCCATAAATATTTTTCTACTCACAGAAGTATAAAATCTGTTGATTGATATTTTGCTCTTTGCTTTAATCTGAAATATTCTCTTAGCACAAAAATTTCAAGACGTGAGTGCACAACTCTATTTTGGAACTTTAGGGCTAACGGTCATAGAATCAGACCTCACAATTTAAAGGAGTATTTTCTAGACAGGGATCACAGGATCCCTTAGCACTAAAAATTTGCTCATTCCTTTGCCAATGAAATTTCTAGAATATGAGCTTACTAGTTTTTCAACTAAATTTGTTATACAGTGACCTAAACAATTGGTTACATAGACATAATATCTTCTTCTTTCTCAGAGTTTAGGCACACATTAATGTCCACTGCTATGCTTCAAATATCCAGTTAAGAATAACCAAAATGCTATAATTTCATGTTTAAAATAATGCATTCACAATAGGTAGCATAGAAAACTCAAACAGCCTGCATAGAGCTAAAACAGTTAACTCACTCTAAATGCTAGTACATTGGAAGCAATCAGCAGTCAAATCAGGTATTTTAAAATGGTAAAAGTTTTTAAATTCAGTATTTCACTTTTCAAACAATCAAGCTGCCCACAAACGTAAGTTTAAAAAATTAAAAATAAGCAAACGGTGATTACTTATTAGATATAATATTTTATTTTAATCTTCAATGTTAACAGATCATCAAGAACATCCCACTATAGAACAGTCACTCAATCAAACCAACTTTAAAAAGACAACAAAGAATAGATTGTTAAAGGCCATGCTAAACCCAAGGATTTTGTGCCAATGTTAAGATATTTAAAGGCATTGAAGTATCATGAGATTTCTCGATTTAAAAAAGTAAAATCCATTTGAGTCCTTTTAAAGCCAGTATTTCTGGCATCTTTCAGTTAATAAAAAATGCTATTTTTCAGATATGAAGATAAAACTAATGATCCACTACCAGTTATGCATAAAGTTCGAATTCTTTTTCCAACAGAAATAATGGGTTTGTGCCAATCCGTTCCACCTCTCTTGCTCAGTAACTGTCATGACTAGCCGTGGATATTTGTGAGGGGTGCTCAGGGTGCTGCCTCTAGCCTGGTCCACAGTGAAGCTCACCGGTCCAGTCTGAGAGAAACCCACGACCCTGGCATCATCGCAAAACCACACTTGACTCTTCAGCACTCTTACGCCATCCTTTCAAAGACCCTATAACTCACAGAATTCAAATTTCTACTATATATCCAAATTTCTTGTTTTCCCCTGGCTTTCATTTTCATTTCTCAGGGACAATGGCAGGGAGCCACCAAAGTCTCCTAAAGCTTGCCCTATCTCAGAATAGCTGAACTTAGCCCGTTCTAAGACTGAAATTGCAGAAAATGAACAAAAAGTGGTGTAAACAAAGCGGTGTAAGTCACACTTCATTATTGTGAAAATGAAGAGATAGTACTCATAGTGCCATAACTTATAGACACAGAATTCCCATTGTTAAAAAGTTGAGGTACATTACAGTGGAATCCACATAAATCAGTGGGTCCTAAGGTTCATAAAGATGTGCGCAAAACACCGAGACATTAAAAGTGGTTCAATATTATGTCTTTTCCCTAATATTCACCTTTTTTGGTTTTGATGATAGAAGTAGAAATCTTTAAAAATCTCAACACTGAGTTCGAAGAAAGAAAAACATATTTATATGTGTGTGTATAATGTATATACGTGTGTACCTTACCATATATAAAATATAGTATATATTACATGTTTATATAAAACTTTCAGTGCAGCTTTTCTTTTCTCCTGTTCAGGTTTATCTAATTAAAACCCACCATAAACTTTATGGACTCTAATATTTCCAGCCGAATGACTGAAACCAAGAGGGTGTGCCCCTAGGCAGCAAGGCAACAATGATAAGCAGCAGGTTAACCACTAATTTCTCAACCAGGGTAGATTGTGAAAGTGTGATGTTCTGATATCCAAGAAACCGTTCAGGAGAGACTAGGATAAATCAAGTTTAATAACTCTGCTCCTAATTGTTCCCCCAATGCTCAACTCTAATTACTTGGAGAACTCTCCTGACTGTCACCTGATATTAAGTTGTTGGAGGCTGAGCCTGGAACAGTGAGATAATCAATAAACATTTAGTGGGGAGAAGAATGAAGATCCTGTTAAGCAGTGGGAACCCGCAGCACCCAAAGCCCTTCTGCTCATGAGAAAACCTGTGGGACAGCCATAGTGATTGCAAAGCAATAATCCAAAGCACTGTTTTTAGGCCTTGAGGCCTTTAGGCAACAGTACATTTGAGGAAAAAAGGTTAACACGGTCACCCTAATTACAGCCCACTTTCACATACTTCATATAGAAGCGAAGACAAGCCAATTAGGTAGAAAGGAAGATAAGGGAAGTTTTATTTGTATACTAATTAAACCCCTGATGAAATTAAAGTAAAAACATACAGCTCTGTAATTGTGTCTGAGAAAGGTCACTTCAGGTTCAGTTATCAGAACAGCACAGCCTTGAGATACTTCACTTAATCCACAGTACAGCCCTCATTTTGTACTCAGGTCTTAATATTTACCAAAAAAATAAAAAATTCAAAGCCTGATACTGCATTTATCTTTAAACTGTGTTGTGAACAATTTTAGCTGTTAGAAAGCTAATGCTAAATATGATAACAAGAGTTTTTAAAAAGAGAGAATATTCTGCCTAGGTGAGAATCGATGCCACCATTCTGCCCAAGATTCTGAGTTTTCACCTTAAAGCCAAAATGTTTTAAAGCTAATTTTTACAACAAAGTCCCAAACTGATTGTACATCCAAAGCTACTCTGCAATATATGTATTGTATTTCTTTGGATAACGGTGTTATTGTTCACCTCCACTGACACCTCTCGCAGTCTGGGGGGCAAAGGGGGGTGGGGGCAATGCTTTCACTAAACTACTTATAAGAAGATATTTTTTACATCTGGTTGTTTTCCTAAGGCAGTCATGAAAAGCTATTTATTCCTAATGAAAGCTGGCAAGAAAAGTATGGATACCGAGGACATAGTTAAATATAGGGAAGGCTTAGGGATAGAATACATGCTAGATGTGACTATTAAAAGCCCCACACATTCTCTAAAATGTCTTTTTTCTTATTTGTAGTTTCTGAAGTTCCCACACAAACGTGCATTACTGTTCAACAAGAACACAAGTTATTTTTTAATTCACACATGACTTCATATTTCTAAAGCTTTAAATGTTTATTAAAGGTAACACTGGTTTTAATTGTGAATATAAGTTAAAATTCTATTAGTTTGCACCTATGAAAATATTTTGTGTGGTGGAAATTTTTTTAATAACTGCTTTATGGAGCTAGAACTCACCTACCACATATTCACCTTTTTGAAGTGTACACTTCAGTAGGTTTTAGTATATTCACAGAATTGTGCAACCATCACCAGAGGAGGTCCGTTTTGAGGAGAAGTTCTTTAAAAAAAACACTTGTCAGGGCGCCTGGGTGGCTCAGTTGTTAAGCGTCTGCCTTCGGCTCAGGTCATGATCCCAGGGTCCTGGGATGGAGCCCCGCATCGGGCTCCCTGCTCCGCGGGAAGCCTGCTTCTCCCTCTCCCACTCCCCCTGCTTGTTCCTGCTCTCACTATGTCTCTCTCTGTCAAATAAATAAATAAAATCTTTAAAAAAAAAAAAAAACTTGTCAAAACAACATGGCCACCTAAGCATAGTATCTCCCATTTCAGCAAACTCAAATTTTAAACTACACAAGATATGCAAAGTTTATCATTTTGTTCAGTAATAGTTTCAAAAATATAAAATTTATAACGCGAATTCTCTGAATTGGAATATTTGATTAATAAATGAGGTCCAGTACAAAAGTTATCTGAATGTGCACAGCTCTCCGATTAATAGTTCTGGATGTTAAGGGAATCGTCCCACATGGTTCTTTCTCATAAGGGTACAGTGTAGCAGTGTTTTACACCATTAGGCCAGTGAGGAAGACCGAGCCTCAGGAGATACCACTTTTATAGATTCTCTTTTGCCTAATGGGAAATATCTATGGATCCACATTCCTACAGACTAAAAGCTAATGGCTTATTCAATTTGGTATAAAAGTTAGTCATACAAAATGAAAGGCAAGACAACAACACAAGTGTTATAAAGAACGATGCTACATTTCCTGGGTCAGGAGTAAAAAAACATCTGTTATATATTTTTTAAAACTTTACTGCTGTCTGACATAATTTTTGAATAAACATTCCTAGATTGTGATAAATTGGGAACAACATCTCAGGGCACTAAAACTAAGGTTGAAAAGGGAAACAGCACTGTCTTCAGCCCTACTCTAATAATGGGATAACTCGAAAAGCATACCAATCAAGAACTGAGTAGCTGCTGGGTGGACCGCACTAGGCTAGCTGCCACAGAAAGTATAAAGCTAAAATGATACCAACCATCAAGTTTACAACTGGGCATACAAGTTATGGCTGAAACTAAAGAATACCATATTTTATAATAGAGTGTGAAAATCTGTGCAATTAGACAATTTACAATAAATATACAATAGTAAAAGATGCTGGTATGTGGCAAAATTAATATATGGATAAATTTTGGTTCTTAGTAGTCTATACTTTAGATGGATAGTTTGAATTAAAAGTTCTGCAGATTTTAGGTTATCTTCCTTAGGGACGCTATCTTTTATTATTTTCTAATAAAAATCCTACGCAGACGGTAAGTGACATATTTATAAGCTGCAGTGAAGATGAAATACCTCACCCACTTTTGGGGTTGAATAAATGACAGTCTAGTTACAACTCACATGTCTAGTAAGACGACAGATGTGAAAGTGTCCTATAAACCAAACAAGGCTTCATAAATTTAATATGCATAATTAATGCAATACTTACACTTCTCTATGTAGTGTCATTACAGTCTTCTTTAAATCCCCACCTACATGTGCAACTTCTGAGTCTCTATATCATTTCTACATCATCGTTTAAGTATATATATATATACACATACGTAAATATATATAATTTTTTAAATAACTATTTCTATCACACTTGAAAAAGATAAAAGGAAATTAACTAACCCAATACAAAGTAAGTTACTTTTATAAATAGGCCATATGGTAGATGGTTATCCAAAAAATGGAGCCAATGAGCGATGAAAATTCACCTTTAAAATTTCAAAGTATGCTGTAAGATTTTGTTGTATAATAGTTTATGGCTATTGGTACCATATTCTCACATATTCCTTTGTAAATGTCCTCTTACATCCCATCAATATAAAAGCAAAAAGTTAATCCTTCGCAGTAAACTAACTGAAAGCGATCAACAGTAAAATATAACAGAAAGAAAAGGAACCTCATACAAGTGTTCAAAGTATATTGAATGCTGTTTGTTCTAAACCTCACAGAGATACTACAAAACCCGGGTAGACTAAAAGTGTTAGGTAATGATAAGGTAAAGTGGGAGAGACATAGTTGAAACACATTTCAGAGGACCAAAAAGGAGGATAATAAAGAGAATCACGAGAGCCCTCTCAACTGGAAAATGCACTCAGAAAAGTATAGAATGGACACGTGGTAGCTAGATTTACTAGGACACATGGCATGGAAGCAGTGATGTGGCAGGAATATTTTCCCAGAGTATAAAACAAACTGCATTTTGCTTCACCACAGGCTTTATGAAACAGAAACCGGCTACAGGAGACAACCAAATGATGCTGCTCTAATAGAATCAGCTCTTGGGCGCCTGGGTGGCTCAGTCCGTTAAGAGTCTGCCTTCGGCTCAGGTCATGATCCCAGGGTCCTGGGTTCGAGCCCCACATCAGGCTCCCTGCTCAGCGGCAAGTCTGCTTTTCCCTCTGCCCTTCACCCTGCTTATGCTCTCTCTCGCTCTCTCTCTGTCTCTCTCTCTCTCAAATAAATAAAATCTAAAAAAAAAAAAAAAATCAGCTCTTACGTGGCCTCTAAGTTCCCTCAGTGAATCCCTAAGAAATAGAAGGGGAGAGAATACACATAGGTTCTTCTGTTGGACCTTATTAGCTACAGACTACCCCAACAGGTCCCAAAAACTTCACACAGATGATAACCTTAGCTATGTGAAGGTCCAGAAAGTTGCTGAATTCCCTGGCAATATTTTAAGTGAGTCAAGCTATGAATTAGGTTGTAGAAAAAATATCATTTAGAATTAAATGCTGTTTTCAAATCACTTGAGAATTACCTAAAACTACTAAGAAGATTTTGAAAAAAATTATGAATAATGTATAAAGGCCTTCATATAGTTAGGTTGCTGACATTTAAATAAAAAGAAATTATTGTTGGAGGAATTTTTCAATTTTAAGAATTCTTTCTGTGATATAATTGAATAACAGCTTAGGTAATCCTGTATCATAATTAAAATACCCTCACAGTAATATTTTCATTGTGCTACAGAATTTAAATGACTATTTATCTTGAATATGCTACATATTAAATAATATTAATAAAAGTAAATCAAATACCAGCTGAGTAAAAATCAATTATTTAAGAGAATCTGAAGGTCAAGTGTAAATTAGAAAAATAAACTTAGGTTCTTTTAGACATAAATGTAAATAAAACAAAGTCCAAGTTTTTTCTTGAAAGTCTGTTCATTGGATGAATTTTTGTGTATTAAGTATTATATCACTGATTGCTATCTTAATGTTAGAAGTATAATCACAGGGGGGAAAGTTCTAAACACTACACCTTCACTAACATGTACCAGCTGGAGCATTCCACTTTTGTACGAAGACTCTAGGCCTGTTCTCAAACAATGTCTGTCATGCCATAAGTATTCAATAAATGTTTACAATAAATCCTGGGGGGGGGGGAAATAGCTTGAGTGACAACTGAACCATATGACTGTCATCACACAAACATTGTTACATTAACTCATTTGATTCTTCATAGTCCAGTGAGATGGTTCACATTATCATTCCTATTTTACACACAACACAACTAAGAATCAGAGAAGTTAAGTAATGTTCCCAAGGTCATGTAACTACTGAATGGGTTTATGCCAAAATGTGAGCCCAAGTCACAGCACACTAAATCCTTATTCTTTATCCTGCACTATAATGATATTAGTAACCATCTCTCCAGAATTTCCATAAAATCCACTAACTGGGAAATCCCCATGGAAATGTAAAACCAATATTTCACCTATTTCTCAAATAAGGTAAGGTATTTCAATCTATGTAAATGGCTGCTTTCTATTTATATTTAAATAAGCTTCATAAGGACTTTAGTATTATGTAATGGTATGCTTTCAACGTCAAAAATCAAAGCATGCACAATTCAAGATTCCCTGTGTGAAAACAGGATCACTGTCATCATTTATTAAATGTACTAATGAAATTTAAAAATACATATTTGCAAAGTAAGGATGAATTATATAGCACACCATTACAGTATAGAATTTTATATATTTCAAGACCCCAATTAGGCCACTGCTTTTTTTCAACCTTTTGAAAAGCAGTGGAATTCTCTGTCTCTTTCCTTTATAAGTCAGCAACAATAGCATTCAACTTTCCCTCCAGATCTTGAGATTTAGCTGCCCAGTAGAACCTCAACATCTTAAAGATTTATTACAGGATCTCCACACTATCACAATATATTTCAAACTCTATAATATCAACACTTGTAGCCAAACCCACCTGGGAAAGAGATCTTAGCTAAAAAGTCATCTACGTGCCTAATTTAAGACAAAAATGCCACCTTTGAAGAACTGACACCATACAGATTGTACCATAATATTTTAGTAACAGAAGAATTAGTCATTAGTACTGATATTTGTTAGTCAAAGATGTGAGAGTAGAATTGCATTTGACTGAAAAGAATCCCATTACACTTACTCTGAAAGGGATAAAGGAGAGGAGGTGGGGAAAGGGAAAGGAATTGAAAGAGAGAGCAACAATTCAAATCCAGTAGTTCTGGTGCCACTCCAGGTCATAACAGGTGACACGGACAAAAGCAAATGGCCACTACAACCAAACCTGTTGTTTCACCTGGTTGCCCTCACATAGCTCCAATTCTGCAAATACTCTCACAAGGAGGTAAAAGTGAGAGTGAGTCTCCTGCATAGAAGATGTACTTTCATTCAACTTGGCCTCTGAATGTACACCAACTTCATTTAGTGCCCAACCGAAGAAATGGTACCATATTCCAACATGGAGGAAATCCTGGCTGTTCTGGATTTGTTTAGAATATGTTATCTCTAATTTGGCCACTCCTGAAGGGACTTCTTAAGGGAATAAAGATAATTAGGAGCAGTTTATTGAATTGGGTAGACTCGAAGGGGTGAGAAGAAATAAAATGGCTTCATCCTTCTTCCACTAATAACTACAAATATTCCATTAGATTTCCCTAAAGTAAAAGACACTTTTGATTATATAAGATTTTTGCCTTATATGCTGATCCTAAAACCTAATCTCTACATAGGATGTGACTCTACTGTATCTATTTGTAATCGTGCCTATTCATGCCAAAGCCATTAAGAAGAATAATAGTAATAATAAGAATAGTTAACACTTCCTGAGTACTAATCTTATTAACTCTGTGAAGTGTGTACTACTATTATTCCCACTTTACATATGAGGGAACTGAGGCATGGAGCCCAAGTAACTTGCCCAAGATTACACAGAGCCAGAGTTCAAAACCAGGCAGGGTGAGATATAACTAAATAAATACATAAAAACGAAGAATATTCTCTTCTTTGAAATGACTTCCTATCTAGAAAGATGAGAAGAGGTTTCGAAAGTGGTTGGTTTTCTTTTTCTTTTCTTTTTTTTTTAAAGATTTTATTTATTTATTTATTTGAGAGAGAGAGAGCACAAGCAGGAGGGAGAGGGAGACGCAGGCTCCCCAGTGAGGAGAGAGCCTGACGTGGAACTCGATCCCAGGACCCCAGGATCACGACACAGGACGAAGGCAGCCGCTTAACCAACTGAGCCACCCAGGAGCCCAGCAGTTGGTTTTCAAGCTAAGTGTTCGATGTTGTGAAGATCATTCTCAGCAGAATAAAATGGCATGTTCTGAGAAATAAAAGAGGTAAGGCGTGACTGAAGGATGCCATTGATAATGGCAGGAGAAAAGACTAGAAAGCTACATGCAGGCCAGGTGTGGCCAGAAAACTAGACTTTTAATCTTGCAAGTGGTTTTTATACAGTATTCCGCAGAGATGCATCCAGATAACTTGGGGGCAACACTTGAATTAACGGACTTCCAACTCCCTTCCTTCTTTCAACCAGATTGTGTTTTTTCTATGAGCTTTTTTGTAAGATTATGTTCAAAGAAAGGTTCTATGGCTGAGTACTTGCCAACTATTGTCATAGAAAGCTATGGGAAGCCACTGCAGGATTGCTAGCCTGAAGCAGCATTCTCCAATCTTGGTCTCAGAGATCATATATACAAACCATAACTGCCAAATTAGAATGAATGCACAAGATCATTCTGGCCATACTACAACAGCTCATTTGCATCTTCAGCTGGAATCTAACAAAGGTTTAGTAAGATTTCACCTTTGAGTATTCAGTGATGTACTAGATATACTAGATTTAAAAGACTTTTTAAAAGAACTGGCTTGTAGCAGATAGTTTTCCTTAGTATGTTAAAAGGTATTATATCAAATTCATGCTTATATTACTCAAGCAGAGTAAATATTACTTTATATAAATGCAACATCCTAGTCATATATTTTCTATTTCTACTAATAATTATATGAAATCCTGTAAGTTATTTGAATCCTATGACAGTGAGCCATAAACTGAGTTGCAGCAGAAATATATGATGAAAAGAATACATTATTTAGGAGCACAAAAAAGTGATTAACAGCTAAACTCAGTGATTATTTTCTAAGAACAACACTGTTTGGTCTATAGTTTAAAAAGGTCCTTTTCACATTTTACCAATAACAAGTTAGTTATTATGTTGGGTCCTTCTAAAGAAAAAAAAGCTCAAAAAAAGTTACCACTAGCAATAATCAGTAAGTTATTTCTAAATAACTAGAAGGGCTGGTATCAGCTTTCGCATTATGCTATTACCCGTGACAGTTATTTTTTTAAGATATCTGAGTGAAATATGTAATTTTTAATCCCTCCTCCTACTAATAATTATAGAAAAAGAGATTGAAGATGAGTAATACAGATGGTGTTAAAACAAAGATCCAGCAACGGTTAGCAATTTCAAACAAAGTATTAGGAAAAAGCAGAGAGATGGGCCCAAGGCTCAGTGCAATTTCTTGAGAAACTTAGGAAAACTTGCATCTTTGGGTAGTAACAGTTGAATATATATATATATGTATACATATATACATACTCCGGGGAAGTAACAAACAATTTGGCAAAACGCATTATTTTATGGCTTTGTTTCAAAGGGAATTATCCTGTGTGAGGATGTATATGTGTGTGTGTGTGTGTGTGTGTGTGTGTGTGTGTGTGTACACACGTATATATACCTACTCAATAAATAGTACCATTTTGGTTATAAAGAGCTTCCCATAAAATTAGTATAGTTTACATTTCCGATCCCTCTGTAATCAACCCATTCACCTGAAGAAAAACACACAGCTCTTCTATCCCTCTAAATGAGCGAGATCACCATCTAGTGGTGACTCCTTGAAATGTCAGGCATATGGCTTCTGGAGCCTAGAAAATGCTTTATGGAATGTGGTTAACAGAGTCTACATATTCTAGAACGTTCAAGTTTATTTAAAGAAAAACAGCAAAATACTGTGAATAATCTTCTTCTTTTTAGACTAAGAAAAACTCTAGAGCAAGAGAGAAAAGTGCCAGCTAAATATATGGGTCCCCACGGGGCACCTAGCTGGCTCCATCAGTAGAGCATGCAACTCTTCATCTTGGGGATGTAAGTTTAAGACCCATGTTGGGTGTAGAGATTACTTAAAAATAAAAATCCTTTTTAAAAAGTAAAAATAAAAATAAATAAATAAATATACGGTTCCCTGTTTTCAACCCTTCTAGCAAACTTGGGGAAAGAACTATAGGTGATAAAATGTAAAGTTATACCAAATTCAGTCCATATGACTAACTAGAAAACAGAGTCTTCATCTTTTCAGTATATATAAAGTTTTTAAGAATCAGTTATTGTAGTGGATTGTATTTGTTCCACCTCCCTGAGGGGAAAGTATACTCTCTCCTGTCCCACTGATACCTGGCTTGACCATGTAATTGGTGGTGTCTCTTCTGGAAAGAGAATTATATATACCCTATCTCATCAGATTCAGGAGCACCCACATTTCTTTCTTTGGCCAACGAAATTTGGACAGAAGTAAAATAATGTTAAGTCCTGATAGACACAAAACAGCAATGTCCTAAATAGAGGCCATTACCACAAGATCAACAGTGTCCAAGATAGGGGTTTCTCTATCAGCCTTATTCACACAGTGAGAAACCTATGAAACAGAAGCACAGCTGATCCATGATAGGTAGATACAAGGCATGAGAAGTCTTTTGTAAGGCTACTGAAATTATGGGGTCACTTGTTACTGCAACATTACAAAGAGTATCCTAACTGATACAGTTCTATTCCTACATATAACAATTTACTCTAGGACTTTTTTTTTAGATTTTATTTATATATTTATTTGTTTGTTTATTTATTTTAGAGAGTATGTGTGTGCATGTGCATGCGGGCAGGGGGAGGACAGAGGCAGAGGGAGAGGGGGAGGGAGAGGAAGAGGGAGACAATCTCAAGCAGACTCTGCTCCAAAGGCAGAGCCCTATCCGGGGCTCAATCTCACGATCCTGAGATCATGACAACTCTAGGATTTATGCAGCTATAAAATCATCAGTGGATACTTCAGAACATCAGTTTCTAGCCTGATTTAATATTAGATCATCAGTAGAGAAGTGAATTTTAATTAAATATTAAAAAACACAGCAAGTCAGTTGATTTTAGTATAAAAATATGATAAAAGTATATTGCTTTCTTACAGAAAAATATTGAGTTGCACACTACAAATTAAAATAAACTAATATGGGGGCACCTGGGTGGCTCAGTCATTAAGCGTCTGTCTTCGGCTCGGGTCATGATCCCAGGGTCCTGGGATCGAGCCCCGCATCAGGCTCCCTGCTTGGCGGGAAGCCTGCTTCTCCCTCTCCCGCTTCCCTTGCTTGTGTTCCCTCTCTCGCTGTGTCTCTGTCTGTCAAATAAATAAATAAAATCTCTTTAAAAAAAATAATAAAATAAAATAAAATAATATGTACAGCTGTAATTGATAAAAAAATTTTCTTCTAAAACCTTCTCTATATTTAGTGTATACATATTTTATTTTAATATTTTCCACTCAAAGATATAATGAGGACAAAATATGTCTAAGCAATTCTTTGTTCTTTTTCTTTTCCTTCTTAAAAAGAAATTATATTTATTGACATTTTAAAATGGCCATGATATATTTCTAAATTTAAAAGAGGGGTACTATAATACTGTAAAACATGACACCATATTTTCAAATACATCTATGGTATACTGTATACATTACTAATATGCATGCAAATATATTAATGTTTACATTTAAAACTTTGAAAGGTATATGCCAAAATGACAACAGAAATATTCTTAGTATTTTTCCATTATTTTCAACATAATATGTATAAACTCTAGGTAACAAAAAATGCAACTGTCACAATTTTTATAAGATCAACTTTCATCACAAAACCTTAATTTAAATTTATATACAGGATATCATAACAATAGTAATTGAAATTGATTTTGTAAATGTGCTCTACTAAACAAGGGAAAGAAATTAATCAGTTATATAACCTTTTATCAAATGCATATCAAATATGCAGTTACATTTAATCACTATCATTTATCCAACTCCTTGGGAAAGAAGATTAGAAGATTTCAATGATTTGTTTCCCTTTCAGAGAATAAGCAGTAAGGGGCTTAGTATTCCTTAAGCTAATAGTCACATCATAATACATATCCATCTGATTTAGGGGATTTTGCCAAACCCCCACCATAACTAAAGTTGTTTCTTTTTAAGACTTTTAGCCATAAATGCCCTAAACCCACACTCTTCATAGACAAATGATTTTCTAAATTCCATAAGGACTCTATGTCTGTTCTGTGTCACAGGACTCAGATCAGAAAAACAGACGAATTCTATTTCCATCACAGAAGCGCTGTTGATGATTCTGATCTGCTTTGATACTCTAACTTTACTCCTGAAATAAGATAAAACCACTATAAAGGTGCTTCCTGTTTCATCCATCACAGAGATTTTCCTTGTTGGTGCTCTTAACAATAATCCTTATTACATACACCTCCCTAACTACATTTTGGAATTTGGCCAGGTTTTTGGCTATCAGAAGACAAAACTGACAAACTTACTTTATCCTTTATAGTTTCAGGCATTCAAATTTTATAGAGGTTAATACTACCTTATATATAGTTTTAATTAAAACATAGTAAATAATACTTGCCAGCATTCCATAAGACCAAAGCATGACAAAGTCATTCATCAGGTAACCCTTTAACTGAAAATACTAAAATAAAATGCAGTATTTCAAGATCAGTAAATACTGGTGTTTTCTGAAATCTCATGTTAAGTTAGCAATGTAAGAGTGAAATATTAGTAAACTTCCAAATAAAACTCGAGCATGTTAATTAAATGTTTCCTATAAACAGAATGAAATAATGATTTAGAATTCTTAGCTCCATATAGGGGTAAAATTACCTCTAAAATGAATTAAACATTGCCATATAATCATGTCAGAAATGTAAACATATAATTAGATAATTACCTCCAAAGTCTGAGACATTTATATTTATGTTCATTCCATTACAAATGTAATATTCTAAAGTTGGTTACTATATTTGATCAGAGTTAAATTAAATTACTTCTGAAACAAAACCACCACTGAGTCTCAGATTAATGAAAACTAAAACACATTCAGAGAGTAAATAAATTTTGATTAGTCCTTTAAGTTATAATATACTGTTAACTAATTTAAAAATGGACCCATTGAAACAACAAATAATAGTATTTTCATAGTTAACCATGGAATGTTTGTAATTAAACTGTACAATTTGGGTCAGTTTTGTAGTGCATTCAAAGAAAATAATTTTTCTAATAGAGAAAGTCTTACTATTCTCCTCATCAATAAACATCTCTGGGTTCTGTTTCTTGTTCCACCAATTACTAGCTCTATGACCTGGGGCAAGTTAAATTCTCTGTGCCTTGGTTTCCTCATCTGCAAATTATGGATGATAAGACTTAACTCAAAAATTGTTTTACAGAATAGGTATTATCTGCAAATTACTTAGCAGAGTGCTGAGAAAATCATATCTAATGCAAGGACAAATGCTAACAAAATGTACACAGTGCTGAAGCCACAGTCCACGATGGAGATTTATAAAATTACAGAGAAGCCCTTCTGCGAAATCCAAGTCATAAAATTATAAAAATGACATAAAATACTTTTAGCATATTATCAGTTCAATTAATCACAGAAACTAAAGACTCACTTAACAGTGGCAAAAATCAACTTCAGTCATATACTTCATGTGGCATAATGTAAATGAATATCATTCACAAAATTGCAAATAGTTTACATATACTTGAAAATAGTGGTTTTCAGACTGAAATGTATATTTCAGACGAAATCATGACCTCATTTAAGTATGGAGGGCCAGGAGATCAAATGCCAACCAGAGCCGAATAAGGTCAAATTAGAAGAGAAAGAGATTTGACTTGAATATCACTGAGAAGTGTATTCGACGTGTGCAGGCCCGCTGTGGACTTATCTGTACTTTCTTTGGCGTTTCATAACCCAAAGTTGGAAAAATAAAAATTTCTGTGGACTTAAACTTCAGTGAAAAGGAAACAGAGATCATGGGGAAAGTTGATTAAGATGAAAAGTAAAGGCACCCTAAGGAAAATTCCTTGCAAGCTGTACTTCTCTACAGAAAAGCAAGACAAACAAATAGGAGGCCAGGGCAGGGGACAAAAAAAGAAATCAAAACCAAAATACCCAAACACCCTCTAACTATAAGGGACTTTAATATCGCAACAAAACCAGAGAAAGAAAGAAACCCAGAAAAGTCATATGCATTGATATTCAGGCTACCAGGAAAAATATGATTTCAAACATTTTTTTAAAAGACAGTTTTGTAGGCCTATTGATTCCTTTTGCACATTTCAAGGTAAAGTAGTTACTTTGTAGTTGACTCGGTAATATAACAAAGATCTCTCAGGAATCTGGATTTAACAAGAACCCTCTCTATTTTTGAAAGAAAAAGACAAGTTATAGCTCAAACTAACTGGAATAAATGGTATGCAAGTACATGTGCTTAACATGCAATCTACTTATGCAATAATCCCATACTTCCTCCAAAGCGTAAGTCAATAAATCTTTCCTGCTGCACTATAAATTCCAAGGTCATGGACAAAGATGTTTATTAGTATAATTACAAGGTAGAAATAATACCATTAAGCCTCCAGTTCCAGGTCTCATAAATTAATAGAAATAGAAGATTAAGAAAGTGTCAAGTGTGGTTTTAATTCTTAGACACTAAAAAAATTCCTAGTTTAGCTCTCTTCTCTGACATGATCTAACTTCTAGTTTCATTTTCATTTGGTCTTTGAAGTTGCTAACATTTTTTTAAAAGTACTCGCAAAGTACAATTTTGTGATCATAAAAATTAAGTTATGGCTTTAAGAAAAGAGGGGGAAAAGAGCCAAATTGAATGGCTGAAGGGAACTCATTTATAATATAACGAATCTCTCAACTTTAAAGAAATTCCAACAGGATCTCCATGTTCAATTTCTAAATACTTAAAATTCTACACAATTCTTAAACAGTGTTTGAAATCGATCTCTACAGAATTGCAAATATGCACAATATTGACAATATCAATAGGTTCTTGATTACCCTCCAATATCCAGTGGCTTCACTTTCTACTCACCCACATAAGCAAAGAACCAGTATTTCAGAGAAAAAAAAGTTTTTGACATTATGATCAAAGACTTTGAGTGTATGGTTTCATGCGAGAAAAAGAATTTCATCAAATGAGAATCTCTAATTTTCAATATCTGCACTTCCTATTATTATGGACTTTATTATCATTAGAATCTATTGAAAAGACCAGGTAATTGTTCTGCAGTTTTATTTGTTTTGTTTGGGGGAAATCTTTTTTTTTAATATACTTTCCTTCTAACAGGCAGCAAACAGTAGTACAGAGCTTAGAAAATAAATACCCCTGCTTTTTCTGTCACTGGAAGAATATATGAATTATAATATCATAGAGGTATGTTTATGTGCCCTCTGATTACAGCATATCTGGAACATTCAAGGCTGAAGTAAATCTCAACACATCATCTATGTCTGGTACCTTTCATGCCTTGTCAGAATTTTTCACCACCTGAGAAACAAGCAACAAAAACACTTTCTTGTAAGGATGTTTAGTTTAAACTAGGTACTCACTTAATGCCTTAGTCACTTGTTAAATAAAAATAGCATTCCAACAAGGAATTTTCTGGCTTCTACCCGGCATATCACTGCTTGGGGACCAAAGACCTATTCAAATCTCAGCAAGTCTATAGGAACAGCAGCTCCTCTACCAAAGAGAGTAGATTTTTGTTTAATAAACAAGCGATCTCCTCAGACAGCCCCAGTCTCAGTCAGTAGCAAGGTGCTTTTGATATTTGCTACCATTAGGACACATAGTTTTTACATACAGTTCTAACATAGCTCTTACACACAGTTTACACACAGTTTTAACATATCTAACATGAATCTCGTGCATAGCAAGTTTTGCAGAGTCTTTTCAGTAAAAGAGAAGACACAGTTAGCAGATTTATAGCAACTGAAGTTTTAGATGCTTTAGACCTTAAAATTAGTCACTAACATTCCTGTGCCCTGTGTATCCAATCTCGCATCTTCGCATCTTTCATCTCTCCCTTTCTTTCTTCTCATTCTCTCTCATCTTGATGCATGTTCAGAATCATGGCTTTCCATTCAGACATAACTGGATGGTCCTAATTTCTTTAAACTTCCTCCGGGTTATCAAGTACCATCTTTTCGTTTTGCCCTTTGGTGCTTCCCCAAGGCCAAAATCTTTCTTCATCTACTACGTTCATTCCCCATCCACATACCAAATATAATAAAAGAGTAGGAATGTTAGAACCAACAGATCTATATACAGAGTCCTACTTTAATATTTATTAGCTGAGGAAATGGTCAAATGACTAATATTCCTGAGTCTTATTTTCCTAGTCTGGAAAAAAAGGAAATTATGCTGCCTAGATCATAGGTTGTTGAGAGGATTCAAGGTGGCAATATATTTCTGATATCCAGCAGAACCAGATACAGTAATCACTCAATAAACTGAATGCTTGCTATTCTTTGCTGTGTGAAATCTGACCTCTGGCTGCACCATTCTCCAAGCACAAGCAGGACTCAACACACCAACGGCCAGTGCCCAGCCTTTTCTGTATGCCAGGCAAGGAGGAGGCTCACTGGTCAACTAAAGGTACACACACCTTTGTGATTATTTTTATAAATCAATGGAAGCTAATTTTTTGAGAGTTTTTTTTCAATTTTACTGTTTTTTAATTCCAGTAATAGTTAACATACAGTGTTGTATTAGTTTGTACAATATAGTGATTCAACAGTTCTATACAAGACCCGGTGCTCATCATAAGTGCGCTCCTTAATCCCCATCACCTATTTCACCCATCCCCTCACCCACCCCTCTGGTCACCATCCATTTGTTCTCTAGAGTTAAGAGGCTGTTTCTTGGGGGGCCTGGGTGGCTCAGTTGGTTAAGCGACTGCCTTCAGCTCGGGTCATGATCCTGGAGTCCTGGGATCGAGTCCCATATCGGGCTCCCGCTCAGCAGGGAGCCTGCTTTGCCCTCTGATCCTCTCCCCCCTCATGCTGTTTCTCACTCTCTCTCTCTCAAATAAATAAAAAAATTAAATTAAAAAAAAAAGTCTGTTTCTTGGTTTGTCTTTCTCTCTTCTTTTTCCCGTTTGCTCAGTTGTTTTGTTCCTTAAATCCCACATATGAGTGAAATCATATGGTATTTGTCTTTCTCTGACTTATTAAAAGCAGCTAATTTTCTAAAATTAGAAAATTTTCTGTTTTTTGTTTTTAGAAAGGAGTAAAATAATGCTACAGAGAAAAATAGTTTTAATGTAAAACTTAACAACTCTCTGACGACCTACAGTTTCTACAAATATCATTCAGACTTCTGCAGTGCGCTCTCTCCCTGCAATGCCCTCTCCATTCTGTACACGTCAGTGTACACAGGTCTGTTCTCCCCCATGAACTTCAGTCTCCGTGGAAACAGGAACATTCACTCTCTGTTGAGTAAATACCTCCTTTGAAAACTATCTTCTCTTACAGAGTTTCTACATATAAATCTAAGCATGTGCAGAAATATCTTAAAGTGTTCAGCAAAGACTCAGTTACTATGTAATATTTCTGGGCATTTGACATCATTAAACATACTTCCAATGAAATTCTTCACATAGGACTTTTCTAGATCCTGCTTTTCTCTACCTCCTCTTTTTCTTACTGTCTTCCAAATTTAGATCTTTCCTACATTTGCCCTCTCACATCTTCGAGGTATTTCATCTATTCCTTACATCTTTGACAACACTTCACTACTAGAGACAACTATCCATTTCCTCACTCAAACGTATGATCCTCTCAAATTCAATAAAGCCAAAAATTGAGATCCTAATCTTTCTCGTATTCCCCACCCTAATCTCTTTATGTTAGGAATACTATTAATCTTACACAGTAAAATATTAATTCATCTTTTATTCTTCTTTATTCCTATAGCCTTTACCTTTACCCTCTTATGAAGCCCTACTATTGAAGACTTCTAAAAAAGAAAGGTCCTCACCTCAGATTTTTTTTTAATGAGTTATAAGTAATAACAAGATTAACCCTTTTACCTCATTCTCACCTACTGGAAAGCAGGTCGGTATGGAGAATTCTCACATTAACTGCTCAGGCACAAAGAAAGGATAGCTTAGAAGCAGAGATGCTTATTCAGCTACAACAAACTAGAGGTCCAAGAATCACAAGATTTTTTTAACCCAAGTGGACTATTCAATCTAAAAGGAACAAAACTTAGGGCACTCTCACCCAATAATTTTAATGAGATTAAAGACACATATACACAAAATCAGGAATAAGAAGGAGCTGATAATATCAGATACATGTAAATTTTTTAATCATCATGAGGAACAATATGGCATAGTCTTAGGTGTGTATGAAGCACATTCTCAAATTTGAATGAAATGAAAGATTTTTATAAAAACATAGACAACCGATTCAAGGAGGCCCAAAGTCCAATTCAAGATGACTCCTTTCCCCTATCAAAACTCCATTTGAGGGAAAAGTATCAACAAACAACAACAAAAATAAAGGGAGAGGGATCATTAACAGAAGAAAGACTTAAAATGAAACACAGCAGAGGAGGCTCCAGCCTTCGGCCTCAAGGACATGTGGAAGCCTTGTACAGAGAAGAGGAGTGGTGCTCTACCACCTGGCAGATGCTTAAGACGTGAAAACATAAGGCACAATACAGGGCAGCAGTAAGTTAAAGTGCGGAAGACAGAAATGCATGGGAAGGCTATACTCAGACCGACCAACCACACCCACATGCTCCTCCCCAACCATGCAGAACCCACTGTAAACAGACATTTGCTTGCAAGAGAAAAAGAAAAAAGAAAAAAAGAAAAAGACATTTATTCCATAAAACAAACTAAAGCCAAACAAGAATTGGGTGAGTTCTCTCAGAGAGAAAGAGGCAGCGGGGTTATGAGCATCAGTGCCACAGAACAAAGACCAGCATATTCTTCTGGGGGTCACACAGCCCAATAGCCAGCTCACAGCCCTTTGCTCTAAAGGAAAGCAAACCAGTCACCAAGTCTTCCCTTTTTCTTCATTTTTAAATGTGAGTGACCAGACAAATCCTACCATAAGTTTGAGGAAAGCCTTGGTTCCAGTCACTGGGCTACAGAACAAACCCCTCCAAAAGATGTGAAACCACCACTTATTAGGCTCGTGGGTTCTGGGGGTCGGGTAGTAAGACAGGGCATGGCAGGGACTGCGAGTCTCTGCTCCTTGATAACTGGAGCCTCAGCAGCAGGCCAGAGTGTGAAATCATCTGAAGGCTCACTCACACGTGTCTGGCAGTGGATGGATGCTGGCTTGTTGCGTGAGGCCTTCGCCGAGGCCGATAGCTGAAAACAGCCATACGTGGGTCACCACGTGGCCTGGGCCCCCAGAGAACGATGGCTGGATTCCCAACAGAGAACACTGACAGATACTCAAGAGAAGCCGAGAGTGGGGCGCCTGGGTAGCTCAGTCATTAAGCGTCTGCCTTCGGCTCAGGTCATGATCCCAGAGTCCTGGGATCGGGCCCCACATCGGGCTCCCTGCTCAGCGGGAAGCCTGCTTCTCCCTCTCGCACCCCCCCTGCCTGTGTTCCCTCTCTCGCTGTGTCTCTCTCTGTCAAGTAAATAAATAAAATCTTTAAAAAAAAAAAAAAAAAAAAAGAGAGAGAAGCCGAGAGCAAGAGAAGAGAATGAACAGGCAGAAGCCAGGTTGCCTCCTATGACCTAGTGCTAAAAGTCAGGCAGAATCACTTCTTCCTTATTCTGTTCACAGGGGTAGTCACGAAGGCCCACCCAACTTCAAAGAGAGGGAAACAGACTCGACCTCTTAATACTGGGCTGGCAAAATTCTGGAAGCATTTGAGGGACCAGAAATATTACTGTGGCTATTTCTGTAAAATATAGTCTTTGACAACACCCCCCCCAAATGAAAGAAAGGGGGCAACAGAAACAAACAGGAAAGATACATAAAGACCTCAAAAGAAAGAGAACTTAAATAATTGTTTATTGTCTATTAAACACACAATAAAAAAAACTATAACTCTTAAGAAGATACAAAAATGAGTACCAACATAAAATATCTAAACAGAAAAATTAAACTTATCACTTGACCAGAATCAAAAACAAAAAGAAAATATAAGAGAAAATGTAAGAACCACAGAGGATCAAACCAGGATATTCGACTTCTTTTTTTTTTTTTTTTTTTTTTTTTTTTTTTTTTTTTTTAAAGATTTTATTTATTTATTTGAGAGAGAGAATGAGACAGAGACCATGAGAGGGGGGAGGGTCAGAGGGAGAAGCAGACTCCCTATTGAGCAGGGAGCCCGATGCGGGACTAGATCCTGGGACTCCAGGATCATGACCTGAGCTGAAGGCAGTCGCTTAACCAACTGAGCCACCCAGGTGCCCCCAGGATATTCGACTTCTGACAGGCTGATATGTGTTCCAGAAAGAGAGAAGTCGTGGTGGGGGGAAGCAGGAGAAAATGAGGTTGAATTTTGAAGCATCTATCAAGTATTACTCCACCAAGTAAGAACGATAATCCTCCCGAGGCTTAGCATCTGCCTCATTTTGGTACTCTCCTGCCGCCAAGACTGAGCTGACCTTGAAGTAGGCTGAATTACACTCACATGAGGATAAGCTTTTGAAAGCTAAACAGCTGTATATGAAGACATTTCTAGAATTATTCTGATTTCCATTTCTAGATATTTTAACCAATCTGCTTTTCTAAAAAATCCATCAGAGAAAATAAAATGCCCCAGATTCTAAAAGAAAATGCTATATTGGAAATAGGACGGGCTGTGAAGTTGGGCAGATCCTGAATTGAAATGCTGACTCCACAACCCACAAACACGTGATCCTGGGCAAATGTATTAATAACTGATCCTTAATTCATTATATATTTATATTTGTGTATTATTATATGTATCTTTCCAGGTAACGGTGAGGATTACAGAAGCGTATACACAATTTCTGGTCCACAGTGGTGATAGTGTTGGTATGATGTTCAAGGTCCTCAAGAGATTCCCCAGGTGTGACAGCCACATTCCCACTCTGCCTACATCATCAAAGGAACATTATCTGAACTAATGCTAGGATGACTGATCTACCCATTGCCTGGTCTCACTTACTCCTTGTCTGTGTTTTCAGTTATCACTTACGTGCTTTGTATTTTTAAGGCAGGAGTCTGTAGCAAACAAAAACAAATCGATAGGTTCTATTTCTAATAGGGTGAACTGGAAAAGTACTGTCATCTGAGACTTAGCCATAGATGGAGGGAGAAGAAAAGCTGGGGTGATTCTCTTTATGTTCTGCCTGCATACCACGAGAGGGGAGATGGGACAGTTAGAGCAGAAGAAAAGTAAACTCCTTCCGTCTCTTTAATTATTATTACTTCCCTAAGCATAGTAAGTGGATTACTGCCATCCAAGTCTGAGAACCCAAGAGGAAAGGAAACATTTTAACAGCAGACTGGCCTTAAGTCTCATGCCGTGATACTGTGAGCCATGTTGGAATTCAGGCAATGATTGGACCACCAGAGGCTGTCCGAGCAAATTAAGGGACCATTCTAAACAAAGTACAATGATGAGTCTAGAGATAAGACAAGAGTAAAGGATTAGTAAGAGAGCTACCAAATTGTACACAAATATTTGTTTCTTAAGAGCTTACAGTAGAGAAATCAGCCAGTTTCCTGTATGAACTTTGCTATGTTCAGCTATTTTAATAAAGATTTTTATTAATTACAAAAAAAGAAAATCCTGTGAAATTCACAATTCTAATCTAGGTCTTAGCGAAAACACAGGCTTTGTCAATCCAGACGAAAAGATCATGTAAATCAAAACTCTTGCTACCACCTGGGGGCAGCATACCACTAACTGTTGGAAGTGACCTAAGGGCAAGGAGCCAATAGAAGACTGAACAGGCAAATGACAAAGACCACACCCAAAACATGTCATAAAATAGGTTTTTAACAGTGTACATTCCAACATACCTCCATATACTCAGATATACGTACATCTATAGTGTGTATACTCACATATACAATTAATACATCAGTAGAAATAATTATATATAAAATTCTTATATATAAATTGCATTATATATTGTATATAAACATATAAATGAAATCTATGTAATTTATTTATATAGAGTATATAATTATATGCATACGTATATACATAAAACTGTATATATTATATCTGTATATATACATATGAATACGATTAAAACCAAAGTCAATGTCATTTTTTAATAAAATGGAAATTTTGGTAATAAACTGTACAATTCCTTTTTGTAAAGTTCAAAAGAGATTTTTCTCTACCGTGTAGCCTAATTCAGAATATGATTAAGTGGCTTGATAGGGGAAAATCAGATTCATTGCTATTGAATTTTCTTTAAGCAGGCAATATATAATAGATAATAGAAATATGCATACTTTCAAGTCTAGAAGCAATAATATCTTCTAAAACTGACCCTAGGAATGACTTTGTTTAAAGGCAAATAATTTTTTATTCTGTCATGAAAATATTCTTATAATACACCAAAAAATATATATGGCGTTTATCAACTTTTAAAAAAAGGTGTGAAGTGGGGCACCTAGGTGGCTCAGCTCAGCTCAGGTGACGATCTCAGGGTCCTGGGATCAAGCCCCTCGACCAGCTCCCTGCTCGGTGGGGACTCTGCTTCTCCCTCTCCCTCTGCTTCCTCCCCCCTGCTCATGCTCTGTCTCTCTCTCTTTCAAATAAATAAATAAAATCTTTAAAATTAAAAAGGTGTGAAGCATTTTATTTTTCTTAAATATAAAAATATGAAATTTTCCTCCTGTGATAAATTAACATTAAAAGTTTTCAACAATAACACTCTTTAAAGTATTAAGGATCTAAAGAAAAACCTTTTAAGCAATATTAACAAACACATCTGGCTTGTATATAAAGCAGCCTCACGTCATATATATTGTCAAGTTTTTTCCAATTATTTTTGTTTCTTCATCTACACAATGTAAGGAATAATACTTATCTCTTAAAATGTCACAACTGTAAAATAAAATATTATGAAGTACCTTACCAATGTGTCTAACTAAAGTATATATTCAGAAGTCTTTGTTCTCCCTCTTTTCTAAAACTACACTACAGGGGCGCCTGGGTGGCTCCGTCAGCTCGGTGTCTGACTCTTGGTTTCTGCTCAGGTCATGACCTCAGGGTTGTGGGATGGTGCCCTGTGTCAGCCCGTGCTGAGTGTGGAGCCTGCTTAAGATCTTCTCTCTTCCTCTTGTTCTGTCCCTCCCCCTCCAAAAAATAAATAAATAAATAAAAAATAAAACTACACTACAAATAACAAATTAACCTTACATAAAATTATTTGAACAAAAAAACACCTATGTAGGGGAAATTCATGTTCATTTTATGCTCAGTGCAAAACCAAAAACAAACAGGTTTACTTATCTGCCACACTGGCAAATGTTCTTGGCTTTGATTTGTGTTTTAACAGCAATACCTAATGATACCTAATGCTGGTGAGAATGGGGTCAAGTATGTGCTCTTTTTTTTTTTTTTTAAAGACTTATTTATTTATTTATTTGAGGGAGGGAAGGGGCACAGGGAGTAGGAGAGAGAGAATCTCAAGCAGACTCCATGCTGAGCTCAGAGCCCAACGCAGCATTTGATCTCACGACCCTGAGATCATGACCTCAGCCAAAATGAAGAGTCCCACACTCAACCAGTTGAGCCACCCAGCACCCCAAGCAGGTGCTCTTATATACCTTTTCAGATATATACACCAGATGTAAATACAGATCTGAAAAAATATTCATAGGCTTACACACACATACACACACACCCCAACTTGAAATATCTATATCTTTGACCCAATAAATCCTGCTTCTTGAGCTCTATCCTGAGAATATAAGCAGCTATGTAGTTGAAGACTTAATTATAAGGTGCTCATCTTAATTTTAATAGTGAAAAATGGACACACTCTGGATATCCAACAACAAGAAAATAAATATATTTAAGATGGAATAGTATATGGCTTATTAAGATAAGCTTCTTAAATAATTTTAACATTGATATTTATTGTCAATCCCATTCACCCGGTCGCTGAGAATCATCCTTGACTCATCTCTTTCACACTTCACATCTAACCCACCAGAAGTTCTGCACATTTTACCATCAAAATGCAAATATATCCAGAATCTCATCATTCTTTACACCGAGCACCCTGTTCCAAGCCACCATTTTCTCTGGTCTAGATCATACTGTTAACCTGTAACTGATGACTGTTTCTACTTTTGCATACCTACGGTCTAAATTCTAATAGATGCCAGAATGGTGTGAATGTAAATGTAAAAATAATGCCACTCTGCCTAAAAAACAGGATGCAAAACTTTATATAGCATACTTGCAGTTTTATTTGCCAAATATTAATAATAGTTACATATGTGTGATAAGGGGCTTGCATTCTTTTTGTTTTGTTTTGTTTTTTGTTTTATTTCTTTATTTGACAGAGAGAGACACAGCAAGAGAGGGAACACAAGCAGGGGAGTGGGAGAGGGAGAAGCAGGCTTCCCACCAAGCAGGAGCCCGATGCGGGGCTCGATCCCAGGACCCTGGGATCATGACTGAGCCAAAGGCAGACGCTTAACGACTGAGCCACCCAGGTGCCCCACACTTTTGTTTTTTCTATGCTTTTAAAGTTTTTCTTCCTTTGATCATGTTTAATCAGAAAAACAAACTAGGTAATGTTTGTAAAAAACTTTATACAAAATTGAACTGTATGATTCAAAATACTTTCAGTAAATTTCAGTAATATTTAAAATATGATCTAATGAAAGGTTAGTACGCAATTAAGAAACATGGCATCTCTAATTCCAAATTGCCACTTCTCCATTTAAACATGGAGAAGGCATTTTAAAATTATATATGAGAGCATACATTTTTGAAAAAAGTAAATTATGTCATAATAATTTTAAACAGAAAAGGAGTTTTATTTTATTATATATTTTTATGTTGTTCAGATTAACAAAATAGGAATAAGAACTTTTTATGGATCTTCTAGATTCTAGCTTGAATCTTCTCTGCTAAATTAATATTTTTAAAAAATGTTTTGAGAGCTATTGTTAATTCTTTTTTCTCTGACCTTGAAATATAATTGACTACCCTATAGGTCTCAATGGTATAAGTCATTAGGAAGATTAAAAATATATGGGATTAAAGTAAAAAATGATAAGACTTTTAAATTAAGTAATGATGTTAATAATCCTACTTTATGAAAGTGGGTTATGTGATAGATGTTAATTATTATAATCAGGGTTTATCAACTAAAAAATGTTTAAATTTTTAAGGGAAATGAATTTGAGGGCTCTTTTGTTTAAAAGTTAAACAGAGAAAATATAGCTATTTATTCAAAATTATGTAAATAAGTAACTTCATTGCAATAAGTCACCTTGTGTACCCCCAGAGTATGTCAAATAGTTTTATGAATAGTATAAAACTTAGTACATTTTTAATGAAAAGAAGGTAAATATTCATAAAATGTGACCCTTTGCCACAGTTGTTCCAGCTCCAAAATATCCCCCTGCAAATTATTCCATTTGAATTTTAAAAAACATACTCTTTCTTCTTGCTTCTTTCTAATCTAAGTGTACTTAAGTTTGAGAATGGAAAATAACAAAGCATAGAGTTAATTTTCTATTAAAATTGAGACATAAACAAGAAAAAACCAGAGTAGCTGCAAGAAGGTGAGGAATGATCCAGGGAGCTGGGAAGAGGCGTCTTTGAGACCCTGTGAGTCTGCTGCCACTTGATGGAGTGTAGACAAGATAGAAGTAGGCAGGTGACATAAACGATGACAAAAAATCCAGGGCCCCTAGGTGGTACAGTCGGTTGAGCAACCGACTCCTGGTTTCAGCTCAGGTCGTGATCTCAGGGTCAGGCTCCGAGCTCAGCGAGGAGTCTGCTAAAGTTTCTCTCTCCCTCTCCCTCCACCCCTCCCGGTGCTCACTCAGGCTCTCAATCTCTCTAAAATAAATAAATAAATCTTTTTTAAAAATGATGATGGAGGGGCGCCTGGGTGGCTCAGTCGGTTAAGCGACTGCCTTCGGCTCAGGTCATGATCCTGGAGTCCTGGGATCGAGTCCCGCATCAGGCTCCCTGCTCGGCGGGAAGTCTGCTTCTCCCTCTGACCCTCCTCCCCCTCATGCTCTCTGTCTCTCATTCTCTCTGTCTCAAATAAATAAATAAAATCTTTAAAAAAAAATGATGATGGAAAAGGGCACTTGAATAAGAGCTGGATCCAAATTAGACAAAGGAACTATTTGGGAGACTTGCTGTGAATAAATCCTTATTTTTTTCCTAAGCCATTTTCTCTCAACCAATGTCTGCAAAATCCCCAAACTGTGGCAATTCAGAGAATTTAAGATTTTATAATAGTTTCAGAAGCTCTCATTCATTGTCATATCAAAAATCTCACTAAGCATTAAGATAAAAGTATTCTTTTTTATTTTTTATTTATTTTATTTTTTTAAAGATTTTATTTATTTTTTTAAAGATTTATTTATTCATTTGAGAGAGCGAGAATGAGAGAGAGTACATGAGAGCGGGGAGGGTCAGAGGGAGAAGCAGGCTCCTCGCTGAACAGGGAGCCCGATGCGGGACTGGATCCCGGGACTCCAGGATCATGACCTGAGCCGAAGGCAGTCGCTTAACCAACTGAGCCACCCAGGCGCCCAAAAGTATTCTTTTTTAAATTCAATATATTCTCCACAAAGCCAAGTACTGTACTCTCCACACAGCAATGGCTCAAAGATGTATATTAATTAGATGAACAGAATTTATTTTTTAAGAAAGATAAATCAGGAGATGATTTTTTAACTTAACAGAAAGATTATTGGCTTTATTAAATGATCTTATAAACATAAAAATATGTTTAAATTTTCTATAAATAATAAATAATCTATTTCCGATATAATTGAAAGTTACCAGAATTTAATAGATACCTAACTTTTCTCAGGAAAAAAATGAGGGACAACTACAGCTATACCTTTATTCTAATCCTAATGATTTGGTCATTCTTAATGTCAAACTTACCAGGGAGAGAGCAAAAGTAAAAAAAAAAAAATCTCTTCATATTAGCAATGTCATTTCAGGATAGTTACTCAGTTTCTCCTTACTCTAATCTATAATACTTTTTTAAAATGCCACAGATCTAATGCCATCAGCAGATGAATAACTAAATAAACCATGATATTTACAGTATGGAATGCTGTGCATTGATTAAAATGGGGGGGACAGATAGTTCATTTAAGATTTGTCGTTTAAGGCTCAGAGAGTATAAGGCTATTTTAGTCCAGACTTGTGGTTTCTTAGGCAACACAATTGCCTCAAGAAGTTGGCAGGTTTTTAATCTGTTTGCTTTCAGTCAGTGCCATTTACCAATAAATACTCCAAGATTCTTTCTTGGAGGTACCCTCCCTCCTGGTTTGCCTGTTTCCATATACCCAAAAGTGCATGCAGGCACTGACCTTAGTGGTGGTGACCTTGCGGCCAGCTAGATAACAGGTTAGAATAAGAGAACTATACCTCTAATCTGTTCTAAGCCAGTGCCTCATACTGTAGCTTTTTTTTTCAAGCTTTACTTGAAACTTCCCTATGAAACTCCACAAGAGTGGGCGCCTGGGTGGCTCAGTCAGTTAAGCGTCTGCCTTCAGTTCAAATCATGATCCCAGGGTCCTGGGATCAAGTTGCGCATCGGGCTCTCCGCTCAGCGGGGAGTCTGCTTCTCCCTGTACCCCTCCCCTCCGCTCATGATCTCTCTCTCACTCTCTCTCTCAAATAAATAAAATCTTTAAAAAAAAAAATTGCTTCAAAGGTTCAGTAGCACTAAAGATATTATAGACCAACAATGTAAAATATCTGAGGTACGGAATGGGAAAGTGGGGAAAAAATAATAAAAATCTTTGACTTGTTCCACTTTTTTCCATACGATATTTTCCATATCCATTTGTCTATAGCTCCCAATCATACAGAGGTATGCTAGATCTATACAGTTCCTGCCTTCAAAGCATGTTCCCTTCACTGACTTGAGATCTTAGAGAATTTTATAACTATTAAACTAGTTCCATTAATTCAAGATCAGCAACAGAAAGACCATCTTTCCTACGCCCACAGATTTTAAGATTTTCTCTTTGTCTCTGCTATTCTATAGTTTCATTACTATGTTTCTAGGTGCTTATTCATTTTTTTTTTTCATCTTGTTCACAGTTCAGTGAGTTCCTTTAATTTGAGAAGTTACAAGTATTTCTTTAAATCTATAAAACTTCTTAGTCATTCTTGCTCAAAATATTGCTTTTCCCTGATTCTACTTCTAAAAGTTTATTAAATATTTTTCAGTCAATTTTATTCTACTTTCATTCTTTTTTTAAATATATCTCATTCTCAGGATGCCTCGGTGACTCAGTTGGTTAAGCATCTGCCTTTGGCTCAGGTCATGATCCCAGAGTCCTGGGATCGAGTCCCACATCGGGCTCCTTGCTCAGCATGGAGCCTGATTCTCCCTCTGCTTGCCACTCCCCCTGCTTGTTCTCTCTCTTTCTCTCTGACAAATAAATAAATAAAATCTTTTTTATATATATGTATATACATATATATATATAATTCTCTTTTTCTTTGGTATTAACTTCCTATTCTCCACCACTTTGTCTCTGCAGAGCATTCTGGGTGATTTCCTCACTATCTTCCAGTTCACTAACATCTTTTTAATGTCTACCCAATGTTCAAACCATTCACTGCATTTTTTATTTCAATGGCATCTTTATTTCATGTCTTATAATTTCTATTCTACCTTATTTCTTCTAACATTTAAAAACCCTTATTTTAAAGTATGTTTTAAAGTACCTTTGGACCTTAAAAGTCTCAGAGAGGGAGCATTTGCTTTCTCTGCCTATTTTCAAGCTGAGACACCAGTCCTCTCTTGCCTTCAGACTTGGACTCAGACCGGAACTAACATGATTGGCTGTCCTGCTTCTCAGGCCATACAGAAGGTCATTTCTCAGCAGAGCAGCCCTTGGACTTGAAGGTAGCGTAAACCAAGGCCTTACTCTTATGTGTGGCGCAAGCCTGGGCTTCGTTTCTTTTGTGACTTTTTTCCTACCCAATATCCAAAGTAGATATCAAATTCCCCTGTAGCAGGTAGGCAGGAATGTCTCCTCCCCACTTCCTAGAGGGGCAGCCCTTGTGGACTTCCAGCTTCACCCAGGTAGCTCTTTCCTAGTCTAATCCTAGGGAAGCCTGGATTTCCCTAACATTAGGATTACCAACTTTAGCCCCCAGCTAGGTGTGCACACCACAGTGACCTCTTTGGACTTCACCTGACTCACCATTTGGTTCTGGATATCCTCTCTATTTCTAGTATCTAAGTATTTTGCTCACTTTGTTTTAAGCTCAGCTATATACTGCACAATTCGTTTGTGATATTTTATCTAGTTTCCACTCCATGTGTTTGGGGTAAAAAGGGAAGTCCTTCTACGTGAGCAAAATTTTGATACCAAGAAAATGACAAGGACAGTATGACAGAGATAAATTACAAAACAATCATGATTAAGAACATCGATTTTAAAGTCGTAAGTGAAAAATTAACAAACTGAGGGCAGAAATGTATTTTTAAAAATCATCACAACTATACGGGGTTGATTTCAGGTATGCAAGGCTGGCTTAACATTAGAATACTGAATAATATAATGTGGGGGCCAGCAACTTTAGATACGAAATAGTTTAGGCTTTCTGTGTCACATGAAGTTCCTGTCTCATGTTCTTCTTTGGGCTGTTTCTTTGCTTGTTTTTTATGATCCTTTTAAACATTAAAAAACATTTTTCGTTCACAGGCCATACAAATCCAGTCTGTGGGCCATAGTTTGCCAATCCCTGATATAATGCAACATGCCAACAGAATAAGAGAGAAGAATCATATAATTATCTCCATAGATACATAAAAATGTATCTGATCATATCCAACATTCATTCATGATTTTTTATTTATGCATAATCTAGGAAGAAAACTCCTTTAACCCAGTGAGGATTTACCAACTAAAAACTTGTAGCAAACTTCCTTCTTAATGGAGAAATGTAAAAAAGATTCTCTTCAAGGTTAGGAGAAAGTTAAGGATGCTTGCTACCTCTACTTCTACTCAGCATTGAGTCCCAGCCAGTGCAGCAAGGAAGGGAAAAAAAAAAAAAAAGATTAAGGTTTGGAAAGGAAAAATAAACTGTCACTATAGAACAAATAATGTAATGTTCTGTGCAGAAAACCCTAGAAAGTACAGATCAAGTATCACTCAAACTGACAAGAGAGTTTAGCAATGTGGCTGAATATAAGATTAACATACCTGTCCATGTGCCAGTTTCTTTGCTGAATTTCGTCTGGTGGGGGGCTCCTGAAAGAACTAAATTAGGCAGGCTTTCTTTTAGAGAAAATTTTACATTAGCTTCTGCCCAGACACTACTGACCTGAGATTATCACATTCAGGTATTAGGCAGTTCCTTAGTGCTGGAGACTCAGGCTCAAGGCCTGATCTACTGGTGGAGCCCAAAGCTTTGTCTCCTACTTCTAACATTGGCTTTGATACTTGCCTGCAGGGTAAGCCCCACATCTTTTCACAGTGCTAACTCTGATTCCACTTATTGGGGTTTGTTGGTGTTTGAATACTTTTGTCCTTGGAGATCCCTTTACTCTTTGATGCTCTACTGTAATACAGGAGTATCTTAGTCAAAATCTAACTGTAACATAAAGGAAGGCCTTTCTGAACATCACATCCAAAGTATGATTTATAAAAAACTATTACATATAGAAATATGACTAAAAACAAAACCCCAAAATGTTAATTGGTTGTTTTCAGATGATAAGTTATAAGTAACTTGTTTTCTCTTCTGTATTTTCCATATCTTGTACCCATGATCTATTTTGTTTTTAAAAAGAAGAAGACCCTTTATTTTTTTAAAAGATTTTATTTATTTATTAAAAAGAAGACAAGCAGGGGGAACGGCAGGCAGAGGGAGAAGTAGACTCTCCACTGAGCAAGGAGCCCGATGCAGAACTCAATCCCAGGACCCTGGGATCAGGACCTGAGCCGAAGGCAGAGGCTTAACTGACTGAGCCACCCAGGCGTCCCAAGACACTTTATTTTTTAAAAGAAGTTATGCACAGGACAAATAAAAAACTATTTATTTAAGTATTACTGAAAAACACAAAAGAATATTTATCAAGTATATACTTGTTTTTCAACCAGTATCTTAATTAATTCTCATAAAAACTCTGTAACGTAAGTATCATTATCCCTAATTTTGCAGAAGATGAAACTGAGGCTGAGAAAGGTTAAGTTATTTGCCCAAGTGACAGAATGGGGATTTGAATTTGGAAATACTTGTTCCAAGACCAGTGTTTTTTCTGCTGAACTGTGCTGCCTCCCACAAGAGAGCATTTTCACATCACCACCTGCTAGTTCTAATTAAGAGATAGTAATTAAACAATTCTCTACTCCTGACAACAATATTTAAGCTACTGGCATTTTAAAGAAATTAATATGAACAGCTTTTCATCTGCTGGAAGGTACTACACCTAAACACAAACTCCAAGCTATTACAGAAAGAAAAGACTCCAATAGGACACAGTTATATGCTTTGTCAAAGCCTAGTTAATTGCATTATCTATTAATGGGACATGAAGCATAAAAATGTTGAGCAATATATTTCTAAAAATGTTCGACTTGTCTAGTAATCCAAGAAATACAAATCAGAGAGACAAGGCCACATTGATCAAATTGGCAAAATTTTTTAAGTAGTAACAGCCAGGTTAGGTAAAAAGTGAAACTGCCATACATTTTAGGAGAGACGTTAACTGATAAAAATTTGCTGTAGGCCAATTTATAATATTTACACTTTACTCATGTGGCCTTTCAGCTAGTAATTCCTCATCTAGGAAGTTATGCTGAGAAAATAATCACAGATATGTATATAAAGATTTAGCCACAGGGTTGCGCATCTTAGAATTACATGGAAGGAAGGAAGGAAGGAAGGAAGGAAGGAAACAAGCTGAAATGAAACTAAACCTACAATAAGAAACTAGGTTAATAAACTATGCATATTCAAAATAATTCCATCAGCCATTAAAAATGATGACACTGCTCTCTTTATTAGCGTGGAAAGAAATTGTTGACATGATGTTTTTAAAAAGTAAATTAAAAATTATATATAACAGTATGATTGTATTTTTATTAACTTATATTTGGTTATATTTCTATTATTTACAAAATGTAAGGTCTGAAATAATATACCACAAAATTTTGACTGTGGATATATCTGATGATATGATTTGGGATTCTTTTGATTTTTCTTTTTCTTCATCTATATTTTCTTATTTTTACATAATGAATATTTATTACTTGTGTTAAAAAAGGAGAAAAAACATTGATATCACAGAATCGTATCAGTTAGTAAGAATGCCTACAACTATTATTAATACATATTAAGTAATATGTTATAAAATAGTTTGTATGTTCTCATTTATGTAAGAAAACCTATATATATTAAGTTGAACCATATAAAATTGCTGGCATTTGTCTGATTTTGACTTTTAAAAACAGCAATTTCAAATGGTTCGACTTAATACACATAATAGGAAAAATATACCCCCAAATATTAATAGTATCCTAGGAGGTTTTTTTTTCTTTAAGGTCATCTGTATTTCCTTCTTTAAATTCATCTGTATTTTCTTCTTTTAAATTTCACTAGTTTCTAATTTTTTCTACAATACTAAATCCCAGTTTCTATATTTATAGGCCAAAGACCCCAAGCAAGTCAACTGAACTCTCTCAGTTTCATCAAAAAACAATGGGGGGAGGGGAGGGCACCTGGGTGGCTCAGTCGGTTAAGCATCTGCCTTTGGCTCAGGTCATGATCCCAGGGTCCTGGGATCGAGCCCCACGTCAGGCTCCCTGCTCAATGGGGAGCCTGCTTCTCCCTCTCCCTCTGCCACTCCCCCTGCTTGTGTTTTCTCTCTCTGTCAAATAAATAAATAAAATCTTTTTTAAAAAAAATCAGAATACACCAAAAACAAAAATGAATTCAAAATGGATTCAAGACCTAAAAGTGAGACTTGAAACCATACAAATCCTAGAGGAGAACACAGGCAGTAACCTCTTTAACATTAGCCAACACAACTTCTTTCTAGATATGTCTCCTGAGGCAAGGGAAACAAAAGCAAAAATAAACTATCTGGACTTCAGGATAAAATCCTTCTGCACAGCGAAGGAAACAATCAACAAAACTACAAGGCAACCTACAGAAGAAGGTATTTGCAAATGACATATCCAATAAAGGGTTAATATCCAAAATAGATAAAGAATTTATAAAGCTCAACACCCAAAAAATGAATGATCCAATTAAAAAGTGGACAGAAGACATGAATACACATTTTTCCAAAGAAGACATACAGTATAATTCTATTAAACTTTATAGTCAACATTTTCCAAATATACCATGTCCTAAATCCATTAATGAAATTTTCTAAATGGCAACTATTTTATTGTAACTTCTCTTTTCCCTTCTAAGTAGCTTTGCCACAAATATATGACAGGGAGAACAACTCTTTCTAACCAAACCTTCCTCCTCCCCAGGCACACACTTATATAAGAATCAGACAGACCCAGACCCAGAACTTTACACAATCCAAAAGATACGTAGAGTTTCAATGTCCAGAGGGCATAAAACAAAAACAACTAAAGAGAAGAAGAAACAAGGAAGGTAAATGAAAAAAAAACTTGAAATAATAGTAATTACTGGAAATACCCCTACTTTGTTTTCAACTATCCAAGTAAAACCTACTTTGACATTTTTGATACATGTGAATGCATGCTTGGAATTGAGGTCCCAGAACCAAGTTCATTCCATCCCTATAAACTTTTACAGGATAAAATTTCAGATCTTGGGGTCTATTCCCTAGCAGAAGCTATAAATGATTCCCTCGAAGATCCACACCTAAAGGAAATAAACCACTACCGCAAGAGACACTTTCCTACCTTAACAGCTTCTCCTAGAGTTTGGTTTTTGTCAGCTTCCTCACTGGAATGCAGTTCAAGTCTATAATTCAACTCCTGCAATTGCTGTGCCTGCTCGTTCAGCAGCATCTGAGCCTGTTGTTCCCGAAGTAATGCATTATTCAGTTCTTCACATGCACTTTCAAACTTCTCGTGGGTGATCAGTTTCTGAAAAAAAGGATTAAAAAATTCAGTTATAAGCTAGCTGCGTTGTTATATCACTTAATCTTCAGAACTAGATTTGCTATCATAGAGTATAACACACACATTTCTAAATGTCTGATACATGACAAAGTACAACTTGCTTTCCTTAATCTCATAAATCAAGACAAAAAAACATCATCCTGGTTTTTAAAGTAGAACAGCTATATTCCCGAAGTGATCATTTTTAGTCAAATAAAATCTTAGGAAACTTATTTCAAGTTCAAATAAATCCATATTGCTCAGATTACATTTTCATACATGAGCACTTTTTATAAAGAATAAGATTGCAGGAACTAAAGCCTTTAACGAGTTTCGATGCTTTTAAGTGATTACCTGAAAGTCTGTGTTTGGCATGCGTTACTATTCACATCTCCCTGGTCAAACATCCCCTCCTTCAAGAATCCTTACCAGACCATCCCTTCCCAACTCCTTCGACTACTCACACTACCATACCATATTCCTTTGTTTTCTTTATAGTCATTATCATTATCTAAATTCACTTTGTGTAATTATTCACTTTTTTACTGCCTGTCTGCACCCTGCCACCAACCATATATCTAAGGATGGGAGCTCCACTGGGCAGATCTCATTCCACTTGCCCACTCAACACACAGAAGAGTACCTGGTACTCAGTAGTGCTCAGCAGGTATTTGTTGAATGAAAGAATATTCCTATATAAACATCTACAAATAAAAGTGTGCACCAGAGTATACAGCAGAGTTTTTACGATATCATGACTGCTTTAGAGAATGGAGCACTACATCTGTCTAGACAGTTCTAGCCAGGGGCCATCCCTTAAAAGGTGGGGAATCCAGGGCAGGACACACATGTATTATCTCCTGTTCAAAACAATTAAGCAAATGAAAATAAATTAGCAAACAACAAGAGACATCTTGATCTTGAAGTACAAAGAATGGGAACGTTTCACAAAAGGGAAGTAACCTGAGAAATATATATGGAAAACTAAAAAGCACTGTACAAGTCATTTAACCATGCTGTATATATTAAATACATATGTCTATTTAAGACTGATAACTTTCCCATTGTTGAAAAGATTTTGAGGTGAATATAATTAACCACAAATATAAAGCAAATTGATTTAAAATTTTTTTTAATTTAGGGTGGGGGGAGGGGAAGAGTAGACTAAAAATCCTATTGATTCGAGGCATCTGGAATACATAAACTAGTGCAGTTGAATGTGGACTTTATCTCTGAGTTTTCTGCCACATGAGACAAATGTGCTTAGTTGTAGTTTCCTTGTGGGCCAACAACAGCAAACACACATCTCATGCAGAGAAAATTTTTTTACTAGAACTAAGTTTGAGGATAAGTTTATTACATGGGTCTTTCTGTATCATAATATAGTTTTAACTCAGTTTTACTTTGGCGCCAGGTACCTTGCCTGCTGCCTCCCAGAAGCAACTGTCTTGTACTATTATTTTACTTTTCAAAGGTGTAATATAATGCATTCCTCAACACTGATTAAATTTTAAAGTATGGCATAAACAACAGCAACACTCCAGCATAAAAATAGGTGGGGAAGGATTTACCCAAGTTGACACAAGGTAAAGGGAATGATCACAAGCTCACAGGAAAGTTGCCTCGTTTCCTGAGAGTCATGTAGGATAGGTGTATCTGATGTATCACTGATATTTTTACAGTGTTTAGATTTGGAGGAACACTTATCTTGTACTCCCTCCTAACAGCTGCCTTACTCTCCACATTGTCCCATTACAACTAAACCCTCCACTTCGAGAACATCAACTTTAACGGCCTCCTCTGGGCACTACCATTCATTTCAACCTCTTACCATCCCTCTATTCCCTGACACCATAGCACTCCTTTCGGTCTTATGAACAGATACTTTTGTACTTCTTCTACCTTTTGTTTGTTATGTTGTTTTCAAGTATCACTCCTCGCGATCAGACCATCTGTCACTTGACCTCTATAAATCAAGATCCCCATCATTTCCCAGGACTTCTTTCCACTCCTCCAAAATTTCTCCTTCACCTTAAACTTAGTTAATTTTAGCCTCTCTCTTGTCCATCTATCCCTCCCAGAGACTGACTCAATGCTGTTCACTCTTCAGAAAGTAAACAGAATCAAACAAGTATAGCAAAAGAGAATAAGAAAGAGATGGAAAAGCAGCTGTAAGGACCAATAAAGAAAAAAAAATCATGGGAGATGGCTGTTATAGAACCACGGTCAGTAGATGAACACAGTGCTCAGAAGCAATAAAAATACTGAAGAGCGGGATGCCTGGGTGGCTCAGCCGGTTAAGCATCTGCCTTCAGCTCAGGTCATGATCCCAAGACCGTGGGATCGAGTCCCACATAGGGCTCCTGGTTCAGCAGGGAGCCTGCTTCTCCCTCTGCCTGCCACTCCCCCTGCTTGTGCTCTTTTCTCTCTCTGACAAATAAATAAAATCTTAAAAAAAAAATACTAAATAGCTTTCGCAGGCAGGATATTTCCCTTTATGTTACACTTTTAGACCAACTATAAAGAAGCTAGTTTATTTTCCTCCTATGTGCTTTGCCTGAAATCAGTGAAAGATGATGATTGCAAGCACACTCCATTTTTTTAGAGGAAAGTAGCATCATTTTTCCATCTGTTCTGTTTTTAATAAAACAATCCTTTATTAACACAGCTAGATATAGACATTAACCACTGTACTGAAGTGGTTAAAAGCATGAGTTTTGGAACCAGACTACTCAGGTCCAAATCTTGTCAGTTCTACTTACTAACTAACTTTGTGACTCTGGGCAAAGTTATTTAGCTGCTCTGTGTCCCATGTTCCTCTTCTGTAAAATAAAGATAATAATAATTTTGAACAATTACTGATATGAGAGGACTAAATAAATCAATTCCTTGAAGTGTTTAGGGTCGGTGCCTGATACATGGTCAATATGGTCATTAAATATTAGAAATCATCACTTTATAACGTTACATCTTACAATTGTATGTCAAAGTATAAAAAGTACATATGTCATTCCTTCAATTATTACTTCAATTAACCCCATTTTTACTTCTACACATTAGTGAAAGTAATTCACACTAAACATTTCCTGGAACATATTCTTAGCTTTTGCTGCAAGCCAGTTATTCAACCAAAGTTCTTACAAGAGGATTCTGTCACCTTCCAGCAACTTTTCTTCAAACTCTAACCTTCTCTCTAGATTCTGGAAACTGAGTCCTGACTACTTCCAAACTAATCAAAGATAAGATGTTAACTTGTTTTCCTAATAGTTATGGACTAGGAAATCCTACTGTAGGAATACCTAGAATTCCTCATACATATTCCAGAAAGCAACATATCTAATCTTTCAATTTTCAGGAAAGTCACTATCATCTACACCTTAAAAAAAAGTTGGCTATATTCTAAATCTCAAATTATATCAAGAGCTGTTTCTTTCCATTTTGGCAGACCACCTCAACATCCCAGATTTAGTTAGTATACACAATTAAAAGCAAATCAAAAGGAGGCAGAGACACACTCAAAAGGAACTGGCTTTTAAAAGTATAAACAGCTTTTTATGATTTAAGATTAATGGCAAAAGAAAATTGGAAAAAAATGAAACATCTATTAACAGGAAAATAGTCAAATAAATTCTGATATATCCATATGATAGAACAGTATTCATTTATCTAAGATGGAATTAATAATAAGTGACACAAGGGCGCCTGGGTGGCTCAGTTGGTTAAGTGACTGCCTTCGGCTCAGGTCATGATCCTGGAGTCCCGGGATCGAGTCCCGCATCGAGCCTGCTTCTGCCTCTGACCCTCGCCGCTCTCATGTGCTCTCTCTCTCTCATTCTCTCTGTCTCAAATAAATAAATAAAATCTTTAAAAAAAAAAAAAAAAAAAAAAAAAAAAAAAAAAAAAAAAAAAAAAAACAAAAAAAAAAAAAAAAAAAAAAAAAAAAAAAAAAAAAAAAAAAAAAAATAATAAGTGACACAAGAAAATGCTTCTAATACTATAAATAAATATTAATATTTCTATTTTTTTGCAAACTGTATATGCAAAATCATTCTAAACTACAACTGTGCATAAGAGCATGCATCTGCATGTGTACACACAAAAAAATGTAGGGAACAAAACTCGTCCATAATTCAATATTAATTGGTTATGGGTGGTAAGATTAGAGTGATTTAAATTTCTTCTTCACACTTTTCTGTATTTTTATTTACGACTATCATGTATTACTTTTATAATAAAAAAATTTGAGGCAGCTCTATAATTTTACCTTCTCTGAACAAAAAACTAAGAAAATGAGGGAAAAACTCGTGTCTTTAGACATTCACTGATAAGAGAACTATTACTTATCCCCAATCAGAAGGGTAATTCACAATTACTTGACCTGACTAATTTATAAGAACTTTTGGCCCTTTCAAGGCATAGCTACTTGAAATAATAATTAACATTAGCAATTTACGTTATCATAGGATTAGTAACTAAACTGCTATCTGCCACTCTCTTTCCACAAATGTTAAAATTGCAGATTCCAAATTAGCCATTTAAACTGAAGTTGAACTTGCAAAACTTTGGTTTCCCAAAGAAGGGGGTACTAAAAGTAGCTTGTTGCTAGATTTAGGAAACAAATTTTGTATTTAAATTTATATTAGTTGTCATCAGTTGGATACAATTCTGAAGTTTCAGGGTAACTCCATATTCCTATATCCACACTGAGAACTGCAGTGCTACTAACCCAGGTGGCAAATAGAATATGTGGAAATCTCCATTTTATTGTGCTTCATATATTTACACGTTCTGATCTTGATTTAATGTTATTTGGTATCCAGGCTTTCTTTTCTCAGCTATCTTCTGTTTCTTAAATAATACATGAGCTCGATGGAAGTTAAATTGAACATTTCTTTGGAAAAGCAATTTGATTTCAAATGAAATAATCTAGTTTACTCAAAATATTCAATATAAAGGAAAAGAGAGGACATCCCACCTCCCATTCCAAACATCAGGTTCTTCAATTGAAAGAAGTATTTTATTATTTTTTAGTATACATTTGGGGGTTTGTTTGCTAAAGCAGTTAATCTATCCTAACTATAACTTCCTCTTTTTCTACACTTTCAGCCAGAGTATACATTTTAACAGGGCTATGAGTTCTGCTGACAGAATCAGTATTACTTCAAGCATCTGGTATAACTCCTGGTTTTTTGAGATATAATTGAGATAGAACATCGTTTAAGTTGAGGGGGAACAACCTGTTGATTTGATACACCTATATATAAATCACAATATGATTACCACCATTACATTAGCTAAAACCTCTAACATGTGACATAATTATCATTCCTTCTTGTGGTGAGAACATTTAAGATCTAGTCTCTCAGCAACTTTGACATATATAATGCAGTACTGTTGGGGAATTTTAGAAGAGAAGTTTTCTGAAGAAAAAGAAATCCTATTAATGGGACTCTGAATTATTTGAAAAAAACCAAAAGTTAAAACAAATATAGAGCTATATAGAGATATATAGATCATATATGTGTGTATATATGTGTATGTATATATGTGTATATATATGTTTGTGTGTGTGTGTGTGTGTATATAGAGAGAGGAGAGTTCCCCAGAGCCACAGTATTGTAAATCACACATACTTACAGACTGCTTAAATTCATTTAATTGCATTTGGAGACCCTGGGCTTTGTCAAGTTCCTTTTTCATTTCATTCACATTTCGTTTAAATTCTGTGACCTCCAAGCGCAGTGAGCGGCGTTCCACTTCTGCTGCGTGCAGTCTTTGTGTAAATCCAAATATTTGCTTCTGTAACGATGCCGTGCTTTTCTATTGTTAATCAAGAGCAATTTTACAAGCAGTAACTACAGGTTTACTAATAAATCAATAGCAACAGCCATTTTACCAACTTAAATGTATCTTGGATTATACAGAGAACAATACTAGCTGTAACTGACACTTAGAGGTGAAAGCTTTACTTTTTATGTGACCAATAATTTGGTTGATATGAAATGAACAACCAACGAAAATAAATAATCTAATGGCTAGAAAACGGAGTTGACATTTGTTTATGTCTCATAGCATTCTGTTGCAGTCTACTTACAGAAATAGTAAAATCACAACTCATGCCAGAACTTTTGTATTTGGATATTTTAGACACTTACTCGGAAGTGCTATTACGTACTGCATTAAAGAGTACATGAAACCTAAAGGAAATCTAAATACATTCATGCACAACTAATTTAAACTACAAATGAGTGTGATTCAGAGTTAAATTTACAATCCTAAAGTCACTATTTAATGAAATTGCATACATACCAAAATGGGCACATGGCCACGTAGACCATACTTCAGGGCCAGCGTATTTACTTTATGAAGTCCACGAGCCAACCTCTGAACCAGAGAATCTTTTTCTATGTATGTAATACTCCTGCTACTATGCAAAGGTATACTCTCCATGGCCAGACTAACTTTATCCATGAGTTTTGCAAAAGAATTCTTGGCTGCACCTATGAGTAAATGTCCACAAATTCTGGAATTTGGATCTTCGGGGCAGGGGGGAAAAGAAAAAAGAGGCAGAAAAGATGTGAACTGTCTCTTGCTCATTTCACAACTCTGCCAATCGCAACACAATTAAAATATTTTCTCAGTTATCTAATTCCCATTCACCTGTAGTGATTCATTCAAAAGTCCCCTCCCACATTAATTTTCACTATGAAAAAAAGGAATGCAGAAAATAGCTCACCTACTAAACAACATATCTAAAGAAAATCTGCATGTATGTACATTATATCATTTACACTGAACACTATGACACTAAAAATTCATCATCACTCTTTTCTTTGCTTTAAAACCTAACATAAATTCATTTTCCATTTACAACTACTGAAGCTTGTTACCTTAATGTCATACTATTTATATTCTCAGACAAGAAAATATAATTTGCCTTAGTCCAAGGCAATTAAAATTTTACAACGACAATTACTTATTTCCCCACAGGATTTTGGTAATCATCCCTCTCACATAATGGACTTAAGGTCCCAGCATATCCAACATGGCCTGCTTGCTGCTAGATTCATCAGGTCTGTAATTAATAATTGTGTTTAGTGTTGATAAATAAAATTGTCAGTGCACTTTCTACTAATTGGTATTCCAGATAATGGTTAATAGGTTTATTTATGCCTTAATAAAAGTCATGTAATTTAGTTTTCCCTCTGCTAGGCAGGTCTTAATCTGTCATTACATGTTTTATGATACTATCTGTGTAAAATGACAAGCATGGAGAGATTATTTAAATTCAGTAGTATATCATTCTACATTTCAGGAGCCTCTGCTGTTGGAATTAACTTAAATTTTGTCTTTACATCATAAACACAAAAAGGATATTTGGCCAGTTTTATCCAATAGAAAAATGTTTTATAATTCTAAGAATACATACGGTTCAACAGTAAAGAACAACATTGGCTGGGAAGGTGATCAAACAGTGGTTTTCTAAGTCAGAAAGAACAATCTCACAGAAGCCCTGTGTTCAAAAATGTGAGGCTTCTTTTATTTCTTTATTCCTCAGTGGATAAAAGGAAAGATAAATTTTTAAATTTATGCAGCAGTCATGGGGCACCTGGGTGGCTCAGTCGGTTAAGCATCAGACTCTTGATTTTGGCTTAGGTCATGATCTCAGGGTCATGGGATTGAGCCTTGCATTGGCCTCAGCGCTCAGCAGGGAGTCTGCTGGAGATTCTCTTTCTCCCTCTCCCTCTGCCCCTCCCTCTGCTAGCATGCTCTCTCTCAAATAAATAAATAAGTAAATAAATCGTTTTTAAAAATTTATGCAGCAATCAGATTTTGGAAACCACAACTGCCTAGAAGTTATACATAAAATAAAAGTTATAAATTGAATAAAAGCATAATACCCTTCATGTAGAATTTATTTCTATTAGTTATTGATACATTAACTTCTAACAATATAAGGTGATATAAGTTTAATTCTATATACCTCTCATAAACATACTCTCTAAGAATCCCATTGACAGAAGGCATATAAAGTATAATTAAAATACACAGTTCCTTTGTTAACAATCAATTATTTAAATAAGTCATGAATAAAAAAGAGTTCAGTAGCTTCACATACCAATTAACATAAAATACAGAACAACTGATTTAAAAGAATTGTTAAATTAGTGTTTAATAGGTCATTGAAAAAATAAACAGTAAAAGCCATTTAACCTATAACAGTCAATATTATACATCATTCCAGTGCCTAATATATGTATTCTCTGTGTCTCAACTGGCTTGCAACTCCTTAACTGTGTCTTTTGTTATCTCAGTAAACCCTGTATTTGTACTGTACCAGCCTAGCATATATGGATATTTTGTATGTGTTTATTGGATTAATTGTACTTCATTTTACTTCCATAGCAGCTGCAACATGCTGAATATAAGGATGCATTCAATAATACCAAGAAAGACACATAGATCAATGGAACAGAATAGAGAACCCAGAAATGGACCCTCAACTCCTTGGTCAACTAATCTTTGACAAAGCAGGAAAGAATGTCCAATGGAAAAAAGGCAGTCTCTTCAACAAATGGTGTTGGGAAAATTGGACAGCCACATGCAGAAGAATGAAACTGGACAATTTCCTTACACCATACACAAAAATAGACTGAAAATGGATGAAAGATCTAAATGTGAGACAGGAATCCATCAAAATCCTAGAGGTGAACACAGGCAGCAACCTCTATGACCTCGGCCGCAGCAACTTCCTGCTAGACACAGCTCCAAAGGCAAGGGAAACAAAAGCAAAAGTGAACTACTGGGACTTCATCAAGATAAAAAACTGCTGCACAGCAAAGGAAATAGTCAACAAAACTAAAAGGCAATCTATGGAATGGGAGAAGATATTTGCAAATGATATGTCAGATAAAGGGCTACTATCCAAAATCTATAAAGAACTTATCAAATTCAACACCCAAAAAATAAATAACCCAGAAATGGGCAGAAGACATGAACAGACATTTTTCCAAAGAAGACATCCAAATGGCCAGCAGACACATGAAAAAATGCTCAGCATCACTTGGCATCAGGGAAATCCAAATCAAAATCTCAATGAGATACCATCTCACACCAGTCAGAATGGCTAAAATTAACAAGTCAGGAAACGACAAATGTTGGCGAGGATGCAGAGAAAGGGGAACCCTCCTACACTGTTGGTGGGAATGCAAGCTGGTGCAGCCACTCTGGAAAACAGTATGGAGGTTCCTCAAAAAGTTAAAAATAGAGCTACCCTATGACGCAGCAATTGCACCACTAGGTATTTACCCAAAGGATACAAATGTAGTGATCCAAAGGGGCACGTGCACCCCAATGTTTATAGCAGCAATGTCCACAATAGCCAAACTATGGAAAGAGCCCAGATGTCCATCAACAGATGAATGGATAAAGAAGATGTGGTGTGTATATATACAATGGACTATTACTCAGCCATCAAAAAGGATGCTATCTTACCATTTGCAATAAGGCAGATGGAACTGGAGAGTATTATTCTGAGCAAAATAAGTCAATCAGAGAAAGATAATTATCACATGGTTTCCCTCATATTGGAATTTAAGAAACAAAACAGAGGATCATAGGGGAAGGGAGGGAAAAATAAAACAAGATGAAATCAGAGAGAGAGACAAACCATAAGAGACTCTTAACTATACGAAACAAACTGAGGGTTGCTGGATGGGAGGTGGGTGGGGAGATGGGGTAACTGGGTGATGGGCATTAAGGAGGGCACGTGATGTAATGAGCACTCGGTGCTATATGCAACTGATGAATAACCGAACTCTACATCTGAAGTTAATGATACACTATATGTTAATTAATTGAATTTAAATAAGATTTAAAAAAAGAAAAATTAATATTTTTAGTGGTATGTCAAAAGCTATTCTTTATATTTTTTAATTTTTTTAAATTTTATTATGTTATGTTAATCACCATACATTACATCATTAGTTTTTGATGTAGTGGTCCATGATTCATTGTTTGCGTATAATACCCAGTGCTCCATTCAATACGTGCCTTCTTTAATACCCATCACTGGGCTAAACCATCCCCCCACCCCCTCCCCTCTAGAACCCTCAGTTTGTTTCTCAGAGTCCATAGTCTCTCATGGTTCGTCTCCTCCTCCAATTTCCTGCCCTTCATTTTTCCCTTCCTACTATCTTCTTTTTTTTTTTAACATATATTATCTGTTTCAGAGGTACAGGTCTGTGATTCAACAGTCCTACACAATTCACAGTGCTCACCACAGCACATACCCTCCCCAATGTCTATCACCCAGCCACCCCATCCCTCCCACCCCCCACCACTCCAGCAAACCTCAGTTAGTTTCCTGAGATTAAGAATTCCTCATATTAGTGAGATCATATGAGACATGTCTTTCTCTGATTGACTTATTTCACTCAGCATAATACCCTCCAGTTCCATCCACATCATTGCAAATGGCAAGATTTCGTTCCTTTTGATGGCTGCATAATATTCCATTGTATATATATACCACATCTTCTTTATCCATTCATCTGTCGATGGACATCTTGGCTCTTTCCACAGTTTGGCTATTGTGGACATGGCTGCTATAAACATTGGGGTGCACGTACCCCTTCGGATCCCTACACTTGTATCTTTGGGGTAAATACCCAGTAGCGCAATTGTTGGGTCATATGGTACCTCTAATTTCAACTTTTTGAGGAACCTCCATACTGTTTTCCAGAGTGGCTGCACCAGCTTGCATTCCCACCAACAGTGTAGGAGGGTTCCCCTTTCTCCGCATCCCCGCCAACATTTGTCGTTTCCTGACTTGTTAATTTTAGCCATTCTGACTGGTGTGAGGTGGTATCTCATTGAGATTTTGATTTGGATTTCCCTGATGTCAAGTGATGTTAAGCACATTTTCATGTGTCTGTTGGCCATTTGGAGGTCTTCTTTGGAAAAATGTCTGTTCATGTCTTCTGCCCATTTCTTGATTGGATCATTTGTTCTTTGGGTGTTGAGTTTGATAAGTTCTTTATAGATTTTGGATACTAGTCCTTTATCTGATATGTCATTTGCAAATATCTTCTCCCATTCCGTCAGTTGTCTTTGGTTTTGTTGACTGTTTCTTTTGCTGTGCACAAGCTTTTTATCTTGATGAAGTCCCAATAGTCCATTTTTGCCCTTGCTTCCCTTGCCTTTGGCGATGTTTCTAGGAAGAAGTTGCTTCGGCTGAGGTCGAAGAGGTTGCTGCCCGTGTTCTCCTTTAGCATTTTGATGGACTCCTGTCTCACATTGAGGTCTTTCAACCATTTTGAGTCTGTTTTTGTGTGTGGTGTAAGGAAATGGTCCAGTTCTTTATATTTTTTAGATTTTTTTATTTATCTATTTGTCAGAGAGAGAGTGAGAGAGGGAACAGCAGGCAGAGGGAGAAGGAGTCTCCCCGTTGAGCAGGGAGCCCAATGAGGGACTCAGTCCCAGGACCCTGGAATCATGACCTGAGCCAAAGGCAGATGCTTAACTAACTGAGCTGCCCAGGTGTCCCAAAAGTTATTCTTTTTAAATAAACAAGATAAAAGCTCATCATTTTAGGAAATTTTCAGGCATATCAAAGTAATAAAATTTTCACAAAGAGCCTTTAAAAGCAAAAATCAATTATAATTAAATTTTAATGAATAGCAGTTTTTTACTATATCATAGAAACAAATTTGTGTAGGCACTAACCACTCTGAAAGGCGAAATTGAGTGACAATATAATTCTACAAGGCATTCTTCTGAATTTTTAAGAAGTGGGAAAGAGGCATAAGTTCCTGACTGCTGACTCTCAAGGAATTACAGAAAGAGCACTAAATAATTTATGCTTTGATGAATGAAAAGTGTTTTTGTGACACACTTCACATTATACAGTATAGAGTACAATTAATTCAACATTAAATAAATGAAGAAACAAAAAAAAAAACCCTCTAGTGACATAGTTGTAGGATTATTTGTATAATGATATAGAAATACGAGACAAAAATAAGGTCACTGAAATTTCTCATGTCTACTCTGGTCTAAACTGTTTAAATGTTTGCTACATTTCACAAATTCTTGTTTATGTAAAATACATTTGTTAATCACTTTCCCTCTATTTAATAGCATGTGTCTTTTGAGAAAGAAGAGGACTCTAATGGACTTTTTCCAATAGCAAAGGCAATATCATATATTTAAGATTAAAATCTTTAAAACAAATTCATAAAGAATTGGTTTGACCGGGCGCCTGGGTGGCTCAGTTGGTTAAGCGACTGCCTTGGGCTCAGGTCATGATCCTGGAGTCCCTGGATCGAGTCCCGCATCAGGCTCCCTGCTCGGCAGGGTGCCTGCTTCTCCCTCTGACCCTCCCCCCTCTCATGTGCTCTCTCTCTCTCATTCTCTCTGTCTCAAATAAATAAATAAAATCTTTAAAAAAAAAAAAAAAAGAATTGGTTTGACCAGTAATTCTAAACCTGTGAGCTGCAGATCTTGGGGCAGGGGTAGGGGAGGCTGAAAAATTATTTCAAGGGTTCCATCACTTTTAACTAAAGCAACCATTGCCATCTTGATCTTTATTTAACCCTAAAAAAATATACAGCATGAATAATATATGCCCATGATGTTGTGGGTAATAAATTAAGTCCTTTAAAACATTATCACAGTCAACTGCTACTGAAAATACAACTATCATCTGACATATTGTAGACTTACAATATGTCTTCTTATCAAAATGGAGTCCTCAAACTTAGAAAGATTGAGAAACACTCCTTTATTGAAAATGGGGATTCATGAGTAATGATTTAATTAGTACATATGTAATACAAAATTATTTAATTTAATCATGTTGGTCATGAGTATAATATTAATAACAATGAATAATAATACAATAACAACAAATGTTAATCATGAGTAATGCTAACGCCTTAAATTCCAACTCAGCTCCACACACTTGGGAATATTTTGTCATCCTTGACATCTCTGTCTCCCTTACCATCTCCCCACATCCCATCCTTAATATTTCTCCAATCTACTCAGTGTTCTCTGTGATCATGCCCATATCTTATCTGTATTCTTGCAAGAGTCTCCCTATTCTTCTTCAGTCTTTCCCTTCTTCAATCCATCCTCCACCACAGGCAAAGTGTCTTGTAAAACACAAATATGAGGGGCACCTGGGTGGTGCAGTTGGTTGAGGATCTGACTCCATTTTGGCTCAGGTCATGGTCGTGAGACCAAGCCCCACGTTGGGCTCCATGCTGGGTGTGGAGCCTGCTTAAGATTCTCTCTCCCTTTCCCTATGCCCCAACCCCCTACCCCCACTTGCACATGGATGCATGCTCTCTCTCTGTCAAAAATAAAATAAAATAAAATAAAATAAAATAAAATAAAATAAAATAAAATAAAATAATAAAATAAAACACAAATAGGATCTTTTCACAACTCCTGCTTTTACGCCTGGGTGAAGATCTAGGAATAAATTTCAAATTCCTTAAAACATGCCCTATAAGGCCCTACATGATCTGATCCCTGCTTACTTGTTCAGGAAGACCTTTCACTATTAACACTTTTATATGCAACTCTTTTCAAGTGATACCAACACATCACAATCTTAAACCAAAAATAATGCTTGTGTCTCCAAACTGCTAATAATTTGGGAAATATGAATGTGGACATCGTTTTCAAACATGGGAGGCAATCATTATGGCAAGATGTTTGCTTCAAAGTAATGTTTTAACTGAAAAAAAAAAAAAGGAAAACAACAACTATGAAAATAGCTCAAAATACTATAAGCAAAAGTAATGACAGAATTTGTCTTACCATATTTTAAAATATCAAGATGTACATATGAAAAAAATAGCATGATACTGGTATTATCTCTTTCCTTATCTCTTCTAGAGATAGGGAAAATAATGGAATAGACAGAGAGACAGGAAATAGATCCAAGAGCATATATGCTAAATGACATATCTTACTTAATTCAGTAGGGAAAAAGGTGGGTGACTGAATTGAAAAGTATTGCAACTAGCTGATCATCTGGACACAAACAAATCTTAATCATTTCCTCACTACTTAAACCAAAAATAACTCTAGATAATCCAAGATTTAACAAAAAATTTAAAATACTAGACTGAAATATGAGCAATTCAACCTTGAGGTAAGGCTAGCCTTTTTAAGTAAATCAGCAATAGAAAAAGCACAAAGTAAATAATAATTTAGCTATACAAAAATTAAAATACACAAAACTAAAATACACACTGTAAAATTATTTACATGAAAAAAATTATTTACATGATACAGAGCAAACTGTTAATATGTGTGATACACAAGTTCTTATAATTCCATAAGAAACAAACACACCCCCGTATATGAACATAATGAGATAATTGTAAAAGAATATGAATGAGTGTAGAACAAATGAAAAAATTTGCAACCTAACAACAAAAAATGCAAATAAGTAATAACATAGTTTCTTTTGCCTTTCAAATTAATAAAGATGAAAAAGATTGTCATAATTTAATGTGCCAAAGGCATTATGGGGAGACCAGCACTCTTGGTACCGATCATGGGAGTGTAAGGCAAGGGAACTTTCACGAAAGGCACACTGGAGATTCTTTCCAAATGTAAAATATGCAAACTCATTTCTCAGGAATTTAGCCGGGGAAGTAACTGTGCAAACCATAAATTGTTTTTGCACAAACATATTAATTACATCACAGTTCATTACAGTATTGCTTAAAATCATGGAAATTTTTAAGGAAAGACACCAATATCCACCAATAGGGAATTCACAGAGTAAACTACAGTACATATAAACCATGGGGTAGTATGTGACCAAATACAATTAATAAAGTATACCTCCTTTATTGACATGGAAATACATTTAATTGTCCACTGAATAGAAAAAAATTACAATGAAACATGATTGTATGATTGTATGATTCTCTCATGTGAGACTGTGTGTCTGTGTGTATCCATGTTTATACACGTTTGGGTGATCTGCAGAATCTGTACACAGAATAGCTCGTATATATAAAGATACCATGTTAGGAAATAGGGATGGGAAACCTATAACACTGATTAAGAACCAATAGCTTTTATTTCTATCTGTATTATTTATAAATAATACTAAAGATATAAATGCCCAATAACAGGACAATCCAAAAATATATCTCGACTCAGACAAACAATATTCAGGGGAATGATTAGAAGAAAGCAAATTTTATTGAAATGCAGTTATCAACCCATTTTAAGTGTGGCTATTAATGTATTATAAGTAAGGCAATATACTTAAAATACAGACTAACTAAAGTTAATTTTTTAGGGGGCAGGAGGGATGGGTGGCTGGGTGATGGACATTGGGGAGGGTATGTGCTATGGTGAGCGCTGTGAATTGTCTAAGACTGATGAATCACAGACCTGTACCCCTAAAATAAATAATATATTATATGTTAATTAAAAAATTTTTAAGAGGTGCCTGGGTGGCTCAGTCGGTTAAGCGGCTGCCTTGGGCTCAGGTCATGATCCCAGGATCCTGGGATCGAGTCCCGCATCGGGTTCCCTGCTCAGCGGGGAGTCTGTGTCCCTTTCCCTCTGCCCCTCTTTCTGCTCATGCTCTCTCTCTCATAAATAAATAAAATCTTTTTTAAAAATCAAATAAATTCAAAACTTATTGTGTACGTTTTTGTCCTAAAGTCAGTGAATTCATCTCTGGTTCTGTCAATATATACAATATAATTTACATCTTAAAGAAAAAGGATTGTGAATCCATAGCTCAAATCTGATGCTCTGCATTTGAAAGCTGCTAAGAGAGTATATCTTAAAATTCTTATCACAGGAAAAAAATGTTTTTGTGACTAGGTATGGTGACAAATGTTAACTAGTCCTGCTATAGTGATTATTTAGCAATATATACCAATACTGAATCATTATGTTGTACAACTGAAATTAGTATGTCAATTAGACCTCATTTTTTTAAAGTGGCTGCATATAATAGATGCTCAATACTTACTGAATGGATGAAAAAAACTGCTGCTATGAAGATAGAAGGAACTTAAGTAACTTCATGTTGGGTTTTTTTCCCCTCAGTTTTATCAAGAAAATGTTGACATATGTCACTGTATAAGTTTAAGGCATATAACATGACGGTTTAATTTACATATAGTGTGAAATAATTACCACAATAGGTTCAGATAACATCCATCTTCTCATATAGATACAATAAAAAGAAAAGAAAGAAGAAAAAGGGAAAAAAAGTTCTCCTTTGAAGAATGAGAACTCTTAGGATTTACTCTCTTAACACCTTTCCTATACAGCATACAGTAGTGTTAACTGTAGTCCCCATGCTACACATTGCATCCCTAGGACTTATTTCTCTTATCACTGGAAACTTGTACCTTTAGCCACCTTCCACTAATTCCCCCTCACTTTACCTTCCACCTCTGGTAACCAACCACAAGTCTCATTTCTTCCTCTATCAGTTTGATTTTTGGTTTTGGGTTGGTTTGGTTTTTTTTTTTTTTTCAGACATAAGAGAAAGCACAGTGTTTGCCTTTCTCTGATCTATTTCCTTTAGCATAACGCCTTCAAGGTCCATCCAAATTGCTGCAAATGGTAGGATTTTTTTTCATTTTTTTATGGCTGAATAATATTCTTTTGTATATATACCACAACTTCTTTATCCAGTCGTCTGTCAATGGACACTTAGGTTGTTTACATGTCTTAGCTATTGTAATTGGTGCGTGGGGTACAGATACCTTTTCAAGTTAGTGTTTTCATTTCCTTTGGATATATTCCTAGAAGTGAAACTGCTGGATCATGTGGTAGTTCTCTTTTTAATTTTTTGAGGACCCACTATATTGTTTTCCATAGTGGCTGTATCAATTTACAATCCCACCAACAGTGCACAAGGGTTCAATTTTCTCCACATCCACACCAGCATTTGTTATCTGTCTTTTTTTTTTTATTATTCTTATGTTAATCCCCATACATTACATCATTAGTTTTAGATGAAGTGTTCCATGATTCATTGTTTGTGCATAACACCCAGTGCTCCATGCAGAATGTGCCCTCCTCAATACCCACCACCAGGCTAACCCATCCTCCCACCCCCCTCCCCTCTAGAACCCTGTTTGTTTTTCAGAGTCCATCGTCTCTCATGGTTCGTCTACCCCTCCAATTTCCCCCGCTTCATTCTTCCTCTCCTGTTATCTGTCTTTTTGATGATGGTCATTCTAACAGGCATAAGGTGATATCTCATTGTGGGTTTTTTTGCATTTTCTAATGACTATTAATAGCATCTTTTCACTTATCTGTTGGCCTTTTGTATATCTTCTTTGGAAAAATGTCTATTCTGGTCCTTTGCCCACTTTTTTAATTGGGTCATTTGGTTCTTTTGCTATTGATTGTATTTGTTCTTTATATATTTTGGTTATTAACCCCTTATCAGATATATGGTTTGCAAAATTCTTTCCCGTTCTGTAGGTTGTCTTTTCACTTTGTTGATAGTTTCTTTTGTTGTACAGAAGCTTTTTTTACTTTGATGTAGTCCCACTTGTTAATTTTTATTTTGTTGCTTGTGCTTTAGGTGTCATATCCAGAGAATCATTATCAACACTTATGTCAAGAAGCCTTGTTTTTCTCTAGGAGTTTCATAGTCTTAGGTCTTATATTTAAGTCTTTAATCCACTTCAAGTTAATTTTTGTGAGTGGTATAAGATAAGGGTCTAGTTTCATTCCTTTACATGTGAATATCCAATTATCCCAGCACCATTTATTGAAGAGACTGTCTTCTGTCTGTTGACTCTTCTTGGCTCCCTTGTCAGATATTAGCTGACCATACATGCTTGGGTTTTCAATTTATGCTTTTGGCTCTTGATTCTGTCCCATTGGTCTATTTGTCTATTTTTATGACAATAGTGTATGTTTTGATTACTATAGCTTTATAGTATAGCTTGAAATCAGGAAGTCATGATGCCTCCTGCTTTATTCCTCTTTCTCAAGATTTCTTTGGCTATTTGGGGTCTCTTGTGGTCATAAGTTTTCAGAGTGCTTTTTCTACTTCTATTTTTTTAAAAAGCCATTGGAATCTTGATAGGGATTGCATCGAATCTATCGATGGCTTTTGCTCATATGGATACTTCAACAATATTAATTCTTCTAATCCATGAACACAGGATACCTTCCCATCTATTTGTGTCTTCTTTGCTTTCCTTCTTCAATGTCTTTTTTTTTAAGATTTTATTTATTTATTTGACAGAGAGAGAGCACAAGCAAGGGAAGCAGCACATAGAGGGACAGGGAGAAGCAGGCTCCCCGCTGAACAGAGAGCCCGATGCGGGGCTCAGTCCCAGGACTCTGGGATCATGACCTGAGCTGAAGGCAGCTGCTTAACCAAGTGAACCACCCAGGCACCCCATGATTTCCTTCTTCAATGTCTTATGATTCTCACATTAAAGACCTTCCCCTCCTTGGTTAAATTTATTTCTAAGTGTCTTACTGGTTTTGATACTACTGTATATGGAATCAATTTCATTATTTCTTTTTCAGAAAATTGACTGGTTGTGTCAGTAACTCTTTTGAAAGAGTTCTGAAATGTTTCCAGGTGTTTGCAGGTTGCACTTTCAAAGAAATAACAGAGAATTTTGTATTTGGGGACTACTAGAAAAAAACATAAACATGAAAAACATAGAAGCTCACTTGGATGGATGAACTAGGTGCAAAGCTGTTCTGATACTTATGCAGAAAAATTGCACCAGCGTCCATGTGTACACCGAACACTGTGATTACACATCATGTATGTGATGAGTCTCATGATCACTGATTAGCAAAGATGAGCATAAGCTGTATCTGGAGATAGCTGCAACAACTGTATTATAAAACGAAAATATCAGTGATTTTGTTCAGTAATGAAGTCACTACACTGCTAATACAATCGTGATCTGTCATCAGCACTCATAATTGAAGGGAATGTCAAAGTTCAGTTAGTAGTTTGAAACAAGATGTAATTTTTTCCATCCAAGTCCACAGATGCATCTCCACCCCTGCTCCCAAATTCTACCCATGGATCCTTTTGAGAAGGGTTCTGTGAGCCCAGAGTTAAGAGATCTCTTATCTAAGGAATATGCTACCCAACTGTTAAATCTATATCCTTGAGCCTCTGCCTCTGTGTCAACTTAAATAATAAGAAAGCTGCATATCCGGAGAAAAGGGAACCCTCCTACACTGTTGATGGGAATGCAACCTGGTGCAGCCACTCTGGGAAACAGTATGGAGGTTCCTCAAAAAGTTGAAAATAGAACTCCCATACAATCCAGCAATTGCACTACTGGGTATTTACCCCAAAGATACAAATGTAGGGATACGAAGAGGTACGTGCACCCCGATGTTTATAGCAGCCATGTCCACAACAGCTAAACTGTGGAAAGAGCCAAGATGTCCACTGACAGATGAATGAATAAAGAAGATGTGGTATCTATATACAATGGAATATTATGCAGCCATCAAAAGGAACGAAATCTTGCCATTTGCAATGACATGGATGGAACTGGAGGGTATTATGCTGAGTGAAATAAGTCAATCAGAGAAAGACATGTATCATATGACCTCACTGATATGAGGAATTCTTAATCCCAGGAAACAAACTGAGGGTTGCTGGAGTGGGGGGGGGGGGGGGGGGAGGGGGTGGCTGGGTGATAGACATTGAGGAGGGTATGTGCTATGATGAGTGCTGTGAATTGTGTAAGACTGTTGAATCACAGACCTGTACCTCTGAAACAAATAATACATTACACATTAAAAAAAAGAAGAAGAAGAAGATAGCAGGAGGGGAAGAATGAAGGGGGGGAAATCGGAGGGGGAGACGAACCATGAGAGACTATGGACTCTGAGAAACAAACGGGGGGTTCAGGAGAAGGGGGGGGTGGGGGGATGGGTCAGCCTGGTGATGGGTATTAAAAAGGGCATGTACTTCAGCCTGGTGATGGGTATTAAAAAGGGCATGTACTTATGATCTCACTGATATGAGGAATTCTTAATCTCAGGAAACAAACTGAGGGTTGCTGGAGTGGGGGGTGGGGTGGGAAGGATGGGGTGACTGGGTGATAGACACTGGGGAGGGTATGTGCTCTGGTAAGCGCTGTGAATTGTGCAAGACTGTTGAATCTCAGATCTGTACCTCTGAAACAAATAATGCAATATATGTTAAGAAAAAAAAAAAGAAGAAGAAGAAGAAGGTAGCGGGAGGGGAAGAATGAAGCGGGGGAAATCGAAGGGGTAGACGAACCATGAGAGACGATGGACTCTGAAAAACAAACTGAGGGTTCTAGAGGGGAGGGGGGTGGGAGGATGGGTTAGCCTGGTGGTGGGTATTGAGGAGGGCACATTCTGCATGGAGCACTGGGTGTTATGCACAAACAATGAATCATGGAACACTTCATCTAAAACTAATGATGTAATGTATGGGGATTAACATAAGAATAAAAATTAAAAAAATAAAAAAATAAAAGGGCATGTACTGAATGGAGCACTGGGTGTTATACACAAACAATGAATCATGGAACACTACATCAAAAACTAATGATGTAATGTATGGTGATTAATATAACATAATAATATAAAAATAAATAAATAAATAAATAAGAAAGCTGTGTATCTGCACTATTCCATTCAGAGAACTGTAATATAATATTATGCTCTCAGTTTTTATTGAAGATGAATATAAGTAACACTGACAGAAAAAAGTCTGTATCTTCTATGAAGTGGCTTTTAAAGATAGAAACTGTGATGTTATTCAATATTTCCAATATGATAACCCATGTAATAAGTTCCTCTCAAAATTCAGCAGCAGAATAGTTTTTTCCATTTGTTTGGAGACAGAGGGCATCTCACATCTGAGGAACAACAAGCAATTCAGTTTAGCTAAATTGCAGGTTTATTAATGAGTACTGGGAGGTGAGACTATACAAATAGATGAGAATCAGATCAAGAAGCGTCTTGTACACCTTGCCAAAGAGTTAATTCATACAATAAGAAATGGGGAATAATGCTGCTGCTGATATGGAAGCCAAAGATATGCAATAGATCAAGCACTGTTTACATGCATTAAGTCATTGAAGCCTAAAAATAGCAAATGAGATGGGACTAGTATGATAGCCATTTAAAAATAAGTAAGAAAAAAAGAACAATGAAAAAGAGTTACAGAATGACCTAATCATATTGAAATACATATAAAACAACTTGAAAGAAGTACACATCAATATTGATCATATTCTTAGAGAGATTACAAGAAATTTAAACTTACTTCCTCATACTATTCAATGCTCTATAAATGCTCTCCAATACACTAATGCTACTTGCTACTTCTTTGTTATTTCTTCTTCTTCTTCTCCTTCTTCTTCTTCTTCTTCTTCCTCTTCTTCTTCTTCTTCTTCTTCTTCTTCTTCTTCTTCTTCTTCTTCTCCTCCTCCTCCTCTCCCTTCCCCTCCCCCTCCCCCTCCTCCTCCCCCTCCTCCTCCTCCTCCTCCTTCTTCTTCTTCTTCTTGTTTTTCTTCTTCTTCTCCTTCTTCTTCTTCTCCTTCTCCTTCTTCTTCTTGTTTTTCTTCTTCTCCTTCTCCTTCTTCTTCTTTTTCTTTTCTTCTCCTTCTCCTTCTTCTTCTTTTTAGGGAGGAAGGGAGGTGGGGGAGAGGGGCAGAGGGAGAGGGAGAGAGAGAATCAACCAGGCTCCACACCCAGCATGGAGCCTGAAACGGGGCTCAATCTCACAACCCTAAGACCATGACCTGAGCCGAAATCAAGGGTCAGACGCTTAACCAACTGAGCCACCCAGGTGCCCTTGTTACTTCTATAAACCTCCTCAAATTATTTCTTTGCTAAATATGAGATAGATGATAGATAGATAGATAGATTGATAGTTTGATAGATGATAGAATGGCACAGTGTGTCTAAGAATGGACACCCATTAGTAGGTTAAGAAGGTAACACATGCAAAAAATATGGAGTTAAAACAACAGCAGTGAGGCTAGATAAAAAGTAGACTGATAAAATATATAGAATATAGGGCATAAGAGTAAGAATAAGAATAAGTTATGGTGACTCCCAGGTTTCTATTTTAATTACTTGGTGGATGGCCATGCCAATCACAAAGACAGAAAATTTAGGAGGAGGTTTAGGGACAAAGAAGATGATGAAAATTTTGAATATATTGAGTTTGAGGTGTTTTTAGGATACCCATAGAAAGCTAGATATTCAGGGTTTAAGTTCAGGCATGATGGGGAGGTAGTCTCTAAAACCTCAGAATTTCTGTAGTGAGAACAGTGTCTTTGTTATTCATGGTGGGGCCCAGGACCACACTTCACAGTTCATATTAATGGTGGGCATGTCTTAGGTTTATGCTAACAAGATAACTAAAGGTAAGGACTGGTCCTATCTGAAAGACCAACTATGGGATCAGAGGTTAGGTCTTTGAGCCAGTATGAATCAGCTCAACCTCCAGAGAGACTGAGCTCAGCAATGTAGCCAACAATCCAATTAATCATGTCCATGTAATGAAGCTTCAATAGAAATTCTGGACACTGAAGCTCCAGTGAGCTTCCTGGATTGGTAATACCCCATATGTACTGTCATAAATTGATGGCAGGAGGTTACCTTGCCCTGAGGACAATGGAAGCTTGATGTCTGGAATCCTCCTAGACTTTACCCTATGCATCCCTTCCTTTGGATCTAATTTGTTTCAATTTGCTATAATAAAACTGTAATCCTAAGTATAACACTTTCTTGAGTTCTACGGGTCATTCTAGCAAATTACGGAACCTGAGAGAATTCGTAGGATCCCCTTAACTCATAACCAGCTGGCCTAAAGTGAGAGTGACTCCAGGAATTCCTAAACTTAAAGCTGGGGTCTCAAGTGAGGACAATGGGGGACTGTTCCCTCTGCCTGTGCAGTTTAGCTGGATGCCTTTGCATTGTATGACTCTATTTTTATGAAATGCTTGAAAAGAAAAATTAAAAGAAAAAAAGATTAGTCGTTCTCTTGGACAAGGAGTATGTAGCGGTGACTGCAAAAAAGGTGAAGAAAATGTTTTATATATTTTCTTGTATACATTCTAGCATATACATTTTTTAAATGCATTTACCTTTACAGCTAAATTAGTAGATTTTATTGCCTGTAAACTCTATCCCAATATAGTTGACTTAAAAAGAAGAGACAGGGGCACCTCGGTGGCACAGTCAGTTAAACGCCTGACTCTTGGTTTTGGCTCAGGTCGTCATCTCAGGGTTCTGAGATCAAGCCCCGCATCAGGCTCTGAGCTCAGTGCAGAGTTTGCTTGAGATTCTCTCTCCCTGTCCCTCTGCCCCCCCCCCCAAATAAATAAATAAATCTTAAAAAAAAAAAGAAGAGACAAAGAATTCTGTGTCTGATATTACTGAGAATGTTATTCATTCTAACACGATGTCCCTTTTTATTAAGAGCTACAGGACGAATTCCTATCTAATCTTAGTCCAAGGACATTTTTCTTAATTAAATATCTTTATTTATTTATTTGAGAGAGAGCAGGAGAGCGGGGTGAGGCGCAGAGGGAGAAGCAGACTCCCCACTGAGCAGGGAGCCTGATGCAGGGCTTGATCCTGGGACTCCGGGACCACAACCTGAACCAAAGGCAGACAGATGCTTAACCAACTGAGCCCAGGTGCCCCAGTCCAAGGACATTTTTATTTCTCCTAAATTTTTGTGTTTTTCTTCAATGACATCATTGGCAATTGACTCCTGAAGCCCAAATTTGAACACAATAATTTGAACACAACTATGTAGGCCATCATAATTGGCTTTTTCAACATCATTCCTAGTTCAAATTTGTTTCCACTCCCTTTTACTCAAGTGTTAATGGATATCATTTAGTCATATTTTACAAATACCTGTAAGCTGGCATAATTTTCTTCTAGAACAAGGTGGAGATAAAACAATGTTTCTAATGCATATAATATTTTACTATAGAATTTGAGAGAAAATTTTTTCCTTTGTTCTTTTACAAAAATCTGAAAAAATAATTATGTTGGCTTTGTTAGATAGTATCTGGGTTTGCAACTTACCCTTCTAAGAAAAGGCTTCAGGCTCTTAGAAGTTTCCCATAAACTACCTATAAATTGCAAAATATGCTGAAACCTCACCAATGTTTCTTAAAATAATTTTGATTTTGTACACTATTTTAACAACATTATTCACAAATATATCCTATGAAAGTTGTGACTCTGGAATTTCACATAGTCATGGACACTTCCAAAGATATATTATCCAGTCAAAAATTGTTCTTAAAAATTATGATAGGCAAAGAAATTTTAATTTAAAAAAAATAATAAAATTAAATTAAATTTAAAAATTAAAAAACAAAATATCTGTTCATTGTAAAATTCTTTCAACTTTTCTATGCACTTGAAATTTTTGATAATGTTTGAAAGAATATGGGAACATGCAAAGGTAATAATAAAAAAGAAATTCACAAAACAGAAGAAAATCCGGTAAATTAAATGTGGGTCCCCAAAAGAGACACTTGGAGCTGAAATACCAAAAATGATACCTACTTGTTTCAATTTCAGATACAAGTGAGGTTATGTAAATAACAAAGTCCTCGAAGTTACTTCTTCTAAAACTTTATTGTGCATATAAGTCATCTAAGGACCTTACAAAAATGTAGATTCTGAGTGAGTAGCTCTGGAGTGGAGTCTGAGATTATGCATTTCTAACACATTCCCCACTGATGCTGATGCTGCTGGTCCACAGACCACAACTAAAGTAGGAATGCTCACTTTATTATTCTTTAGGATTCAATAAAACCTTCATTTTAAAATACATACCAATAACTATTTATTAACAGAAATATCTTTACTTACTGCTTTGAACTTCCTAAGTGTGAAACCTCAACGTTAAACTGAATTCAACCCAGATTTCTGAGTTTTGCCTGAAAGAGTTGCTATGACCTCTACAAAGTTAACTCTAACAATGAAAGAAACTTCTGAACAGTACTAGCAGGGACACATATACTTGGGTCATCTATCTTCTGGATAATTGTGATTCAATTATAGAGGGAAGGCATAACAAAATGTATGAACATTCTATTCATATCCATCTACTATATTTATTCAGAGATAATTCCAGGCAAATCAGCACATTTGTTTCTATCTTGAGAAATTCAGTCTGGACCAGACATATGAAATGTTCAGCTATATAAAGAGTTCCTTAGTCCATTCCCATAATGATTGATATCCCAGCCCTTCAGTGGAAGTAACATTCTCCCCTGTTTGAGGTAAATGATCTCTTGCAGGCACACCATGTGGATACCTGGAAGAGGTAATTTATCTCAAGTGAGCAAACACTTTAATGAAAGCAAGAAGGTTGCCACCTGTCCAGTATTTACAGAGGCAACATGGAAACTGGGGTCTCTGCCCACTGCCTATAAATACATCCTCAAAGTTTAAGAAGGGAGCAGGAGCAACCACCTTTCGCACTTTCCGAGCAGTAAATCCAAGTTACCATTATTGAACTTCCCACTTCATGAAAGGAATAAAGTAATATACCAGCTCACATGAGATACCAGAACATGCACACACAAAAGAAACAGATAAAACAACAAACATTTATTGGACAATTACATATACAAGAGACTTGCTAAGAAGGTTACATTCACACCTAATAACCCTTAAACTAGGAACTTTTCTTAGCCAAATTATACAGATGAAGATATCGAGGCTAAAAGGAATTAAGTACCTTTCCCAGTGTCACACACGAAGTAAACCATGCGACCCAGTTTCAAATCTAGAGCCCAGGTTCTTAATTCATACTCCACTACATACTCAACATGTTTAATTTTCTTTCCTAGATAATTTAAAACTTTTCTTTTCTATATAATTAATGGTACGTGTATAATTCAGAACGTACTCTAAAAAGGTTAAGTACCTAAAAAGAGTATTTTTTTTTAAAGATCTTATGTATTTATTTGACAGAGAGGGAGACAGAGAGAGAGGGAACACAAGCAGGGGGAGTGGGAGAGGGAGAAGCAGGTTCCCCGCCGAGCAGGGAGCCCGACGTGGGGCTCAATCCCAGGACCCTGGGATCATGACCTGAGACGAAGGCAGACGCTTAATGACTGAGCCACCCAGGCGCCCCTAAAAAGAGTATTTTTAAAAAGAATAATTTACTTTTTTTTTTTTTACCTTAGGACAAAGATAATACAAGAAGCAATACAGGTACTATTTAGTATATTAAAAGCTACTCCTGGATACTGACCACACATACCAGTTTTCCTGGAGCTAAAAAAACAAAAAAAGTGCCACTGATGCCATCAATATGTAGTCCTGACATGTAAAATGGTTTAAACTTGTAGTTAAGTTCTTCCAAAAGAAAATGGAAGAAGGGACAAAAAAAAAAAAATACAGTTCTAAGAAATAACTTCTCGCATTTCAGGATTTTCAGGTTATTTCCTTAATAAACCTTCCCAAGATTTTGGCATTTTGATATCCCACTTGGTTGAAAGAATTAAGACACTACTCATAATATTGGGTGATTCAAGAGACAATGAATCAATTACAAATCAAAGCTGAACTGATATTCCTGATACCTGTCCTATGATGAAAAGATCCTCTTGTGAACTGGATAAACAAATTATGAAATGCCCAACTGATAAGTTTTACCCAAACATTAAAAATCATTCTCTAGAAGAATAAGAAAATCCTCTAGAACTATGACTTGTTTTGAAGCTAACACTAGGACAGCATACCATAAGTGAAACACAGCATCATTTCTGTGATTTCTTGCCAAAAATGCAAAAACTGAATCTAATTATGAGGAAACATCAAACAAACCAAAATTGAAGGGTATTCTACAAAAATCGGCTTGTAATCTTCAAGATCATGATGGTCAAGGAAAGACTGGGGAACTTTTCTGTGTTGGGGGAGTCTCTGTACCCGAATAAAAGAAAGATGACTTACTGCAACACATAATTCTAAACCAGATCCTTTGGCTCTAAAAGACACGGTTGGTTGGGACAACTAAGGAAAGTCGAAGGGGGTGTGAGTGGTTTCCTAACATTGATCACAGCCCTCTGGTTATGCAGAAGAATGTCTTGCTTGAAATGCACACTAAAATCTGAGAAAGTAATGGGCATCATGTCCACTTCTTGCTTTCAAATTGTTCAGCAAAAGAAAAGGTCTCTGTTGTGTACCTGCAACTCTTCTGTAAGTTTGAAGTCATTTCAAAATAATTTTTAAAAGCAAGGCACCCAGGTGGCTCAGGCGGTTAAGCTTCCAAACTCTTGATCTCAGTTCAGGTCTTGATCTCAGGGTGGTGAGTTCAAGTCCCACAATAATAATAATTTTTAAAAGCAAATATAAAACACTATGTGGCCTATAGGAACATTTTTATCATTTGTTACTCTGTTAGTAGATGGATGAGTGGGCAGCAGGAAGGAAGGAGGAAGGGTAAGAAGAAGAAATGGTGGGCAGACAGAAAGATAGACACAGAAATAAAACAGACTGGAAGAACACAGAGAAATAGAAAATAATTAGTAGTCTGTAAGTGTGTACAGGCAGAAGTGTGTGTATCTATTCATTAATGTAATACACTACTTTCACGATGAGATGGGTGGTAAGGAAACAGTTTTGTTAGTGCACACTATATGCCAGGTACTGTACAAAATGTTCCACAAGTGTTATCTCATTACACCTTCACAAAAACCAGGAAGACAGTACTATCGCCATTTTTAGGTAAAGAGTCTGAGGTCTGGTAAAGTTAAGCAACTTGCCCAATTTCACACAACTAATAACTATCAGAGCTGGATACAAAATAAAATCTGCCTTGTTCAAAGCTAATGCTCTTTCTACTCTACGATAATGCTTACCATATATTTAAGTTATTCATACACTTAAGTTATAAACGCAACATGACTACATAAGCTGTTATAGCTTTACATTTATTACCCTCATTATTATCTGTTAATAACCTCTCATGTACTTTAAGTGTCTGAAAATATTTTCCCATCCTTTCTGCTAAAATATCTGAAATTTCTACTACTAGAATACACATAAAAATGAAAACACATTACCTGGAAAAGCTAATATATTAACCCGTCATCATTTTTTGAATGACTTCTTCCATAAACCCAGCTTGTTAAGCCATCTCCACAAAAGGTACACACTGATCATTTTTGACTAGTCTAATAATAACTCAATTATTTACCTGTCCAACTATATTCTTCCCTATACTCTTCTGGACTTTAATACATCAATTATTCTCCCCCTCTAAGCAACTATCACTTTCTCTTCCCAAAGTACTTAGTGTTCTTTAGCCAACAACACTTAAAGCCTTTCCTAAAAATAAGTTTCCCGGGCGCCTGGGTGGCTCAGTTGGTTAAGCGACTGCCTTCGGCTCAGGTCATGATCCTGGAGTCCCAGGATCGAGTCCCGCATCGGGCTCCCTGCTCGGCAGGGAGTCTGCTTCTCCCTCTGACCCTTCCCCCCTCTCGTGCTCTCTCTCCCATTCTCTCTCTCAAATGAATAAATAAAATCTTTAAAAAAAAAAAAAAGTTTCCCTGAACTTGCCCTTTTCTCAAGCTATTAGAGGCACAACCAGATTCTAACGTCAAAGGCGGCTCTGTTCCTGGGGGTAGGCAAGCATTTAAAGACACACCACTCTCGGTCTACCTTCTACTTGATAAGTCTTACCTACACATATTTTTATCAGGGTCTCAAATAACCATTGTGTCAATATTTTAACTTTAAAATATTGCAATAGTCCACTTTTGGAAAACGTGCTCAGGGAGATCATTGTCTAGTTTTATAAAACCTCTATAATCTGCGACACCTGGTGGCTCAGTTGGTTGAGCGTCTGCCTTTGGCTCAGGTCATGATCCCAGGGTCCTGGGATCAAGCCCCACATCAGGCTCTCTCCATCTCCTGCTGCCCTTCCCTTCTCCTCCCCTTCCCCCATTCATGCTCACTCACGTGCATGCTCTCTCTCTCTCTCTCAAAGTCTTTTTTTTAAAAAAAGTGTATGGCAAGATTTCATTCCTTTTGATTATGCTGAGTGAAATAAGTCAATCAGAGAAAGACATGTACCATATGATCTCACTGATATGAGGAATTCTTAATCTCAGGAAACAAACTGAGGGTTGCTGGAGTGGTGGGGGTGGGAGGGATGGGGTGGCTGGGTGATGGACATTGGGGAGGGTATGTGCTATGGTGAGCGCTGTGAATTGTGTAAAACTGTTGAATCACAGACCTGTACCTCTGAAACAAATAATACATTATATGTTAAAAAAAAAAAAACAAAAACAAAACAGAAGACAGTAGGAAGGGAAAAATGAAGTGGGGGGAAATCAGAGGGGGAGACGAACCATGAGACACTATGGACTCTGAGAAACAAACTGAGGGTTCTAGAGGGGAGGGGGGCGGGGGGATGGGTTAGCCCGGTGATGGGTATTAAAGAGGGCACGTTCTGCATGGAGCACTGGGTGTTATGCACAAACAATGAATCATGGAACACTACATCAAAAACTAATGATGTAATGTATGGTGATTAACATAACATAATAAAATTTAAAAAAATAAAAAAAGTCTATAATCTGATCCCATGCCAATGATCCACCTTTTCCCTCACTATTTTCCAATATAGTTATAATAGAAAACACATTTTAGTTATCACCATGTATAAGCCAGCCGTGCAAGGCATGGGTCTCCATTCCATCTCCTTAATGTCCGTCTTCCCATTCTGTGCTTATTCCCACCTCTGCAGCTCTGCTAAAGCTCTGCCCTCCATCTGGATGCTGTCCCTCTTCTGTAACTTACTATCTGTCATTCTAGGCCCAGGTAAAGCCTTCAGATGGGGCTCCCTGAAGCCTTCCCAATACTCGTAAGCCTACTCTGAGCTGCATCTTTTATGGGTTCTTACATTTAAAGCCAGTATTTCCTCATTCAATCCTTGATTACATTCTGCCTAAAGTTGTTCATTAAGTTGTCAATCTTGTTCTATAATCACTGTGCTGTATATGCTTTAGGAGATAAAAGAAAAATATGACTTGGATCTGGACCTCTAGAAAATATGCACAGTGATAAGGAAAGATAAAGTAATGATATAAAAAGAATCATAGCTTAAGAAACCAATCTATTTTAATTGTTCACATACAAAGAATATGATGAACACAAATAATCTGTTTTTTAAACTAAGTCCCAAAACTTTCACTAAGTTCTTTCAAGAATGTTAATCTTGGGGCGCCTGGGTGGCTCAGTCGGTTAAGCGTCTGCCTTCAGCTCAGGTCATGATCCCGGGGTCCTGGGATTGAGCCCCGCATCGGGCTCCCTGCTCAGCAGGGAGCCTGCTTCTCCCTCTCCTTCTGCCTGCCGCTCTGCCTACTTGGGATCCCTCTCTCTCTCTGTGTCAAATAAATAAATAAAATCTTTAAAAAGAATGTTAATCTTGCTCTGAAGCTATAGTGCCAACATACTTAAAATACATTTATTTAGACTTTTATTTCAGACTTCAAATCCAGTACATTGAGGTTTTGCCAAAATATTAGAGATGCATAAGGCTTACCAACATTGATGGCCACAATCTAAAAATAATCTTTGAATCTTAAGTTTCCCACTATAAGAACCTAGATTTAGATATGTGAAATCACAATAAATGATGTGCATGTATATAGCAGACTTGTCTAATGAATTAAACTACATCCTAAATTATTATTTCATTAATGCTTACAACATTCCATGAAGCAGGTAAGTGTTACCAAATCCGTTATATTATTTTTACTGTTAATGTGTCTGAAATGACCATAATTAGTCCAATGACATAGCTTAACCAGTAGGTAACTGTATGTTATTCTTGAGAAGTTAGTTTTCATTGAACTTTTCATACAAACATATCCTGCAATCTGAGCCATGAAAAAAATTTTTAGACCTTTGGAATCACTGATTATAGGTGGTTCCATGGCTGGCGGAAAGAAACTGACTATTCAAATTAACCCTATTTAAAATCAGTTCAGAAAAATAAAAACATATCACCAAACAAGAGAAGTTTTCTACTGGTTCTGTTATTATCAAACTTCTAAAATGTATAGCTAGAAACAGAAATTAAGAAAGACTAAAACAGGGCGCCTGGGTGGCTCAGTTGGTTAAGCGACTGCCTTTGGCTCAGGTCATGATCCTGGAGTCCCGGGATCGAGTCCCGCATCGGGCTCCCTGCTCAGCGGGGAGTCTGCTTCTCCCTCTGACCCTCCTCCCTCTCATGCTCTCTCTATCTCATTCTCTCTCTCAAATAAATAAATAAAATCTTTAAAAAAAAAAAAAAAAGAAAGACTAAAACATTTGCAAGAACATTACCAGTATTACTTAATAAAAAAGCTAATGAGATTTCCGTGGGAAAATCAGATCACAAAGGGAAAAAATAAGGTGGATACATTCACAAGAAATGTCATTTAATTTCCCCATAAATTAAGACAAAATTACCCACCAAAATTTACATTAATTCTCTACATCATTAGAGATTTCATCATTTCTCTGCCTGAATAAAAGAAAGATGAAAAGAAATACATTTTCTTCCTAGATGGTTTATTAGGATTTACGTGTAAGTGTATTTTGCAAGGACCTAGAAGAGGGAATCGTACCTGTTTTACTAATGACTTCCTGTAACTCAGCCATAGAGGTAATTATTGCGGCTAGGAGGTCAGAACTGGTAAGCCAACTGAGCGCTTGCAAACAACGTAACTGCTCCTTCTGATGCTCTGCAAAAAAAGAAAGAAATCCATCTTGCAATGCTACAAACATTTAAAATCCATGTTTAAAATTCATAGCAACGTTTGGCTATTAAAGAAATAGATCAAAATTTGTAGACAGAACTTTGCCTAGTACGGAAAAGTCTACAAGAAATGTTAGATTTGACGGAGAATTTATTTATATATTATATGAATTAGGTGAAGTCAAAAAAGAGAGAGAGAGAGGATGGAGCACCTGGGTGGCTCAGTCAGTTAAGCATCTGACCCTTGATTTCGGTTCAGGTCATGATCTCAGGGTTGTGAAATCGCGCCTCATGTCGGGCTCCACGCTGGGCATGGAGCCTGCTTAAGATTCTCTCTCTCTCCCTCTCCCTCTGTCCCTCCCCACCTACCCCACCCTCACTCATGCACTCTCTCACTCGCTCTCTCTCCCTTTCTCAAAACAAAGAGAGAAGAAAATTTTTCTTTAGTTCTGTTTATATTACTTAATAGCTTGATTTTTAAAAGTTAATAATTGAAATCATTGTTTCCCCAGAATAGTCAAGCATTTAAAAAAAATTTAACTGGAACATTTACATTTGTCTCATTTTCATTCAATTCCTCATTTAACTCTGATCACTTTATAGTGATTCATAGAAAGTGAAAATAAATTATACTGGTAATTAATTTTAAATAGGGCAGAGTCTCTGGATTGACTTAATTGAAAAATCACTATATAAACTCTCCACTTTACTGTGAAAAGAGCATTCGAATATATTAAAGCTAAATATATATATATATATATATAATAAAGCTAGACAAAGTTGAAATTATATTTGCTGCTTTCTTTAAATTTTAATAGTCATAACAAAAGAATCAAAAACAATTTATGAATAAATATACATTTACCCATACACACATACATATCTATATACACATGGGACTATGTTACATGATTTGACATATTAAATGATTTTAAGTTTTTACATAATAGCTAAACATAGTCACATTGTATGTTTTCAACTTAGATTTTAAAAAGCATAAATGATCTTACTTGGAAATTTATGCTTGTCTTTGGGCTCTCCTGTACACACTAACATGCCTATACCTTCTTTGAAACTTTCCATCCAGGTAAAAAGAGAGGCACATGATTGGCCCAAAATCGTGAGCCTATTTGCTGCCAAAATTGCAATAACACCTTTCCGGAACACACGTATCAATCCTTTGAATGGTTTTTTCTTCATCTTGGCTTCCTCTTGCTTCTTTTCATCTACACTTGACAAAGCCTGGGCTAGAGTCCTAACTTCCAGTTTGAACAACTCAAAGGTGTTGACCTGCTCCTGGAGAAAATCTCTCTGTGTAGATAAGGCACACGATCGGCTGTAGAGAGGATATAAGGCACCAGCCATCAATGCACAGGCTGCCAGCAACGATGTTTGTTCCCTTTGAGTCTGTGATAACATGTGTTTGAAGCGTGAATTTTCAAGAGCCAACTGTTCATGTGACCTCTCAATACGATTCAATTTTTCCATATTTTTTTCAGCAATTTCTTGAAATTTCTGTAAGAAGTCAAATAAAATATTTGAAACGTAGTCATCTTATTACTTCTAGAGAAAGAAAACAAACTTTTGCTGACAACTTCTTCAAGAGATCCATGTTCTAAATATCCAAAAATAAGTATGACAAAGCAACAGTGAGCCAAATGGCTTAGCTCTAAATGTGCGCACTGATTTTTAAATCCTCTTACATAGAAGCTTCACATAAAATCGAACATGTAAATTTAAAAGTACTTCATGAATTTCCTGTACACTTATACATAAATGCACACATTTAGAAAGGAAAATTTCTCTTCTTCCATTCCTCACTAACTTTTATTTCCTGCTTTTAAACAGAAATTATACCACCAATAGAAGTTTTCCTATATGTAAAAAGACTTTACATTTTGCCAGAATAAGCAAAGGGTTAAATCAATAATACAACATAGGGGCGCCTGGGTGGCTTAGTCGGTTAAGCGTCTGTCTTTGGCTCAGGTCATGATCTCAGGGCCCTGGGATCGAGCCCTGCATCGGGCTCCTTGCTCAGTGGGGAGCCTGCTTCTCTCCCTTTCTCTTTGCCCCTCCTCCCACCATGTGCACTCTCCCTCCCTCTCTCTCTCAAATAAATAAATAAACTCTTTAAGAAAAAAATACAACAAATAGCACTTGACTGCCATTTACTGGATGAGGACATACTGATTCTCAGGACAAACTGATTCTCAGGACAAACTCATATCAGCTCCTTCTTACCTTCCCAAGACAGAACACTGAACAAAGTACAGCTCCAGCGGTGGGAAGAAATAACTAACTGTAAGCTGGGCCTCAGCAGTTCTCTGATCCTTTTTCCCTCATCAAGGGACTTGCAAGCCAAAACAATTTTGAAACACAAAGAAATTTTAACTGCAGACAACATATTTTAATCGCTAGAAAATAAACTAGTTCTCTATGAAATCTTATGCCTAATCATTAAGGAACTGCTGAGGTAGAGTAAATTTCAGAAGATAACAGATCCCAGTTTCCTTTACTGATTCATTTATCATTCAATACACATTTATTGATTACTCACTAAATTCCATGTGCTAGAAAAACAGACAAGCAAATCAATTATTGTGGCATAATGCTATGATAAAACTATGCCAGATTGCCAGAGGTACACAAAAGGGAGTTTGCACAAAATGATATTGACAGGCTTTTGGAGGGATATGACAAAGGTAGTGGGGTATATAATAGAAAGAATTAAAAAAAAAAAACTACCAATAAGGAAGCTAATCATAGCTATCCTATAAGAATTTAATGATCAGAGTTGGAGAAAATAATACAAACTCTTGCCTACTCCTCAAGATTTGATGTCAAAGCCTACCGTGGACAATGTTGATAGGCGCAGTAGCCAAACAAATTCAAACTTGTCGAAATATACTGCTGAGAAAAATAACTCTTGGGCCAAATCCAACCCCACGGCTAGGGGATGAGATTCCCAAAAGGCGCACCGTGAGTAGAAAAAGGCCCTCGGAGGTACAGTCCTGAGTACGAATGAGTAAAGGAAGTCAACAAGAAGCCACTCTCTGAAGGATTCAACTTCCTGGATGCTTTCCCTTGGGCAGGGGAAGAACTGTATTTTAGCCATGGTTTTAAATGTTTCTATATTATAATTCCCTTTATGTAACCCAACTCTTCTCTAAAGTCTGACCCAGCCGTATCTATGGTGGTAGTGTGAAAAATAAAGGAACCAGGAAATAAAGGAACTGTGGCTTGCCCCAACCACATCTCCACCACTGGCCAGGCTGGGGTAGCAAGATTTCATCCCTGGGACCGTGTCCCAGAGCTCCATACAAGGACACTTGTAAAGGAAGTGGTGTCCCACTGGGAGCAGCTGAAAGAAGCAAGAAACTCTGAAAAGCACTAACCAAGTGGACCGCTTGGAAGCAGATGTGAGACACCCTTTTAAGGGAAGCAACCTTTAAGAAAAGGGAAAACTGACCTGAATTGTGGCTAAAGAAGGCAGGAAGACCAGCGTGTGGAAGAAAAAGAGCCAGAAACAGGATAATGTATTCTAAGGAAGTGCAAACAATTCAGAATGCCTGAAGAGAAGAGGAGAATGATGGAAAATTGACAAGTAGGTAGATAATAGATGATTAAGCTACGGAATTTAAACTATCTGGAAAGCCATGAATACCCATAAGATCCTGGAAGGCGCTCTGCTTTAGTTAATGGGTGGGAGAATCAGAAATCTTAATAAAGACTGCCAAGGGTAGCAGTAGAGTTGCAGGGCGTAGGGATGGAATGAGATGAGCAAATAGAAATTACAACGGTTAACTCCGTATTTTCTCCACAATCAATTCCACTAGTTCAATTAGAGGGGAAAACAGGAAAATTCTAGAAAATCCAAGATAAAAGGGGCATACTGGCCATAGCTAGGTAGGAGACATAAAAATTAACCTCACCAGATTCCAGGTGGCTGCCTATGTACACATTCACAGTTCTCAAAGTCTCAGGCAGAAGTGTGTTTTCAACAAAAAACACTTTTTTTGAACAACAACAAAAAAAATGGTGATGAGATATATTTGCTAACAATATTTTTAAATATTTCAAAATAAAACGTGAAATCATTGGTCAAAATCAAATGGGTTGTTGAAAGAGAGCTGAAAGTATGTTAACTACTGGAATTAAAATTTTAAAAATAAACAAAATAAAAATTTAAAAATTTAAAAAAAAAGGAAAGAGAGCTGAAAGTAAAGCAAGCCCATTCTGGAAAAGATTTAGTTAATTTTAGCACGTGATAGACCTCAAATTCTTCTACCGTATACAGCTGGCCCACTTCAGGGCTTCAGGTTGAAGCTGACAGCATTTTAGAAGGGCAACCAGAAACTGGCAGTCCTGGGATGAGGATGAGAGAGTAATCAAAATGTGAGAAGTGGATAAAATCTGAAATACACTACCCAAAACACCCCATTTCTCTCGATGAAGAGAAAACCAGGAACAAGCTGGAATGTTTTAAAAACAGAATTGGGATTCCAGACTTCCACGGCCAGTTTTCATTTCATTCCAGTGCCCCTTCTACCACTGGTAGAAGCAGTGGTAATATAAAAGAAGCAGTTTTTGGGCGCCTGGGTGGCTCAGTTGGTTAAGCGACTGCCTTCGGCTCAGGTCATGATCCCGGAGTCCTGGGATCGAGTCCCACATCGGGCTCCCGGCTCAGCGGGGAGCCTGCTTCTCCCTCTGACCCTATCCCCTCTCATGCTGTTTCTCTCTCTCTCTCTCTCAAATAAATTAAAAAAAATTTTTTTTTTTAAATTTAAAAAAATAAATAAATAAAAGAAGCAATTTTTGAAGATCCTCATGTCATTCCATGACCCCCAAGTTTTGATCACTTGTAATGATTATACATTTAAAAGTGCTGATTACTATTAATTACTATCACTATGGATGATTTCATGAGACGCCTATGATTTGTATTATAAGAAAGGGATGCCATTCACAGCTTGCTAAAACAGTAAAAATAGGACTAAGAATACATATGAAGTTTGTTTATAAATAAAAATAAACAATCTCTAAATTCTACCTCTGAAACTAATAAAAAATAAATAAAAGGGTGTATATATCCTTTAAAAAATAAATTAAAAAGTAAAAATAAATAAATAATCTCTAAATACTATTTAATTGTCTAATAACTCTGCTGTCCTCTGTCATTCTTGGTTTAAGTAATTATAATCAAGATACCAGGTATCAATTGTTATTTTTTTAAATATAAACCAGACCAAGGGGTGCCTGGGTGGTGCAGTCGGTTAAGCGTCCAACTCTTGGTTTCGGCTCAGGTCATGATCTCAGGGTCTTGAGATCAAGCCCCATGAGCTCTGTGCTCAGCGGGAAGTCAGCTTGAGTTTCTCTCTCCCTCTACCTCTGCCCCTCCCCCTGCACTCTCTCTCTCTCTCTCACTGAAATAAATACGTAAATCTTTAAAAAAAAATCACCCAGACCAATATTGAACTAGATAACTAGAATTAATTAGCAGAGTGAATTAAAGATTTAGGAATAATAAAGTTAAATATTTAAATTTTTAAAGCTCTTATTAACAAATATTAACAACACAAAAACCTCAATAACATTAGTACTTAATGAGAGTTTTGTTCCTTTCTTAACAATTACATTTCTGCATCCCTACTGTCTCCACTGAGATGCAGAATCACAGATCTAACTGCCCCGTAGGCATCTCCACTTAGCTACCATAGCCCTCTCAAGCTAAAGTAACCAGTCCAGTACTACTGATTTGCCTCCTAAACATATCCATAATAATCCTTTCTGTCAATAAATGGTACCAACAACCACCCAACTGTTCAAACCAAAAACTTTGTAGTCAGTCTTAATACCGCCTTTCCCCCTATCTCTACATTCCCAAATCAAAGCCATCCGCAAATACAGTTGGGTTTACCTGCAAAATACATCCTGATCCATCTCCACGGCTACCCATGCTAGTTCCAGCTCTTCACCCTCAGCTACTCATGCCCACTTCAATGTTACTGTCACATTAGGTCAGTCCAATCCTATTGTTTAACCTCTGTCTTTACTGAACCAAGGTTCTCTCCTCAAGTCACAACACCCCCACATGCCTCGTGCTGCAAAGGTTTCACTTCTCCTGGGATCCTCAACCTGATGAAAAAGGAGAGAACGGTCTGCTCCTTTACTATCCAGAAATGAGACTCACCCCTCTTTCTCACAATTTAGCCATGTTCTCTAGCACCCCCAGGTCCTTGGCCTTCTCCCCTAACACTATTTAAATCCTAACCATCTTCAGAGCCCACTTCAGGGTCTATCTACTCCATGACGCCTTTCACTATAATCCTTACTCACACTGACCTTGACCTTCTCTGAACTTATTTATATCACTCAGACATTTAATTCCTACACTGCTCCTTACTTATTTCATATGTGTATATCTATTCTCCCTCCAATACAGTAGAGCGCCAGTTCCTAGAAGCCAGGAAGTATTTACTGTAGTGCCTGTCACAGTGCTCCATACCCTGTAGGTATTTAGTAAATACTGAAAAAATTAAATAATCCTTTATAAGATGTTCCTTGGTGCTAAGCACAGTTTTTTGCTCATAATAGACACTGAATATATACCAAATGGATAAAAAGCTTTACAAATGTAAGGAGAAGAAAAATATAATAGAGAAAAAGATATAATTTCCAAATATAATTTGGAACTTATCAGCATGTCAGAATTCTGTTTTAAAATTAACTCTGATATTCCACAGGGACCTTCAGAGGTACTGCATTATTTACAGTGAATTATTCTTGAAGAACAAAGCTTGTTGGATGGTAACACTGGAAACAGCAATAAGAGCAATTTTTCCCTTTAAAAAAAAAATCCTGTTCTTTACCCAAGGAGATTGAAGGCCAATATTTTTAAAGCAAACATAAGGAACATAGCCTTCAAATGGGACAAAAGCATTCCTAGTACTGAAATAACCTGCTCCTGGGTATGTTTAATTTCAAAAATAACATTTGCCAATTCCTCCAAAACAACACTCTTATCTTGAAGAACTAAAAAAAAAAAAAAAAAACCATGAAAATATAGTATGGATATCTTTTATACAGATTTCTTTGGCATATCAAAAATACTAGCTTTCCTCTACTGTCTGATAAATTCAAAGTGCATCCAAAACGGGGGTCGGGGGGAGATACCTTCTTTGCCTAATGAATCACGCACTTACTTCCTAAAATACACAGGCTCCGTGGGACGCCTTACAGTGCTCCATGAACTATGAGACTTTGGGTCAGAAATTAGACACTTCCCTAGAGAGTAAAATTCTTTTTTATCACTTTTGCTTCCTGAGTTCCTATTCTTTATGTTGGCAAAAGACAAAATGCAAACTGGACATTCAATGATACATAGACATCAAAGGACTTCATTTAAAAATGTCTTATTTTTATAAGCTGCATACCTTGTCTTTTTATGCAATGGTAATATTTTAAAATACAATAAATTCACCTGCTTATCTTATGATGTAAGTACTTCTCTGTTAAAAATAAAGCACATTTTGTGAAGAAAGTGGAAGCCTCACACCTTGCTGGTGAAGATGTTAAAATGATGCAGCAGCTTTTGAAAACAGTTTGGAAGCTCCTCAAAAAGTTAAATGTGGAGTTACCACATGACCTAGAAATTCCACTATCTGACCTTCATATATATATTCAAATCCCGTAATGATTATTTACTTAACTTAAAAACACTATCTTTATTTTGTAAGTCTAGCATGGCAAAAAATATTATGTGCCCAAATGGTCTGTGCCTCCATTTATTTTTGTTTCTAAAGCAGTAAAAATTATAAAGTGCCCTTTGGATAAGCCAAACCTTCGAAAGGACAGAGTTCTCCTTATCATTAGACTGAGAATAAAGGTGTCAACATAGGCAAGATGCTTGATTTGCCGACTGTTAAAAGATACTACGTCAGACTGTTGATAAGTTAGCACTACCTCTCTATTCTGACCTGCCTCAGGTCTCCCTTCCTTGTGGGTTTTCAGACCCTGGCAAGAGCGCCCAGGTTGGCTCCAGTCTCCTCTATAAAAACTTTAAACATTGACACCTCCTCTCCTAAGTTCATAGCATCCTCTTGGGAATTAATTACACAGAGTTGTTGTGATAAACTCTATATTATTTAATTTCTCGTTTAAGGGATGACCTCCCTACTAAAGTTGACAGTTTTTATTAATATTAAATACATTATATAAAAGGTGTCTTGATATTCTTACCAATAGCAATTTTGCAATAGAATATACTAAAAATTCAGTCTCTGGGAAAAAAGAAGTCTGAGAGAAATAAGAGATAAGGGAACTAGCATCTGTGGGTGGCTGACAGTGTGTCACTGGTTTTTCATACATTATCACATTTAACCATTAATCAAGAATCACTTGGAAATGCAAGTTCAAGAAATATGAAACTGAGCTGTCACTAGACCCATTTTCAGGTATTATTTGATATACAAAAACAGCATATATTTCTAAAAGAAATGGTGTTGTAGCGTAGAAATGGTGTTGTATGCAAAAAGGACTGGAAGATCAGGATGATGAAAATGTATTAAAACAGCACATAACGTTCACTTTACAATTTCTAAATGCCAAGCAAGGGGCTGACCATTTTACATCTGTTACCTCTATTCTAATCCCAATTCTAGAACTTTCTTGCTACACAAACAACTGGTATCAGTTCTCTGAACCTTGGTTTCCTCGTTTGTAAAATAGAAATGATGCCTAAATGAGCTATCTCACATGGTTGTTGTGGGGCTTGAGTAAGAGGAGATGCACAAAGTTATTAAAAAGCATTGAAAAATCTATTGAGCATTGTGCAATTCAATTGACAGCCTTACTAAAAAAAATATGTATATCCTAAAGCAATTATTTCAGAAGCAAAGGACTTCACACCAACTCAGAGTCCATCAACGCGTGGTGAGCACAGGATTATGTCAAACTAACTCCCTGTGATCATTCCAGGCAGCCATGTATACATATTACCTCCAATCATATAAACAAGTTAAGCTTGGAATATTTTTGGAACCCAATTAAAAAGAAAAAAAGTTTCAACATCTAATAACACAAATCCGTTCTTGCCAAATGTACTCTTAATACTGTCATACAAGAGAAATAAAATGCAATATATTATGATGAACCTGAATTTCTTTGATTTTTATTCTCCATTCTCAACTCACTTGATTTTACTAAGATGTCAAATAAACCTAAAGTGTTTACAATAAATATTACATGAAGGTTAACCATACTTAACTAACAGGCAAAAATCTTTACTTCTACTAAGGGAGTGCTTATTCCAGTAATTCCATCTTTTTCAGACAGAAAAGATAAAAGAACATAAATAATTAACAAAAGCAAAGTTAATAAGAGAATTAATGTGGCACTCTGCCCAGGTGCTTCAGTACACATACATGTTTGAGATGTATTTACATGATGGCTCCAAAGTATTTAAATTTAAGAGTTACCCAACCACATGGCCAGCACATTTTACCTAATGCTAAAAACATGCTGTGATACTAAAACCAAGCTTCCTGTTCTACAAGTATCATTTATCTAATAGCATTCTCACTAATTGTTTTAAAGCTTACACATTCAAAAATCTTGCAAATATCTCTCCAACGTTTTTTCAGATAAAAACAATTTGAATAAAAAATTGTTTTTTATTTAACCTTTTACTAGCCATTTCTTTACAATAACCAAACATTAAACACAGGGCTCTATAGATAAGTCATTTGTTTTCCAGCAGATGGCCTCTTGTAATAGCTATGCTCATCCAACACCAAACATCCTCTACAACCTACAATCCTATAACAATTGTGGATTTTTCTTCTTTATGTTCTTATCAATATAATTTTTGAAAATACATTAAGTAATATAAAATGAAAATAATGTTATTTGCATTGCAGCTCTGGGGGGAAAAAAGCAGAAATATAGAATTAATCATAACAAAATTTCCTAAAATAAAATTTATACATCCCATAATATGCATTATAATAGCAATTTACCAACTATAAAACCCAAATGAATTGCTGCTGTGTATTCAATTATATTTTACAAAAATTCAAATATGTATATAAGTAATATAGACAATATGGCAATATATATTATTAATGTACTTTTAGGAATAATGAAAATGATACTTTCAAATTGCGTACCCATGGATCAAAGCCTAGAGTGTCACATGTTCTTCAGGAAAAAGTCTTCAGTGAGAGACTCTCTTAAAACATTAGCATTTGTGATCATTGATTCCCTTAGTTAGGAAAATGAACTGCTATGCCTTCCTGCATATTTAGAATAAAAGTGAGTTGGGGGAGGAGTCCAAGATGGCAGAGGAGTAGGACACCTTAGTTTTTTTTGTCTGGCCCCAGGAATCCAGCAAGATAGCTATTAAATCATTCTGAATACCTGTGAACTCAACTGGAAATCTAAGAAAGGAATAGCTGCAACTCTACACATAGAAAAGCAACTACTTGGGGCACCTGGGTGGCTCAGTTGGTTAAGCATCTGCCTTCAGCTCAGGTCATGATCCCAGGGTCCTGGGATCGAGCCCTACATTGGGCTCCCTGCTCGGCGGGAAGCCTGCTTCTCCCTCTCCCACTCCCCCTGCTTGTGTTCCCTCTCTCACTGTGTCTCTCTCTCTCTCTGTCAAATAAATAAATAAAATCTTTAAAAAAAAAAAAAAAGAAAGAAAGAAAAACAACTACTTTCTGCAAGGTAGGAGGTGTGCGGAGAAGTGAATCCAGGGGATATATGGGAAAATAAACCATGGGGGTAGGGAGCCTCCCTCAGCCAGCTACCGAAAAGTGATATAGAAGCAGACCACAAGGGGCACCTGGGTGGCTCTGTCAGTTAAGCATCTGCCTTCGGCTCAGGTCATGATCTCAGGGTACTGAGATCAAGCCCCGCATGGGGCTCCCTGCTCAGTGGGAAGCCTGCTTCTCCTTCTACCACTCCCCCTGCTTGTGTTCCCTCTCTCGCTGTCTCTCTTTCTGTGTCAAAAAATAAATAGAATCTTTAAAAAAAAAAAAAAAAGAAGAAGCAGAGCACAAAATCAGAACCTTTAGAAGTCTGCTCCAGTGAGGAACATCCCTGCCTGAAAGGTGCTCAGGTGGCGAAGCAGGGTGGAACTCTAGGTGGGACAGTGTGGTCTCAGAATCCTCAAGGTCACAGGAAGACCAGGGGTGCCTGAGTGCAGCAGTGTTCCCAGGTATCAGAGTGGGAAGCAGGCTGCAAAGACAGAGCCAAGGAGTGGGCTCTCAGCTTGGGGTTGCCATAAACCACGAATTGCAGAACAGTCAGGCCACTGCTCTTCAGCAGGGACCCAACAATCAGCAGATCCTGGGAGGAGCGTAAGTTTTTCTTTCTTTACAATTTTGGGATGCAGGTTCTTCTAACAGACCAAAATACACCAAGAATCTAGTGGCTCCGTTCTTGTCACTTGTCTGATCATATTCTCTCTTTTTTTCTTCTTCTTCTCCTTTTTTTTTTTTTGATTAAAGTCTTTTAAAATTTTCATCTTTACAATTACATTCCATCCTTTTGATGTATTTAATTTTATTTATATATATATATATATATAAGTTTTTATTTCTAACAAACAGACCAAAACACACACAGGATCCAGCGTATTACTCTGTTCTGTTCACCTGTCTGATTATATTCTCTTTTGTTTTAATTTTGTTTTTGTTTTTGTTTTTGTTTTTTGTTTTAGGGCTCTTCTGATTTGTTTAGTGTATATTTCTCTGGGGTTGTTGTTGCCATTTTAGTATTTTGTTCTCTCATTCACCTATCCTTCTCTGGACAGAATGACAAGATGGAAAAACTCACCTCAAAAAAGAGAACAAGCGGCAGTACTGACTGCCAGGGACCTAATCAGTATGGATATAAGTAAGACGTTGGAACTAGAGTTCAGAATAACAATTTTAAAGACATTAGCTGGGCTTGAAAAAAGCATAGGAGACCCTAGAGAAGCCCTTTCTGGAGAAATAAAAGAACTAAAATCTAACCAAGTCGAAATCAAAAAGGCTATTAATGAGGTGCAATCAAAAAAATGGAGGCTCTAACTGCTAGGATAAATGAGGCAGAAGAAAGAATTAGTGATACAGAAGACCAATAATGGAGAATAAAGAAGCTGAAGAAAAGAGAGATGAACAACTACTGGATCATGCGGGGAGAATTTCAGAGATAAGTGATACCATAAAGGGAAACAATGTTAGAATAACTGGAATCCCAGAAGAAGAGGAAAGAGAGAGAAAGAGAGTGGGCCAGAAGGTATATTAGAGCAAATTATAGGGGAGAACTTCCCTAATCTACGGAAGGAAACAGGCATTCAAGTCCAGGAGGCACAGACAACCCCCCTTAAGATCAATAAAAATAGGTCAACACCCCAACATATAATAGTGAAACTTGCAAATCTCAGAGACCAAGAGAAAATCCTGAAAGCAGTTCGGAACAAGAGGTCCATAACCTATAAGGGTAGAAACATCAGACTGGCAGCAGACTTTTCTGCAGAGACCTGGCAGGCCAGAAAGGACGTGCATGGTATATTCAGGGAGCTAAATGGGAAAAATATGCAGCCAAGAATATTGTATCCAGTGAGGATGTCATTCAAAATCTTCAAAAAGATTCCAAGACAAACAGAAACAGAAACTAAAAGAATTTGTGATCACTAAATGAGCCCTGCAAGAAATACTTACTTACTTTTGGGGTCTCTCTTCGCTTAAAGTAACATAGACCAGAAAGGAATGGAGACAATATACAGAAACAGTGACTTTACAGGCAATACAATGGCACTAAATTCCTATCTTTCAATAGTTACTCTGAATGTAAATGGGCTACATGCCCCAATCAAAAGACACAGGGTATCAGATTAGATAAAAAAGCAAGTCCCATCAATACACTGTCTGCAAGAGACTCATTTTTAGGCCCAAGACACCTCGGGATTTAAAGTGAGGGGGTGGAAAACCATTTATCATGCTAATGAACATCAAAAGAAAGCTGGGGTAGCAATCCTTATATCAGACAAATTAGATTTTAAACCAAAGACTGTAACAAAAGATGAGGAAGGACACAATATCATAATTAAAGGGTCTATCCAACAAGAAGATCCAACAATTGTATATATTTATCCCCCTAACATGGGAGCAGCCCATTATATAAGTCAATTAATAACAAAATCAAAGAAACACATGATAATAATACAATAATAGTGGAAGACTTACCCCACGCACTGCAATGGACAGATCATCTAAGCAGAAGATCAACAAGGAAACAAGGGCTTTGAATGACACACTGGACCAGATGGACTTCACAGATAAATTCAGAGCATTCCATCCCAAAGCAACAGAATACACATTCTTCTCCAGTGCACATGGAACATTCTCCAGAATAGATCACATATTGGGTCACAAATCAGGTCTCAACCAATGCCAAAAGATTGGGATTATTCCCAACGCTTTTAAACGGCAACTCAATCACAAGAGGACATTTGGAAAGAACTCAAATACATGGAGACTAAAAAGCATCCTACTAAAGGATGAATGGGTCAACCAAGAAATTAAAGAATTTTAAAAATTCATGGAAACAAATGGAAATGAAAACACAACTGTTCAAAACCTTCAAGATGCAGCAAAGGCAGTCCTAAGGGTGAAGTATATAGCAATACAAGCCTTTCTCAAGAAATAAGAAAGGTCTCAAATACACAACTTAACCTTACACCTAAAGGAGCTGGAGAAAGAACAGTAAATAAAGCCTAAACCCAGCACAAGAAGAGAATTAATAAAGATTAGAGCAGAAATCAATGAACTAGAAACCATAGAAAAGAATGGTAGAACAGATCAACAAAACTAGGAAAAGAATTAATAAGATCAATAAATCCCTAGCCAGTCTTACCAAAAAGAAAAGAAAAAACCCAAATAAATAAAATCATGAAATGAAAGAGGAGATATCACAACCAACACCGAAGAAATGCAATTATAAGAACATATTATGAGCAACTGTATGCCAACAAATTAGGCAATCTGGAAGAAATGGATGCATTCCTAGAGATGTATAAACTACCAAAGCTGAAACAGGAAGAAATAAAAAACATGAACAGACCGATAACTAGCAAGGAAATTGAAGCAGTAATCAAAAATCTCCCAACAGGGACGCCTGGGTGGCTCAGTTGGTTAAGTGTCTGCCTTCGGCTCAGGTCATTATCCTGGAGTCCTGGGATCGAGTCCCACATTGGGCCGTATGCTCAGCAGGGAGTGTGCTTCTCGCTCTGCCCTTCACCCTGCTCATGCTCTCTCTCACTCTTTTTCTCTCTCAAATAAATAAATAAAATCTTAAAAAAAAAAAAAAAATCTCCCAACAAACAAGAGTCCATGGCCGGATGGCTTCCCAGGGGAATTCTACCAAACATTTAAAAAAGAACTAATACCTATTCTACTGAAGCTGTTTCAAAAATTAGAAATGGAAGCAAAACTTCCAAGTTCTTTCTAGGAGGCCAGCATTACCTTGATCCCAAAATCAGACAAAGACCCCATCAAAAAGGAGAATTACACACCAATATTCCTGATGAACACGAATGCAAAAATTCTCAAGATACTAGCGAATAGCATCCAACAGTACATTAAAAGGATTATTTACCATGAACAAGCGGGATCCTGGGCTGCAAGGGTGGTTCAACATCCAAAAATCAATTAATGTGATACCCTATATTAATAGAAGAAAGGACAAGAACCATATGATCCTCTCAATAGATGCAGAAAAAGCATTTGACAAAGTACAGCATCCTTTCTTGATCAAAACTCTTCACAGTGTAGGGAAGGAACAAGGAACATACCTCAATATCATAAAAGCCATCTACGAAAAGTCCACAGCGAATATCATTCTCAATGGGGAAAAACTGAGAGCTTTTCCCCTAAGATTAGGAACATGGCAGGGATGTCCACTCTCACCACTGTTGTTCAACATAGCACTAGAAGTCCTAGCCTCAGCAATCAGACAACAAAAAGAAATCAAAGGCATCCACATCGGCAAAGAAGAAGTCAAACTCTCACCCTTTCCAGATGACATGATACTCTATGTGGAAAACCCAAAAGACTCCACCCCAAAATTGCTAGAACTCATACAGGAATTCAGCAAAGTGACAGGATATAAAATCAATGCACAGAGATCAATTGCATTTCTATACACTAACAATGAGACAGAAGAAAGAGAAATTAAGGAGTCAATCCCATTTACAATTGCACCAAAAACCATAAGATAGCTAGGAATAAACCTAACCAAAGAGGGAAAGGATCGGTACTCAGAAACCTATAGAACACTCATGAAAGAAATTGAGGAAGACACATGTTCATGGATTAGAAGAACAAATATTGTGAAAATATCTATGCTACCTAAAGCAATCTACAGATTCAATGCAATCCTATCAAAATACCATCAACTCTTTTCACAGAGCTGGAATAAATAATCCTAAAATTTGTATGGAAACAGAAAAGACCCCGAATAGCCAGAGGAATGTTGAAAAAGGAAACCAAAGCTGGTGGCATCACAATTCCGGACTTCAAGCTCTATTACAAAGCTGTCATCATCAAGACAGTATGGTACTGGCACAAAAACAGACACATAGATCAATGGAACACAACAGAGAGCCCAGAAATGGACCCTCAACTCTATGGTCAACTAATCTTTGACAAAGCAGGAAAGAATATCCAATAGAAAAAAGTCTCTTCAACAAATGGTGTTGAGAAAATTGGACAGCCACATGCAGAAAAGTGAAACTGGACCATTTCCTTACACCATACACTAAAATAGACTCAAAATGGATGAAAGACCTAAATGTGAGACAGGAATCCATCAAAATCCTAGAGGAGAACACAGGCAGCAACCTCTTCAACCTTGGCCACAGCAACTTCTGGCTAGACACATCTCCAAAGGCAAGGGAAACAGAGGCAAAAATGAACGAGTGGGACTTCATCAAGGTAAAAAGCTTTTGCTCAGCAAAGGAAACAGTTGACCAAAAGACAACCGACAGAATGGGAGAAGATACTTGCAAATGTCTAATCAGATAAAGGGCTAGTATCCAAAATCTATCAAGAACTTATCAAACTCAATACCCAAAGAATAAATAATCCAGTCAAGAAACTGGCAGAAGACATGAATAGACATTTCTCTAAGGAAGACATACAAATGGCCAATAGACACATGAAAAAATGTTCAACATTACTTGGCATCAGGGAAATACAAATCAAAACCACAATGAGATACCACCTCACACCAATCAGAATGGCTAAAATTAACAACTCAGGAAACAAAAGAATTTGGTGAGGACGCAGAGAAAGGGGAACCCTCTTACACCGTTGGTGAGAATGCAAGCTGGTGCAACCACTCTGGAAAACAGTATGGAGGTTCCTCAAAATGTTGAAAACAGAGATACCCTACAACCCAGCAATTGCACTACTAGATATGTACTCCAAAGATACAAATGTAGTGATCTGAAGGGGCACCTGCACCCCAATGTTTATAGCAGCAATGTCCACAATAGCCAAACTATGGAAAGAGCCCAGATGTCCACTGACAGATGAATGGATAAAGAAGATGTATGTGTGTACACACACACACACACACACACACACACACACACACACACAATGGAATACTACTCAGCCATCAAAAAAATGAAATCTTGCTATTTGCAACAATGTGGATAGAACTGGAGGGTATTATGCTAAGCAAAATAAGTCAATCAGAGAAAGAATTATCATATGATCTCACTCATATGTGGAATTTCAGAAACAAAACAAAGGATCATAGGGGAAGAGAGGAAAAAATAAAACGAAGAAATCAGAGATGGAGACAAACCATAAGAGACTCTTAATCATAGGAAACAAACTGAGGGTTGCTGAGGGGAGGGGGGTGGGGGAATAGGGTAACTGGGTGATAGACATTAAGGAGGGCATGTGATGTAATGAGCACTGGTATTATATAAGACTGATGAATCACTGAACTCTACCTCTGAAACTAATAATACATTATATGTTAATTAATTGAATTAAATTTTTAAAAAGGAAAAGGAAGAAAAAGAACAGTAAAAGTGATAACACGGATAGGAAAGTTTAAAATCAGAAGTGTGATACCTCTGGTTTTGTTCTTTTTTTCTCAGGACTGCTTTGGCTAATGCGGTCTTTTGTGATTCCATACAAATTTAAGGGTTGTTTCTTCTACTTCTGTGAAGAATGCCTTTGGTATTTTGATGGAGAAAGCACTGAATCTGTAGATGGCTTTTGGGTGGTACAGCCATTTTAACAATATGTAAAATCTTCCAATCCGTGAACACAGGATGTCATTCCATTTGTTTGTGTCTTCAATTTCTTTGAGCAAAGTCTTAACAGTTTTCATTATAGAGAACTTTCACTTCTTTGGTAAAATTTATTCCCAAGTATTTTATGATTTTTGTGAATGGGATAGTTTTCTTTACTTCTTTTTCCAATATTTCATGATTTCTGTTAGTTGATTGTTTTAACCTTCCACTTTACTGAAATCATTGATTAATCCCAACAGTTTTTTGATTGGCTCTTTAAAGTTTTCTATATATAGGATCATAACATCAGCAAGCCATAGTCATAAAAACAGTATGATACTAGCACAAAAATAGACACAGAGACCAATGAAACAGAATAAAGAGCCCAGAATTAAATCCCAGTATATACAGTCAACTAATATTGGACAAGAGAGCCAAGAACACCTAATGGGTAAAAGATATTCTCTTCAAACGGTGCTGGGAAAACCAGAAGAATACATGCACAACAATAAAATTGGACCCCTAACATTTGTTCTGCAAAAGTACTTTTAAGTGAATGGGAGAAAATATTTGCAAATCACCTGACAAATGGCTTCTATTCAGAATATATAAACAACTCTCAAAATTCAGCTACAAGAAAACAAGCAATCCAATTAAAAAGCGGGCAAAAGATATGAACAGATAATTTACCCAAGAATATATACAGATGGCAAAAAGCATATGAAAAAAACATTCAACATTATTATTCATTAGGGAAAATGGAAATTAAAACCACAACCACTCCTTGCCTACTAGACTATCTAAAAAGGAAAAAAAATTATCAAACCACATGCTGGCACAGATGCAGAGCAATTAGAACTCCCTCACATTGCTAGTGGGAACTCAAAATGGTACAGCCACTGGGGAAAACAATTTCATAGTTTTCATCATATAACCATTTATATAACATATAAATATGTACTTACCATATAACCCAGAAATCACAATCCTCTAAGTATTTACCCAAGAGAAACGAAAACTTATGATCACACAAAAACCTATCCACAACAGGTTCTTTAGTCATAATTGCTAGAAAATAAAAACAACTCAAAGGCCCATCAGCAAGTATAAACAAACAGTGGTACAGCCATACAATGGAATATAACTCAGCAGTAAAAAGGAATGAACTACTGATATATGCAACAACATGAATAATTTCCAAACATATTTTGCTAAGTGAAAAAAAGTCAGACCCAAAAGGCTACGTACTGTATGACTCCATTTATATGACATCCTGGAAAAGGCAAAACTTTAGGTATACCCAACAAACCTGTGGTTCTTATATATGGTCAGTTGTTTTTGTTTTGTTTTGTCTTCACAAAAGGACCAAGGCTATTCAATGAGGAAAGTAAAGTTATGAACAGTGATGTGGGAAAAATAAATAAATACAGGGGGAAAATGAATCTCAGCTTCTACCTAACATCAAATACAAAAATTAATTTGAGATGGATCATAGACCTTGTCATAAAAGCTAAAACTTTAAAACTTCTAGCAGATGGGGCGCCTGGGTGGCTCAGTCGTTAAGCGTCTGCCTTCGGCTCAGGTCATGGTCCCAGGGTCCTGGGATCGAGCCCCGCATCAGGCTCCCTGCTCCGCGGGAAGCCTGCTTCTCCCTCTCCCACTTCCCTTGCTTGTGTTCCCTCTCTAGCTCTCTCTCTCTCTGTCAAATAAATAAATAAAATCTTTTAAAAATAAATAAATGAATAAATAAATAAATAAATAAAACTTCTAGCAGAAACAATAGGAGATTATCTGCACAACTTTGGAGTATACACACATTGCTTACCACATAAAAATAAATACTCAAAAGGATTTATAGGTTGGACTTCATCAAAATCTTAAAACTTGTGATCATCAAAAGAATTATTTATATCCAGAATATCTAAAGAACTCTTACAAATCAATAATAAAAACACAAACAATCCCAACTTTTTAATGGGCAAATAACTGAAGAGATATTTCACAAAAGAAGATATAAGAATGACCTGTAAGAACATGAAAACCGCTAAACATTATTAATCACCAAGAAAATATGAATTAAAACCACAAGGAAATACCTTTTTATTTTATTTTTTTTAAGATTTTATTTATTTGACGGAGAGAGAAACAGCAAGAGCAGGAACACAAGCAGGGGGAGTGGGAGAGGGAGAAGCAGGCTTCCTGCTGATCAGGGAGCCCGATGCGGGGCTCGATCGCAGAACCCTGGAATCATGACCTGAGCCGAAGGCAGACGCTTAATGACTGAGCCACCCAGGCGCCCCTGAAATACCTTTTTAAAACAACTAGAATGGCTAAAATTTTAAAGACTGACAATACCAAATGTTGCAGAGGATGAAGAACAATAGAAACTTTCATATATTGAAAATGATACAACCATTTTGGAAAAAACTTTGATACTTTTTTTTTTACAAACATACACCTATCCTGTGATCTAGCAATTGAACTCTTAACCAAGAGAAATGAAAACCATATGTCAACAAAACACTTCTACAATAATATTTGTTGCAATTTTATTTACAATAGTGAAAAACTGGAAACAACTGAAATATCCATCAACTCACAATCTATAAAATTGCGGTGTAATTATAAAATAGAATACTACTTGACCATAAAAAAGAATGAATTACTGACACACACAACAACATGGGTGAGTACCGAAAAATATTTTGAGTGAAATAAGCCAACCACCAAATACTCCATACTGAATGATTCCATTGAGGGGAAACTCAAGAGCAAGTGAAACTAATCTATGATGATAGGATCGGAATACTGGTTGCCTATGGAATGGAAACTGGAAGAGGGCACAGAAGAACTTTCTGGGGTAATGAAATACTTTAAGTTTTAAGTGGGATATGGTTACATGGATCTTTGCATTGATCAAAACATCAAGCTGTACACTTAAGATCTGTTCACTTCACGTATGTCAATGCTACCTCTAAAGAAACTGTAATAAATTGTTCAGGTCTTTTACTTAGTAGTAGAAAATGCAAACCGTATCACACAGCACCGTACAACACCAAACACATGGCTACTTTTAGACAGTATTAATTCATTCAAATTCACAGAGGAAGGCATAAGTTCACATAGGGCCCTTATGTTTGGGAAAGCAGAATGGTGTTATTTTAAGCAATCTGAAACTGTTTATTGACAAAAAAAATAATATGATTTCTTTCTTTTAATTAAACTTGCCAATATAAGTATGAACCAATATATGTATGGACCAAATAAAGAGGTTAAATACTGAGTCAGGTTCCTAAGTATCTTATCTTGGGAACACATGAACTATTATTAAAGTCAATACCAAAAGAAAGTGTACACCAGCATTAAGTTATTCCTGATTGGGCAGGGATGACAGTTAACAATATAAATTATGAGGACAATAATTTGTATAGGAAAAAATATAGCCATGTTAACTACTCATAACTTCTGTTCTCAATCGAATCCAACATAGAAGACATGATACATCCTACAGTCAATTATTTTGCTATGGGGTCTACAACTATAACTCTAGTTCTTATACAATGTTAGGAGGTATAACAAATTTCAACCCCAAATGAATTAAAATGATGGTTCACACATGAACCCCTACAATTGGAATAAACTGGATAAAAGAGTATCTACACTAAAACTGATAACATTTTACCAAATCTCTTAACCTTTTGTTTTAAAAATAAATAAAGGAAATACAATTTTAGCATTTAATTGATCAGTGCAGTCTAGGATGTCTTAACCAGAAACCTATCTACTTTCCAACTTAGGTACAAGACAATCCTTAATACACATGCAGGCACACGCATGCGTGCGCACACACACAGATGCACGAGCGCGCACACACACCCATTTGTGAGTATGTGTGTGTGTTTGCATGATCATATGTATGTGTGCCTAACAAGTTCTATGTGGTTCTCAAAGAGTTCTAAACTGATTTGGCCTTGGTACTAAAAGAAAACACTCGAAATAGCACAAGACTGAGCACCCTATTGCTAAAGCTCTTTGCAGAAGCAGAGTACCTGTGCCCTCCTCTGCACCTCCAAGAGGAGCTCAGAGTACTGCAGCTCCAGTTCCTTCTTTTGTTTGTGCCAGCAGCTCTCCTGGGCTTTGATCTGCTCGGCCACTTTGTTAAAGGTGTCTTCCTGGGTCTGCTGAAGTTCTCTCATCGTATCAGACTTGTTTTTACAGATATACTCCAGGTGACTTATCTAAATGGGGATACGCAACAGAGAATGAGATATGCTCACAAAACATGTCTTTGTAGCACCTCCCCAAATGCCACACATCTACTATGTTTCGTTCCTTAAGTTCACATAAAAGTTTTAAGTTAAAATGAAAGCAAAAAAACTAAGAAACAGAAAATGGTAGGACAAATTATCATATTTTAGGAGAAAATGGGGTCATTTGTATGTATGTGTGCTTAGATCACAAATCATTTTTCTCTTTCTAATAAAGTTACTCATTATATAATCAACTTTACTGAGAAAATTAAGAATATTTGTACTTCTAATTTTTTTGTTATGTTAATCACCATACATTACATCATTAGTTTTAGATGTAGTGTTCCATGATTCACTGTTTGTGCATAACACCCAGTGCTCCATGCAGAACGTGCCCTCTTTTTACTTCTAGAACCAAAGCTCAAGCTATTCACATATCTCAATGGGAAATAAAGTATTTCGATGAGATTTATAAATCTACATTTTACATAGAATAAAACAGAAAGTTACAACCATTTTTTATTTCACGTTCAAAACACTGGAAAGAAAATCATCATCTAACGTGTATGACAATTAATGATGTTTTAAAACTATTAAAACATAATACCATCTCAGAGGGTTCAAACATGTACTCATTTTAATTATCAAATTATCAATTTTCAAACCCATTATACACACATTCACAATCAGGAACAGCATCTGTGCTTCTCACGATTTACTCCCTCATTTCCTCAATCCTACTTCTCAGTGCCTAAGGTTGTGTTTGCCAATCAAACCAAGGTAAAATGTTCTCACTGTAAAATTGGGCCAAGATGCTATTTCATTAGTTCAACAGATTGGAGGGCGGAAAAAAAAAAACTTAGGTAACAATTTTTTTCTACATGTCGCATAAGACCAAATGCCATGGCAACTAAGATCTGGAAACCAGACCACATAATACAGTCCTGACCAGTTCAGTAGACCCAGGATGAGAATCAGTATCTTTAAGGGTGGAATAGGTTGGTCTGCTAAGCCATTTAAGTCTTCCATAACCAAAAGAGGGCTTGTTGTTTTTGTGTTTTTTGGTTTTTTTGAAAGACTGAATTCCTGGGCTGGTGAAGTCCACTGTTTTCTGCTACCATGTATACTTTGAACATGCTACAGCACTGAATGGGGTCCGTTAATACACAGTGGGTTATAATTCAAGAAATACCATTAACATAATTTTAAATTTTTAAGTGCTTTTAAAGTAACACCTCATTATTTCCTGGGCAAAAATTTTAAGATCATGTTTTTGAATAACTGTGTCTTGTTTCTATTTTATGCTACATAAAGAGTTGGTTTATTAATGTAAATGACTAAGTTCTTTGAATTGCTTCATCAGTAAGATTAATTTATTTTCTTTTAATTAGGTCCCTGTGGCTAATACTGGCTAGTAGTATTAGCATGTCCTGCACAGAGTCTGTGGAGCTTAGAGACTTCATACAGACTTCAGTCACATTTACATGCCCACAGCAATGGCATCAAACTGAGTTGTAGACAAGCCATAATTAATGGTATTGAATTATTAACATCCAAATTCTTTTTGAAATAAGATGAATGTCAGCCCCTCTTAATGATACTGTGATGTGGACAAATGTCACTGAATTTAATAGAGGTATCTGGTGCCCGAGGACAGTTACCTTCTCATTAGCCCTGGTGAGGTCTGCGATCAGGGCATCAACATTCTCCTGCAAGACTGCACAAAGCTCGGTCCAAGAGAATTTATCCAGCATGCCTTCTGGTTGTTTCATGAGCACACAGCCTGCTATCAAGTGCTGATACAAGGTATGAAGAAAGGTTAGCTTCTCCTGTGAGAAAAAAAAAAAGAAATTAATTCCAGTATATCAACACTGTAAGAAGGAAAACACATGCTACGTGTGGCGAAGGATTTGTTTTAAAAACTTGGAAAGGAATTAAAATACCCAAGTGTCATCTTGGGTGACTTTTTTTATACTGTCATCTTGGGTGACTTTTTTTTACATTCAAAAGCACCAGATAAAAACTTGGAATTGCTTAAACTTGGTATTCAAAACCAAAATCTGCAGTCTAGAAGCCAGAAGACCAGGGTTCTGACCCCAGCTCTGCTCCTCCGAGGATGACCTAAGTGCCTGTTCAGGCATCACCTTTCTCAGCTCTGACATGATTTATCTGCACTAATTGTCTCTAAGCCCTTTTGACTTTTGTCCTGATGTCAGGACAGTAATTCTATAATTTCATATTTACATTCGCCAAAACAGATGTTATTCTAAGTCAGAAAACCAATATAGAGAGAAGAGTGTTACTCAACTCTGTTAAAGACAAAGTTACACCAATATCTGTGCTTTACATGTACACAATTACTCAGCTTTCTTCCTCCTCCAGAGACTCCAGTTTGCTTACCACTTATAGGAAATCTATCCCCAGCCCCTTAGGCAAAGCAGACAGTGATATGAAAGATATGGAAGAGGGGCTCATTCGTTTTCCCTGTAAGTTCATATAGTATGTGGCACACTGGGCATTTAGAGGTGCTTAAATATCACAAAGTAACAGGCAAAAAGAAATGGACACAGTTGCCCAAGACATATTTTTGAAACTGTCCAATTAGAAATATGTAATAAGAAGTTTTTTAAAATTATGTTGCCATTGTAGTAACTAAGCCATCCACTGTTTAACGACTCAGAAACACTATGCCATAGAATTCAGTAAAAAGCTGATCCCATCTTGAACACACAGAAAGAGTTTATTTACTGAAATGCCAAATGGCTCTCTTTATAAGGTGTTTCATCTATAAAGTGCCCAAGAGTGGAACTCAAGACGAGGTCAGTGTAAAACTGCAAAAGGATATCTTTTGTAGATAAAATAAGCTCCTTCAAATTTTTTTAATATTTGAGAGAAAACTTTTAAAGGAGAAAATTTGAGAGGGAAAAAATAGAAATGCTAATCTTCTAGATAAGAAAAACTGTATATGGTATATGTAAAGGTTGTATAACTATAAATTGTGGCGAATTTTTCATATATTTATATACATATATGAACGTGTATATCTAATTCTCTCTATATGCTACCTTACCTTTTCCCAAATATAACAAGTTAAAACCAAAAAATTTTAATATGTAGTTACAACCACAAACTTGAGTTAGGATATCAGAAGAATCCTCATAAATACGTTATGCCTTTTTCTTTGCTAAGCAATTAAAGATGTCTTTTGCATTTTCAACTGGGTTGAGATGTTCACAAATCTTATTAAATATAACCAACCAAATGTAATATTCAGGCACTAAAAGTCTTCGCCCTCCACATTTTGCCAAGTGATCGAGTTCATCCTAAAGGATAATTCATTGTGTCGCCATTATGTCCTTTTTGCTTGGGCTGTGATAAACCATGCATGATAATCATCCATTTGGCGTGAAAAGAGAATCTCAAGATCCAAAATCAATTCACACATGTTGAACCCAACCACAATGCCGTAGACATGCTGACTTTACAATACAGGCAGGCTTCTAGTTTCCTTTCCTTTAATCATTATCTGATGTGCAGAACAATTCCAGCCCCTTCATGTGGACACAATTTAAATCCCAGACTGTAAGAAGAGTGGAAAGAATGTTTCCTTTTTACTCTCTTGGCATTCATGTTCATATTTGTTGGAGTAATGAACTCAATATGCAGGACGACTCAGATAAACTGGTTCCACACTAGCTAAACTAGTTCTATATCCCATGGGTAAAAGAATATATAACAATTCCATTCACACAGGCTCATACAGAATAGAGAAGTTTTGTCATAATATTTTAAGAACTCATTTATAAATAAAAATGGATAGGCAACTCTCAAGAGCATCTAAATAAAGTTTCAATATTGTGGGACTTGTCTTCTCCTAAATTTTGGTTAATATCCTACCATTATAAAGAGTAAGGACACTGTCTATTAAAGGAGATGTTATTCCTGTTTTGCAAATAAGAAACTAAGATGTGGACAGACTAAGCTGCGCGCCTCGTCCATATTCACAGTTTGTAAACAGGAGCACCACAAGCCAAGTCCAGTTCTTTCTGATTACGAAAAACATATTCTTTCCACCATGTTCAGCTACTAAACTACTGAAATAAAAAATAATTTTGTCACCGGCAAATAGGCAAACTTTGAAAGGACTGTTTTAGGAGCCTCAGTGCTTGGGATATGATGTTCTAAATAGAGAGATGAAGTCACAGAAGCGACAGAGGGGTTAAACTCCATTACTTCTCTCCAAAATAGGATGACACAAGAGTAATGGAGTGACCGATTGTGCGGCTGGCATGAATATTTCAAAAAGAGTCGGCTCAGAACAAATCAGAGTAAAAACAGCCACTTGATGTATGTAAATTTAGAAAACTGAGATTCGTGAAGGCCTTTCCTGCCAGGCGTCCTGTCTCAGGTAATACCTCGGTATCCTTCTGGAAAGCCTGGGCAAGCTTCTGCAGTTCACTCTCCGATTGCGCTGCTCGAGCCTTTTCTTTCTCCCAACAGTGCAGCACATTCTGTAGTTCCACTTTCAACGTGCTGATGAGAGCCTCTCTGTCTGCACATTTAGTGCGTAAATGACTTAACTCTCTACTGACATCGGCCAGTTTTTCCTGAAGGTCCTGTCAGAGATGCAAAATAAAGAGACTGCATGAAGGCCGGCCAATAAAGGGATGGAGGATACGAACACAAAATACATAATGAAGACCTCCAAGCTCTACCATAAAAGAATCACAAGCACAAGCACTTGGCTACAATGCTAAACATTACAGTAATTTATTGAATCAATTTTCTGACTTTACCATTTTAGCTCAAAAGTTAGAAAAAACTGTTAAGTTTTAACACTGAAACATAAAATGTTCATAAGATACCTGATTCCTAAAAGCTCTTTGAAAAGGAGTTTTCCTTTCAGTTCATTATTTAAAAAAAAAAAAAAGCTTGGTAGCTCAAAACAATTTTTCATAACATGTAAATAACATTTTCAAATGAAATATTTTACATTTACTATAAGAACATTTACTTCCCAATGACTCCAAATACTAATAGAAATCTCAAGTGTGTGACAAAAATTCTGAACTATTTCTTCTTCAACCTTATTAACAAATTCTACTGAAGTATGTCCATGACAAACTCAACACGAACCAACACATAAAATTTCCAACTCGGAGACTTGCCTCGGTATCATTTTGCAAAGATGTAGTACATAAAACCAGTGCAGAAAATAAAATAAACTCTTGTCTTGGACCTTAGCCAGGTGCAGTCTCAGCCCATTACTAGGCATGATGCTCTAAAAACAATTGCTCCACCCTAAAATGATGAAAAGTGACTCCAAATACTGATGTGCTTATGTAAATAAAATATGTTGAATACGTATCTGAGGCTGGGCATTAAATCTTAAATCATTTTTTGAATCTATGGTATTATAATTAAATCTGGGAAATACATCTTTCCTTTAACCAAAATAAGTTCCAACCAAGTTTTATTTTTTTTAATGAAAAATACATTCTTGTTACTTTGATCAACAATAAAAAAATCAAAATTGTACCCAAATATACTTAATAAAAAATAGGGAGATACATTTTCAGATATCTCCACTTTAAAGTATTCCCTAGATAATCATATTTGTTTCTTAATACAAAAGGAAAAAGTTATTCTAAGTCATAATACCTTTATATTTTTAGTGTGAGATTCTATCTTCTGTTTGGTAGAATCAAGTTCACTCGATGCCTTTTCCTTAGCATCATTCATGCTGTTTAGCTGATAAAAGAAAATGTAAGTTACTTTTTTTATGTTTTTCAAGGGTGAGTAATTCCAAAGCTAATCTTTAAATGTTTTTTAGGCAATTACTTAAACACCAATGTTCCAATAGTGATTAAGAGTCTTGAAAAAGTCTTTCTTTTGGCTAACTATGTCATTTCTGTCACAAGTCCACATGTCTAAAAAGAAAAAGCATTCAAGCTTAAAATGTCAGTGATGTAACTGTGTTTTTACTAGATGGCTGGATAAAGGATTTCATTCTTATTGTAAACAAATACAACTTTATTCTTAAAATCCTACTGGACCAAAACTCCAAAAGCACTGGCATCTATAAGGAAAGAAAAAAAGCGCAGAGCAGAAGACTGTTCTTTCTATACATCATGAGGGTATTCGGTGGTCTCTCACTCCATATGACAACTTCAGGGTCGGTCACATGCAGTCCTACTGGGAAGGCTTGTGGCAGGTCATCAGTTGGTCCTGCTCCGCTTGTGATTTATTTTCTTTGACAGTTCATTCTTCTTTCTGTCAGCCTGCTCTTTTTGCTTTCTTTGCAGCCACCCCCTTGGTCTCCCCACTGCTGTCTCTGGCACTGGTTCACAACAAAGCACATTACTAAGCCAAAGCCTGCTGAGTCGACTTTTCAACTGTGCTAAGGATCATGTGACATTCATCCTCCCAAATAACAATTCGCTGTGGGTAATATGTTCCTAGTTACCCTGCAGCTTCCAGACCTAGGCCTCAGAAGAGTTTCATAAACTACTAACAATACAGGTTGCCTTGTCTCACTAGGAAAGACTTAGCAATATTTGTTCTTTATAGAAATTTAATTATTTCAATGGTCACTTTCTTTTTGCCTTTTGAACAATACAGAGAGTATTAAGAAGACTCACTTTTCCTTCTTTGTTGACCGTGGTAAACTAAAGTAAAATAAACCTCTTCTGAAATGTGAAATACAATGATTCCGTGGCCTTGTATTATTTGAAAGAAACAAATAAACAAAAGGATAGACACTAAATTCTATGCTATGTGGCTTGTCTTTGGTTTGAACAATCTGTTGGTTGTTTTGCTAATTGTATTTCATGTAATTATTTCATACTCTCTAGTTTGACAAGAGCCAACTAAACAAACTCTTCAATTTTTAAAGCATAAATCCCTAAAATATTTTAATACCCAAGAAAATTATCAACCCACATTAAACAATACAAATGAGATGAAAAATAGAAGCAAGAGCTTTTTAATCAGCAAACCAAAAACTGCCAAGCTACATCAAACAGATATTTGTTTTTGAAAACTTCTAACAACAGTCCTTTAGAGAATGAGAACTAACCTCTCTCTTGTTTTGTTAAGACTCCCATAATTTGTAGAAATCTTAACCTAAAATCTTGACAAAACCTAAATTTCCACTACCTATTCCTAATTTCCTAAAAACACGTGAACATTTAAATAGAATACATGTTAACTTAGATGACTTGTGTCGTTTTTTGATTAAATTAAAGTAGATAAATTTTGAAGGCCAGGAAGTGACAAGAGTCCTCGTAACTTTGACAATAATGGGATGACTTTAGAGTTACAAAAACGTAAGTGAGACACGACTTTAGGCCACACTTAAAGAAAGAACAGTGACAGACAATTTATTACTTTTTGTATCTGTGAAGCTGTCAATTCAACATTCCCAATCTTTCTGACCTTTGTAACAAGCACGGAACCACAGTGCTGCAGGCTGAAGGCTCTAAGTGTGGAGCCAAACAGTGCAAGTGTTACCTCATTAGATGCATCTTCCAGCTTGTTCTGGTAATCTGTCAAGGTACGCCTCAAAGTCTCAAGGACAACAGAGAAGCTGGGAGGTTTATCTTTGTCCTTGTGGATGCCTAAAGAAAAATGTAAGATGAAAATACATCCTAAAGTCACAAAGAGACAAAAGCTAAGCAAACAGTAACAGAGATATTACAATTAGATAGAGCTGAAAACATGTTATGAAACATTGAGTAGAGTCTTATTCTCCAAAGTATACTGCTGTATAGCCAAGCATTAATAGCCTTTCTAAACAAGTGATCAAATTAAGTTCATAATGTATCAAGTTCAAATTTATGGCTACTTCCTACCTTACCTAGGCCCATACTGTAGTTAGTAGTGAGCTCTTTTTTTTTCCCCCATCTCCTAAATAACTGAAGAATTTGTACACACCTGTTATCCAACAATTAAATGAACAGTCTATATACTAACATTGTTTTGGGAAGTTACATACACTTACTTTGGTCCTTGTGTTTCTGAACAGTCAGGCCTATTTTGCTTAAATAATAATTTCTGAACCCAAGAGCACATAATTTTCTGTTATGCTTGGAAATACTCTTCAATACTTAAAATTCTCAAGTTACAATTTGAAATAAATAATAAAAATGCTATTATCTACACAGGCCCACATCATGTTTCAATTAAAACCCTTAAAACTGATACTTATTATAAAAATATGAGTATTTCCATATTATGCCCTCAAACTATTTTAATTTAGTTGGGCCATAAGTTAGTTGAGCTAATCAAGGTCACATGGTCAAATGTAGTTCAAAAGATTAATCCAAAATCATCAAAAGTTTAGTTTTAAAAACCACTTTAAATTGATTTTTCACTGTACTTCTCTTTTACTGTTAAAAAACAAGTAGCAAATGTTAAAATATGCTATTAAAAATATTTCTCTTTTCCTATTATAATTTCTCCCCAGCATATTTTACAATCTATTTCAATAGACACGAAACATATTTTTAACAAGGATGATTTCAAAAAGAAGCATTCGTAATATATGTTTTATTATTCATTGACTCATTCATTCAAATACTTTACTGAATTCCTACTACATACTAATCCAAGGCATAGAGGTGAATAAGATTGGTGTAGTCTCTGTCCTCAGAGAATTTACAGTCTAAAAAGAGGAGGAAAGAGGGGCACCTGGGTGGCTCAGTCAGTTGGGTGTCCAACTCTTGATTTCAGCTCAGGTCATGATCTCTAGGTCATGGGATCGAGCCTCAGCACAGGGTCTGCTTGTCCCTCTCCCTCTGCTCTCCCCCCACCCCCACCTTGCACATGCTTTTGCTCTATCTCTAAAATAAATAAATAAAATCTTAAAAAAAAAAAAAGAGGAACGATAGTAAACAAATAATTACATGAGATCATTTATCCATTCTTCATGTATTCAACTGCTAGAACTTTGGGAGGATAGGGAAGAAGGCAATAATAAAGGAAAAAACAAAGAAAGAAAGGAAGGCAGGAGGGAAGGAAAAATTTTGGTTAATGATAGACTAATTTTATATCAGAGTATTGGTGATATTTAGTGTTTTAATCTTGGACAAAATGTTACTAATAAATTTACTATACTCATCCAGGTATAATTTAAACACTATCTTAAGTGTGGGTTCACCTCAGATTTTCTTAAACAGAAGAAGAATATTTAACCAAAAAACCAAAAGTAATATGGAAGCAACACATATCCCAGCTAGGCAAAAAAAAAAAAAAAGACACTGCTCTGAGCCATGATAATGGAGGAGACAGTACTCTTTGTAATTACTATGAGTTAGAAAGACAACTCATTAAAAATTTTATTAAAGGTCTTACCAAATATATATTTTTTTTAAATTGCTCTTGCACAAGATAAAAAAAAATGTAATGTGTAATTCTTTTCTTTTGCTACTACACAAGTAGGCCATGAATAAATCATCCAAGGACACTCGGGAAATCTGCTGGCTTTTACAATAAGGGAGAAAGCTTCCTCTTAGAAATTCAGAAGAATAAAACCATTTTAATATGAGTGTTAAAGGGTAAGGGGACAAAATGCCCTGTCCTTACTGACCCATGCATATTATTATATTCTACATAAAATAAAGTTTCTTTGCTTGAAAATGTTTATACAATAAAGTTTAGTTGAAGTACAAAGTATGCTTTAAGTCTTATCCACATCCATTATAAAAATTCTTATAAATGGAAACATGGAAAAATGCTTATAAATAAGAAGAAAGGGTCACTAGGACTCAGGACCTTATTGATAATTTGATTTAATCTAAAATATCCTAACCCCTGAATATTACAAGAAACAATAACCTATTAATGATCTCAAAGAAAGCTCTAAAAATTCACAGATGAAGAGCAATGAAAATAATTTGAAAAGTGGTCATAAATGGCTTTTCAAAGGTCAAAGTCCAAATGAAGAACAGAATGTGTTAGAACACTTTATATTTCAAAATACCAACTCAAAACCTTCCAACTTTCCCTATACTTAAATGTTTCAGTACCTGGAGGCCAACCTATACTTTCCCATCACTGCTACCTGTTTCAATCTCTCTCACTCACTTTTAATATTAAGTACATTTCAACTCTGGGTTTGCCTTGGCAAATCTTTTTTTTTGTTTTTGCTTTTGTTTTTTAAGATTTTATTTATTTATTTGACAGAGAGATAGAGAGAGGAGGAACACGAGCAGGGGGAGTGGGGGAGGGAGAAGCAGGCCTCCCACCAAGGAGGGAGCCCAATGTGGGGCTCGATCTTAGGACCCTGGGATCATGACCTGAGCCGAAGGCAGACGCTTAACGACTGAGCCACCAGGCGCCCCTTTGTTTTTGTTTTTGAGAATTTTCACATTTTATTTTGTATTTGTACTCGACATCATAACACATTAAATATAAAAATATATGTATGTGTATCCATATCATAACCAGTGAATGTTTTATTATTTATAGTGATATTCTCTTCTGGTATGTATCATGATTTTATTTTTCAGACAATTTAAGCATTATTATCTTTTGTGATTTGAAGCAAATGACCTGAATCTGATTCTGATTAACAATTCTACTCAGGTTGTGGTATAATTATTTGGCTAAAAAGGCCAACCTCAACTGGCAGTGCTTCTGACCAGAGAAGGTTTTTGGGGAAGAATGAATTTTCCATCCTGTTTGGGACTAATCAATCTCTCGTCAAGGGTATATCTTTCTTTCATGATCTCATGGTAGATTAGAAACGGCTATGCTAATATAGAACACTCAATTTCTATGTTTCTTAGGTATATACTTACCTAGAACGATTACATAAAGGCAAATCTTTTTTTGAATGAGTAGCCCACGGCAGAGAGGGAGGTAGGAGAAATGGTTCCAAGCCCTCGATTTAAATGTTTTCTTTTAAACAAGCTCAAAAGCTAAATATTTTCATATGACCCAAATAAACCACTGTTTCTCAAGCTGGTTTTCATTAACCTATAGTTCCACAGTAGAAACAGTAAGTTGTGATGAATAAGGTTAAGTCTATCTCTTCAATCTTTTCAAACATTCTCTTATCTACTTCAGTTTCCTGCAAGACCCCAAAAGGGGAGAATTATTAAGAAATAATGGAGAGGGCGCCTGGGTGGCTCAGTCAGTTAAGCATCTGCCTTTGGTTCAGGTCATGATCCTGGGGTCCTGGGATCGAGCCCGGCATCGGGCTCCCTGTAGGGAGTCTGCTTCTCCCTCTACTCTTCCCTCCTGCTAGTGATCTCTCTCTCTCTCTCTCAAATAAATAAATAAATAAAATCTTTAAAAAAAAAAAAAAAAAGAGGGGCGCCTGGGTGGCTCAGATGGTTAAGCATCTGCCTTCGGCTCAAGTCCTGATCCCAGGGGCCTGGGATTGAGCCCCACGTCAGGCTCCTGGCTCAGCAGGGAGCCTGCTTCTCCCTCTCCCTCTGCCTCTCCCCCTGCTCATGCTCTCTCTCTCTCTCTCTATCTCTGTGTCTCAAATGAATAAACAAAATCTTAAAAAAAAAAAAAAAAGAAAGAAAGAAAGAAAGAATGGAGAGACAACAGAAGACAAAAGACTGAGATTTTTTTTTAAGAATACATATGTGTGGGGTGCCTGGGTGGCTCAGTTGGTTAAGCGACTGCCTTTGGCTCAGGTCATGATCCTGGAGTCCCAGGATTGAGTCCCGCATTGGGCTCCCTGCTCAGCAGGGAGTCTGCTTCTCCCTCTGACCTCCTCCCTCTCATGCTCCCTCTCTATCATTCTCTCTCTCTCAATAAATAAATAAAAATCTTTTTAAAAAAAAAGAATACATATGTGTATGTATGTGTGTATATATGTATATATACATACATATAGAACATGCGTAGTCATGTTCAACCTCAGAATAGGAAAAAAAACCATGTTGTTTAATGTGGATTTTTAATCACATAGTAAGACACAGAAAATAACATTCAAATGGGTTTTATCTTCACCTAAGAAAATCTAAACATTTAATACATTGGTGACCAAGAAAATTCCCTTTTCACTCCAAAAGCATTAAATATAAACATTTTGTTGGCAGTTATGCTTTTCAAACTGAGACTACATTCTGTATATTAATTTGTTTTACTCACTGAGATCATAAACAAACATCTTCCTTATCTTGTAAACACAGGTACCCATTCTGGAGTTTTTAAGGAAAATGACTTCTAACTTTTCTAACATATGGAGAGTATTTATTATGTAAGTCTTGCTCACCCACCCCCTAACTATGTCTCCAGGGAAAGTTAAAAAAAACAAAAAAACAAAAAACAAGAAAACACTTTCTTTACCAGTGTTTGTAAATGTATTGGTGAGGGGAGCCCCAGCGTCCTTGGTGAGCTAGCTCTGTGTGGCTCAATAAGCTTTGTGAGCAGAGATAACAGCTATCAAGCTGGGTTCCCTGAATTCAGTGAGGATGATGGGATCTGGGTGACAAAGGCCAAGTGGCAGTACTTAACTTCCAGAAACAAAATGGACATGGTCATCATAACGAAATCAAAGCAGTAAACAAAATGGTTTTACCCACAGAGATCACTGGTGTTGGCTAACTGATCATGGTGTTCATAGGACTAAAATAGATAGGCACTCTACCTAAATGTTATCTGATTTGTATAAGTAGAAAAATTGTAGGTCTCATTACCAGAGGTAGAACTTAAATCAACACAGAAAAGAGTCTTGGCTCTCAATCAATTATCAGACTTGAGCTAGTTCACAGACCCAGTATCTCTTGAATAAAGAGGAGGGGTTCCCTTTGGAAACCCTAACATACTGCCAGAAGATCATACTGTGAATCTTCCTCCTCACCTTCCTCAAAGAAACGTGCAACCATTTACCAAGGTGACTATGCACTGGAGAAAGGGGTTAATCACTGGGATAGCTGGGCACTGGATCTGAGCTGATACTAATTCCTACAGAACTAACATACTATTGTGGTTCACTAGTTAAGGTGGGAGCTTACAGAAATCAGGAGATTGACTGAGTTTTGGCTAAGTTTCTATCACCAGTGGGCCCAGTAGGTACCTGAACCCACCTTATTTCCCTGGTTTGGAATGCAGAACTAAGAAAAGACAAATGCAGAAACTGGCACCCTATCCATACTGGTTACCTGACCCATGGAGTGGAGGATTGACAGAGGAAAACCAAATAGAAAAAAAGCAAGTGGAAGTCACTAAAATTTTACCTACCAAAATAGTAAGTCAAAAGTAATGCCACCTTTCTGGAGAGACTGCAGAGATCAGTGCCATTGGGAAGGACTTAAAAGATACAGGGATGGTGATTCCAACCACATCAGCACTCATCTCATCTACCTAGCTTGCGCAGGATACAGATGAATCTTAGGGAATGACAGTGAATTACTGTAAGCATAATTACATGTGATTCCAATTGCAGCTGCAGTTGAAGATGTAGTTCCATTGTTGGAACAGGTCAATACATTTCTCAGCAATTGGAATGAAGCTACTTCTTCCATCTTTTTAGTAAAAACTACCAAAACAATTTCCTTCAACAGTCAGGGCCAGCAATATACCTTCATAGCTTTACCTCAGAGCTATATCAACTGCAGCAGAATCTAGTCTATAGAAATCTTGATCAACTTTCCATTCCAAAAGACCTCACAAGTTCTACTTAGCTCTCTACCAAGTTGATGACAGCATTCTGACGGCTCAAGCTCCCGCAGGTCAAGTTTGGCAGGTCCTCATAGAATCACAGTGTAAACTTTTAGGGTATCAGAACAAAGCAAGTCATCCTCTACAGATAACTCTTCTCCTCTTGAGAATCAAGCTTTACACTTGCTACTGGTCCTCAGCAGATAATACATTCATGGCCACCAATTTACCATGAGACCTGAATTGCCCATCATAAAATCATTACTGTCTGATCCACCAATCCATAAATATGGGCATGCACAACAGCACTCTATCATCAAGTGAAAGTGGTCTATACAAAACTGGATTCAAACAAATCCTGAAGGCATAATTAAGTTACATGAGCAAACAGTCCAGATTCGAATGGGCCCTATGCCTGTTATATTGCCTCCCCTCTTAATCCACAACCTGAATCCATGGAAGGTTCCCTATGACCTGTTGACTAATGGAAGAAATGGGCTCAGTATATAGAAGGTTCTGTATATGCTGACTCTAATTAAAAGTAAACAGTTGCAGCACTATAACCCCACTCAAGGGTGGCCCTGAAGGACAGTGATGAAGTGAAATCCTGCCAGTAGTCAGACAAGTAATGGACCTGTCATTTCACCTGGAATGAGAAATGACCAAAAGTACAAATGTACACCAATGTGTGGGTAGGAGCTAACATTTAACAAAAATGGTCAGGGACTCGAAAAGAACACAACTGGAAAATCGGTAGCAAGGTGATATGGGCAAGAGTGTGTGGACAGACCTCTCCAAATGGGCACTGTGCCCAGAACAATCAGTAGAAGAGGATCTTAATAATCAGGAGGACAAGATGAGGCATTCTGTGGCTATTAGCTAGCATCTCTTCCCAGCCACCTTTGTCCTTACCACCTTTGTTTTCCTTAAAACAAAAGGGTCATGGCAGCAAGGATGGAGGGAATACATGGGCTCAGCAACACAGACATCCATTCACCACGACTGATAGGATTACAACCCCTGTTGTATGCAAAATCTATCAATAGCAAAGACAGTGAACCCACGATATGACACCATCTCTAGGGCCTGGTGGCAAGTTGATTATACTAAGTCACTTCCATCATGGAAGGAGCAATGTTTCATTCTTACTACAGTAGGCACTAACTCTGGGTATAGATTTTCCTTCCCTGACCATAGTATTTCTGCTGAAATCACCATCTGTGAATTTACAAGACATCTTATTCATAATTACATAATCCACATAGCATTCCTTCTAACCAGGGAACTCAATTTATAGTGAATAAAATATGGAAATGGCCTCATTTCACTAATGTTCTGTGATAAAAGTTAATAGACCAGGGGCACCTCAGTCATGGAGCATGAGACTTTTGATCTTGGGGTTGTGAGTTCAAGACCCATGTTGGGTACAGAGATTACTTAAAAATAAAATATTTAAAAAAAAAGTTAATAGACCAGTGATTTCACTTCTGGGTGTATATTTAAAAGAACTGAAAGCAAGGTCTGAAGAGATATTTCCATGTTTATAGGAGGACTATTCATAATAGCCAAAAGGTAGAAGTGATCCAAAGGTCCTCAACAGATAAACAAAATGTAAATATTATTCAGCCTCAAAAAGGAAGGATTCCTGTCACATGCTATAACATGAATGAAACTTGAGGTCCTTGTGCTAGGTGAAATAAGCCAATCACAAAAAGACCAATACTATATGATTCCACTATAAGAGGTGTCTAAAGTAGTCAAATTCATACAAACTGAAAGTAGAATGGTGGTTACTACAGGCTAAGAGTAAGGGGAGGAGGGGATACGATGGTTAGTTTTATGCATAAACTTGACTGGGACACAGATATTCAGTTACACATTTTTTCTGGGTGGGTCTATGAGGATGTTTCTGGATGAGACTGACATTTGGATCAGCAGACTGAGAAAGTAGATTACCCTCCCCAGAGCAGATGGGCCTCATCCAATCCACTGGAGGTCTGAATAGAATAAAAGGCCAAATAAGAAGGAATTCTTTCTCTCTGCCTGATTGTCTTCAAGTTGAGACATTGGTCTTCTCCTGCCTTTTGACTCAGACTTCGCCTGGAACTTACACCAGCAGCTCTCCTGGTTCTCAGCACTTCAAAATCAAACTGGGACTATACCATCAATCCTCCTGCGTCTCCAGCTTGCCAGCTGCAGGTGTTGGATTTCTTAGCCTTCATAATTGTGTGATTAATTAATGATCCCATTAGAGGATGTTGACCACTCTTACTGAAGTCACTTCCTTGGATTTTGCAAACTGAAACAACAAGCATGATGAAGTAGGCCAATTTTGGTTTGTAAGGGAGGTGAAAGAAGTAAGTGAGAAGTGGATTGGGAGGTGAGAGAAGTAAGCTAGAAGAATTTGGCAAATGACACCGAAGGAGACCTGTGTGCCGCTCTTATAAGCATCCTCAGCTTCTCAGTGACCCATAAATCTCCAGTTAAAAGGTACCAGCCATAAAATTAACAAGTCAGGAAACGACAGATGTTGGCGGAGATGCGGAGAAAGGGGAACCCTCCTACACTGTTGGTGGGAATGCAAGCTGGTGCAGCCACTCTGGAAAACAGTATGGAGGTTCCTCAAAAAGTTGAAAATAGAGCTACCATATGATCCAGCAATTGCACTACTGGGTATTTACCCCAAAGATACAAAAGTAGGGATCCGAAAGGGTACGTGCACCCCGATGTTTATAGCAGCAATGTCCACAATAGCCAAACTGTGGAAAGAGCCAAGATGTCCATCGACAGATGAATGGATAAAGAAGATGTGGTATATATATACAATGGAATATTATGCAGCCATCAAAAGGAATGAGATCTTGCCATTTGCAACGACGTGGATGGAACCGGAGGGTATTATGTTGAGCGAAATAAGTCAAACAGAGGAAGACATGTATCATATGATCTCACTGATATGAGGAATTCTTAATTGTAGGAAACAAACTGAGGGTTGCTGGAGTGGGGGGTGGGGTGGGAGGGATGGGGTGACTGGGTGATAGACACTGGGGAGGGTATGTGCTCTGGTAAGTGCTGTAAATTGTGCAAGACTGTTGAATCTCAGATCTGTACCTCTGAAACAAATAATGCAATATATGTTAAGAAAAAAAAAAAAGAAGAAGAAGAAGAAGGTAGCAGGAGGGGAAGAATGAAGGGGGAGAAATCGGAGGGGTAGACGAACCATGAGAGACGATGGACTCTGAAAAACAAACTGAGGGTTCTAGAGGGGAGGGGGGTGGGAGGATGGGTTAGCCTGGTGATGGGTATTGAGGAGGGCACATTCTGCATGGAGCACTGGGTGTTATGCACAAACAACGAATCATGGAACACTACATCTAAAACTAATGATGCAATGTATGGGGATAATATAAGAATAAAAAAATTAAAAAAAAAAAAAAAAGGTACCAGCCATGAGGTTCACAAGAACAATTAAAATTCTCAGGAAGATATCAGATCTAGACCACAGTCCTTTATTAAAGAAGTAAAGAAGGAGAGAGGAGAGGAAAAGTCCAATTTATTGTCCTGATCATCCTAAGAGCCGTCCCTGAGACTGCCCAATTCCTGGGTGATATATATATATATATACACCTAAAGGCATCAAAGGCTGTTGCTATTATTTCCCAGGGTCCTCCCCAGTAGAAAGAAAAAGAACACCTCTAGAGTATTACAAATGATTTCCTCAAGGAAGGAAAGGTTGAAGAAGGTCAGAGGGCTCTCAGTCAACATGAAAGTCAACCACCCTGAGGAGGATCCAAGACTGAGCCACAAGAAAAACTTTCTTTCAGGAACCTAAGGAAAGAAAAGTTACATTCTATATGTTTGCTAACATCCTCAGGCAGAGGTGAAACTGTATTAGAAGAAACACTCCAGGCAGAAAGGGTTCAAAGTGGGAAAGGATTTCTCCCCATACACACCCTACTAGAAGAATTTTCACCAGAAAAGAAATGAGATATGAACAGCTGTTGTGCTTCAATTTCAGTAGGAAGCAGAACTAGGAAATAAATGTCCCTGTTCAAGCAAATTGAGACTATCTTGCCCAATGATAGTAGATAATCCAGGTGGCATTTCTATGGCCCATGTAAGATTGTACATCTTTTCCACTTAAGGTCAATCTTCCTGATGACTCCGTATGGATTGCTACCCAAAAGGCTGCTATAATTTGGACTCCATGACTACCTTTATAACCTCAAAAATTAAAATGCAAATTAGACTTTTGACTTGATATTAATTCATTCACACTTTTGTTCATTAATATTCAACAAATATTTGCTGAGTGACTGCTTTATGCAAGGAATGATCTAGCTGCTTAAAGTACATTAGTAAATAAAAGGGACAAAGATCCTTGCCCTCTTGGAGCTTAGATATTGTGGGGATTAATTTTATGTGTCAACTGGACTGGGCTAAGGGATGCCCAGATAGCTGGCAAACATTTCTGGGTGTGTCTGTGAAGGTGTTTCTGAAAGAAATTAGCATTTGAATCAGTAGACTAAGTAAAGAAGATCTGCCCTCACCAGAGTGGTGAGGCAACCTATTGCCTCCCTATTCCCCCATCACAGACAAAATGGTGGAAGGAGGACAAATAATTTCTTTCTTCTTGAGCTGGATCTTCCATCTCCTCCTTCGGACCCCGGGAGCCGCGAGGTTCTCAGGTCTTTGGATTCAGACTGAATTACATCACTGGCTTTCCTGGGTCTTCAGTCTGCAGATGACAGGTCATGGGATTGCCCAGCCTCTATAACCACGGCAGCCATTCCTACATCTATCCTACTGGTTCTGTTTCTTCAGAGAATTCTGACTAACACAGATAAAATAAATGCACCGTGTAGTCTGTTAGAAATGTTGGACAGCAGCAAGTGCTTGGGGAAGAAAAAAAGTAGAGCAGAAAAGGGAAAGAGGTAGTGAGACAAGTGGCATGGGAATGAGTAGCGGGTAAGCTTCATGGAGGTGAGATCTGAGCATAGATTTTCAAAGACAAGAGAGGGGTGCCTGGCTGGCTCAGTCAGTAGAGCATGTGACTCTTGATCTCAGGGTTGTGAGTTCAAGCCCCACATTGGGGGCAGAGATGACTTAAAAAAATAAAAAAACCTTTAAAAATTTTTTTAAAATAAATAAAATAAAAAGACGAGAGAGAGAGAGAGCCATGCAGACACATCTAAGTGAGGAACTTTCCAGGTGGAAAGAATGGCCAGCACAAAGGCCCCCGAGGCAAGAGCATGCTTGGTGTGCTCAAGAAACAACAGGAGGCCAGAGGGGCCAAAACAGAGAGGTACAAGGGGACGTCAAAGGGGTGATAAAGGATAGGGGCAGACCACATTGGGTCTTGCAAGGCATTGCTAGCACTTTGGCTTCTATGCTTAGTGAAATGCAGAGCCCAAGAAGATTTAAAGCAAAGGAATAACATGCTCTCACTTGGGTTTTCCAATGATCATTCTGGTGGCTACAGAGAAAACAGACTGCAGGGGGAGCAGGGTGGAAGGAGAGAACAGTCTTGGAAGCACTAGGAAACAAGGTGTGAACTATCACACTGATCGCCCTCGAGAAAATCCCGGTAAATCCTCTAAGTAAATAAATTCCTGAAGGTCTTACACTAACTGAAACTTTGCCTCATCTGCGACATGAAGATAAGCGGGGGGGTTACTGTTGCTTCACAAACATTTACCGTGGAAGACCACCAAGGCTGAAGAAGATGGGGAAGAGAATAGCTGGCAGCTACGATCAGCTCAGGACTAAAATTCATCCAAGAAAACAATTTTCATTCATCCCATTTTAAAAAGCAAGTAAAAACAAAAACAAACAAAAAATTGCAACCATCTACCATGGATTGCTTTTCCTGAATTGGGGAGTAGATACAGAGCATATCTTGAACTGAAAGGGAGGACGAGGTAATAAAAGGAAGTAAAGCACTGTTTGCCTACTGGCCATACTGCAGAGCCGAGGATCTCTCTGGAAAACCTTTCTGGAGGTAACTGAATTAATTTTGTAACAAATTCTAAGGCGGCCCTATCATCACATGGTAATACCCCGTTCCTATTTGAAATAGACTTTTTCTCAAAAACATATATACTGTGAGATGTATACATGTTTCTATCACACAGGCACACAAGGTAAGTTAGCCTAGGGTAAGTTTTTACATGACTTTATTTGTGAGGAACAAAATATTTGTTCATCTTCGTGGAGTGAAGCCAGGCCTGACACGGCAGACAATCTTAATTGTGCAGGTTCTTCCATAAAATAGTAAGCAATGAAGCGTATTATTTATAGCCCTCCATGAAGTAATAAAACCCCACCCTGACTGTAAGCAGAAAGGGAGTCCATTAGGGTTTTACACAGCTGTCTCATGGAAGCCCAGGGCCAGAGGGAAATCGGGTCCTAAGTAGCCCAGGTGCATCAGGAAGAGAGATGGCACACTCCAAAGAGTTCATCAGAAGAGAATTTCATCAAGGTATTTCCAGAAGTGACAGGTTTTGTTAAATTATTTTAACAAACAATGTTTTGCTTGTAAAGGCTGACCTCTATAGACTGCATGATCTGGGCTCCTCTGCCCTCTGCCTCTCGGTTGGTTTTGGACAGTGAGTGCACCTGCAGGAGATTAAGAGGGTGGAAGAAGAAAGAAGGAAAAGGGAAGAAAAGAAGGTTAGGGTATTTATTTCCTCTGTTCCCCCTGCTCCAGTGCATTCCCCATTTTTCAGCAGCCATAGCTCTCGTCAGGCAGGTCCTCTTCCACAAGTGTGGCTCGTATTGGACTATGGTGACAGTGTACCCTCCACTGCATGCTGTAGGCTCAGGTGTGGTATTGGTTTCCCACTCTGGCTTGTTCTCGCGGTCTTATCCTACCTTTTTTTTTTTAAGATTTATTTATTTGAGCGAGCACGTGCACACGAGTGGGGGGAGGGGCAGAGGGCGAGCATCTCAAGCAGACTCCCCACTGAGCGCAGAGCCTGATGTGGGGCTCAATCCCATGACCCATGAGATCATGACCTGAGCCGAAACCAAGAGTCGGATGCGTAACCGACTGAACGCCCCTGTCTTATCCTACCTTATTGGTTCTCTTATCCTGTCCACATTTCCATAAATATCTTGATTACATTCTCTTCAGAGAGTGCCATCTCTTCCTGCTGGCACGCTGCCTGACACGCTTACCTGCTTGAGACCCGATTTCACTCTGGTCCTGGGCTTCCATTAAACAGATCAGAGAAGAATGTTTCTTGGTGGGTGAAAGAGTGAATAACCGGTACCATATGGAAACAAAAACCACTCTACAGCAATACAAAAATCACTAATTCACCATACAGTCCCTTTTCCAGAAACACTTTCTCTATAATATATAGGCTGTGCCTATATATGGGAAGCTAGGAGTTTAAAAAGGATGGTTACTAAAAGATGAAAAAGAAAAATTTTAAGAGTCTTTCTTCTTCTACAGGCTTAGCAATAGCCTGTGAGTTGCTTTATCAACTATTACATTCTAAAATTCAAAAGAGATGTGGCATTATTTTTATTTTTTTAAATTCAGCTCTGAAGAAACATTTAAAATAACACTGAAGTATAAGATATACTATGATAATAATTTAACAATTTTTAAAGTTCCTAACACCATTAAGCAATGACACATCTCAATAATAAAACAGTACCGTTGCAAAAGAAAATTTTATCCTCCAAAGGTTTAGCAAATATAATTGAACACTGGATTCTATATTTTTTATGTCACCCTTATACACCTTGGTTTTTCACAGTAACAAACCACGAAACACTAATGCTTTGGGTAAAAGTTTAAATTTTAAGAAAAGTTACAAGTTCATTTCATGAAATGACTGCTAAACTAGTATGAAGGATAAAAATAGACCCAAAAAAACAGATAGTAGCAAAACACACTAAATTTCTAACAGTTCACCAGCACAAATCTGCAGACCCATAAAGTAATAAGGGGCCTTGATCATATCCTTCTGCTTTTTCAAGCACAACACACTTTCTATAACTCACGCGTGCCAAATATCTGTTTGATTCCTTAAAAAAACAGAGTCCAGGAGCTCAGTGTTAAAGTGTAATGAATTTAATTTTACATGCCTTTTGAAGAGTACAACTGAGTCAGAAAACAACTAAACAATTCAAGGCTGACGGTATGGCAAAAGAAAATTGAGATAGAAAAGGAAAAGTATTTAGGTCAAAGCTACTATTACACACGTAATGGAATATACACCAAAAAAATTAAGGAAGTAGAAATCATGGAGAGTATTTGTTAACCAGCTAGTGCTTCTGATAGTTCCCCAAATAAGCCCACCTAAGATACAATTTTTGTAGTTCTTTATCTTATTAACCGTGCTAATACTAAAACCCAAACGTTTTACCTAAGCACTCTTCTCTGGAGCGTCTCTGTGTGGTAGTAGGAAGTGAAGGAGAAAACCAGCTTAGCATATTCACTGTGTTACAGGCTGTGTCCTACCCGACCTTTTGAATGCATGACCTTTAAGTTGTTGAAGGTTGCCTCAGAATTTGGCTCAGTTTGATGGAAACATCTGTTCCCCTTGCAGGTACACTGTAAGGACTTTTTTCTCAGTTGGATTCAGAACACAGCAAGTGAGCCCTTGTCTGTCCAATCATGCAGACCCCAACACTTGTAAATCAAGTTCTGCGAGGACAACAGCAGGTCCACATTCCGCCACCCTTTCTCAGCCAGCTAGGCCAACTGACTGCTGTGAGAACTGCTCTTATCATGTCATCAAATCGAAACATGTTGAGATAAGGGACTGTAAGAGGCATCTGCAGAATTCCCAAAATGTAGTGACTTTGGAACATTGACAGATGCATCTGTCATTTTATACCTTCAACTAACCTGATGTCCACTGGCCCGACACAGTAAAGCTGTCCAAGATCGATTCCAATTCTTTCACGTTATTTTCACATGTCTCTACTAGAAAGGCCTGGTGCTTCTTAGCCTTTTAATTAAGAAAACAATTACACATAATAAGGTCACGTATTATAAGAGCTGCAGATTTGTGTGAGCATATATAGCACTGTTAACAAGCTAAAAATTTCTCCATTCAAATCCATTATTAATAAACCTCCTTCTGTCTTAATCAGACCTTTTACTTAGTTTAATGTAACTCTGTATAAGGTTTCGGTAACAATATACTGACGCCTTAGTGCCTGGCACTATTTTATACGTAATAATCCTTTTTATCCTCACAGCAATCCACGAGGGAAGGGCTATTATTATCCCAACTTTACAGATAAGAAAACTGAGACAAAGAGGAATTAGGAAACACTTTAAAAGATCAAGGCTGCAGTACGTGGCAAATTGCCAGATGGTGGTCAAAAGTGCATACAGTATGACCATGCAGAAGGAACCGCAGAGGTCTACTCAGGAGGTAACGGTAGCGTAGGCTAGGATCTCGGCTGTGAAAAGGAAACGGCGAGGGGCGGGGGGGGGGGGGGCAGAATACTTAGAAGATGGAACAGCCAGGCCCTTGGTGACACTGCATTGGGTTCGACTACACTGATCGGATTAAATTGGATTAGATTTAATTGGATCAGACGGGATAGAATTGATGAGGTTGGGTAGATGCTCAGGTAAAAGGAAGAGTCAAGAGTGATCCCAAGTTTCAGGCTAGAAGAACTGGCAGATTTCAGTAGTACAGTGAGAACAATGGTGGTAGAGGTCTTATTTTGGGTGTTTTTGTTTATTTACTTCCTTGTTTTTGGCAGAGAGTACAAAATCATGAATTCTGTTTCAATCACATTCCATTGGATATACCTTTAAGACACTCAACGTACCAGCACAATGCAAGGCAAATAAGAGGTCCAAAATAAATATATTCGAATTAACAAAGAACAAATAAAATAGAAAAATATGGGAGGCAGCTGGACATAATGGTACAAAGCTCAGAAGAGAAGTCAGGAATGGGTTTGGGCATCACCTACAGATACTACCCGAGGCTTGCCTGGAGAGCATTTGGCAGGAAGAGAAAAGAGCCTAGGACAAGGCCTTAGGGAACTCCAGAGCGCAACTAATGAATCATTGAACACTACATCAAAAACTAATGATGCACCACCACATGGTGGCTAACTGAATATAATTTTTAAAAAGTTAGAAAAGAAAAAACCAGCAAGGCAGATTGAAAAAAGAGGAAGAAAAACAGAAAAGTATAGTGTCATGAAAACCGAGAACACTTGAAGGACAGAATTGTCAATTATGTCAATGTCACAGAATATTCGAGCAAAATGGAGACTAAGAAGTATTCAATGGACTTAGAGGTCGTTGGTGACCTTGATGAAATCTGTTATAACTCAGACTGGAATAGGTTGAAGAAACAGTAAGCCTGAATTTTTTTTTGTCCTAATTGAGTGAGAGATAAGTCAGTGGAAATAGGAAGTTTAGACAACCCCTTCCTGGTAAGAAGGGAAGGAGAAATAAAGGGAAGTAACTGGAAAGAAGGATGAGGTTGAAGAAGAGTTTTGCTTTGTTTTTTTTTAGTACATGAGAAACTCAAATGTATTTCAAAGTTGATGAGGTGGGGGCACCTGGGTGGCTCAGTCAGTCAAGCGTCTGCCTTTGGCTCAGATCATGATCCTGCGGTCCTGGGATCAAGTCCTGCATCAGGCTCTCTGCTTGGCGAGGAGCCTGCTTCTCCCTCTCCCTCTGCTTGTCGCTCCCCCTGCTTGTGTGCACTCGCTCACTCTCTCTCTCTCTCTCTCTCTCTCTGTCAAATTAATTAATTAATTATCTCTAAAAGCCGATGAGGTGAAAGCACTAGTGAAAGAGTACTTACAGATCCAGGAGAAATGGGAGAAGAGATAATACAGGACAAAATTATATCCTTAAAACATATAAAATGAATAAGGCTCTCTTAGATGTCTGTTCTACGATCACATTTTTCAGAAAAGCTATCCACTTCACCTCCCTAACGATATCAATTCTATTAGATTCTTCGCAGCAATTATCACAGTCATGGTTCTACATGTATTTGAATCGGTCTTTTGTTAGTGTCCATCTCATATAATTTAAGCTCCATGAGGGGAGATATGGTGGGGTTTTTGTCCTCCTCAGTGTATTCTCAGAACCTAGCCAATACCGAGTATCAAAAGCAATAGTTAAATCACAGCTTTTATATAAAACGAGTATCAAAAGCAGTAGTTAAATCACAGTTTTTATATAAAATACATAGTACATATGTATAATTTTGAATTCAAATAGGATCATAATATACATGCTGCTAGATAATTTACTTTTCTATTCTTATTCTGCCTTTGACATCGTTCCACATCATATTTTTTGGTTTCATAGTACTCCATTGTTTAGATGTACCATTAATTAATTTAACCAGTCCACTACTGTTAAAATTTCCAGTATTTTTTGCTATTAGTGATAATAGTACAATAAACATTCTTGTATGTGTGCTCGTATATCTTTGCATAAACATGCAAGCATACCTACTCAATAAAATGTTAGAAATAGATCTGATGGGTAAAAGGGTATGTACACCTATTTTCAGACAATTATTACCAAATTGCTCTCCAAAGAGTCCTACCAATGTACACTACCACATACAGTATAAGTACTTATTTCTCACTATCTTCCCAATGGTAAGCATTAGCAACTTATTTTAATGTGCATTTTTTTAATTTTAACTAAGACTAAGGATCTTTCCATATGTTGACTAGCCACCTGAACCTTTTCTCCTGTGAACACCTTTTCACATCACCTGCCCATTTTTACACTACATTGTCTGTATTAACCTTAGTGATTTACAATAGTCCTTTCTAAATTATGGAAAAAATCCCTTTGTCATACATGTTGCAAATCATTATTGCCAATTTGTCACTCGCCTTCTAACTATATTCATAAAAACAAAATTGAATTTTTTTAAGTGACCAAATTTATCAATAATTTGTTTTGGAACTTCTAGATTTTGTGTCAGACTTTCTTTACTCCAAGATTATAAAATACTTAATTCTCTTTTTCTTCCAGTGCTTTTTCACCTTTTTTTTTATGGTTCTTTGATCAATCTAGAATTTGTTTAATATAAGCAATATGGCAGGGACTTAGTTATATTATTTCCTCTTATGTATATCCAGTTATGTGAAAACTCTGGGATAATTTACATCTCTAAAACACTGATTTGGGGGCGCCTGGGTGGCTCAGGTGGTTAAGCGTCTGCCTTTGGCTCAGGTCATGATTCCAGGGTCCTGGGATCAAGCCCCGCATCGGGCTCTCTGCTCAGGGAGGTGGGGGGTTGCTTCTCCCTCTGCAGCTCCCCCTGCTTGTGCTCTCTTGCTCTCTCTCTCTCTCTCAAATAAATAAATAAAATCTTTAAAAAAAATAAAACACTGATTTGGCATACTGTGATATTTTGATTTATAGTAAGAAATATAGATCTGGTCTTCATCCATGGTTCCTGGCACATAGCTCCTAAAACCCTTGTAATTTCCTTTCTAAGAGCCACAAGTCCATCTTTTATTATAATATTTAGTTTTGTTCCCAGTTCCTGAAATAACTTCAGAGTCATAAAGGTGAAAGGGATGTCTTTTGTTATTCACAGCAATCTCCTTTAACCACACCTCACTTTATGTTAATACCCGAGAGGGCAGTGGGTCCATGGGCATGCACACAGCCTGACAGACTGTTAGGGATGACTGTAGTATGTTATTTAAGGTTCAGTCAGTCTTTGGTTGTGTGTAAGGCCTTTGTGCCAGTGAGATTTCCACTCTGTTGATGCATCTGCATGTAGCTTGGGGCATGCTTTCAGGTCTGCCCCACATCCTGCTTTGATTGCTCCTGAATGGATGCAGCCTACCACATGCACATAGCCTTCCCAACCCCCCACTCAACTGTGACCCCGTGAGGGCTCCTCTTGGCTGTCTCTTTCTCTAGTTTTCTCTTTTAAACTTCTAGCTTCCTGGTTATTTTATTCTATCATAGGGGTACCAGGTTTCTCTTAATTGTTCTTCACCAAGATTTGTCTTGTTTTCCACAATGCCCTTCAATGTGTTCACTCTCTAGTCCAAGTAAGCTCAGTCTCCTAAAGCAGAGGAGACTCTTTCCCCTTAAAACCAGCCTGCCTTTCCTCCTGGGCAGAACACTTATGCCACCCAAGTCCAAACTTGGGGGTGGAGACCCACTTTTTCCACAGCAACAATTCTGTTCTCTAAGTAGCCATTGGGGGGTTGCAATCCCTGGTCTTCTGGGACAGGAGCAGTTGGCCCCAATTTTCTTGGCCTGCCAAGACTGGGGTAGAGCTTCTACATTACAAGTGAGGTCTGGGTGGAGGAAGAGCAATCTGGTCCTCTCACCCAGGCCTGCCTGGAATAGAATTGCTGCAACACAGGGCTCTAAGGATTGAGATATTCCAGCAGTTTGCCTCTCCCAGGAAGAAAACATAGCCCCAGCCTGAAAGCCAAGGAGAGAGGAAGCGCCCATCTTCTTGGCTACAGCCGCCCAGGGTACAGCTTCTGTAACAGGGAGCAGGGTGCAAAGGGGATTATGGAACAGAACATCACTCAAATGCCACAGATTCTCACAGCTCTTACTGAAAATTAGAGAAGTCTCTGCTCAGATCTTTTGTCCATTTTTCAAGTGGATTTTATTATTAAATTATAAGAGGTCTTCATATATCTTGGATAAAATTCCTTTATCAGATACATGATCTGCAAATATTTTCTCTCATTCTGTGAGCTGTCTTTTTATTTTTCTGATGCTGTCCTTTAAAGTCTTTTAATTTTGATGATTAGTAGATTTACTTAAATGATATTTTCTCCTTTGCCCTTGGGACAATTTCCAGAGCTTTATATGATTGTTGTTGTTGTTTTTAATTCTTCATCAGTGAAATTATTGTTTTGCTAGGTAGAGAGTTCACCAAGTTCCTTATACCATCATTCCAGAGGTTCTTCCTTACAATATGTTTTAATATCCTAAAGGTTTAGTGTCCTAGGTCTTCTTATTCAGTATTTTCCTAGTATTATCATATAATTATATCTCCAAAAGAACACCAGCATCATATTCACAAGTTACATGCAAACTCACACACACAAAAATTCCCCTCCGTTACTTCAATATATATATATATATATATATATATATATATATACTATCTTTAATTCTCCTCAAAAACCCTGCACAGTCAAGATTATTAGCACAAATGAGCAAACAGATTCAGAAGGATAATATGACTAAAGGTCACACAACTATTATGAGATAGGGCTGGGAATGAAACCCAGATCAATCTGTCTCCAAAATATATGTCGAATGAGGCTAAGTCTTCATTAATATCAAAGGATTAAAAATTTACAGAAATATAAATGTAAAAAGCCAGACAAATCACGTACTTGGAGTGAGCTTAAGAAAAGCGTTCAGTTAAATTTCTAGTCAACAATAATTCTTCTCAAGTATAGGGCTCAATCCTGACTAAAAGATGAGTTATAATTTCAACACTATTACAGTTTAAAACCAAATTTCAGGGCACCTGGGTGGCTCAATCATTAAGCGTCTGCCTTCGCCTCAGGTCATGATCCCAGGGTCCTGGGATCGAGCCCCACACTGGGTTCCCTGCTGAGCGAGAAGCCTGCTTCTCCCTCCCCTACTCTCCCTGCTTGTGTTCCCCCTCTCGCTGTGTCTCTCTCTGTCAAATAAACAAATAAAATCTTTAAAAAATAAATAAATTTTTTTAAAAATTAAAAAAAATAAAGCAAATTCCATGTCAAATTAGCCAGGAAACACTAACTAATGTAAAATTTTTCAAAAAAATAAAGAAGAGGTTTGAATGACAAGGCTTAAAAAGAATTAACTAACCTAAAAGTTGTTATTATATTCATAATTAGCAGTATTATAATTTTCTACAAAGATATCTGGCTAATAGTCTTTTTTTTTTTTTAAAGATTTTATTTATTTATTTGACAGAGAGAGACACAGCGAGAGAGGGAACACAAGCAGGGGGAGTGGGAGAAGGAGAAGGAGGCTTCCCGCCGAGCAGGGAGCCCGATGCGGGGCTCGATCCCAGGACCCTGGGATCATGACCCGAGCTGAAGGCAGACGCTTAATGACTGAGCCACCCAGGCGCCCCTGGCTAATAGTCTTTTAATACAGATTCGACGAAGATTTAATAACTAGGTTTATTAACCAACTACTGACAAGAAAAACTGTCATTGTTTTACAGTTGACAATTTTTCTTCCCAATAAATCGTTTTGGCTTATAAATGAAGCTTTCACTCTTCATTCATATAGCAAAAGTGATTTGACTTTTCTGAAATGTGGATTGCACTCATATTTAAATTTTATTCCCAAAGCTGTTAGTTCTCTTAATAGTTCTTTGATGTGCAAAAAAATTCTAGAATGAAAACAGAATTTATCTGCTTGTTTAACAGTAAACAAACTGTTGGGTTGAAAAGAAAGTGCCAAGCAAGCACAAAATACTAAGTTTCTAATTTTTGATTAACATATTTATCATCTGACATAAAGAGTAGGTTTAGGTTAAATGTTACATTGTTGATTTAAGAAATTCTATAATTCTAAACATCCACAGAAGTTTAAAAGGCAAAACTATAGGATAAGGGGCGCTTGGCTGGCTCAATTGGTTAGGCAACCAACTTTTGATTTTGGCTCAGGTCATGATCTCAGGGTCTTGGAGCTGAATTCCCGGAGCCCCAAGTTGGGCTCTGCGCTCAGCAGGGAGTCTGCTAGAGATTCTCTCTCTCTCCCTCTCTCTCCCCTGCCCCTCCCCCACTCATCCTCTCTCTCTCTCTCTCTCTCCCCCCCCCCCCCATAAAAATAAATAAATAAATCTTTCAAAAAAAAAAAACCTGTAGGATAAAAGGACCCACTTCTTTTTGCCTTGGACATAATCCACATGAAGAGTTTTTACACTAGCAATAAAAGCCTCTTTATGCTCTGTTGGGTAACCAGATGATGTTTAGATTAACATTTATTGATTACTCGCCATGAACCAAGGACTGCTTTAGATGTCATAATGAATCTACAACCAGTGTAGACAGGGGACTAAAAATATAAAAATATTCAAAGAAAGTACAGGAAAATGTGTGACTGACAGACCTTAATGTATTTTAAGAGGAGTCAAGGTTGTTTATAAAATACCTTCAACCAGAAAGCACAATGAGATGACAAAGACCTACATTATATTTCCACCCTGGTACTCCATATCTCACACACTGCTAAAATGAATGAATTTCTGGCTTAATCTAATGTGTCATTCTCTTTGTTTCTTTCATATCTTTCTTTGACCCTACAAAGACACATCCCTCACTTTTTTACTAACCATGCATGAATATCACAAATGGATATGCATGTAAATAAAAATTTCTAAAACCAGCTCTTGAAAAAATATATAAAAAGATTATGCAAATATTCCTATCTAGAAATTGGCAAATGGGCGCTGCTGATCTGCAGTGGAAAAAGTTGACTCAAGCCCTAAATAACAGTAAAAGTAGTTAAGGGACACTGCTAATAAGGTTAAAAAGAGTAGAAAAAAAAAAAAAGTAAAAAAATAAATACTTTTATTTAATCAGTAAGTTTTTTAAATGAAATTTGCACTTTAAACATAGGTTGAACTTTTGTAGCAGTGATACATAATCCTTATAATTTCTGAACATTTTTTAACTCAAGTAAGCTTTAAAATCTTTGATTCAAATATATTTTAAGCCATTATGAAGGAATTCTGAGTAAAAATGGGGGAGCATCAGAACCTACAATCAGCATCACATACTTGGTCTCACCTTTTCATCATATCTTCCACCTAAAAACCATTACATACTCAGTGCATTTGTAGGACACAAGGAGTCTGCTCGGCTGAACTGAATTTGATCTGGTCAGCTTTCATGGTCATCCCTATCTGCAGCTTCCCTCAATCCTATTAATGATAACTAGTATCTCTTACTTCTTCATAAAAGTTTACTATTTCTTTCCCTCCTTGTTTTGCTTGCCTATGCTCCTTCCATGGATGTCAGTATTCTGTGGTCCCAACTGCTCATTTCATAAGATGAAATGCCATCCTCCCTTATGTGGCTTTACAATTAGTTTATTTTTCTATAGATGCTATTCTCCAGTCTGAATATGGACCTTGACAGATAAACATCTCTTTCTCTATTTCTCTCCCTGTCTCTGTCTCTCTCTTTCACACACACACACACACACACACACACACTTTATTTTTTTCCAGGTCAAAGATGAGATTGAATATTCAAAACTTAATCATTTATATAAGAATAAATTTCAAAAAAAGAGGAAAAAAATAAATTTCAAAAAGCTTACTAAAAAAGACTTATGCCCACATTATAAATTTAGAAAGCCAGCCATATAATGAACATTTAAACACACAGATACACATATACACACTTGGTGAGTACTATTTAATAGTTATAAATTTTTAAGGGCCACTAAGAAAGACAGAAAGTGATTTTTATATTAGCAAAAACAATGTTCATATACAAATACTACTCCTATTCTGGAGGAATCAATTATTTTTTAGTAAAAAATCAGAACAGAATATTTATTAGCCTATAAGTTTTGAATACCTCCTGCAAAATCAGAGACATGTTATTCTAAAGCAAATCTAACAGATCATTTGAAGCAAAAATATTATCAAGAAACATTAACTTTACCACAAAGTACAGCAATCAAAGTGCTTTCCAAAATCTTATCTAATGCTAGCAATCATTGTATTATATAATCAGTTAAACCCCCAAAGTATAGGGAGAAAACATACACTTGACCATTTTCAATCACAAGTTCTTTAGAGAATAAAATATTCTTTGAACAAAACCTCATGAGAACTAGAATTCCCTTTTCAATATATGGTCTCTCCTAGAGCTGTAACTAAATATTACTGAGTGGCAGAAAAACAAATCTCAAGAAATGATGGACTTAAAAAAATTTCATTGTAGAAAGCACAAAGCAAATCCTAATAATACCAATTTTAAAATGATAGCTCCCCTGCTTCGAGAGAAGCAAATATAAATACTCACAGTAATGACTAAAAGACCCAACTGGATATGTTGAGCCTCTGATGGACTTTAATAAGCATAATCACTAAGCAACTTAAATTAGAAAGTCAGTTTTATTTAGTAGTTGATTAAATCATTATTAAATTCATAGATTGTGAAATTAATAGTTCAATTTTAATCAAAACTTTTTAAAGTCAAATTCGATAGTGTATAACACAGAACACAAAACTAATTTTGTTAAATCTTTAGATGTCCTCTATTTAAATTCTATTAATTATGGCATTAAATATAATAACAACATACCATTCATTTACCAATCATATCTTTCAAACCCATACATTGAATAGGAGATTTTTCATTAATATAAAAGTAAAATTAAAGTCATCTGGGGGCACCTGGGTGGCTCAGTCAGCTAAGTGTCTGCCTTCGGCTCAGGTCATGAACTCAGGGTCCTGGGATCGAGCCCAGTGTGGGGCTTCCTGCTCAGCAGGGAGTCTGCTTCTCCCTCTCCCTCTGCTCCACCCCAATGCTTGTGCTCTCTCCCTCCCTGTCTCTCTCTCTCTCAAATAAATAAATAAAATCTTTAAAATATAATAAAATAAAGGGGGGAAATCGGAGGGGGAGACGAACCATGAGAGACTATGGACTCTGAGAAACTGAGGGTTCTAGAGGGGAGGGGGGTGGAGGGATGGGTTAGCCTGGTGATGGGTATTAAAGAGGGCACGTACTGAATGGAGCACTGGGTGTTTACGCAAACAATGAATCAGGGAACACTACATCTAAAACTAATGATGTAATGTATGGGGATTAACATAACATAATAAAATAAAATTTAAAAAAAATTTTACAGGTTGTAAGATCAGACACACACACACACACAAAATATAATAAAATTTTAAAAAGCCATCTGGGTTTATATTTCTTAAATACCAACAAAGGACTCAACATACTCAGTTTGGACCTTTCCAAAATTGTGTTCTATATTTGTATTATATCTCCCAAAACAGGGGAGCTATCACTTTCCAACTGGTTTATTAACACTTCATGTATCCTGACCCCCTCCAGCTCTAAAAAGCTTAGTTACACACTTAGTTATACTAAGTTATACAACTATTATTTTTAAGTCTCAAAACTTCCTGAAGTCTTTGCATATTATTAATAACCCCATGATCTCACTAGTAAACCTACAGAGGAAAGTGGCTTTAATTTTCTCTTGCAATGCAACAGAGAAAATAAAGACTAAGACTTGAATAATGACCATGAACATGACCTAGACTGGAAAACAATCTGTTACCTCAAAGGGAGAGAAAAATTATCCATAGGTAATTTATGCTTCCCAACTATATTCTATAAAATGCTTAAACTAGGGGCGCCTGGGTGGCTCAGTCGTTAAGCGTCTGCCTTCGGCTCAGGTCATGATCCCAGGGTCCTGGGATCGAGCCCCACATCGGGCTCCCTGCTCTGCGGGAAGCCTGCTTCTCCCTCTCCCACTCCCCCTGCTTGTGTTCCCTCTCTCACTGTGTATCTCTCTGTCAAATAAATAAATAAAATCTTTAAAAAAAAAATGCTTAAACTATTATGTTCAAAAGACATATAACTGTGGGAAATACACACTGAAGTACATGGGATCGTGAGATGTCATTAAAACAGTTTCATTTCCAAAAGCAAAAGGTAAAATCTTCCTCTTAAGTCATTTTCTCTTCAGTCAAAACCAATTATGAATTCAAAGCAAATATAATAATAGCCAGCTTTAAGGATACAAAATTAGAAAAACTCGATTTTTTTATGGTTCCAAATTTTTAATTTGACAGATTTCTCTTTTGAGAAAAATTTTTGAAAAACTTTCCCCCCACCCCAAAGCCACTAATCTATTGGAAAAAAAAACAATAAAGGATATGTACAAGAAAAATATATTTAGGAAAAGTGCTAGATGAATTTTTTATAAAAAAAAAAAACACTGTACTTACTATGTAAAGTAACAGTATTTTCATTAAATAAAATTTCATTAAATAATTCTTAAATTTCATATTATGGCCAGGTAAAGTGATAGAGAACAACAGTTCTAATCAGAAAACAGAACAAGTTAGAAAGCTCATTATAGGGAATGGGGGGAAAAAAGAGGAGCAAAAGAAACAAAGATGGAAGAAAATAAGACATAAAGCTATGGATTTAAGAGACATGAAAAATAGGAAAGTATAGTTAGGTTAAAGCATATAAAACTGTAGAACACTTAGGTACAACCTGAATCATCAGCTCTTCAGCAAGGAACTATTATTCACGGATCTGCAACATCCATCAAGCTTTGCAGAAACAATTAGTCTTCAATCTTCCACACTATGATCAGAACAATAGTGCTTCATAGGATGAGGCCCAAACAAGCCAACAGAGGTTGCCCATGAGCTGCAACTTGCCTTATTTCAGTCAGACCAATGTGCCAAATCGTAAAAGTTGAAAAAGAAAAACCTATTAGCACCAAGTGAAATTTTTTCATCACCAAGCACAGTACCCTCCATGGTGAATTAAGCCAATCTTCTTTTATTTGTATCTAGTCACTGGAATGCTAGAAGGCCAAATTAGGATGAATTCATGCAACCTATATTGGTGACTGTCTCCCCTGTGGCATTCTTAGTTATAACTCTGGCTAACTTTCCAAATACAGGGTCTATAAGAAAGAAGACCAAATCCGTGACTCAGCTCAGTGGCTCTGACATGTTTTTCTCCACCACTGATTCACCTCCTGAGCCAGGAGTCAAGAGGTAGGATAGCCCGTGAAATTTAGGGCAGCACCTAAGAGTGGACAGGCAATGAACAGAGAGCCCAAACTTCCTAAAACTCCACATCCAAAATACTCAAACTACAAATGCAACCAAACAGTGAACAATAGTACCAGTCCCTGAATCAGAACACATTGAGTATCTTGGGTTGGATGAAGACCACATATAACATTAGATCATTTGAAAGGGATAGAGTTTAATTTGTAACCCATCACCACCTTTCCATCTGGGCAGCAGTGATTTGACCACCACTTCCTAATATAACCTGGAGTGTCCATCTTTTTTTGACAGGAGAAAAAATACTCGTTTTCTTCAATAACTGATATCACTAAGAGTTGAAAGTGAAGTAGCCAAGTCTCTGCAGAAGGGATTCATGTGGGGATAAGACAAAGAAGACACGGGGTGTTACTCTAGATGCCATGCCCTCCCTCTTGGGATTCCCAGCAAACTGCAGAATAGCAGTGTGCTGCATCAACCAAATACATGCATCCAATGAATGTTTATGGGGGCAAGCACTATAGTGGAATCTTCATTGTATGTACAATGAATTACATTAACCTCAATGCATTCACAATCTCTTGGGAGAGATAATACACGTCAGATTTGGGTGAGTGTTACGCTAAACTATGATGAAGATGCTAACTAAGTATGAAAGAAACACAAAGTTGGGGGGGCAACTGGGTGGCTCAATCAGTTAGGTGTCTGCCTTTGGCTCAGGTCATGATCTCAGGGTCCTGGGACTGAGCCCCATGTCAGGCTCCCTGCTCAGTGGGGTGTCTGCTTCTCCCTCTCCCTCTGCCCCTCTCCCCCAATTGCGCTCTCTCTCTCTCTCTGCTCTCAAATAAATAAAACCTTTAAAAATTTTTTTTAAAAAGAAACACAAAGTTGGGAAAAGGCAAAATTCTGACTAGGAGGATGGGAGAGTGGGGAAAGAGGGAATCATGGAAGGCTTCACAGATTGCAAGCTGTCAGAGTGGGGCATTATAGGATACATAGGAGTTTACTAATGGAACAAAAGAAAAGGAGCAGTTCAGTCCATGTGGGTCAAAAACATGAACAGCCTGAACGAAAGCAAGAAGATACGAAAATATACAATGTGTTTAGGAAGCCAAGAGTACCCTAGGGGGCTGAAGCAAGAGAGAGGACAGTAGACACAGAAGAAGCTGGAAGAATTAACATGAAGCCACAAAGAAAGGGGCCTTAGATTATATGGCAAGAAGCTGAACTTCATTCTGAAAACAACAAGGAGACATTGATGGTTGTTTAATAAAGTGAGGATGACAAGATCAGATCAATATCTCAGGAAGACAAATGTGCTGATGGTATGAAAGCTGGATGATTGGGGAATGGAAACAAAATGATCAGGTACAAAATGACTACAAAAGGGAGTCTTTGAAATCATTAGATCTATTGATTATAAACCCTGATCTCCCTCTCACCTAGGTAACAATGCACAAAGAAAGAAAGAAAGGAAGGAAGGAAGGAAGGAAGGAAGGAAGGAAGGGAAGGAAGGGAAGGAAGGGAAGGAAGGGAAGGAAGGAAGGAAGGAAGGAAGGAAGGAAGGAAGGAAGGAAGGAAGGAAGGAAGGAAGGAAGGAAGGAAGGAAGGAAAGAAGGAAAGAAGGAAAGAAGGAAAGAAAGAAAGAAAGAAAGAAAGAAAGAAAGAAAGAAAGAAAGAAAGAAAAAGAGGAAGGAAGGAAAGAAAACCCCTGAATAAATTCTAAAAGAGTCTATAATTGAGTTTTCACTAATTCAATTAGTTTTCCCGATTTTTCTAAAGAGGAGAGGTTTTACTACATACAATTTGTTGTAATCAGCATCTCTGGTTTTGAAATTTTACATCAATGGCACTAAAATTACTTTCATGCTATTATCTCATGGCATGTAGTGGGGGGAGGGGGGATCCTGTTAAACATCAAATTTGACCCAATAAAGTAATTGCCATAGGGTTTTCTTCTTTATCCTTACCATTACAAGTTCTTCCTGTAATTCACTGCAACTTTTTTCATTATACTGGAGTCTCTTTGAAAGGTCTATAATTATTTTCTTCTGTTCGTCGATCTCTTCATTTAGTTTCTTGTTTTTGGAGACATACTCTCTTTCTAATCTGAAAAAAAGTGTTAGAGCAGATTTTTCAAATATGGTTTTATAAGTCCTATTATAATGCTTTAACGTGACTGGCAGATGTATTATCTATCATGTTTTTGTGCCAAAGGCCACCTCTCATTTTTTTCAAACAAAAAGGATTGCATAGTCTTAAATGGAAGACTTTAAAGGAATAATACCTCACCCATTTCATTAGCAGATATTTTACTACGCCCAAGGTTATAAACAAAATCTATTTGGTTAGTGTTGATTTGGTCTCACCATTATTTTTGATGAACAAAACCCACCCACCATAGTTCAATTAGCTCAGAAACTGCCTCAAGACAGAAAACAGTTTCTATCAAACAATTTTCAAATTAAACTATAACATTAGAAACGGAACAAATGTTTTATTCCTGAATGTCCATGCAAGTGGAACTAATGTGATGGAGAATGGAAAATCCAAAAGAAAGAATCATCAAAAATCATTCACATTCACTGTGAAAACACATGAAATTCTTCACTTTTTGGGTTTCTTTTCAAGTTTTTATTTAAATTCCACTTAGTTAACATACAGTGTAGTATTAGTTTCAGGTGTAGAATTTAGTGATTCATCACTTCCATACAATACCCAGTGCTCATCACAAGTGCTTTCCTTAATGCCCATCACGCATTTAATCCATTCCCCTGCCCACCTCCGCCTCCCACCAGGAACCTTCAGTTTGTTCTCTATGGTTAAGAGTCTCTTATGGTTTGTCTCCCTCTCTTTTTTTCCCCCTATGTTCATCTGTTTTGTTTCTTAAATTCTACACATAAATGAAATCATATGGGGCACCTGGTGGCACTGTAGGTTGAGCGTCTGACTCTTGGTTTCAGCTCAGGTCGTGATCTCAGGGTTGTGAGATCGAGCCCCACATCCGGTTCCATACTCAGCACAGAGTCTGCTTGAGATTCTCTCTCCCTCCCCCTCTGCCCCTCCCATTCATGCATGCTCTCGCTCTCGCTCTCTCTCTCTCTCAAATAAATAATCTTTTTTTAAAAAAAGAAAAAGAAGTTGCTACAGACGATGTCAAAGAGGTGACTATATTCTCCTCTAGGATTTTGATGGTTTCCTGTCTCACTTTTAAGTCTTACATCCATTTTTAATTTATTTTTGTGTATGGTGTAAGAATGTGGTCCAGTTTTATTCTTTTGCATGTTGCTGTCCAGTTTTCCCAACACCATTTGTTGAAGAGACTATCTTTTTCTCATTGGATTTTCTTTCCTGCTTTGTCAAAGATTTGTTGACCATCCAGTTGTGGGTTTTCTATTTCCGGGTTTCTGGGTTTTCTATTCTGTTCCATTGATTTATGTCTGTTTTGGAGCCAGTACCACACTGTCTTGATCCCCATAGCTTTTTAATATAACTTCAAGTCCAGAGTTGTGATGCCCCCAGTTCTACTTCTCTTTTTCAAGATTTCTTTGACTATTCGGGGTCTTTTTTGATTCCATAGAAATTTTAGGATTGTTTGTTCTAGCTCTGTGAAAAATGCTGGTGGTATTTTGGTAGGGATTATATTAAATGTGTAGATTTCTTTGGGTAGGATAGACATTTTAACAATATTTGTTCTTTCAATCCATGAGAAGTGGAATGTTTTTCCATTTCTTTGTGTCATCTTTGATTTCTGTCTTAAGTGTTTTACAGTTTTCAAAGTTCATTAAGTTTAATCCTAGGTATCTTATGGTTTTTGGTGCAATTGTAAATGGGATCGATTTCTCGATTTTTCTTTCTGCTGCTTCATTATTGGTGTATAGAAATGCAACAGATTTCTGAATGTTGATTTTATATCCTGAGACTTTACTGAATTCGTGTACCAGTTCTAGCAATTTTTTGGTGGAGTCTTTCAGGTTTTCTACATAGAGTATCATGTTATCTGTAAAGAGTGAATGTTTGACTTTCTTCCTTGCCGATTTGGATGCCTTTTATTTCTTTTTATTGTCTGAAGGCTGAAGCTAGGACTTCCAGTGAAAGAAGTGGTTAGATTAAATAACAGTGATAAGAATGTACATACCTATCTTGTTCCTGACCATATAGGAAAAGCTCTCAGTTTTTCCCCACTGAGGATGATATTAGCTGTGGGTTTTTCATATATGGTCTTTATTATGTTGAGGTGTGTTGCCTCTATCCCTACTTTGTTGAGGACTTCTCTCAAGAATGGATGCTGTACTTTGTCAAATGTTTTTTCTGTATCTATTGAGAAGATCATATGGTTCTTATCCTTTCTCTTATTAATGTGGTGTATCATGTTGATTGACTTGCAAATACTGAACCACCGCTGCAACCCGGGAATAAATCCCACTTGATCGTGGTGAATGATTCTTTTAATTTAGTGTTGGATTTGATTTGCTAGTATTTTGTTGAGAATTTTTACATCCATGTTCATCAGGGATATTGGCCTATAGATCTCTTTTTTAGTGGAGTCTTTTTCTGGTTTTGGAATCAGGGTAATGCTGACCTCATAGAATGAGTTTGGAAGTTTTCCTTCCATTTCTATTCTTTGAAATAGTTTGAGAAGAATAGGTATTAAGTTTTCTTTCAATGTTTGGTAGAATTCCCCTGTGAAGTCATCTGGCCCTGGACTTTTGTTTGTTGGAAGATTTTTGATTACTGATTCAATTTCTTTGCTGGTTATCAGTCTGTTCAATTTTTCTATTTCTCCCTATTTCAATTTTGGTAATTTATATGTTTCTAGGAACTTATCCATTTCTTCCAAATTGTCCAATTTATTGACATACAATTTTTTCATAATATTCTCTTATAATTGTTTGTATTTCTGTGGTTTTGGTTGTTATTTCTCCTCTCTCATTCGTGCTTTTATTTATTGGTTCCTTTCTCTTCTTTTGGATAAGTCTGGTGATGGATTTATCCATTTTATTAATTTTTTCAAAGAACCAGCTCCTGGTTTCATTGAACTGTTCTACTGGGCTTTTTTTGTTTGTTTGTTTCTGTATCATTTATTTCTGCCCTAATCTTTATTATTTCTCTTCTTCTGCTGGCCTTAGGCTTCATTTGTTGTTCTTTTTCTAGCTTCTTTAAGTATAAGGTTAGGTTGCTTGAGATTTTTCTTACTTCTTGAAGTTGGCCTATATTGCTATATACTTCCCTCCTAGGACCACTTTTGCTACATCAAAGGTTTTGGACCATTGTGTTTTCATTTTCATTTGCTTCCACGTTTTTTTTAATTTTTTCTTTAATTTCCTGGTTGACCCATCCATCCTTTAGTAGGATCTTCTTTAATCTCCATGTATTTGTGGTCTTTCTAGATTTTTTCCTTGTGGATCACTTCAAGTTTCATAGTGTTGTGGTTGGAAAATATGCATGAATGATATGATCTCAATCTATTTGTACTTGTTGAGCCCTGATTTGTGACCTAGTATGTGATCTCTTCTGGAGAATGCCCCATGTGCACTTAAAAAGAATATGTATTCTGCCCTTTAGGATGATATGTTCTGAATGAATATATCTGTTAAGGCCATCTGGTCCAGTGTGTCATTAAAAGCCATTGTTCCCTTGTTGATTTTCTATTTAAATGATCTGTCTATTGATGTAAGTGGGATGTTAAGTCCCCTACTATTATTGTATTATTATGAGTTCCTTTATGTTTGTTATTAATTGTTTTATATATTTGGGTGCTCCCAAGTTGGGAGCATAAATATCCACAACTGTTAGATCTTCTTGTTGGATAGGCCCCTTAATTATGATGTAATGCCCTTCTTCATCTCTTGTTACAGTCTTTGGTTTAAAATCAAGTCTGTCTGGGGGTGCCTGGGTGGCACAGTTGATTGAGCATCTGACTCTTAGTTTCAGCTCAGGTTGTGATCTCAGGGTCTTGGGATCAAGCCCCACATCAGGCTCTGCGCTCAGGGTGGAGTCTGCTTGGGATTCTCTCTCTCTCTCCCTCTGTTCCTCCTACTCATGCTCTCACTCTCTCTAAAATAAATAAATCTTTTTAAAAAAATTTTTAATTAAAATAAATAAGTAAAATCTAGTTTGTCTGATATAAGTATGGCTCCTCTGGCCTTCTTTTGATGTGCTTTTGCATGATAAATGTTTTTCCATCTGCTCACTTCCAGTCTTTTGTCTTTGGTGTCTTTGGGTCTGAAATGAGTCTCTTGGGGCACCTGGCGACTCAATTGGTAGAGCATGCAACTCTTGATCTCAGAGCTGTAAGTTCGAGCCCATGTGGGGTGTAGAGATTACTTAAAAATAAAATCTTTTAAAAATAAATATAAAATGAGTCTCTTGTAGGCAACATACAGATGGGTCATGTTTTTTTTTATCCATTCTGACACCCTATGTCTTTTGATTGGAGCATTTAATCCACTTACATTCAGAGTAATTATTGATAGATATGAATTTGGTGCCACTTTATTACTTGTTTGTCATTGTTTCTGGAGATCTTCTCTGTTCCTTTCTAGTCTTTGTTGCTTTTGGTCTTTCTTTCCCACTAGAAGAGTCCCCTTTAATATTTCTTGCAGGGCTGGTTTAGTGGTCACAAACTCCTTTAGTTTTTGTTGTGTGGGAAACTCTTTATCTTTCCTTCTATTCTGAGTGACAGCCTTGCTGGATAGATTATTCTTGACTGCAGATTTTTCCCATTCAGCATGTTGAATATATCATGCCCCTCTCTTCTGGCCTGCCAAGTTTCTGTAGAAAGCTCTGCTGCTAACTTTATTGGTTTTCCCTTATGTCTTGATGCTTTCAGGATTTTTTCTTTATTTCTATATTTTGCAAATTTAACTACACTATGTCTTGGTGTTGGCCTGCTTTTGTTGATTTTGATGGGAGTTCTCGGTGCCTCCGGGATTTGGATGTCTGTTTCCTTCCCCAGATTAGGGAAGTTTTCAGCTATAATTTCCTCAAGCAAACTTTCTGCCCCTTTTTCTCTCTCTTCTTTTTCTGGGACTCCTATGATATGAATGTTATTACACTTTTTGGAGTCACTGAGTTCCCTAAGTCTACTTCTGTGATCTAAGATTTTTCTTTCCCTCTTTTGTTCAGCTTCATTATTTTCCATAATTCTATCGTCTATAACACTTATTCCTTCCTCTGCCTCTTCCATCCTTTAGGTCATTACATCCAGTTGGTTTCAAATCTTGGTTATCACATTTTTATTTCAGCCTGATTTGTTTTTAGCTCTTTCATCTCTGCAGTAAGGGTCTCCCTGATTCGGGGCACCTGGGTGGCTCAGTTGGTTAAGGGTCTCCCTGATTCTTCTATGCTTTTCTCAAGCCCAGCTACTATCCTTATGACTGTTGCTTTAAATTCAGGATCAGACTTTTATCTGTTTCAATTAGATCCTTGGCCATGACCTTATCTTGTTCTTTCTTTGGGGATGAATTCCTCCATCTTGGCATTTTGTCTAGGTCACTGTTTTCTTCTGTGTGTTAGGAAAGCCTGTTATGTTTCCTGCTTCTGAGAGTAATGGCCTTATAAAGAAGAGGTCATATAATGTCCAGGGCCTGGCGCTTCAGGAAGTATCTCTGGTGTGTTTTGGGTGCACTCTGCTGCTGTGTTTTGGTTGCTCTATCTCTCAGGTCAGTGGTCTGCCGAGTTTCTCCTTGCCTGCAGTGGGGAGTGTTTGGACCTCGGCCAGAGTATGGTGTGATTTAACTAGGTGTGCTCTGGTCTGCTTGTTAAGAAACCTGATGCTATTTCCACTAGAACTAAAGCTTTGAAGAACTCTATGCTCAGTAGATATGGTGCATGAAGGACTTTGTGCTGGTCTTCTGGGGGAGGGGCCCACTGCACTGGTTCTTTGGCACACTTGCCTGAGAAAGGCAGTACCAGTGGAGCACGGGGGGCGGGGGGCGGGGGGGGACTTGGTATAAGCAGGTTAGGCAGCCAGTGTTGGTGCTGTGCTGTTTACTGAAGTTAGTTTATGCTGAGGGGCAAGGGAGAGAAGTGGTGCCAGCCAGCTCCTTTGTCCCTGGAGAGGGGAATTCCTGCTTGCTGCTGGGAAGCCCTCCCAGAAGACTGAACAATTTCCCCTCTGAGTCCCGGGTGTTTGTTAGGTCACTGCATCACTTTATCTCCTGCATTACAGCTTCAAAATCATAGGAAACAGGTCTACTATGTTCATCAGGAAGAGCTGAGATTAAAAATAGTAACAACCCTTTAATTTGAATTAAAATTACCCATTGGTGGATTATCTACAACAAATTTTAAACGGAAATACTTCTAAGCTGCCTTTCATCAGATGTCCATACAAGAATGTAAATACAGTTTAATTCCAGCCTGAGCAAAATTTAAATAGGAAGGCAAATCTTTTGAAAAGAATTTCATGTGGCGGGGGATGGGGGGAAGCTAAGATGTTGGATTAGCAGGAGGACCTTAGGCTTGCCTGGTCCCTCAAACACAGCTAGATAAATGTCAAATCATTCTGAATACCCAAGAAATTGATCTGAGGACTGACAGAACAAACTGCACAACTGGAGGGAAAGAAGAGGCCACTTTGTGGAAGGTAGGAAGTGCAGGGATGTGATTTGGGGGAGAAATGGATTGCGGATGCTGTGGAGGGGAAGGAGCCCTGGTCATGGAGAAAGGTGAGTGAGAGAAGAGCGCACAGGGAAATGCACAAGGAGAATACTTCCCCAAAGCCATTACCTGGGAAAATGAGGGGGGCTGATTTTCATGAGTTTTTGCAACCAGTGGGGCTCACACTGTCTGTGTCCAGGTTGCTTGCCCACCTGGAGCAGTGCAGTGCACTATGGGTTCTATCACTGCCAAGCTGGCTGAATTTTAAAATTCCAAACCTTAAGGACCTGGTGTGGCGGGGACCTGCACTGGTCTTCTGGGGGAGGGTCTTGCTGTGCTGGGATTGATGTAGCTTTGGCCCAGAAGAGCAGTCACACCAGAGCACAGGAGCAGAGAACACACACTAACGAGCCAGTGTCCAGGTTAGCCGCCCTCAGCAGGTGTCTCTGCGCCTATGCTGAGGGGCAGGGGAGAAAATGGCACCCACTGGCACTTTCATCCCCAGAGAGGCAATGTCACCTCTTTAGATGTGCTCCAAGAAGGGGAAACCTTCTCTCCCCGTGTGTCTCAGGCAATCCTCAGATCACACCGTCTGCCCCCAGGTTTCCTGGCTGCCTTCTCCACAGGAGCACTGTAGCACCCTCAGGGCTCCACACCAGCCACACTGTGGACCTCTAAAACTCTAGTCTTTGAGCCCCACAGTTGTGCTGTGTGGGAGAAGGATACAATAGAGATAATAAGTAAGCGGCGGGGGGAGGGGGGGCAACAGATAATATCTAACAGTGGAAATTGAAAACATGGAAGGATATGCATGTTATTCAGAAACAGGAAGTTAAACATCAGAAGAAACAGCAATAAGAATTAAAAGCGGTTGCCTCGAGGAAGTGGAAACAGGTAGTAGAGGGCAAGGGGAATGAAACTGTTGACCTTGCAGGGCTATTTTATTTTTTAGACTATGTACAAGCTAATTTGATAAAGTCACAATTTTAATTAAAAATTATTACCACTCAGCAAATATAAAATTAAATGCCTCTGTCATTTGGTGCTGGGTTCAAGGTCGAACTGGGTCCACTGAAATAGGGGGACACTCCTCGCTGTCAGCAATGTCACACACAACCCTGGAAGTCATCGGCTCCTAGGCTTCTGGCAAAGCTCCACCAAGGGGAAGGAGTCTGCTGGGAGTATAACCAAGGTTAAAGGGAGCCCCGACTCTGAATTCCAATGGAGAAGCGCCAGGACTTGGCAGGTGGATGATTTAGGTAAGAAAACAAAGGGAGAGGAAGGAAACCTGTAGTTAAGATGCCTTCTTTCCTACTGGATTCCCATTCTGTTATTTTTCTAAAAGAGCTCAACTAAGAACTTCACCACAGGCTACTTTAACAAATAACCATCTTTGGTCTTTTATCCAGAATATACACAATAATACTGCTAATAGATTATAATACTTTTGTTATTTTTATACGTTTGGATGATATATTTAAAAAATAAAGAAGTTCCTAAATATTGAGTGTAATGAAATAAATAAATTGAGATTCAGTCCATTCAGTATCATATCTTTGACTAGGGCTGTTTTAAATTTAATTTAATTTTAAACTGGATTTAAAGTTACCATGAGCTCCTTCCCCCATCACTGCCCAGCAATCATTTACCACAGCTAATGAACACCTGGCATACAGAAAACTAAAATAAAAATATTATTGAAAAGTGTTAGTTTCACACTGTAACTTTGAGATGCAAAAAAAAAAGATTTATAACAAAGAAAATTTTATTACAGAAATACAGAACAGATATATATCCTACCTAAAATTTTATATATAAGATACATATTTGTTAAAACAGCCTGTTACTGTTATCAAATTCTTAGCTGAAAGCGAAATAAGTCAATCAGAGAAAGACATGTATCATATGATCTCAGTAATATGAGGAATTCTTAATCTCAGGAAACAAACTGAGGGTTGCTGGAGTGGTGGGGGGTGGGAGGGATGGGGTGGCTGGGTGATAGACACTGGGGAGGGTATGTGCTATGGTGAGTGCTGTGAATTGTGTAAGACTGATGAATCACAGACCTGCACCTCTGAAACAAATAATACATTATATGCTAAAAAAAAAAAAAAAAAACAGAAGATAGTAGGAAGGGAAAAATGAAGCGGGGGGGAATTGGAGGGGGAGACGAACCATGAGAGACTGTGGACTCTGAGAAACAAACTGAGGGTTCTAGAGGGGAGGGGGGTGGAGGGATGGGTTAGCCTGGTGATGGGTATTAAAGAGGGCATGTTCTGCATGGAGCACTGGGTGTTATACGCAAACAATGAATCATGGACCACTACATCAAAAACTAATGATGTAATGTATGGTGATAAACGTAACATAATAAAATAAAATTTAAAAAATTCTTAGCTGAGCTCTTTAAAAAATATATATGTAAAATATATATAAATGTATTTATATTTATAAAATATATGTATACATCTAAAGCATATGTATACATATATATATTCCATCTAAAATAATTTCATGCAGGAAAGTTCACTGTTATGAAACGGTTGACCAAAATTATAAATCCAAACTACACACATAGCTTTTTTCTCCTGACCTAGATCCACCCGGGGAAAAAACAAGCTTAAGAAACTTAACCACGGGCAAAGTTCAGGCAGCATTTTCTCTATAACATCATTATTACCAGTTGCTAAGTTAGTTCTATCCAACAGGTAAAACAATGTCCTAGGGGTGCCTGGGTGGCTCAGTTGGTTAAGCATCCAACTCTTGGTTTCAGCTCAGGTCATAATCTCATGGTAGTGGGATCGAGTCTGGCATCGGGCTCTGTGCTCAGCGTGGAGTCTGCTTCAGATTCTCTCTCCCTCTCCCTCCCGCTCATTCTTTCTCTTTCTCTCTCTCTCTGTCAAATAAATAAATTAATTAAACCTTTAAAAAAAGAAAACCAGGGGGCGCCTGGGTGGCTCAGTTTGTTAAGTGTCTGCCTTCGGCTCAGGTCATGATCCTGGGGTCCTGGGATAGAGTCCCACATCGGGCTCCCTGCTCAGCGGGGAGCCTGCTTCTCCCTCTGCCTGCCACTCCCCCTGCTTGTACTCTCTCTCTTTCTCTCTCTCAAATAAATAAATAAAATATTTAAAACAAAAAACAACCCTACCCTAAAACTTCCTGCTCTCAGAGTTGTAAATTAAAGATATCATTTACCTTAAAGGCCTAACGGCCTAAAATCAACCAAGTTTCTTTGGAACACATTATCCAAAACTTAGAGTTAATATTTGAGAATTTGTGACTCTAAAACGTTTTAAAATGTTTTTTAAGGAAGATTCTGAAGGAAAGTCAGAAACACAAGTAGAAAATGAAATAACTGAACCAATCACCCCTCATGTCATATCATTCCTTCTAATACCACACATCATTGGAACAGAAGTAGTGGTCACAGTATATAAAGAGAAAAGGAAGATGTGATGGGGAAGAGAAGTCATAGGAACTGAGTTGCAGTAATGAATATTGGATTTTAATTATTATTTAATTTTTATTGTTTATTATTATTAACTTTATTATTATAGCACAGTTATATAGGGATAAAGAACAGATAAGGGATGTTATGTTGAAGTATTTAGGATTGTTAGCTGGTGCTTAGTTGGAATATGTAACTAATATTTAGAATTGTTAGTTGATACTTATTGGAATACAAAATATGCATAAAATTTTTCAAGCACCAAAACACAAATAATAGCAAAACAAATTTAAGGGAAAAATTTGCCTTGGGGTCTGATTAGAAAAGTACATAGGTTGGATGGGGTAGACGGGTGATGGGTATTAAAGAGGGCACTTGTTGTGATGAGCACTGGGTGTTATCTGTAAATGATGAATCACTGAACTCCACTCCTGAACCAATATTGAACTGTACGTCAACTAACTAGAATTTAAATTTTAAAAAAAGAAAGAAAGAAAAGCATACAGGTTAAAGTCTTGGAGCTTGGGGCTTCTAGCTGGCTCAGTCAGTGAAGCATGCAACTCTTGATTTGGGGTCATGAGTTCGAGCCCCACGTTGTGGGTAGAGTTTATTTAGAAAAAAAAATCTTTTTTTTTTTTTTTAAGATTTTATTTATTTATTTGACAGAGAGAGACACAGAGGGAACACAAGCAGGGGAAGTGGGAGAGGGAGAAGCAGGCTCCCCACTGAGCAGGGAGCCCGCTGCGGGGCTCGATCCCAGGACTCCGGGATCATGACCTGAGCCGAAGGCAGACGCTCAATGACTGAGCCACCCAGGCGCCCCAGAAAAAAAAAATCTTAAGCTTAATTGTTAGCAGGTCCTTTAAAATTCCTCTAGTCCAACTTTTGCAGGACTCTCTTCTTCAATATCCATGACAAAGAATCAGCCACTTTCTGTTCAGAACTTCCCAAGGCAGGAGATTCACGAGGTTCCCCAAAGAAGCCAATTATTTCATTATTGAAAGCTTTAATTGTTGGGAGTACAGTCTGACTTCTAACAGTTTCACATGTAGGTCCTAATCATCACCTCAAAGCAACAGTAAAGAAGCCTGCACTATATTCTACGTAAAGCCCCTTCAAACATATTTATATATAAATGGACAGATTCAAACAATGGTTCAAAGGAAATAAAGAGGATAAGTCTTAAGAATAACATTCACAGAATGTCATCTAAGTCATCCCAGAGGAAGCAAAAAAATTCAGTTCAGAATTACTGATTTAGGGGCACGTGGGTGGTTTAGTCGGTTAAGCATCTGAGTTTGCCTCAGGTCATGATCTCAGGGTCCTGGGATCAAGCCCGGCGTCCGGTTCCCTGCTCAGCGGGTAGTCTGCTTCTCCCTCTCCCTCTGCCCCTCTTCCTGCTTGTGCTCATGCTCTCTGTCTCTCTCAAATAAATAAATAAAATCTTTATTAAAAAAAGAATTACTGGTTTAAAATATTATAAGCACTACTACTAAAAGTAATCTCAGAGAATTTTAAATTTTTCAACATCAGTCTCTTTTTTTATTTAAATTCAATTAACTAACATATAATATATTATTAGTTTCAGAGGTAGAATTCAGTGATTCATCAGTTTTACATAACACCCAGTGCTCATTACATCACGTGCCCTCCTTAATGTCCATCACCCAGTTACCCCATCCCCCCACCGCCCTCCCCTCCAGCAACCCTCAGTTTGTTTCCTATGATTAAGAGTCTCTTATGGTTTGTCTCCCTCTCTGATTTTGTCTTGTTTTCTTTTTCCCTCTCTTCCCCTATGATCCTCTGTTTTGTTTCTTAAATTCTATATATGAGTGAGATCATATGATACATGTCTTTCTCTGATTGACTTATTTCGCTTAGCAAAATACCCTCTAGTTCCATCCATGTTGTTGCAAATGGCAAGATTCCAATCTTTTGATGGCTGAATAGTAATCCATTGTATATATATACACCACATCTTCTTCATCCATTCATCTGTCGATGGACATGTGGGTTCTTTCCATAGTTTGGCTATTGTGGACATTGCTGCTATAAACATCGGGGTGCACATACCCCTTCGGATCACTACATTGTATCTTTGGGGTAAATACCCAGTAGTGCAATTGCTGGATCGTATGGTAGCTCTAATTTAAACTTTTTGAGGAACCTCCACACTGTTTTCCAGAGTGGCTGCACCAGCTTGCATTCCCACCAACAGTGTAAGAGGCTTCCCCTTTCTCCATATCCTTGCCAATGTCTGTCATTTCTTGACTTGTTAATTTTAGCCATTCTGACTGGTGTGAGATGGTAGGTATCTCACTGTGGTTTTGATCTGTATTTCCCTGATGCCAAGTGATGTTGAGCCCTTTTTCATGTGTCTGTTAGCCATTTGGATGTCTTCTTTGCAGAAATGTCTGTTCATGTCTTCTGCCCATTTCTTGACAGGATTATTTGTTCTTTGGTTGTTAAGTTTGATAAGTTCTTTAGAGATTTTGGATGCTAGCCCTTTATCTGATTAGACATTTGCAAGTACCTTCTCCCATTCTGTCGGTTGTCTTTTGGTTTTGTCAACTATTTCCTTTGCTGTGCAAAAGTTTTTTATCTTGATGAAGTCCATATGGTTCATTTTTGCCTCTGTTTCCCTTGCCTTTGGAGAACATGTCTAGCCAGAAGCTGCTGTAGCTGAGGTTGAAGAGGTGCTGCCTGTGTTCCCCTCTAGGATTTTGATGGATTCTTATCTCACATTTAGGTCTTTCATCCATTTTGAGTCTATCTTTCAACATCAATCTTTCAAGTCAGTCTTTCAAGTGCCATCTTTATGATTTTGCCACACCCATAATAATCACTACTATTTAATAATACTTTAATTCATTTCTTAGGTTAAATGAAGTATTTTAAGAGAAATCTTTATATTATTGTTGTAAATGGAAAACCATTATCTATTTGTCATATGCAAACTAACATTAAAAATAAATACATTAACTCTAATGCACCAACCTATTATCATGTCACGTACTAATGGTGGTATGCATTTCACCCTACCAGGAGAAATGGTTTAAAATATCTACTATAAAGTTTTTTGGAAACATATTAAAGAATTATAAACTTCTTAAAGCATCCCACAGAACATTCCAGATGAGAGGCTTTTGAACTGAAAAAGGTTAAAATCAGTAGGAGTCAAAAAGACCCTGACTACCACTTACTAGTTGTGTGTCCCCATTAAGCCTCAATTTTCACATCTGTAAAACAGGGATTAAAGGAGCAGCTACCTCATGGGGTGTTCTATAAATTGAATGAAATCACGCAATGCTAGAAAGCAAATGAGCCACAATGTATACTAACCACTGTGGTATTAGCCCCTAGTACTATTATTTCTGTAGTTTGAGAAAATCTCAAACCTTACCCATCTCCACACAGGCCTTTTTAGGTGGCCTAGAAATCAAGATCTTTAAAGATACTGTATTACATCAATAAAGGCAAAATACATTAACATATTTACTCTCTAGGGTAACAACTGCATTTCAGAGACTATTTGGAATAGCCATGATACTTCAAAATCCAAAAAAGCATTTACATATTTACCTATACAAAGAAGTATAGTTATGTTTTATAAAATCCTTTATCCCCAATCTAGCACAGACATTAATGAGAGCTATATCTAAAATGCTACACATTCATAGTTATGTAAGTTTCATAAATTCTTTATAAAGAATTTTACAGTAAAACACTTACAAACTCAGTTTTGCAAAGCTCTCTTGTGCGTTATGCTTTTCTCGCTCATATGCACTTTCAACTTCTTTGAATTCATTCTTGATCATTTCCAAATCTGCAACAGCTTCTGCTTGGCTGGCCTTTTCTACCTGCAAAGCACCTTCAAGGTCTCGAATCCGTAACTACCAGATGACAGAGAAGTAGTTAAAACAAGCAAGGAAATGCTAGCATCAAAGGCTAGTCAAATGGAATAGAGTACTTTATCAGCAGCAGTTTATCATTCATCCAAACACTTCTTCCTTTCTGCTTTCGTTCAAAAGGGAAAATAAACAAAAGACAGTGTATTCCCTTTCTCAACGTGTTTAACGGAAGGGAGGAAGAATGGAAGAATAGTTAACTGTGCTATGGAAATGCCTAATCAAAGTGCCAAATTATGACCTACTATTCCATTTGGATACTTCTTTTATAAAACATAATGAAATTCGTGGTTTTGGAAAACAAAAGGGAAGCATTCTTCCCTTATGAGAAACATCATTACATTTGCATCTTTAGAAACCCATAAAAGTTAACAGATCTTTTTTATTCCTAGAGATTTTTACTGTAGAAAAGTAAAACTTTTATTACCAAATAATACTATTTGACTAAAATATTTATGAGTGTAGTTACATGATATCTAGGATTGGCTTCAAAATGATATGGGGATAGGGAGTAGATGGGTGCAACAGATAAAAAACACAATTGACCTGAGGTAAATCTTTTTTGTTTTTTTTAAAGATTTTATTTATCTGACAGGGAGAGACACATTAAAAGAGGGAACACAAGCAGGGGGAGTGGGAGAGGGAGAAGCAAGCGTCCCGCGGAGCAGGGAGCCCGATGCGGGGCTCGATCCCAGGACCCTGGGATCATGACCTGAACCGAAGGCAGATGCTTAATGGACTGAGCCCCCCAGGTGCCCCAACCTGAGGTAAATCTTGAAGTGATGGCTATGTGCAGAGTTCATTTTACCATTCTCTCTACTTTTGTATACACTTGAAACTTTACATAAAATAACACTTTGAAAAGTAGATTCCATGTAAATATCGACAGTAGAACAGATAAAGTACATTCCCATAAAAGAATAATATGCAGCTATAAAAAAAGCTGCAAAACAACTTTTGAAAAGGAAGTTCTCTCTGTGGTTCTCCATGTGGTGTTAACACAGACTGAAAAAGCAAAGTCTACATCAGTGTATGTAGTATGCTATATTTTGGGTAAACAAGTGGAAAAAATTAAGTAGCAGGCAAGAGGGTAGAGCAAAGGGAGAGAAAGGAGTGAAAGCAAGAGTTCTCGATCATTTAATATTGTTTTGATTTTTGAACTATGTGGATGTTTTACCTTTTTCAGAAAATTAAATTAAAAATAAAAAATAGACTGCTAAGGCTCAGAAAAAGTGGAGAGTGGTAGAAAATGATTTACACTAAATAGAATATGGGCTTTAGAACCATAAAGCTCACATTTAACTTCCAGCTCTACAAATTAACTTATGAGACCTTTGGCGTATTACTAAAACTCCAAAGGCCTTAGGTTCCTCATCTGTAAACAATAAATAATAGTAATAATAATAAACAGACTATCTACAGGGTTGTTACAAAGATCTAATGAGATAATATTCATCTAATATATATTTAATATTATATATGTATAGGTAGTACTTATTTAATAAATATTTGGGTAAATATTTATTAAGCACTTAATATGGGCCAGGCAGTGAGCTAGTGCTCAAGATATTATACAATAATCTTGACAATAGACAGTCTTAGTTTTGAGGAGCTCCTAGTCTTTAGGAGAGGAGAGACCATGACAGAATGTGGTAAGTGCTTCCTATCACAGAAGCAGGCCATGAAATCAGAGAAAAGCTATGACCAAGTCTCCTGGGGATGGCAAAAGACAATTCGAGGTAAGAAAGATGAAATCATCAAGAAAAGGACAACATGAAAATGTTTTGTAAATTAACCTATATAAATAATAAGCACCAGAATTATTATTTGTAATTATTCAAAAATATTTTGGAATAATCAAAACATTCTTACACTAAAGTAAGGACATAGAATAGATCTGGAGATACAGCTTGGTAAATTTTCAAATTTGGTCTTTTAAACTTTATTTTTCTTTGCTATTTTGTCTAAAACCAATGTTGACAGGTAAAATAATAAATCTAGGAAACATTTTCTTCTGTCTGCATCGCTATCTTCTTTCAGAAAATAAGCACACTCAATCACAAATGATAAATCAATCCAACTGAAAGAGAAATAGGCTTCAAATTAATAACTCTGAGTCAACTCTCTGATTCTACTTTCCCATTTTTATAAGACCAAATTTAACAACAGAATACTTCAAACATACATTTAACTACAGTTTATGATAAGATGGTGATTAATTACAACTACTTAGTAGTCTCATTTGCTTTTAAACTAATCTGAAACTGAATTTAACTAGATGTACCTCGTTGAAAATACTTGTCAATATTTATAGATATATGGTTCAAATATAAACTTTGGCTTTTTTTCTGAGTCATACCACGAAGTTAAATATCAAATATTAATTTTACTTTTTATTTATTTTTTTAAAGATTTTATTTATTTATTTGACAGAGACACAGCAAGAGAGGGAACACAAGCAGGGGGAGTGGGAGAGGGAGAAGCAGGCTTCCTGAGGGGCAGGGAGCCCGATGTGGGACTCGTTCCCAGGACCCTGGGATCATGACCTCAGCCGAAGGCAGACACTTAAAGACTGAGCCAGCCAGGCACCCCTCAAATATTAGTTTAAACTATATGAGTAAAAAAATACATGTAACAATATTTATTTTTGTAGCTATTAACTATATATCCCCAGGTATAAATTATAACTACAATGAAAAACTTAATTTTGAATTATACTTCTTTCATAAACTTAAAACTTTTGCCTTATTGCTTATTGATGCCATTTGGGGTGATTCAATCATTTAAAAAAAAAAAAGCTTAGGGGCACCTGGGTGTCTCAGTCGGTGAAGTGTCCGACTCTTGATCTCAGCTCTGGTCTTGATCTCGGGGTCGTGAGTTCAAGCCCCGCATTGGGCTCCAAGCGTAACTTGCACAAGTTTGCTTAAAATACAAACACACTCAAATACGTGGATCTGAGAATTTTGCAGGTAAAGGGGGCATTTCATTAAAGATAAAAGTTTTAAAATTTTTTATTATAAAATTCTTATAAGTTTAGTTGCATCCTATATTAAGACCTGTTTAAACAAGAACGTAAAATTTTTGCAAGTTGTATTAATTAAAATTTAATGTAAGGGAAAAGTCTAAGTCTTAAAAAAAAAATCTGAATTAAATTAAGGAACTGAGGGGCGCCTGGCTCAGTCAGTAGGGCTTGTGACTCTTGATCTCAGGGTTCTGAGTTCAAGCCCCATGCTGGGTGTGGAGCCTACTTTAAAAAAAAGTAAATTAAAGAACTTAGATTTCTGGAACTTTATATGAAACTTTATACACAACTTGGCCATGGGCCAGACGTGGTCCGTGGGCAGTAGTTTGCCAACTCCCAGTTGGAATGCCTTCACTTCCCCGAGAAATTACCTGTGATTCTCTAACACGTGGAGGACACTTTCCTTAGGATGACTTCAATTAATTCCCCTCCAGATTTAATCTTTATTATGCTCTCATAGTATTTTAGTATTTTATATTTCTATCCATACATTTATCTGTATATCTATATAGATGCAGATAAATATACAGTATTTCTGATAATGGAAGTAAGTTCCAAGAGTAGTTTCTTCGCCTTTATACCTTCGGTTATTAATACAAGTGATAAGCAATGTGCACAGGATATATACTCAATAAATGAAGGTGCATATTTTTTAAATGTTTTCAAAAAGAAATTCATCCCATGGCTGTTGATGAAAAGAACACTCTGATCAGCAAATCTTTCTATAAGGGGCCAGATGACAAATATTTTGGACTTTGCAGGCCATAATGTCTCTGTCATAACCATCCCCCTTTGCCTCTGCAGCACAAAACCCCCACGGACAAGACAAAGCCTCCCTTGAACAGGTGGTGGGTGAGATACGGCCTGTGGGCTGTAGTGTGTCAAACCCTTCTCTAACAAAACCATCCTCAACTATATCCTGGTAGCAAATAGAGTAATGGGTGTCTTAATAATATGCTACGGGTTTTTATTTTATTTTATTTATTTATTTATTTGAGAGAGAGAGAGCATGGGGGAGAGGCAAAGGGAGAGGGAGAGAATCCTAAGCAGACTCTGCACTGAGCTCGGAACCCGTCGCGGGGCTCGATCCCACGACCTTGAGATCATGACCTGAGCCGAAACCAAGAGTCAGGGCCTTGACTGACCGAGCCACCCAGGTGCCCCTATGCTACCCATTCTAAATGTAAACCTTACTTCTCTGAACAGAATGCTGCTTTTCCCAACTTAATAAAATCCATACAAAAAAATTTTTGTTTACGTTTTACCTGAATAATTTCAGAATTAAATTTTGATTCCAAATGTGCGGCTCTCTCTGCTTCAATATTTTCTTCTAATTTCCTCACTCTTAGAGTAGTTGCCTGAAAACAAATTAAAAGTTTAAACTCACAAACGTTGGCATTTAAAGTAGATATGGATCTTTGGAACAACAGGGATGGAGCTAGAGAGTATAATGCTAAGCAAAATCGGTCACTTACAAAAAGACAAATACCATATGATTTCACTCATATATGGAATTTAAGAAACAAAACAAAGGAACAAAGGAAAAAAGAGAGAGAGACAAGACAAAAAACAGACTTAACTATAGAGAACAAACTGATGGTGACCAGACGGGAGGTGGGTGGGGGATGGGTGAAATAGGTGATGGGGAGTAAGAGTATACTCCATCATGATGAGCACTGAGTAGTGTATAGAACTGTTGAATCACAACATTGTACACCTGAAACTAATATAGCACTGTATGTAAACTATACTGGAATTAAAATTTAAAACTTTTAAAAAACGTGAATATGGATCACACTTTAGATTACTATAGCCTCGTTTTTTTCTGCTTTTGCAAGAGTGTAAAAGTCATGTTAAAAAATCATGTGAAAATCATGCTCAGGAAGAATGCTCCAGACCTTGCCTTTTTTTTCTTTTTTATTGATGTATAATCTATATATAATAAACTGCACATATTTAAAAGTGTGTAATTTGATAAGTATATATATATACACCCATGAAATCAGTGCCATAATGAAGATAAGAAATACCTCTGTGACCCTTAAAAGATTCCTTATATCTCTTGGTAACTTCTTCATCCAGCCCTCACCACCCTACCCCCACCCCCAAGTAACCACTGATCTGTTTTTTGTCACTATCGATCACTTTGTATTTTCCAGAATTTCATATAAATTGAGTCATACAGCATGTACTCTTTATTGCCTGGCTTCTTTCTCCCAGCATAACTATTTTGAGATTCACCATGTGGTTGCATTTATCAATAGTTTATTCCTTTTTATCGTTAAAGAGTTCCACTGTGTTGATACACCACACCGATTTATCTGTTCACCAGTTGATGTACATTTGAGTTGTTTCCAGTTTGTGCTATTACAAATGAAACTGCTACGAGCCTTTGTGTACAAGTGTTTCCATGGGCAAACACTTTGATTTCTCGGAGGTAAAAAGCGAAGGGAAGAATGATGGGGTCACATGGTGGGTGTATGTTTAATGTTTTATGAAACTCCCAAACTTTTCCAAATTGCTTATAATTTTATACAACCTCACCAACACTTGGCATGGTCAATTTTTGCTTTTTCATTTAGGGGGAGGAGGGGGCTTAAGACATTCAAACAGGCATGTCATGGCATTCCATTTCAGTTTCAATTTGCATTTCCCTAATGACATTGAGCATCTTCTCATATATTTATTTACCATCTGTATATCTTCTTTGGCGAAGTATTGTTCAGATCTTTGCCCCATTTTTTAACTGGGTTGTTTGTTTTCTTATTATTGAGTTTTGAGTTTATATAATCTGCATGCAAGTCATTTACTGGATATGTGATTTGCAAGTATTTACTCCAAGCCAACAGCTTTTTGTATCTTCATACTGTTAACAATGTCTTTCACAAAGCAAAAGTTTTCATTATGATGAAGTCTACTTTATCAATTTTTAGGCAAGCGTAAACTTCTGGCCAGAATCAGAAGTCAGGAGCCTTATTTCTGAATGCCAATTCTGTTGAGAAAATGCAAGCCTGGGAAGCACTGGATTCCTAGTCCCAAAGAGGGAACTGGTCATGACCAAAAGCCTGTTGGGGGCTGGGCAAGCAGTGCTACAGGGACCCCCACTGCAGATGTCTCAGGATAACAGTAGCAAAGCCATGCCTAGAGTCCTACCTGTCAAATAAAGATGGTTCAACAATGACAGAGTAAGGAATTACTAATTAGATTTCCTTTTCGAGTAACTTCTGGACAAGAAATGTTTCTATTAATTATCTTTACTTTATCATTTAGCCTAAGCTGAAGTTTTTTTTAAATACACAACTTGATTAATTAGTTTTTCCTCTTTCCTTCCACAATTTTTTTTTTTTTACAGAATCTCAGCAAGAAGGAGCATAAGTAAAAACTGGATAATTCACAAACAAGCCGTCTGTGAATAATAAATGACTACACTTTTCTTTGAGCGAAGGAGATTCCTGTAATATCTTATTATAGAGTAGAGTATAAACACAAATATTCCTTCTTCTCTAGAGGCCTTTGTAGATACCTCTTGCTACTAATGGCCTTCATAATCAAGAAGCAATTCTGCTTCGGGATTCAATCACTCTGTGTTTCACAGATACGAAACTCACAAAATATTTTTTTACACTGACTTATTTGCTTTACTTAGATTCTGCAACCCTGTCGATAATATTTCTTAATGAGTTAACTCTCTTAATGAGTTACTAGGAAAGACTTTTTTTCTAGAAGGCAGACAAAGCAATAAGTCCAAATGTGATCTTTTGGGTCTAAAGATAATTTAAACCCAAAACAATAAAATGATTTTTTAAGTTAGTAGAGTATAATACCTATAAAGGTAAAATCTGACATTTATATCCTATACTACTAGAGTATTTTGAAATAACAGGCATTCCACTGAAAGACAAAACTGGTAAATATTCATAATTTAGTCTGATAGCTCAAGACTTGAGATTCAAAAAAACTGGAAATGAAAAATATAAAACTAAGGAGTTATTTATTATTTTTTTAGGTGTAGTTATAATTGGTATTGAGGTGCTTGGCTGGCTCAGTTGGTAGATTATACAACTCTTGATCTCAGGGTTATGAGTTCAAGCCCCACATTGGGTGTAGAGCTTACTTTAAAAAAGTTTAATAATTGGTATTTTTTTAAACTCCTATCTTTTTGAAATATATTCTTAAAGAGCTCATGGATGAAATTATATGATGTCTGGATTTGCTTTCAAATAATCAAGCTGGGAGTTACAAGAGGAAGTTGATATTCATGAAATAATACTGGCCTTTAGTTGATCATTGTTAAAGCTGAGTGACAGGCACATGAGGTTCATTTTAGTATTCTCTCTACTTTCATGCATAATTAAAATTTTCCATATTGAAAAAATTTTTAAATAGAAACCAAAGCAAAGGAAGTATGGTGGGAAAGTATGGTGCTGGTATCATTATTTACCTAACAAAATTATATTTTGATGACAAAAAATCACTAGAATGAATTAAGCCGTTCATACCTAAGCAGAAAAAGTCAGTGGGAAGGTGGGAGTTTAAATCAACCAATTCCTACCTATATTGTTGAAATATTAAGATAATTGAAGCAAATATTCCCTTCATACTCACTACCACCTTTCTCAAAACATGTTTCACACCAAATATTAGTCCCATGGGATGTAATTAGCTGTTATATGAAAAAGCAATTTCATCATTGTAAGTGTGTGAAAAACACAGGATTAAAGCCAAACAATTTTACTAAAGCGCTTCTCAAAAAGTTAACATGACAATCTTGAAAAGGAAGACCAAAGTTGGAAGACTCACATTTCCTGATTTCAGTACGACTACAAAGCTATAGTGATCAAAACGCTGTGGAACTGGCATAAGGACAGACATACAGATCCATAGAAAAGAAGTGAGAGTCCAGAAATAAACCCATGTATCAATGGTCAATTGATTTTTGACAAGAGAGCCAAGACCATTCAATGAGAAAGAATCATTTTTTCATTAAGCAGTGCTGAGACAATGAGATATACGCATGCAAAAAAATCAATTTGGATCCCTACCTCACATCATATATAAAAATGAATTAAAAAGGATCAATGGCCAAATATAAAAACTAAAACCATAAAACTCTTAGAAGAAAACATAGAATGAGCTCATGATTTGGCAACAGATTCTGAAATATGACACCCAAAAGCATGAGCCACAAAAGAAAAAAAAATAGATAAACTAGACTTCATCAAAATTTTAAATCTTGAGCATCAGAGAACTTTATCAGAAAGTGAAAGGCAACCTAGAGGACAGGAGAAGATAATCATGTATCTGATAAGAGTCTAGTATGCAAAATATACGAAGAACTCTTACAATAAAAAGATAAACAATTCAATTCTTTAAAAAATGAGTAGGAGAGCCTGGGTGGCTCAGTCAGTTAAGCGTCTGCTTCTCCCTCTGCCCCTCCCCTCACTCACTCAATCTCTCTCGCTCTCTCTCAAATAAATAAAATATTTTTTTTAAATAAAATAAATAAAATTAAACAGAGTTACCATATGATCCAGCATTTCCACTCCTGGATATATACTCCAGAGAAATAAAAATGTTCAAACAAAGACTTATACACAAATGTTCATATCAGCATTTTTCAAAATAGCCAAAAGGTAGAAACAACCTAAATGTCCATCAACTGAACAAAATATGGTATATCCCTACAATGGAATGTTATTCAGCCAAAAAAAAAAAATTAAGTACCAATACATGCTATGACATAGATGAACCTTGAAAATATATGTTAAGTGAAAGAAACTAGACGCAAAAGACGACATTTATATGAAATGTCCAGAACAGGCAAATCCATAGGGATAGAAAGTGTGTTAGTGGTTGCCAGCAGCTAGGGTGGGAGGGAGGAATGGGCAGTGACTGCTAACAGACATGAAGTTTCTTACTGGGGTGATGAGAATGTTCTGGAATTAGATAGTGGTAATGGTTGCACAACTCTGTGAATATAGTAAAAACCACTGAATTGTATACTTTAAAAGGATGAATGTTATGATATGTGAAATATATCTCAATAAAAGATAAAAGAATCCTGAGGGTAAGAACCACAATGTCAAAGAAGTGACAGCCACCTAAGTCAAGCTTCTTGATTTCCGAAAAAAAGTTCCCTCTAAATGCTGACTTTGAGTCCTTAGAACAAGGGATCCCCACTGATATTAGGTCTAAAGCATGGTACCTATTACAGCAGAAAAATTATTATGTTTAGCCAGATTAAAATGAGCACTACTCTAGGTAAGCCCAATACTAGTTTAAAACAAAATTTTTAAATGTAAACCCTAAAAAATGAAGTTCCTGGCCTCAAAAAATTAAAAATGACTTCTCAGTATGCTCGTCTTAGATTCTGTAAGTCAGAAGTCTAACCAGTGACAAGAAAATAGCCTATAGGCATTGAGAATAAAAAACTAGAACTAGCAAAAAGTTAAGAAAGACAGAGGGAAGAAACCAGTCTAATGTTCATTTTCTTTTCAGATTCCAAAAAGCATATGCATAAAGCTTCTCTTATCAAAATAATAGTCTTACATTTTATTAAAACACAGAATATTCAGTCATTCCATCATAAAAGATTCAACAATTGAAGTCTTTTCATTTCTTATGTGTACGTTATGTCATATTAATTAATTATCTGATTTTCACTCCAAAAGTCAAGAATAGGTTCTGTTATTCCTGCCCTAGACCAGAGATTACATCTTTATTTTCATACCTTCCTGCTTTGACTGAAATGTCCAGAAGAAAACAACTTTATAAACTGTTACTACTAAAACTATTGATTCATCAGTAAGGACAACAACAACAACAAAATCTTCAAATCTTTAAACAAACTCAAGAGTAGGCTTTGTTGATAGACATAATTAAATTAAAGCCCTCCTAATAAATATTTTTTTAATCTTCGAGTCTGGTGAATTAATTCTTATATCCAGCAGAGGGTGCTAAAGGAACATCAATGTGCTGTTCACAAAAAAATTTTTTTCCAATACTGCCTAAGAGAACCAGTACAATCATAAACTGTCTCATTAGTATCCAGTCCTAATGTCATCAACAACGCAAGGGCAGAAATCATAATGGGATTCAGGTTAAAATACACAATCCAACACACATTCATATATACCACAAGTCAATTTAAGTATATACAGGTTTGCCTAGAATACAGCTATTACACTCTACTCTGTTTGTTCCCAACATTATGAACAAAGGAGTTCTTTGTATAACACAAAATGAGCACGTATTTTGTCATTTATTAGCTGATTTTCATGCCCTTTCCTACTGCAAAATACCACCATGGGATTTTTATTTCAGTAAATACTACATGTTCATCATGACTATTTTTTTATTTTACGATTAGTATCTCATTAAATCACGTTAAGCCCAATTAGATAATCTACTCCACTTAAGAAAAGGGGGCATTTGTCTGTGAAGAGGGTAAAACAGGGAAGGATGTCTCCTGTTCCTCCCTTTGTTACATGTTATTTCATCACAACACAGGGTATGAGCTGCCAACTCCAATTCAGCAGCAGAACTAGCCAAACATATCCAGACCACATTTGTTCTCCACACCACATCTGCTCCCGTGGCCTCCATGGGCCTGTTCCAAAAGTTTCACAAAAGTTATGAAAACAGATGTGTACACTGCTGAAGGACTGGGCCAAAAAACACCTCCAACTACATTACTTCCTCCTCAAAATAGAATAGATCTAGCTCCGAGGATATAAGTGAACTTAAAGGAATTAGTCAAGCAGCAAAACTTGGATACACAAAATTTAGTCCACTAAAATGGACAAGAAAAACAGGGAGGAACTGTCACAAAAGTGCATCCTAGAGATTTCTCAGTAATATGTTACACAGCAGTGTTCCCAAAACAGTTGTGCAAAGTTTACCCCAGAATGTCAACAGCTGTATAAATAGAAAGTGGCTGTTTATTTAACTGTTTTTCCAGATTTTATCACCTGATATTTCCCATCTATGGACACTTTCACAGTAACCAATACAGTAATAATCCATCTTCAGAAATATAATTCTAAGGAACTGAATCATCACAGACTGATTAATCATTATTTTAGTAGTAACTATTATTTTGTTATAGTTTAGTGACTGTAAATAATTTATTATATGTTTGTTAACAATTAACTATAATACTTATTCCTACCTGTATGGGGGTAATAAAGAGTAGCTATTGTACTTCAAGACTTTGAAGTGAAAATCTCATAGTATTTTTTATTCCTTAAAAAAAAATCTTAAAGAGTCAAAGTCTCTAAGTATTTGACAAGTGTCTGAACAACAGAAGCACCATAATATCACATCACTTAAATTGAGTCATATATTGAAAGACTGTATATGAGTCCTTTATTATTTATTATCCTGGGGGTAGCTGGCTGGGCTCAGTCAGTAGAGCATGCAACTCTTGATCTTAGGATTGTGAGTTCAAGCCCCACGTTGGATGTAGAGATTACTTAAATTAATTTAATTTAAAAATAAATAAAATTACACAGTAGTTTCAAAAAATAGCCAAATGTACCAATATTTAGAGCGGTCCATGCCCATCATCTTGGCTTGTGGTTAACTGTGCAGTTAAACCTCAAAGCTAGTCATTGAGGGCAGCAACAATCAGGGCCTTAACAGTCTCAGAACAGACCTATGAAGCAACCTGACTACAGGTATAAACTGGGAATACAGCAAATTTTTATTCACCAGGAATGCATAATGAAGTCTATCACTCAGATTATAAAACAGTTTAATGAATAAAAAAGAGCTTTTGTTACTGTTGGGTATAATAAAAGAAACCACAGAAAATGAAAATAGGAAATTTCAGAATTTCAGACACAAATTCTCATCATAAATTAATTTAGCATCTCTAAAAATCATTTTTACCTCTCCTGGCAACAAAAACTTCAATATTTAACTAATTTTTTAATTAACTCCCTATTTTAAAGTCCGTTATGAACAGAAATACAAAAATGTGTAATACTCCTAAGCACAATTATATAACCCAGGTGATTTCATCATTTACCCACTTGGTAAGTAGTAATCAACACAAGTAGGTGTTGAAAAATAATTCCTACAAACACATTGAAAAAAAGTTCCTACAAACACTTTAACAAGTGAAATCAGATGAGGTTGGCTTCACAGACAATAGGAAAGGTGAGAGCCATTTTTCTTTTCCTTCTCACTTGAGTATAGTCTACGTAGAGAGGAAAAAGCTACACTCTACCCTGCTTTCCATTACTGTAATACAGAACATGACTGACAGAAGCAATTCGGAATTTATTTGCAGGCAGTTCTCTCTCCACTGTAATCTTCGCGAGATTTCTCAGTTCTCTTACTATTAGGTTTGCATCTTCTCTTTTCTCTTTTCTTATTGAGTTAAGTTTATTTCCCATGATAAAAAAAAACAAACTCCCCTAGTTGTAAAGAGGTTTATAAAAGCCACAGATATTTCTTTTTCCAGTTCACTTTTCCCTTGGTTCTGTGGTATCCAGCACCACATTTATAAAATTGGATTGGGAGTTCACTTTCTTTTTTTAAACCTAAGAAACCATTGATCCATGTTAAGATGATTAAGCCACACAATGGTATATAGTTTATCAGATTTTTTGAAAATACAAATCTTATATATATATATATATACATATATATATATATATGTATATATATATACAGCTTTGGTCCAGGAACATTAAGAAATCACTGTTTCATGAAATGCAACTGTTAAAAATCTTCATTAAAATTTAAAACAGGGTGCCTGGGTGGCTCAGTTGGTTAAGCAACTGCCTTCGGCTCAGGTCATGATCCTGGAATCCCGGGATCGAGTCCCACATCGGGCTCCCTGCTCGGCAGGGAGTCTGCTTCTCCCTCTGACCCTCCTCCCTCTCACTCCCTCTCATGCTCTCTGTCTCTCGTTCTCTCTCTCGCAAATAAATAAAATCTTAAAAAAAAAAAAAATTTAAAACATTGATTGGGCTACATGTCTATTATATTAGTAACTTTATTCTGATATTACTGACATTAAATAATGTGTTCTATTAAATTAAAACATTAACAGTTTTCCTCTATTATCTTTATTAACATTATTATCCCATTTATTTTATATTAATCCTTATATTTCATGTATCTCATGGTAATCCTTTTTTTAAAAAATGCCGCTGACAGTTACTTAAGTCCCTAGATTTACTAATAGTTAATGTAAAACTAGCATGAAATCTCTCTAGAAATTTAACTTCTCCTTCATTATGTCATCATCTGGCCAAGAGCCAAGACAAGGTATGTTCACTTAAATATAAAGCAAAAAGTTTTTTTAAGATTTTATTTATTTGTCAGAGAAAGAGCACAACCAGTAGGAGCAGCAAGCAGAGGGAGAAGCAGACCCCCTACTGAGCAAGGAGCCTGATGCGGAACTTGATCCCAGGACTCTGGGATCATGACCTGAGCCGAAAGCAGATGCTTAACCGACTGAGCCACCCAGGTATCCCATAAAGCAAAATTTTGAAAGGTGTTTAAATATGGAGAATTTTAGATGAGTCAGAGGACTATACTAGTCCACTTATAAAATTCTTATAAATAGAATAGAAATTGAGACTATCTGGACTACTCTTCAAAGCTTCAAATTCTCCAAAAGCAGAGACCTGGTATTACCAAAAGTAATTACAGAGTACTAAGAAAAACCACAAAGTAAAACTAGTCTAAAACAATTTTACGTTTATAACATCAATCAATAAAAAAGAAATTGGGGCAAGTAAGTATTTTACAAGGAAAAAAAAATCAATACTGAGTTATCCAAAAATAAATCCTAAAGTTTAGACATTAGACATTTCCTCAACTCAGTCAAAACCAGCTTAATAAGAATTTTATCAACAAAAAGGAAATCGAGCCCCGCATCGGGCTCCCTGCTCAGCGGGAAGCCTGCTTCTCCCTCTCCCACTCCCCCTGCTTGTGTTCCCTCTCTCGCTGTGTCTCTCTCTGTCAAATAAATAAATAAAATCTTAAAAAAAAAAAAATGTTTTCAGTGATGATCATAGGGTTATATAGCATCCTAAAAGTGACTCCTAAATGAGTTTTCTAATTCTAAGTATATTCAGACTTTATTCTAATCTTTTAATGGGCCATCCATATACCACATTTTTTTTTTTGAAAGAGAGTACATGTGCTCTTGTGTGTGCATGAGCAGAGGAGGGGCAGACGGAGAGGGAGAGGGAATCTCAGAGCCTACAGGCTCCATGTCCAGAGCAGAGCCTGACGCAGGGCTCAATCTCAAGACGCTGAGAACATGACCTGAGCTGAAATCAAGAGTCCAGGCACGCCACCACATAATATTTTTAAGTATTGATACATTCCTGAATTTATTTGCCTGAAAAATGTTCATCACAAAGTGATAAATAAGCTAAAAATATTATGTAGAATATAATCTAATTTTTTATTTTTTCTCTAACTTTACATAAAATTAGGCCATGTATGTTAAGAGTGTGAGTCATTTTATCTTTGCCAAGTTCACGCTTGGCATTATTATTGAGAGTTCCTATACACCCCACACCAAGTTCCCCCTGTTATTAACATCTTACTCATGTGGTACAAATAACCCATTAAAATGGACAGTGAATCTTAATTGATATTTCTTCAATAACATACAAATGGCCAGTAAGCATGTGAAATGGTATTCAACATCATTAGTCATTAGAGAAATGCAAACCAAGACCAAAATGACATACCATTATATGCCAACTAGGGTGGCTATCATCAAAAAAACTGATGGTAACAAGTACTGGTGAGGATCTGGAGAAACTGGAACCCTCATACATTGCTGGTGCAATGTAAAATGGTGCAGTCACTGTGCTGAGAGTTCCTCAAGAAACTGAACACAGAATTACCACATGACCCAGCAATTCCACTCCTAGGTACAGACCCAAGAGCACTGAAAACATATTCACATGAAAACCTGTAAACAAATGTTCATAGAGGTATTATTCATAATAGCTAAAAAGTGAAAACAACACAAATGCCTTTCAACTGAGAAATGGATACACAAAATGTGGTATATGATACGTGGAATATTATTCAGTAATAAAAAGGAATGAAGTCCTGATACCTGATACAATATGGATGAATCTTGGAAACATGCTAAGTGAAAAAAGTCAATCACAAAAGGCCACAAGCTGCATGATTACATTAATAGGAAATGTCCAAGATAGGCAAACCTATAGAGGCTGAAGACAGATTAGCAGTTGCTTAGGGCTGAGAGAGATGGGGGAACAGGAGAGTCACGGCTAATGGGTATGAGGCTTTTTCTTGAGGTGATAAAAACGTTCTAAAATTGATTGTGGTGATGGCTGCACAACTCTATGAGTACACTAAAAATCACTGGATTGTACACTATAAATGGGTGGATTTATAGCATGTAAATTATATCTCAATAAAGATATTTTAATACCATCAGTATGAGACGTTTAACTTCCAGACACCCACCTCCACCCCAAGCAGCCAAACAACTACCCCTTCTTAACCACTACACAAACTGGAGGTTAATTATCTGGAGGATGTGAATCTGAACCAGAGCTGCACATAGGGATACACAGAGAGGGGAACACAAGACTGAAACCAGGCGGAAGTCTGCATACTGAACGGTATGATATGCAGATTCTTCCTCCATGTCCTTCTTCCATGCTATAACCACCAAAGACGAAATTAGCAGAGCACTTGCAGAAACTATAGAAACGCAGAGAGAAGACCTACAGATTATAACATTCAAAGTTGTGCAATGAAATATTTGCCATAATTCCCTATTATCCTACAGTAAGGCTTCCCTAAGTCCCAAACTCGTATTCAACTGTCTACTCCACACCTCCACGTGGATGTCTACCAGGCATGCCAATGTAACATACTTAAAGCAAACTCCTGACCTCTCCCAAATCTATGCCACTTGCATTCTTTGCCAGTTGAGTAAATGACAATGCCATTCACCCATTTGCTCACGCCAAAATCTTTGGCATTATCATTTACTCCCTCCTTTTTTCTCACAAGCCAGGTCCAACTGACCTGCAAATTCTATTGGTTCTATCTTCCAAAATACATACAAATCCAACCACCAACACTATATCTCATTGAGGTAACTTTTAATAGTCTCCTAAGTGGTCTCTTACAGTCTATTCTCCAAAGAGTATACAGAATGATGCTTTTAAAACAAAAAAGAGGAAGCATGTCAGGCCTCTGCTCAAAACCTTCCAATGACTTTCACCTCACTCAGACAAAAAGCCAAAGTTCTTACAAGGAATTACAGAAAATTACAAGGAATTACAGAATTACAAGGAATTACATCAAAACTGTAAAATCTGTCTACCGTTCTGTATATCCTAGCCTTTCCATTTCAGTCACAATGCCCTACTTGCTATTCCTCAACATTCCAAGCACACTCACATCTCATGGCCTTTGCACTTTCTATTCCTGCTACCTACAATGCTTTTTGTCCAGATATCTACATGGCTGACCCTTTCTTTCTTCAGGTCTCTATTCAAATGGTCATTTTTATCAAGTCCCCTATGACCACTAACATAAAAGGGTAACCATCCTGTCTCATCACTCATCACCTCCCCTGCTTTTTTTTTTAAGATTTATTTATTTGAGAGAGAGAGAGTTGGGGAGGAGGGGCAAAGAGAGAGGGAGAGAATCTCAAGCAGACTCTCTGCTGAGCATGGAGCCCAACACAGGGCTCGGATCTCACGACCCTGAGATCATGACCTGAGCCGAAACCAAGAGTCAGGCGCTCAACCAACTGAGTCATCCAGGTGCCCCAACCCTAGTCTGCTTTATTACTCTCCACAGGGCTTATCATGTTTTGTGTCGTTTAATGTGTGATTCTCCCTGACTAGAGTGTCAGCTTCAAGAGGGAAGAGACTTTGTTTTGTTCACTGCTAATGCTTCGAGCACCCAAAAGTGTTCCTAATACTCTCTATAAATACTTACTGAATAAACAAATGAATATAGTAGTCATAGGAACAGGATGCTATAAAAAACGGTACAGAGAACAAGAGCTCTCAGAAATTAAAAATGAAAAGGAAAATATTCATAAGAAGATTAGAAAGTAAAGTCAAGTAAATCTCCCAAGAATCCACAACAAAAAGACAAAGAGAAAGGCAACAGAAAGGTAAAAGAAGTAAACCATCAATCCAGTCGATCTGACACTTGCATAATAAAAGCCTGAGAAAGAACAGCAAAAGCCCCGAGGAAAAAGTTATGAAGAAATAACATAAGAGAATTCCTCAAAATGAAGGACATGAGTTTCCTAACTAAAATGTCACCATGAATAAAAAAAAGATCTATACTAAGAAACACTGTTTATATTTGATGTTCTGCAATTGCAGAGTCAGTGGGAACTCTATAGCACAAATAACCTGGTGTCCTCACAAATATAAGGAAACAAGAAAGCTACAGAGATGGAGAATCTGTAGATGAAAAGAAATTTAAGAGACGTATCAACCGGAGTGACTGGGTGGCTCGGTTGGTTGAGCAACAGACTCTTGGTTTCAGCTGAGGTCGTGAACTTGGAGTCATGATCTCAGGGTTGTGAGATCGAGTCCTGTGTAGGGCTCTGAGCTCAGTGTGGAGTCTACTTGAGATTCTCTCTCCTTCTCTCTCTCCCTCTTCCTCTGTCCCTCTCCCGGCTCATGCACGCACGTGCACTCTCTCTCTAATAAATAAAATCTTTAAAAGAGAGGGAAACATACCAACCAATTGTAATGTGTAACTGGAATTCTGGCTCAAACTGCATTCTTACACACATTTATACCATTTGTGGAGCAATTTGAAATTTGAATAAAGCCTGGATATTTGATTGTATTAAGTAATTACTGTTAACTTAGTTTTAATATTGATAATGTGACTCTAAATAAAGACCCCTTATTTTTAAAAAATTATAATGAAATATTTATAGTTAAAATAATATGTGACTGGGATTCATTTCACTATAATATGGGAGGAGGGAAGTGAGTGCGGGTATAAATGGTAAAATATTGGCCACATACAGATCATTGTTGAAGCTGGTGATGGGTACATTAGGTTCATTATACTATTCTGTTCACTTTTTAAAATATATTTGTTTAAAGCTTTCCATTTAAAAAAAAAAAGTTTGAAAAAACAGAGGACCAAGAAAACTTAGAGAGATGAGAAGAATGAGGGAGGAAAGATCACCAACAAGGAAACACAAACCAGAATAACATCAGGCCTCTCAGCAGCAACAGAAGAGACTGGGAACCAGGGAAGTAAGGGCTTCACATTCTAAGAGAAAATGACTTTAAACCTAAAATTATATTATTTTAATATATTAAAACCTATATTCGGCCAAAGTATATCTACTCTAATACTTTATTCATAAAAATCACACTCAGAAATGCAAGATCAGCTAAAACTTAGGTCTCGCATACCCTTTCTTAGCATGTAGTCTAGTAAGACTACATACGCCACTGGAGTAAAAAACACATGGGGACCTAGGAAACAGAGGAGCCAACAGAAGACAATGAAGTCCCAGGTGACTGCTGAGCCATGAGCCAGAGGCCTCAAAGGGTGTGATAATTTTCTGAGGAAGACCACATAAATTTGCCAAACAGAGCTCCTTGAAGGCTTTATCCATTCGCACTTTCACCAGCAAGACCCAGGAACTTTTAACATCACCCTCACCGACACTGGGTGCTTTTTCTTTAGTCTTAGTATCACGAGTGTTATAACCTTTCTTACATCCTAGTGAGGTTAAGCATTTTTCACATGTTTGTTGTCCATCTGAACATCTTTCACATCTTCTTCAACGTCCTTGGTAGATTTTTTTCATAAAGATTTTCTTTTTCTTACCAAATAGTGGGGGGAATTTAGATAGAGAGATACAGAGATACAGATAGATTTACCTTTTGCTGTAAATATTCTTCCCATCTGTCTTTTTATTTTATTTGAAGTGGAGAATTTACTTATACATGACTTTAATTTTTCCTAGTCAAAGCTATAAATCTATTGATTTTGTTCCTCTGCTTTTATGATTAACAATATGTCATACTGCACTCAGAGAGCAAAAAACACTTAAATTTTTTTCTTCTTTATCAGTTTTTAATATTTTTACTCTTTTTAATCCAACTGGAACTTATTTTACAAAATGATGTAAGATGGGAATCTAATTTTATTTCGTCCCAAATAGTTAACCATGTTTCAACATGAATTGAATAATCTTTCCTATTCTCACTGATTTAAATGGTATCTTAATATACTAAATTTTATACATATTCTATAAGTCTACTACTGGCCTTTCAATTCTGTACCATTGAAAATCTGGTCTTAGAGTTACTGTACTTTTTGGCCACTCAACAATCTCTTTTCCCCTTCTTTTGGTACCAGAAACCAAATTTTCTTTATAAAAATTTCTTTTGGGGGGGGCTTTAATTTTAGTAGAACTGAGCGATTTATTTGGGGCAAACTACCTCTTTCAATCAAATATTTTCTCTTTGGGATTTGAATCCTAAATAAAGTTACAAAAGGAATGATACCAACTGTTACTGGTAAACAAATAAAATGAAAATTATTGATACCAATTCATCCTAACTCCATCCATCATTTCTGTTCCCAAGACCTCTGGAGATGTTCTGAGATTCATTTCTGAGCCTGATTCCCCAGCTTCCATCCTAATTCTGCATATGTGATTCCCATATTCTTCCAATGAATTCCCTATTGAAGTTAACCAAAGTTGGTTTCTGTTGCATACAATCAAAAAACCACAACTGATACATTACTAAAGCTTTATAATAGGTATTAACTTCTGATATAGTAAGTCTCCGCTCATTACTCTTATCAAAATATTTTAGGGGCTCCTGGGCAGCTCAGTTGGTTAAGCGTCGAACTCTTGGGTTTCAGCTCTGGTCATGGGATGGAGCCCCACGTCAGAGTCCATGCTGAGCGCAGAGTCTGCTTGAGATTCTCTGCCTCTTCCTCTGCCCCTTCCCCTGCTCGGGCTCTCTCTCTCCCTCTCTCCCTCAAATAAATAAAATCTTTTTAAAAATGTTTGAGAGACTCTCGTGTAGTAGCTCTTCAGTCTTTCACATGAATTTCTGAATCTTTATTCCCAAAATAATTCCACTGAGTTTTTTATTAGAACTGTTTTAACCCATAATATAATCTAGGAAGGATTCCATATCTTTTTAGTGTTGAGTGTCTCCAAAACGTCTCACCATTTTCTTTGAAGACTCTCAGTTAAATTTTATAACTTTTTAATGTGTTTGTATTTAATTATATTCCTATTCTTGTCACTGTGGTGAAGAAAATTTTTTACATGTTTTGTTCTCTGCTTATTGCTGGAATGTAAGAATGTAAGTAAAATTGTTACATATTCTTTTCTTCCTGGCCTCCTTACCGAATGTTCTTACTAGTGTCAATAATTTAAAGTTGATTTTCTTGACTATTCAAGTTATAAGTGTATCATCTGAAAATGATAAGAGTCATGCCTCCTTCTTTCTAACAACTATACTCATTGCTGCTCTGCCATCATATACTTCTCTGGCTAAAATTTCCAGAACAATGTTAAATGACAGCAATGAGTTTAACCAGAGTACCTCTAAGATTTTATCACTGAATTCTCTTTATAAATGCTTATTTACCTAATAACAATTACAAATTATGTTTAAAAAAAGCTTCTTTACCTATTGAAATACTTAATTTCCCATAAACAAAAGGAAAGTTTAAAAAGAAGAATTAACAAATAGATTTCTCTCAAAATTAAGGTGATCATCAGTATCATTCTCTCATAAAAATCATTTAACTTTCATTTGTAACTTGATGCTTCTTTCCCATCTAAAGTCTCACCTGAAATGCATTCCCTAAAACTATGCAGCTAGGACATGATCCAAACCACAAAATTAGAATTTAATATTATGTGCACAAAATTCTTCCTGTGTTGCTTCCTCAGCCTTATCACGGAAGCAATTACCCTCAAACTTTCCAAATATTCCATGAGAATTAACTGTTAAAAATGGACAGATTTTAAAAATTAGGGGCAAAATATAATTTACTCAAATACAAAGTTTTCAAAGAAACCAGATATTCTATATAAATAAATGCTGAAAAATTTAGTGTTATATTTTATGGCAGAGTAAAACTTTCTCCGACCTTAAATTACTGACTGGACCACATATATGTCTTAAAAGGATGAGAAAATATACCTCAAATTCTTTTCTAAGACGTTCTTCTCGTTGAGTGCTAAATTCAAGTTCACTTGTTTGTCGCCGTAGAAGATCAGAGCAATCCATGTGCTCAGTTTCTAATTTTTCTACCTTCTTGTGCATATTTTGTACAGCATTATCTTGCTCCTGGAAAATAATTCATTTTTGCATCAATAAAGTTTATAAGCCAACAATCACAAAAATGTATTTCACAGAAGACAGTGAGTAACTAAGCTTGTGCTTCAACCATAGTAATAGGTTCATTTATATGGTTGACTCTTGAACAATATGAGGGTTAGGGACGCCCACCCATGAGCAGTCGAAAAATCTGTATATAACTTTTGACTCCCCAAAAACTTGGCTACCAATAGCCTACTGTTGACCGGAAGCCTTACTGATAATTAACCCGTATTTTGTATGCTTATATGTATTATGTACTGTATTCTTACAATACCTAACTTATTCTTAATTTTTTCAGTATTTCTAGGCTACACAGTTCATCTCCAAGTTTTTTCAGATTGTCCAAAATCTCCAAAACATTTTCCTACATATTCATTGATACAAAAATCCACGTGTAAGTGGACCCGTGCAGTTCAAACCCACATTGTTCAAGGATTTATAGACACTTGCCCTCATAAGCAAGAGAGGCCTAGATATTCCAGCAGTGTTTTGGAATATACCCATATTCAGAAAGCACTACTGGAGTTTTACAATTTTGGAGCGCCTGGCTGGCTCAGTCGGTAGAGCATGAAACTCTTGATCTCAGGGTAGTCAGTTTGAGCCCCAAGTTGACCATAGAGATTACTTAAAAATAAAAATTTTTTAAAAAGAATTACGGAGTTTTACAATTTTAGAGCTCTGATTAACACATGTTACGGCTGAAAATGTATATAGCTTACTATAATGTTATGCTAGTTTAATTGACCTCTGAGGGTATTTCCATAATGCTGTAGTCCAACTGCCACATATAATGTTTTCCCCTCTCATTAAAATTTTAAAATATTTTGTAATACAAATGTACATTGCTCCTTTGTGTGAGGGGAAGTCATTATCTTGAATGCCTAATAACGACCCTTGAGAGGTTTTTATGTGAGTTCTTGGTACTTTAACTAGGGTTATAGCTCTTCAAGTTGCATCCACTAGATGGCTGTGTTTCATTTCCTTCAGTTTTCAAGTTTTCAAATCTTTGTTGTATTACTGAAAGAAAAATAACATCAGGTAGTCTTCTACTGAAATCTCTCAATCTCCTTTTCCAACTAAACTCAGAAATCAGAGTTGAATGTTATGAAAGTTCAAACATGAAGTTAACACACACATCCAAGTGTTTTCCACAGTCAAGTGTCTACATTCATCATTCCCACTCAGGTCTCTGACGCAGGCTCCTTTCCCACCTTCCTTCACCAGCACAATCTTATTCAGGGACATACACACGCATAGGGATCCAAAATGGTTCCAAGTATTGCCGGCCACTCAAAATGTATCACCAGAATATGACTGAGAACGTCGCAAGCACCAAAGACAATTCTCTGTAAAGGACTCTAACTTGGAAAGCACCGGGCAGTACCGTCCACAGTCAAAGGACAAAGAACAAAACCTCACATGATTCCTTCTCTCCACCCCCTCACTCACGAGATTACCCCTCTGTAGCTGACTACGCACGAACTCTTAAGAATGATTTTCTTCAGGTAACAGAAACGTCTTAATATACAGAAGCGCATCTACTCATACATTTTTCAGTCCTTAAACTAGCACAGTTAAGAGCAAAGCTGGGCACCAGAGCAGACTACAACCAGCATTTAGCACTCGCAGTTTTTCAATGGCAGTGTGGACTCAGGAATAAATGGTTTTATGAATAGCCATATGTCATCCAAGTTCACCGTAACAGTACCTTCATATACGAAAGTACTTCGAAGAGCATTAAGCACTATACAAGGATAAGATACTATTTTTATTCTGCAAGATAGGTCCCCCTCCTTCAAGCACTCAATAGTGCCAGCATCAATTCAAATTCACTGTTAAATTATATGCCCTCTCGGGGCACCTGGGTGACTGAGTCAGTCAAGCGTCTGCCTCCGGCTCAGGTCCTGATCCCAGGGTCCTGGGATCGAGCCCCACGTCGGGCTCCCTGCTCAGCGGGGAGCCTGCTTCTCCCTCTGTCTCTGTCTGCCACCTCCCCTGCTTGTGCTCTCTCCCTCTCTGTCAAATAAATAAATAAAATCTTTTTAAAAAAATTAAAATTAAAATAAAATATATGCCCTCTTGACTGACACATCATCTCTAACTTTCTATCATCCACACAAAGTACTATGTATATTTTTAAATGAATAAACAGCAATTTACAAGGTTAATCACAATGTAAACCAAATAATCTGAAATAAAAACAAAATAAAATCTATAACCAAAAATGCTTGTATTGTAGTTGATGGTAATTATTTCAAACAATACTTAATAAATAAAGCAAAAGAAACTGAAGTATTCGGAAGTCTCATGAAATTTACTTATAAAATATGACTTGTGATTCCCATTCTATTGACAAACAGCACAGAAAACAACATGCAATCATTCCATTACACTAAACAAAGAGCATGTCCTTTATTCTGTGACACTTTCAATTTAATCCTATGAAAAGGAACAACAGGAAAATCAGTGATGGATCAGTTAGGGCTTATTCTATTCATTGGTGAGATTTTAACTTTATGATAATTGGCCTATATTAAATATTACTTACAGTAATATGGCTTTTATATAGAAGTCTTTCAAGATGTAGATGAAATTTCTGACCTAACAATCCCAGTTTTAATGCAGAGGTCAAGTCACTAATATGTGACAATTACTATATATCTTTGGATATGCATATAAAAAGTTTTTATTTTAAAAACTGTCTTTCTCAGATAGTATAGATTTTTTAGGAGTTCTACTTACATATTCAAGAAACTTACATAGGATTAAACTAATTTAAAATTAACAGATTAATTTTCTAATGTTAAACTCACTTGGCATCTATTGTATAAAGGCGTTTTATATTACATCTTTTTATATTTTGCTGCATGGAGTTGGCTAATATTTTATATAATTCTTTTTTTTTTTTTAAAGATTTTATTTATTTATTTGAGCCAGAGAGAATGAGAGAGAGAGAGAGAGAGCGTAGGGTCAGAGGGAGAAGCAGGCTCCCTGCCGAGCAGGGAGCCCGATGCGGGACTCGATCCAGGGACTCCAGGATCATGACCTGAGCCGAAGGCAGTCGCTTAACCAACTGAGCCACCCAGGCGCCCCTATTTTATATAATTCTTTTGTATGTATATTCATTAGTGAGATTGGCTATAATTATCTTTTCTTGTATCTTTATCAATTTAGCATAAAGATTTATCAGTTTGATATGTTATCAAGATTTTTCCAATCTAAGGGGCACCTGGGTGGCACAGTTGGTTGGGCGTCTGACTCTTGGTTTCAGCTGGGGTGGTGGTCTTGGGGTCCTGGGACCAGCCCCATGTCGGCTCCAGGCTTGGTGCAGGATCTGCTTGGGATTCTCTCTCCCTCTCCTTCCGCCCCTCCCGCTCGTGCTCACTCTCTCTCTCTCAAATAAATAAATTGTAAAAAAAAAAAAAAAGATTTTTCCATTCTCTGGCAGAATTTATATAAAACTGAAATTATTTGCTCCTTGGATTTTTTTGTTGTTGTTCATTGGTGAAGCAATATGGGCCTGGAGTTTTGATACCAACTCTATAAGGTTTTCTACTCTCTACCTCTTCTTAAGTTAGTTGGGGCAGATAGGAGGATTATATACATATCTTTCAAATATCCAGCGAGGTAACCCCACAGTGAAGATCACAGTTGAAAGAGCGAACCCAAACACTCAGAGCTTCTAATAAGCTTTGTAGCCCCCAACTCTTAAACGTAAGAAAAAGTGATATTTTGGGGGGAGAAAAACAACATAAAAGATGAAATCTAAATCAAGGGGGAAGGGAAAAATCCTGAAAGAAACATATATAAGAATAAGGGACGCCTGGGTGGCTCAGTCAGTTAAGTGTCTGCCTTCAGCTCAGGTCACGATCCCAGGGTCCTAGGATGGAGTCCTGCATTGGGCTCCCCACTCTATGGGGAGGCTTCTCCCTCTGCCCTTCACCCTGCTCGTGTGCTCTCTCTCTCTGTCTGTCAAATAAAAAAATAAAATCTTTAAAAAAAAAAAAAGAGAGGGGGGCGGAGCAAGATGGCGGAGGAGTAGGAGACCTGGATTTCGTCTCCTCTCAGGAATTCAGCTGGATAGGGATCAAACCATTCTGAACACCTACAAACTCAACAGGAGATCGAAGAAAGGAATAGCAACAACTCTCTGAACAGAAAAGCGACCACTTTCTGGAAGGTAGGACGTGCGGAGAAGTGAATCCGAGGTGATATTCGGGAGGATAGACGGTGGGGGAGGGGCCTCCGTCGGCCGCTTCTGGCAAGTGATAGAGCCGCGGAGCACAAAATCGGAACTTTTAAAAGTCTGCTCCGCCGAGGGACGTCACTCTGGTGGCTAAGCGGGGGGTAGAACCCTCCGGGACAGTGTGGTCTCAGGACCCTCGGGGTCACAGAAAGACCGGGGCTGCCTGAGCGTGGCAGAGCTCCCAGGTAACGGAGCAGGGAAGCCGGCTGCAGAGGCGGAGCCCAGGCGCGGGCTCTCAGCTCGGGGTTGCCATAAACCGTGATCCGCGGCACAGTCGGGCCCCTGCTCCTCCAGCAGGGACCCAACAAGCGGCAGATCCGGGGAGACTCACCTTCCTCCCCCGGGAGGAGCCGCACGGGAGTGCGCCGCAGGGATCTGCTGGGTTTGGAGACTCCACCCGGGGTCGGGTGCCAGAGATAGAAACGCGCGGTCACAGCCCAGGTGAGCACGGAGCACGGCCGGAGACCGGGGAGACGGGAGTGACTGACGGCTTTTCTCTGGGGGTGCACTGAGGAGCAGGGCCCCGAGTTCTCGGCTCCTCCAGGGCGGAGATTGGGAGGCCCCATTTTCACTCTCCGCCTCCAAAGCTGTACAGAAAGCTCGCAGGGAACAAAAGCCCCGGAGAGCAAACCCGAGCAGATTACTTAGCCGGGAGGGGGCAAGGGCGGGGCAATTCCGCCTCCGGCAGAGACATTTGGAAACCACGGCAACAGGCCCCTCCCCAGAAGATCAGCGAGAACAGCCAGCCAAGACCAAGTTTACCGATCAATGAGAACGGCAGAACTCCAGCGCTAGGGGAATACTGCACATAGAATTCATGGCTTTTTTACCATGATTCTTTAGTCTTTCAAAGTTAATTTTTTTTTAACTGTTTTTTCTTTTTTTTTCTTTTTGAATTTTTCTTTTTCCCTTTTTCAACCAACATCTTATCAATCCCTTTTTTTTAAAAAAAAATTTTTATTTTTCATTTTTAGAGTCATATTCTATCCCTTCATAGTAGTTACCCGTATTTTTGGCTTATATATATAAGTTGTTCTCTCTTTAAAATTTTGAGATAGTTTCTTCTAACAGATTAAAATATACCCTAAATCTCTAGTATATGGTGTTTTCTATTCCCCTGCCTGATCACATCCTCTCCCTTCTTTTTTTTTTTTTCTTTTTTTAAATCCTCTTCTTTCTTTTTTCAAACAACTTCTTATCAATTCCTTTTATAAAATTTTTTATAATTTCCATCTTTACAGTCATATTTCATCCCTTCATCATATCAACCCTTATTTTTGTACATCTATAAGTTTTTCTTTCTTTAAAATTTTCGGAGGCACTTTCTTCTAAAAGACCAAAATACACCCCAAATCTAGTGTGTGGCACTGATCTATATACCAGCCTGATCATATTTGATCACATTCTGTTTTTTGTTGTTGTTGTTTTGTTTTGTTTTGTTTGTTTTTGTTTTTATCTTTATCTTTTTCTTTTTCTTTTTTTTCTTTCTCTTTTTTCTCTTTCCCTTTCTTTTCCCACTGCTTCAGGTCTTTTCTGATTTGTTTAGAGTATATTTTCTGGGGACGTTGTTACTCTGCTAGCATTTTGTTCTCTCATTAATCTATTCTCCTCTGCACAAAATGACAAGACGGAAAAAATCACCTCAACAAAAAGAACAAGAGGTAGTACCGACTGCCGGGACCTACTCAATATGGACATTAGTACGATGTCAGATCTAGAGTTCAGAATCATCACTTTAAAGATACTAGCTGGGCTTGAAAAAAATATGGAAGTTATTAGAGAAACCCTTTCTGGAGAAGTAAAAGAACTAAAATCCAACCAAGTAGAAATCAAAAAGGCTATTAATGAGGTGCAATCAAAAATGGGGGCGCTAACTGCTAGAATAAATGAGGCAGAAGAGAGAATCAGTAATATAGAAGATGAAATGATGGAAAATAAAGAAGCTGAGAAAAAGAGAGGTAAACAACTACTGGATCACGAGGGCAGAATTCGAGAGACAAGCGATACCATAAGACGAAACAACATTAGAATAATTGGGATCCCAGAAGAAGAAGAAAGAGAGAGAGGGGCAGAAGGTATAATGGAGCAAATTATAGCAGAGAACTTCCCTAATTTGGGAAAGGAAACAGGCATGAAAATCCAGGAAGCACAGAGAACCCCTCTCAAAATCAATAAAAATAGGTCAACACCCCGACATCTAATAGTAAAACTTACGAGTCTCATAGACAAAGAGAAAATCCTGAAAGCAGCTCGGGAGAAGAGATACGTAACCTACAAGGGTAGAAACATTAGATTGGCAACAGACCTATCCACAGAGACCTGGCAGGCCAGAAAGGACTGGCAGGATATATTCAGAGCACTACATGAGAAAAATATGCAGCCAAGAATACTATATCCAGCTAGGCTGTCATTGAAAATTGAAGGAGAGATACAAAGCTTCCAGGACAAACAAAAACTAAAGGAATTTGCAAACACAAAACCAGCCCTACAGGAAATCTTGAAAGGGGTCCTCTAAGCAAAAAGAGAGCCTAAAAGCAACATAGACCAGAAAGGAACACAGTCAATATACGGTAACAGTCACCTTACAGCCAATACAATGGCACTAAATTCCTATCTTTCAATAGTTACCCTGAATGTAAATGGGCTCAATGCCCCAATCAAAAGACACAGGCTAACAGACTGGATTAAAAAACAAGACCCATCCATATGCTGTCTGCAAGAGACTCATTTTAGAACCAAAGACACCCCCAGATTGAAAGTGAGGGGGTGGAAAACCATTTACCATGCTAATGGACACCAAAAGAAAGCTGGGGTGGCAATCCTTATATCAGACAAATTAGATTTTAAACCAAAGACTGTAATAAGAGATGAGGAAGGACATTATATCCTACTTAAAGGATCTATCCAACAAGTACAATTTACAATTGTAAATATCTATGCCCCTAACATGGGAGCAGCCAATTATATAAGGCAATTAATAACAAAAGCAAAGAAACACATCGACAACAATACAATAATAGTGGGGGACTTTAACACCCCCCTCACTGAAATGGACAGATTGTCTAAGCAAAAGATCAACAAGGAAATAAAGACTTTAAATGACAAACTGGACCAAATGGACTTCACAGACATATTCAGAACATTCCACCCCAAAGCAACGGAATATACATTCTTCTCTAGTGCCCATGGAACATTCTCCAGAATCGATCACATCCTAGGTCAAAAATCAGGTCTCAACCGGTACCAAAAGATTGGGATCATTCCCTGCCTATTTTCAGACCACAATGCTTTGAAACTAGAACTCAATCACAAGAGGAAAGTCGGAAAGAACTCAAATACATGGAGGCTAAAGAGAATCCTACTGAAGAATGAATGGGTCAACCAGGAAATTAAAGAAGAATTTAAAAAATACATGGAAACCAATGAAAATGAAAACACAACTATTCAAAATCTTTGGGATGCAGCAAAGGCATTCCTAAGAGGAAAGTATATAGCAATACAAGCCTTTCTCAAGAAACAAGAAAGGTCTCAAGTACACAACCCAACCCTACACCTAAAGGAGCTGGAGAAAGAACAGCAAATAAAGCCTAAACCCAGCAGGAGAAGAGAAATCATAAAGATCAGAGCAGAAATCAATGAAATAGAAACTAAAAGAACAGTAGAACAGATCAACGAAACTAGGAGCTGGTTCTTTGAAAGAATTAACAAGATTGATAAACCCCTGGCCAGACTTATCAAAAAGAAAAGAGAAATGACCCAAATCAACAAAATCATGAATGAAAGAGGAGAGATCACAACCAACACCAAAGAAATACAAACAATTATAAGAACATATTATGAGCAACTCTATGCCAGCAAATTAGATAACCTAGAAGAAATGGAGGCATTCCTAGAGATGTATCAACTACCAAAACTGAACCAGGATGAAATAGAAAACCTGAACAGACCTATAACCACTAAGGAAGTTGAAGCAGTCATCAAAAATCTCCCAAAAAACAAAAGCCCAGGGCCAGATGGCTTCCCAGGGGAATTCTACCAAACATTTCAAGAAGAATTAATACCTATTCTTCTGAAACTGTTCCAAAAAATAGAAATGGAAGGAAAACTTCCAAACTCATTTTATGAGGCCAGCATTACCTTGATCCCAAAACCAGACAAAGACCCCATCAAAAAGGAGAATTACAGACCAATATCCCTGATGAACATGGATGCAAAAATCCTCACCAAAATACTAGCCAATAGGATCCAACAGTACATTAAAAGGATTATTCACCATGACCAAGTGGGATTTATCCCTGGGCTGCAAGGTTGGTTCAACATCCGCAAATCAATCAATGTGATACAATACATTAACAAAAGAAAGAACAAGAATCATATGATCCTCTCAATAGATGCAGAAAAAGCTTTTGACAAAGTACAGCATCCTTTCTTGATCAAAACTCTTCAGAGTATAGGGATCGAGGGTACATACCTCAATATCATAAAAGCCATCTATGAAAAACCCACAGCGAATATCATTCTCAATGGGGAAAAACTGAGAGCTTTCCCCCTAAGGTCAGGAACGCGGCAGGGATGTCCACTATCACCACTGCTATTCAACATAGTATTGGAAGTCCTAGCCACAGCAATCAGACAACAAAAAGAAATCAAAGGCATCCAAATTGGCAAAGAAGAAGTCAAACTCTCACTCTTTGCAGATGATAGGATACTTTATGTGGAAAACCCAAAAGACTCCACCCCAAAACTGCTAGAACTCATAGAGGAATTCAGTAAAGTGGCAGGATATAAAATCAATGCACAAAAGTCAGTGGCATTCCTATACACCAACAACAAGACAGAAGAAAGAGAAATTAAGGAGTCGATCCCATTTACAATTGCACCCAAAACCATAAGATACCTAGGAATAAATCTAACCAAAGAGACAAAGGATCTTTACTCAGAAAACTATGAAATATTCATGAAAGAAATTGAGGAAGACACAAAGAAATGGAAAAACGTTCCATGCTCATGGATTGGAAGAACAAATATTGTGAAGATGTCAATGCTACCTAGAGCAATCTACACATTCAATGCAATCCCCATCAAAATACCATCCACTTTTTTCAAAGAAATGGAACAAATAATCCTAAAATTTGTATGGAACCAGAAAAGACCCCGCATAGCCAGAGGAATGTTGAAAAAGAAAAGCAAAGCCGGCGGCATCACAATTCCGGACTTCCAGCTCTATTACAAAGCTGTCATAATCAAGACAGCATGGTACTGGCACAAAAACAGACACATAGATCAATGGAACAGAATAGAGAGCCCAGATATGGACCCTCAACTCTATGGTCAACTCATCTTTGACAAAGCAGGAAAGAATGTCCAATGGAACAAAGACAGTCTCTTCAACAAATGGTGTTGGGAAAATTGGATAGCCACATGCAGAAGAATGAAACTGGACCATTTCCTTACACCACACACAAAAATAGACTCCAAATGGTTGAAAGACCTCAGTGTGAAACAGGAGTCCATCAAAATCCTAAAGGAGAACACAGGCAGCAACCTCTTCGACCTCAGCCACAGCAACTTCTTCCTAGAAACATCGCCAAAGGCAAGGGAAGCAAGGGCAAAAATGAACTATTGGGACTTCATCAGGATAAAAAGCTTTTGAAAAGCAAAGGAAACAGTCCACAAAACCAAAAGACAACCGACAGAATGGGAGAAGATATTTGCAAATGGCATATCAGATAAAGGGCTAGTATCCAAAATCTATAAAGAACTCATCAAACTCAACACCCAAAGAACAAAGAATCCAATCAAGAAATGGGCAGAAGACATGAACAGACATTTTTCCAAAGAAGACATCCAAATGGCCAACGGACACATGAAAAAGTGCTCAATATCGCTCAGCATCAGGGAAATCCAAATCAAAACCTCAATGAGATACCACCTCACACCAGTCAGAATGGCTAAAATTAACAAGTCAGGAAATGACAGATGTTGGCGGGGATGCGGAGAAAGGGGAACCCTCCTACACTGTTGGTGGGAATGCAAGCTGGTGCAGCCACTCTGGAAAACTGTATGGAGGTTCCTCAAAAAGTTGAAAATAGAGCTACCATATGATCCAGCAATTGCACTACTGGGTATTTACCCCAAAGATACAAAAGTAGGGATCCGAAGGGGTACGTGCACCCCGATGTTTATAGCAGCAATGTCCACAATAGCCAAACTGTGGAAAGAGCCAAGATGTCCATCGACAGATGAATGGATAAAGAAGATGTGGTATATATATACAATGGAATATTATGCAGCCATCAAAAGGAATGAGATCTTGCCATTTGCAACGACGTGGATGGAACTGGAGGGTATTATGTTGAGCGAAATAAGTCAAACAGAGAAAGACATGTATCATATGATCTCACTGATATGAGGAATTCTTAATTGTAGGAAACAAACTGAGGGTTGCCTGAGTGGGGGGTGGGGTGGGAAGGATGGGGTGACTGGGTGATAGACACTGGGGAGGGTATGTGCTCTGGTAAGCACTGTGAATTGTGCAAGACTGTTGAATCTCAGATCTGTACCTCTGAAACAAATAATGCAATATATGTTAAGAAAAAAAAAAAAGAAGAAGAAGGTAGCAGGAGGGGAAGAATGAAGCGGGGGAAATCGGAGGGGTAGACGAACCATGAGAGACGATGGACTCTGAAAAACAAACAGGGTTCTAGAGGGGAGGGGGGTGGGAGGATGGGTTAGCCTGGTGCTGGGTATTGAGGAGGGCACATTCTGCATGGAGCACTGGGTGTTATGCACAAACAATGAATCATGGAACACTTCATCTAAAACTAATGATGTAATGTATGGGGATTAACATAAGAATAAAAAAAAATAAATTAAAAAAAAAAGAGAGAGAGAGAGAGATAGAATAATCCTTCAAGATATCTTCAAAGAACAGACACAATTTCAGAATGGCAAAGTAAGGACCGCCAAAAATTCTTCCCTCCATAAAAGCAGCAAGAACACTGGTAAAAAAATGCCAAATTCAAAATTTTTATAACTGGAAATTAACCATAGGCTTGCAATAATCTTTTTTTTTAAGAGTTTTTTTTTTAATTTATTCATTTGAGACAGAGAGAGGCAGAGAGAGAGAGCACGAGCAGGGGGAGAGGCAGAAGCAGTCTCCCTGCTGAGCTAGGAGCACGATGCGGGGGCTCCATCCCAGGACCCCCTGGTGATTGCCAGAGGTGGAGGGTGGGGAATGGGAGAAATAAGTGAAGGTAGTCAAAAGCTATAACATAGTAAGTTCTGGGGATGTTAAGTACTGCATGGTGACCCTAGTTAACAATACTGTATTGTATATTTGGAAGTTGCTAAGGGAATAAATCTTAAAAGTTCTCATCTCAAGAAAAAAACTGTGTAACTATGTGACAAGAAAGAGCCTACAATAAAAAAAGTATAGTCGAAGAACAAGCAAGAGCTCTTGAAAATTAATAACCCAAAAGAAGAAATGAAAATTCAGTAGAACAGTTACAACATAAAATTGAAGAAATCTCCCAGGAAATAGAACAAAAATATAAAAGGATGGAAAACAGAAGAAATTAAGGATGTCAACTTTATGCCAAACTGACCTTATAATTCAATTCCAATCAAAATTTCACCAAGCTTTCTTGGTGGAATATTACAAACTAAATCTCAAACTTACATAGGAGATTAACAGGCTAAGAATAACTCTATATATTAAGAATATGGAGAGGGGAACTTGTCCTACCAGATATCAAGACTTCCTCTAAAGCCATGGTAAATAAAACAACTCGGTATTGTTTCATAAATAGACACGCATGTAAGTGAAACAGAATACGGCATTCAGGAACCAAACCTTAGATAGAAAGGAACTTGACAGATGACAGAGACAACACTATAAATCAGTGAGTGGTGACAAACAGACAGTTGAATAACTGGTACAGGGGCATTTGGTTATCCTTTAGAAAAAAATAAAATAAAATTAGATCTTCCCATGCTATGTATAGAAAAAATATATATTCTCTTTATGACTTTAGGTTATTGAAGACATAAAAAAGCACTATTAATAAAGAAAAAGACTGATAAATTCAACTACACTAATATTTAAACCTGCATCAAATACAATATAATTGGCTCCATATTTACTCTGGGGATATAATTAGCCAAGGATTAGCAACCAAATAGATTAAAAACTCCTATAAATCAATAAAAATATACAAACAATCCGAAAGGAAAAAGAGAAAAATTATAAACTGGCAGTTCACAAAAGAAGAAACATGAATGGCCAATAAATATAACTCAATGTCAGGGAAAGAGAAATTTAAGCAAGAATGAGAAACAATTTTACACACATCTATTGCAAAAGAAACTATATCTAAAAAATACCAAGTATTCAAGAGACTGCAAGGGAAGAGGAGCTCTTCTTTTGAATTGGTACAACCACGTGGGAGAACAATTTGGCATATACTTTACCTCCAAGTAATTACATATACACAAACTATGTACCCAAATAAACAAAAATATTTGATATTCATGAAATCATGGTATGTAATAATTAAAAGTTGGAAAGAATTTAAATCTCAACCAATCCAGTAATGGAAATTAATTGTGAGATATGCATAGGATAAAATACTATACACCAGTTCAATTGAATGAACCAGAGCCATGGATTAATTTGGATAAATCTCAAAAACACAAGTGAGAGGGGCGCCTGGGTGGCTCAGTTGTTAAGCATCTGCCTTCGGCTCAGCTCATGATCCCAGGGCCCTGGGATCCAGCCCCACATCAGCCTCCCTGTTCAGCAGGAAGCCTGTTTTTCCCTCTCCCACTCCCCCTGCTTGTGTTCCCTCTCTCTCTGTGTCTCTCTCTGTCAAATAAATAAATAAAATCTTAAAAAAAAAGTGAGAAAGACAAGTTGGACAAAGATTCATACTTTATCAAACTCTATGTATATTTTTAAAACACAAAAAATACCAAAATAATATGATACACTGTCAATGTATATAGACAGAAAATTAAACACCAACTTCAGAACAATGGTATCTTTTGTGAATAGGGTGATGGTGGGATGATGAAGTAATACAGAATAGTCAGTCTTAAATAACTGAACAATTTATTGCTTGTCTGTTTTTAATTCTGAAACAAATATGATAAACACATGATCTAGATGGTAAATATTAGTATATTAATGGTATGGTAGGCTATGCTGGGTACTGGTTATATTAATCCCTACTCTTTTTTGTATGTTGAAATATTCGTTTTAAGTTTTACGGTTTATGGTTTATGGTTTATCAACACAACAGCTTTAAGTTTTATGGTTTATGGTTTTATGGTTTATCAACACAATTCAAGTCTGGAGTGCATTATAACATACAAGAAAATTCCAGAAGAGCTATAAGATAGTTCATGCAGTTGTATTAATTTGTCTCCTTGCAAATAAAGTTTTAAAAATTTTGTCACAGAATTTATTTTCTAATATAACAAAAAGCTACCGGGATCCTTACAGTGAAAAAGTAAGTGTGGTGTGTGTGGGTTTGTAACAAAATCATTAAGGACAATGGAAATTGAAGGAGTTTTTCTTTTGTCCACTAGAGGGAGATGTTGAACTTAAAATATTTTAAAATGGGGCTTCTTTTTGAACTGACATTTACCATTACAGGAAACCACATTGTGCTACTAGAAAATAAACTTGCTTTCTGTCCACATATTTCAGAAACACAGCCCAAAAACTACAGTTTTTATATGTACTCATATAAACAACATTTCTCAGACTCAAAAATATGGTTTTATGTCTGAAGAATTATAAAAGTATAGTTAGAAACATATCAGAACTAAGGTACTCCTCCTTCCTACCTTAAGAAATATATCAATTTAGCTAGTTACCATCTCAACCTAGTACATGTTTATCTCCTGAAATCCCCAAAGCCAGCACAGTTCTACAATCAGAAATAGTGTTAGCAGCCACAGAGTGTAAACTGGTACTAACTTTGTGTAATAGCAATCATAATGATAAATCCGTAAACTTGCACACCAAGCAGTGATACTTTTAGGCATTTACACAGTTCAATCACTTGTCCAACAGCTCAGAGATATGGCCAGGAAGGTTAGTGGATCATTTTTTCCTTTTTTTTTTTTTTTTTTTTTTTAAAGTAAGCTTGGGTGGCTCAGATGGTTGGGTGTCTACCTTTGGCTCAGGATCATAACCTGAGGTCCTAGGATGGAGCCCTGCATCAGACTTTCTGCTCATTGGAGAATCAGCTTCTCCCTCTCCCTCTGCTCTTCCCCCTGCTCATGCTTGCTCTCTCTCTCTCTCTCACGCTCTGCGTCTCTCTCTCAAATAAATAAATAAAATCTTAAAAAAAAATTTATAAAGTAAGCTCTATGCCCAACATGGGGCTTGAACTCACAACCTCAAGATCAAGAGTCATATGCCCTATGGACTGAGCCAGCGAGGTGCCCCAAATCTTGATTAGAGCAAAATTTTGAAGGAAATAAAATGTCTTTCAATAAGGGATTCCTTAATATATATTGGGAATGTCCACGTGGCAGAAAACCATGCAAACGCTACAAGAAAAATATAAGGATATCAAAAGATAGACACCAAACATACCGAGGAATAGAATTCCGTTTATGTAATATAGTGATAAACGTTTATATCCCCTTAGAAAAGGAGTGGGATTCGAGGGGGAGTCATAGGACCTTCATTTTTGCTTTTAAATTTCCCTAAATGAGGACATTTTTCACAATGAGCACAATATATAGTAATTTTATAAATTGAATATAAAGCTATTTCCTGATTGGAAACAACAGGCAATACCAGAGCCGGAGTCACTGTCTATGCTGCTCGCTTACACAGGGCACCAGTGGGCAGTTTCCTAGGAAACCGCAAAGAAATGCTCCTTGCTGCTCTAGACCATTTCAGGCAAACTTCTGAAATACTTCCTTTCCAATGGAGCTTCCTCCAAGCTGTCCCTAGATCACAACTGTGCCTACCGGATCAATCTTACACACGTTGCCTCCACTCGTAATATCCTGCCCACTGATGCCTAAGCCGGCCCTGATACCTTCTTTACTGCTCCGCCCCCCCCCCCCCCCCCCCCACTCTCCCTCCTCCTTAGTGTATGCTGTTATTTTCAATCCACATTCCTCCTTTGTTTTTGCCATTACAGACTCTCCCATCCCTTAATCACTAGATACTTAAACTAAATTTAGTCAATGAAGGAGGAAAGGATCATTTTATTCCCTGGTTGAGTTCTAGAATTTGGAAAACAAGATAAATACGAAAAAAATATACATTTTCTAAATGCTTTCAATCCTACTGATAAATTATAGATTATGAAGGGGCGCCTGGGTGGCTCAGTTGGTTAAGTATCTGCCTTTGGCTCAAGTTGGCTCAGGTCATGGTCCCAGGGTCCTGGGATCAAGCCCCATGTGGGGCTTCCTGCTCAGCGGGGAGCCTGCTTCTCCTTCTCCCTCTGCCCTTCCCCCCTGCCCATGCTCGTGCTCTCTGTGTCAAATAAATGAATAAAATCTTAAATAAAAACAACAACAAATAAGCATCCTCAAAATTCCCATTGCTAGAGCAGGAATGAGGAAAAAATAAATAAAAACACAACAAACAGCCATTTTAAATTGAAATTTTTAATAAATAGAGACCAAAAAATTAGAATATATATTTCAAAATCAACATAAATACTTTGTTTTTAAGTTAAATTGGCTTTGATTTGTTTGGGGGTTTTTCTGGCTTTGATTTGTTTTGAAATTTCAAATAATGCTAAAGAAAGACATGGAGTTTTTATGTTTATCGAAAGAGGACATGCATTTAAAAAAATGAGAAACACTTTTTTAAAATGAGGTAACTGCACTAGAGTTCCCATTAATATTCCAGAGAAGTACACCTCTATTTAGCGTTTCAATTACTAGGAAAGAAAAGAGACATGGCATAAAATTAAGATTTTTTTTTTATACTGGGACTGAATTCTAAAGCCCAGATGAAAGAAATACTACACCTGCTTTGTCTGTTAAAGATGGGGTTTCACTTAGAAGCGTTTTTTTTTTTAAACTTATTTTAAAAACTGAATTCCCTTAGAGAGTTACACAAAGAGAACACTATACCATACTAACATCTAATTATAGGATGGAAACCTAAACCCATCAACAGCCAATAGAGAAGAGAATTCCAATCTATCCCTCGAGTTGTTTAAAAAAAGACTTTTAAAAATATGAATAGTTTCTTAAACTTGCTTTAAAAAGGAAAAACAGTTTTCTTTTGTTAATATTAAAAGGACAAGAAATTGAGAGACTGAGCTCTGAACATTTCAGTTACAAACTACAATAAAACTTATCTTACACTAATATTACACTGTATGTTAATTAATTGGAATGTAAATAAAAACTTTAAAAAACTATCTACAAAAGGTGGTAGTAACTAAGGAGTATATTCCCTATTTTTTCCCATACGTAGTAACTAAAGCCTGATACCGGGGTGCCTGACTGGCTTGGTCAGTGGAGCATGTGACTCAATCTCAGGGTTGTGAGTTCGAACCCCATGTTGGGTGTAGAGATTACTTAAAAAAATTAATAAAATCTTAAAAACAAAAAAAGACGGATACAGGGCGCCTGGGTGGCTCAGTCGTTAAGCATCTGCCTTCAGCTCAGGTCATGGTCCCAGGGTCCTGGGATCGAGTCCCACATCGGGCTCCCTGCTCCGCGGGGAGCCTGCTTCTCCCTCTCCTGCTCCCCCTGCTTGTGTTCCTGTTCTCACTGTCTCTCTCTGTCATATAAATAAATAAAATCTTTAAAAAAAAAAAAAAAAAAAAAACTCTTAAAAAAAAAGACGGATACATTATTCCTTTAGTACTTCATAATATAAAGTCTGTCATAACCACATACATTTCATCTAAGGTTTATAGGATTGACCAAGAAACCGCATCATCCACACATTTAAATATAAAGGCTTTTGAATCATATTTTACAAGTTTCGGGCTTCTGACTATCGGCACTGGAGATTTCTGAGTGTTCAGAAATGAAGAGTTTAGGGCGCCTGGGTGGCTCAGTTGGTTAAGCGACTGCCTTCGGCTCAGGTCATGATCCTGGAGTCCCTGGATCGAGTCCCGCATCGGGCTCCCTGCTCGGCAGGGAGTCTGCTTCTCCCTCTGACCCTCCCCACTCTCATGTGCTCTCTCTCATTCTCTCTCTCTCAAATAAATAAATAAAATCTTTAAAAACAAAACAAAACAAAACAAAAAAAGAAATGAAGAGTTTATTTTCATTTACTTATGTTTACTTGTTTGTTTCAGGTAGCCGTTAAGACAATTATCAACAACAGTTCAAATGTTATCTGCTCTGTGATGGTTTCCCCAATCTCCTAGGCAGTTAATCAATTTCTCTTTCTCTTTCATGATCCCATAGCATTTTGTTCAAAATTTATTATATTTCAATATATTTTCTCTCTTTACATGTCTCTCTGTTTTAAGATCTTCAAGGACAGAAATCATATCTTAATCAATTTTGTATCCTCAGTACCCATAGCAGAAACTCAGTATGTACTTGAAGAAAGGAAGGAAGGAAGGAAGGAAGGAAGGAAGGAAGGAAGGAAGGAAGGAAGGAAGGAAGGAAGGAAGGAGGGAGGGTGGGAGGAAGGAAGAAAGGAAAGGCCACAAATTACAGACTCTAAGAATACCAAGAGGTCTAAAGAATGATTGTAATGTCTTTCCAGATTCTACAGATGGAGTGACTGGTAAGAAAATCATCGTCCAAGACCAAAGGTTTGGGAAAGCCATGGATTTGCTGGTATTTTGAATACTTACATATTCAACAAATTCAATATTTCCACTGTTTACTGCCAGTTTTCACTCTTAAAGAAATAAGATGGCTCTTATTCTCTGCACGTTGTTGGCTGCCTTTGTCTTGCAGAGTTGCTTGGAACATAAAACTACTCCAAAATTTATTTTAGATAGATATCTTTCATTCATACAATGTGTATCTTGGATGTCTACAAAGACTATATTTCAATTTGTCATTTTGTATAGAGAAAAATCTCTTATCACAAAATAAGCAATAGAAGAAATTATGGAAATTTATTTTAAATTTTAAGTTAATTGGTCAGTGAATTAACAGTTTGAATTTCTCTTATCTCTCTTTCAAAATAACTTCCATATAATCTCCTGAAAAAAATGCACAGTATACCAAAGTGAGAATCTGTTGACTGGTAGTCTTCCCACATTAATCACTCGGTCTATGATCCAAGTAAATCATAATCTCCATCTGCTCATCTACAATGGGGGTTGGATATAATCAGTTATTTTCCAACCAGACTATCTGAAGCCTTGGGGATTCTGTGTGTTGGGGAAAAGGAGTAAATAGAACACGATTAAGAATTTGCTCTTCTTGGGGTGCCTGGGTGGCTCAGTCATTAAGGCTGGAGGGGTGGGGGGATGGGGTAACTGGGTGATGGACATTAAGGAGGGCACGTGATGTGATGAGCCTTGGGTGTTACATAAGACTGATGAATCACTACCTCTACCTCTGAAACTAATAATACATCATACGTTAATTAATTCAATTTAAATAAAAAATTTTTTTTAATTTGTTCTTAAAAAAAGAGTTGAAAATCACTATGCTATATTAATTTATAAGTATCCTTTAATAACTAAAATCCAATCATTCTATTTCTTTATGCTATTAAAGATTGTGAACAGTCTCATATTTTAAACTGGAAAAATAAAATACCAAATGTATACATGTCTCAAAAAACATAATTTATGCAACAGAAGTCACCCAACTCTAATTCTGATAGTATCTTCTCGTTATGGTTGCCCATATTGTCATATAACCACAAATGAAACATGACCTTCCAGAGATCAAAGATTAGGAATCATTTTTGTGTTGCGTAAGCTAGCCAATTATTGCACTAATGTAATTTTCAATATCATAAGCATTAAAAAAGACATATTTAAGGAACTGAATTATTATTTTTCAAATACCTGTACTATAAATTGTAACTCTCTTCTTTCTGCTTCCCATTGTTCTGCTTGTAATCTAAACTCCTCCAGTGCTGTCTCCCTGATATGAGACTCCATCTCATTCTTCTCCTGCTGATGTTTTTCCAACGCTTCCTTTATATGAATAAAATCTTGCTTTACTATTAGATCAATCAAAGTCATCTTTCTTCCTTCATCCCCAATTCAAGTGTACAAAGGGCTCTCCTTACCTATAGATGGCTAAAACTCATAATTTATGTTAAAATCATTAACAGAAATATATTTTGCTCATCAGCATGTAGAATATATCTAATCTATATGTAAATCTATAGGTAAAGTAGATAATATGGAAAGTTCTAATTACCTATGAACAAACAGTCTGGATTATCCCTCATAATTTACATATAAAACTCAGAGAGGGGGCACCTGGGTGGCTCAGTCATTAAGCAGCTGCCTTCCTCCTGGGATCCAACCCCGCGGCCTGCTCCCTGCTTGGTGGGAAGCCTGCTTCTCCCTCTCCCACTCCCCCTGCTTGTGTTCCCTCTCTCGCTGTGTCTCTATGTCAAATAAATAAAATCTTTAAAAAAAAAAAAAAACCTCACAGAGTACACTGTATTTACCAAAGGTGATAAGAAAGGAATTTCGTGCAACAAATCAGGGTAAGAAAATGCTACAATGTTAAACATTTAAAAAGTCAAAATTTTAAGGTTTGGACTGCGACTAATTTCTTGTTCTACAGATAATACTTGCAAAAGGCTTTTCTTCTTGGGTTTTCCTAGTTGTACTACATTTATAAGATCTAACTTGGTTCAAACTCTTAAAAATATAGGGGCGCCTGGGTGGCTCAGTTGTTAAGCGGCTGCCTTCAGCTCAGGTCATGATCCCGGGGTCCTGGGATAGAGCCCCGCATTGGGCTCCCTGCTCAGCGGGGAGTCTGCTTCTCCCTCTGCCCCTCCCCCCTCCTGTGTTCCCTCTCTCACTGTGTCTCTCTCTGTCAAATAAATAAAATCTTTTAAAAAATCTACTAAAAAAAAAATATATATATATATATATAATGCAGGTTCCCCAAGAAACTCAATTTAAAACGAAGTTCCCATTAACACAAGGAGAAAGATTGTGTGGTTGATATGGGAAGGAGAGAAAACTTCTGTGTCCATATAAACAGTAGCAGGGATCTGCATAGTAGAGATGACCCTTATAATTTTCACTAATGGAAAGTCATCACAAAGGGCCTTGAGCTTTTTCCCCTTCCGGCTAGTGTGCCACCTATTCAACCCCATATTCCCCCTTAGTCTGTGCAGATCAGCTCAAAGCCAGGGGCATAAAATCAAGCAGAGTTCTCCTATCAAGTAGCTGAGCCAAATCACAGAAAGATCTTATAACTTGAGGTGCAGGCTGAGTGACTGACGATAATGCTGCCATTATGCTTCCTTCCCCATAGCTCGAGACCTTCTACGTGGGGAAGGTGATACACGGCCACCGGGGCACTTGGAGCGCCTGTAGCCACCTAAACTCCGCCCATTCAGATGGGGGAGCCCTGGCACACGGAAAGCACTGTTGGAGGATCTGGGAACAGAACACTAAAGGAAGAGACAAACTGTGTCTGAAATGGACAAAATCAGATCTGCTGACAATGCCACGGAACCTTGTACTGAAACTTTTACATTTAGTAAACGCTTGCGTAAAATTACTCCTAATAAAGATTTATTTCTCCAGAGTTCTGAAAAGCCATTTACACCAGTGGTAAATGTAAAGCATTTCTATCGTGTATTTTTTTTTTTTATTTAAACTGGTGCTTCAAAACAAATGACAAATATAGGCAATTCAAACTCTGTTAAGGGGTTGGCAACTTCAACCTTACACCATACTTTCACGTTAGAGAGTTAAAGAAAAAAAGAACAAAGAATAGAAAAAGAGGGGCGCCTGGGTGGCTCAGTCGTTAAGCGTCTGCCTTTGGCTCACGTCATGATCTCAGAGTCCTGGGATCGAGCCCCGCATGGGGCTCCTCGCTCTGCGGGAGGCCTGCTTCTCCCTCTCCCACTCCCCCTGCTTGTGTTCCCTCTCTCGCTGTGTCTATCTCTGTCAAATGAATAAATAAAATCTTAAAAAAAAAAAAAAAAAGAATAGAAAAAGAAATAGCTCAAATAATTTCAGTAAAAGGTCATCAAATATTTTTCATGTCATATCTATATAGAATGTACTCTACATAGATCATGAAGTCCATATCATATATAATTTTTTTATATTTATTGTATATTCAGACCAAAATCTAGCACCCACATTTCTAAAATTCCAAATTATCATACTGTTGAACCTAAAGGACTGGAGGTTTTCATCTTCTTATACTTCTACATTAGTGAGTTCTTTTAGTTTGATCAGAGATCTCAAACTCTTTCACAAAAGAAAACAGCATACATATTATTAATATATCGCTAAAGCATATTACAAAAGAGACCCACAAAAATGCCCCTGAAAGGAAAGAAGAGAGGGAGAGAAGGGAGGGTGGGTAGGAGGAAATCAGATTTTCTTGATTTCTGGTAGATATTTTCCTTTCCAAGGATAACTTCAAATAATGTGAAACACATCTCAATGAATCTAGAAAAATTCCTTTATAAAAACAATTTACCTGGTGGGTGCCTGGGTGGCTCAGTCAGTTGAGCATCCAACTCTTGGTTTTGGCTCAGGTCATGATCTCGGGGTCCTGGGATCGAGCCTCACATCGTCGGGCTCCACGCTCAGCAGGGAGTCTACTTGAGATTCTCTCTCACCCTCTCCCTCTGCCCCTCCCCCAGCATGCACACGTGCTCTCTCACTCTCTAATATAAATAAATCTTTAAAAAAACAATAATAATTTACCTGTACAGTTTTCTCTAGTCTGCTTTTTTCTTTCATAAGTAAATCATATTCTCGGTTGCAATTTTGAATTATATTGTCTCTTTCCTCCAAATCATGTTCAAATTTTCTGCATTCTTCTTTCCACTTCAGCTGGGAAGTCTGGAATGCCTTCTCGATCTCATTAGCCTTTCCTTGAAGTTCTGCATTCTGAGCTATTAAAAATATAAAAGAATAATAGGTATACTTACAACCACAAATTAAACCCCTAGGAGTTCAAACACCGAGGCATTGGAGTTGACTCCATCTACAACATGATCTTAGAACAAAACATTTAACCACTTCACACCACTCAACTTGAAAAACTCACTGTTCCAGAACAATCTATTCTCTAATTTCTCAATCTCTTCTTCCTCTCCAGACAAAGGTGATTTTGCCATAAAATGGCAGGACATATTCCTAGAGGCATGCCCAAGTTTAGGTGCACCTCTAGCACCAGCTGCAATTCTACTACGTTTCTCCTATTCAAGAAAATAAATCAAATGCTGTGGGGTTTTTTAAACTGTGATCTATAGGGCTACTTTTTAAAAACACTTGATAGATTACAAATTCTGATTATTTGACTATTGGCAACAAATTAGTTGTAACACACTTACATGTGAGGCTGTCACAAAACTGAGGTTGGAAGCCACTGTTCCAGCCCTTAGAACCCTAGCTATTGACTCCACCAAGGTTAGGCTCAGCTCCCCTCTCACCCTAGTATTACCTCGACAGTAACTAACACCTCTCAACTCACTGTGGCTGCTGCTCTAGTTCAGCATCTAGAAAAGAAGCAATGAAACCTTTATAGGTCTGGCTCCATCACCCACCCTGATTAAACCTCTCTGACTCTCTAACCCTTAAAGGGAATAAAATGCCTCCTAGTGAGGCTGCTGTGAAGATAAAATGAGGAAATACATACAAATGCACCTGTTAAACAAACCAAATAGAAAAAAAAAAAAGCCACAGTTAGTAGTATTATTTCTAAATTATATTTGTGTTAATTAAAACCACAATGAGATACCACCTCACACCAGTCAGAATGGCTAAAATTAACAAGTCAGGAAATGACAGATGTTGGCGAGAGAAAGGGGAACCCTCCTACACTGTTGGTGGGAATGCAGGCTGGTGCAGCCACTCTGCAAAACAGTATGGAGGCTCCTCAAAAAGTTGAAAATAGAGCTACCATACAACCCAGCAATTGCACTCCTAGGTATTTATCCAAAGGATACAAACATAGTGATTCAAAGGGGCACCTGCACCCCAACGTTTATAGCAGCAATGTCCACAATAGCCAAACTATGGAAAGAGCCAAGATGTCCATCGATAGACGAATGGATAAAGACAATGTGGTATATATATGTGTGTGTGTGTGCGCGCGCCCGTGCGCGCACAATGGACTATTACTCAGCCATCAAAAGGAATGAAATATTGCCATTTGCAACCTAGAGAGTATTATGCTAAGTGAAGTAAGTCAGAGAAACAAATATCACATGATTTCACTCATAGGTGGAATTTAAGAAACAAAACAGAGGAACATAGGGGAAGGGAGGGAAAAATTAAAAAAGACGAAATCAGAGAGGGAGACAAACAATAAAAGACTCTTAACTATAGAAAACAAACTGAGGGGGCGCCTGGGTGGCTCAGTTGGTTAAGCGACTGCCTTCGGCTCAGGTCATGATCCTGGAGTCCCTGGATCGAGTCCCGCATCGGGCTCCCTGCTCGGCAGGGAGCCTGCTTCTCCCTCTGACCCTACGCTCTCTCTCTCTCTCTCTCTCTCTCATTCTCTCTGGCTCAAATAAAGGGGATGGGTTAACTGCGTGACGGGCATTAAGGAGAGCACTTGTGATGAACACTGGGTGTTATATGCAACTGATGAATCACTAAACTCTTCCTCTGAAACTAAAATAAACGAACAATGTTTGTGTTTCAAATGGATCATATGTTCAAAAGGTTCAAAATTGAAAGGTATAAAAGGCACAAAAAATCTCCCCCTAATCCAGTTACTCTCTCTACATGACATTATTCCATGGTCTAGCATCCCAGATTGCAGGCAAGAAATTTAAGGCCATTTGATTCCTGTTCCTTTGCATGTGGCCTATTTTCCTTTTTGTGTGCTTTGTGTCTTTTCTCTTTGAAAAGCTTTAGGATCTTCACTTTGTCTCTATTTTTCTGAAGTTGCATAATGCTTTGCCCTCAGGTGGGTCTATTTCTTGTCTTGGTGGTGAATATCCAATGGGCCCTTTCAATCTGGCAACTCATAACCTTTAGTTCTGAGATGACTTCCTAAATAATTTCATTGCTGATTTATCCCTTCCTGTTTTTTCTCTTATCTCTTCTTTCAATATTACCTATTATTCAAAATGACCCTCAAATTTTCTTGCCTTTTCTCTCCTGCTTTTCCACCTCTGCCTTTTTTACTCTAATTGCTAGGAGATTTCTTCCATCTTCATCTCCCAATGACATTTTTCATTCCTGATTTCATATTTCTAATTTCTAGGAGCATCCCCTTTTTTTATAGCATCTGGTTCTTGTATCATGGATAAAATATACTCTTTCAGCTCTGAAGATATTAATGCTACTTGTTTGTTAAATCTTCTTTTCCCTGCAGTTTCTGATTCTTCCAAATTATTTTTTTTTCTCTCCATTTTAGAGGCTCTCCCCAAGCATCTGGTAACTCTTGATTGTCTTCTCTCAATTAAGGTAACTGTAAAGGTGACACACTCATATACCCACCCATATACCCACCACCTAGATTCTGAACTTGAGGATATAGGGCTTGATAACTGTGGTCCTTCACTGGAGGAGAATCTGGTGGGCCATTTATTAGGAGACTCCCAACATCAGTATCATTAGGTTTTTCCTTTTGGTTTGGTCAGATGATCTATAGAAGAGTCTTCTAAGCTCCCACATAGAGAACAGAAATCTGGGTGCTAGCTTTTGGAGAAACCAATAGAAAAAGGAGGCTGGAAGAAATACTTTCTCAATATTCAGCATTGAGTATGCTATCTTCCTGGTTTTGCTAGTCTGGAGACCCTGTATTTTATCATCTCCAGAGATTAAGCCACCCAACTCCCAGTTCCCACTAGAAAGTGAGAGAAATCCCAGAGTACACTGCTCTTGGGAAGAAGATCTAAAAATCCAATTGCCTCTAAAGCAAAAAGCTTTCATTTAACCCTCCTTATTTTACCTACTACTGCTATTCCAATTCCTAATTCCAGAGTATCTGGTGCTTCCAGTTCACAAACTTTTGACTATCTAACAAGTTGTCTGCCAACTGTTTATTTAAAAGAGATTTAACAGGTTTTTTCCCAAAGTAGTTGTACCATTTACTCTCCCACTTACAAAGTATAAGAGTTCCAGTTGCTCTACATCCTTACCAACATTTGGTATTGACAGTCTTTCCAATTAGCACCACCTAATATGTATGTAATAAACAGTCACTGTGGTTTTAATTTGCATTTCTCCGAAGACAAGTAAGGTTAAGCATTTTTCATCTCATTAATGGCTATTCTATCTTCCTCTATAAAGTGTCTGTTGAAATCATTTGACTTTGGGAAAATAACTTCCCATCTTCCCTGGACTTCAACCTCCTCATTATTAAATCAAAGTCACTAACTTGTATATCTAGTGCCTTTCAATTCTTATATTCATAAGTTCCAGATAGTTTTGTGGTTATTAAATGCCAGACGTAATCAAAAATACTTCTGACCAGTGGCAATAACCCAAGACAGCTGGCGACAACTCGGGCCTAGAACCTTTACAGTAACTGCAAGTTAACACTTGTTTAGTCCCATGTGGTTAACAAAGAACTTTCATTTTTTTCACTTCATCCTTAAAACAACCTAGGCTCAAATGTCACTAAGTAAGTGGTAAAACCAGGATCTAAATCTAAATCTTCTGAATTCAGGTTCAACGTTCTCTTAATTAAAACCTGCTGCATACACGAATGTTCATAACAACACTGGGGCGCCTGGCTGGCTTGTCAGTAAAGCATGCAATTCTTGATCTCAGGGCTGTTAATTTGAGCCCTACATTGGGTATAGAGATTACTTAAAAATAAAAGCTTAAAAAAAAAGGTATGTTCATAGCAACATTACCCAAGTGCCCATTAACAGGAAATTGATAAATAAATGTGGTATGTCATACAATGTAATACTAAGCATCAATACAAAGTTCATACAACAATATGGATGAACTCACACAATGTCGAAGGAAAGAAGCCAGACATAAAAGAGTACATTTTATATGATTCCATTTAATATGAAGTACAAAAGAGGCACAATTTATCCTTGCTATTAAAAATCAGAATAAATAGGACGCCTGGGTGGCTCAGTCGTTAAGCATCGGCCTTCAGCTCAGGTTATGATCCCAGGGTCCTGGGATCGAGTCCTGAATCAGGCTCCCAGCTCAGTGAGGAGCCTGCTTCTTTCTCCCTCTCCCACTCCCCCTGCTTGTGTTTCCTCTCTAGCTGTCTCTCTCTGTCAAATAAATAAATAAAATCTTTAAAAAAAAAAATCAGAATAAATAAATAAATAAATCCATGTGGAAGGACTTCTGGTAATTTTCCATTCCATGATCTGGGTGCTTCTTATTATACACTTACATTAGGCACATTTCTTTACATATGTTATACTTTTTTAAGATTTTATTTATTTGACAGAGAGAGATCACAAGCAGGGGGAGTGGCAGACAGAAGGAGAAGCAGGCTCCCCACCGAGCAGAGAGCCCAATACGGGACTTGATCCCAGGACCCTGGGATCATGACCTGAGCCGAAGGCAGACGCTTAACCGACTGAGCCATCCAGGCGCCCACCTACATTGTACTCAAATAAAAATATTTTTAAGTGCTCATATGCTACATAACAGACAGCTTTTGAGAATTAAATCCACTACATTCTACTTTTCTAGGCACCACCCTCTAATCCCGTGGTTCCCAAACCTAGCCAATCAACAAAATCACCTGCAGTCCTTCTTGAACATATACTCTCTCAAGCTAGAAATTCTAATTCAGAAAACATGTGACCAGGGGCCTGTGAATGTTTTTTTTTTAATCTCTATGTGATTCTGCTGATTGATTATTCATGGAACAACTGCTCTACAAAGTGATTAACAGAATTTTGAACCCCTTTTTCACATGCACAACATACAAAAAATTAATGTAAAGTAGCTGAATGTTCACATGAGTGCTAGAAGACTTTATACACACCCAGTAAGGGTGTGTCCATCAAAGGCCTACCCCTGACACCATATGGTGAACATACGCAAAGTGAGCGATGCTACACAATAAGATTAAAACCCTAAACACGGGAAAAAATAGAATAGTCTTACCACAGAGTTTTTCTTGGATCCTATGTGCCTCAGCTAATCTTTCTTCAGCAGCCCGTCTCCCGAGACCAGCTTCCTTTCTAGCAACGGCCAGGTCATATTCCAGACTTTGTCGCAATGCCTCTCCTTTTTCAACCTCAGATCGCAGCTTGGCAATCTGGCTCTCGTAGCTTGCCAGCTAAAACAGATTTCAAGATCATGAACCAATATTAAAATATGGCACCAAGATTATGAGATCATGCACCCAAACATTTAAATGTCTTAGAGAAATGTTTCTATAATATTGATAAGACAAGAATTTATGAATTTATATTTTTCTAAAAGACTGGAAAAGAAGCACTAGCCTTACCAAATGACACTCATTAGTTTTCTAATTTTAGAGAATCCACTAGAGAAAAAAACAAAAAATGCTTATATGATCCTATAAAAATAAAGAGAAATTGCAACTTTTTTTTTTTTTAAAGGTAGGCTCTATGCCCAATGTGGGGCTTGAACTCATGACCCCAAGATCAAGAGTCGCATGCTCTACTGACTGAGCCTGCCAGGAGTCCTTAAAAATTGCAAGTTTTAATCAGAAATAGTCATGGCTAAGAAGTGAAAAATGACACATAGTAAGTACTTTAAAATTCATTCTCTCCTCTCCATTTCCTATTCCTTAAATGAAGTCAAGAAGCAAACTGCATTAAAGCATAGTTCAGTAAATATTGTCTGCATTATTTCTCTTGATTATGACATTACTGATGGAGCACAAAGTAATAAAAGTGCTAATTTTGCAGGGATTTTAATGAACTAATATCTAATTTATCTAATATCGAGACAACTAGATATTTAATAACTAGATCTAATTTATCTAATAACTTTTCATGAGTAGTGTGACAGAAGATAAGTCAGAGAATCAGAACTAAATGACTTATAAAATCCATTCCCACTCCAAAATTCTATGATCTAATCAGTAACCCATTAAGTAATAGTAAATACTTCCTATGTGTCAGGTACAGTGAAAGATATAAAAACAAACATTATAGAGTCCCAGATCTCAAGTAATGAAATGTTATAGAAAGGCATATGGGACAAGTTTTATAAAAGAGGTAAAAATGTTACAATAGTTCAAAGAAAAGCAAAATCATGTATTGCTGGTGGTCAAGAAAGAGATGGTGGATGAGACAGAATGCTAGAAAGGCATCACGTAGGAAAGCACTGAGCTACTATACCAGACTAGAAAAAGATGGTCCCATTATCAGATAAGAAAAGATGAAAGAATTTCCGAAGGGCAACATCAGAAATTACCATAAGTAGCTGTTAATATGTAGAGTGCAGCAGAATTACACACTTTTCCATGTATAAAGGATAAAAAATAGTAATTGTTATTTTTTAAAAATTTTAGCAAAGTCAACGTCTTCAAAATATTTATGCCTACAAAATAAGAATTTACAAATATCTTTTAATAGTAAAGAAAAAATTATAGAATCTTAATTACGTATTCAAGATAACTTATTTTGGGGGCGCCTGGGTGGCTCAGTCGGTTAAGCGTCTGCCTTCGGCTTGGCTCATGATCCCAGAGCCCTGGGATCAAACCCCCATCGGGCTCTCTGCTCAGCGGAGAGCCTGCTTCTCCCTCTGCCTGCCACTCTGCCTATCTGTGCTCTCTCTCTCTCTGTCAAATAAATAAATAAAATCTTTAAAAAAAGATAACTTATTTTGTTTCAGAATCACTCTATCCCTCCCTGCCCACTGTCTCCCCCCTCATAAGACTAATGTTGTTAACATCTGGGCATTCCCAGTCGTGCCAGGCATTCACCTGTTTGCCCCCAGACCCCTCCCTATTCTTCTACAGCTATGCTCTGTATTGTCGGAACTACATTTCCCAGGTTCCCTTGACAACTGGCCTCTCCCGTTTGACCACGATGAGGCACTTGTGATATACTTATAAGGGCAGAAGTAGTGAACCCAGGGTAGTTCTCCCGCTCCAGATCTACTATCAGCAGCGCCCCTGTCTTCCCTGTTGCTTCAAATTCTCCTGGATAGTCCCTCATGTCAATCACTGAAGACCCCTTTGCAGGTAGAAATGGGATACTTTTGCAGTGATCCATGGCATACAGTGGGATCACAATTACTTAAATTATCATGAGCAGTTTATAATAAAATGCCAGTTGAGGACAAGCCTTGGGGAGATGAGGTAGCAACTGCACTTAACCATTAGGGCAGCATTGTTTATTTCAAGACCTGTAGGGTAGAAAGGCTAAATGTGACTATGTTAGAGAACTTATAAAGACAAAATGATAGGGGCGCCTGGGTGGCTCAGTCATTAAGTGTCTGCCTTCGGCTCAGGTCATAATCCCAGGGTCCTGGGATCGAGCCCGGCATCGGGCTCCCTGCTTCAGCGGGAAGCCTGCTTCTCCCACTCCCCCTGCTTGTGTTCCCTCTCTCGCTGTCTCTCTCTCTGTGTCAAATAAATAAATAAAATCTTAAAAAAAAAATGACAGGGGCGCCTGAGTGGCTCAGTCAGTTAAACATCTGCCTTTGGCTCAAGTCATGATCCCGGGACATCCCGGGCTCGAGCCCCACATCGGGCTCCCTGCTCAGCGGGAAGTCTGCTTCTCACCCTACCCTCTCTCTCTCTCCCAAATAAATAAATAAAATCTTAAAAACAAAATGATAAATCTCACAGCTTTAGAATCTCAGTTCAAAACAGTCAGAAAGCCAGAGTTTCTATGCTACTTTAAAAGACTCTCTTATTTCTTATAGCTCCATGGCTGAAAAGGCTAAAGACCAGACAGAAAATCTAGTTATGGGGACTGCAGAATTACATTACAAGTTGAATGAAGAATCTCACCAAGTTTCTAATGTTAAGATAGTACGTATCAGTTGGGCATTAAGTAGGAAGGTAGGAAATGGGATGAGGGCTTTTGGAATTAGACAAAAACCTGAAAATTATAAACTTTCAAATCCCCTCTAAACATCCCTTACCAACAAAAGCAGCTTCTCCTCCCTGTCTGAGATAATTAGCCTTCCCTGGCTTAAAGACTTAACTAATGAGCACGCCTGAGACAGTTGCCTTGCAAGAAGATTTGCAAGCACACGTCCACCACTCTTTGTCACCATGGCTAAATTCAGATCTCAGTATGCCGTAGGAGGAGAAATGCATAGTCTGCTCTAGGAGAAAATAGCTTATGTAGCAAAAGAAATGCAAGATCTTGCTAATCTTATATTAGCAGAAACCTGCAGAACATACATAGGATTGGCTTGGATTTAATAAGCTAGTTCTAACAGTTTGCTAAGATGGGTGGCTGTAAGTTGAATTCAACACCAGCCTACAATCACTTAATAAAGTCAAAATGCCAGTACTTTCCTGACATAATATGGAGACTTAGGAGATGGGTGTGGTTTAATGTGAGCAAACCAAAAACCTCCCCTTTCCCTAACTACATCCTCTTCAAGATGCAGAGGAACTAAAATGATACAAACGTAGTTACCTGAAAGGGCACCTGCTCCCCAGTGTTTATAGCAGCAATGTCCACAATAGCCAAACTATGGAAAGAGCCCAGACGTCCACTGATAGATGAATGGATAAAGATGTCATGTATATATATACAATGGAATATTACTCAGCAATGAGAAAAAATGAAATCTTACCATTTGCAACAACATGGATGGAACTAGAGGGTACTATGTTAAGTGAAAAAAGTCAAGCAGAGAAAGACAATTATCATATGATTGAAATCACATATGGAATTTAAGAAACAAAACAGAGGATCATAGGGGAAGGGAGAGAAAATAAAATAAGATGAAATCAGAGAGGGAGACAAACCATAAGAGACTCTTAACTATAGGAAACAAACTGAGGGTTGCTGGAGGGGAGGTGGGTGGGGAGACGGAGTAACTGGGTGATGGGCATTAAGATGGGTGCATGATGTCGGGGCGCCTGGGTGGGTCAGTCGGTTAAGCGGCTGCCTTCGGCTCAGGTCATGATCCTGGAGTCCTGGGATCGAGCCCCACGTCCGGCTCCCTGCTCAGTGGGGAGCCTGCTTCTCCCTCTCCCTCTGCCTACCGCTCTGCCTACTTGTGCTCTCTCTCTATCTCTCTGTCAAATAAATAAATAAAAATCTTTAAAAAAAAAAAAAAGAAGGGTGCATGATGTAATGAGCATCGGGTGTTATATGCAACTGATGAATTACTGAACTCTACCTCTGAAAGTAACAATACATTATGTGTTAATTAATTGAATTTAAATTAAAAAAATAAAAGTTGAAATCTCAAAAAAAAAAGAGTGCAAAGGATATTCCTTTCCTAATTAAAATGTTACAAAATACACTGGAGTGGACAGCACAAGCATCCTTAGAAGGCTCTGGTAGCTAATCTCCATATACCAGAGATTATAGTAGATGATGCAGATAATGGTGGATACATCACGATTGAGAGGGACTCCCCAATTTCAATTAAAATAATGGAATTCCAGCATGATGAAGTCCAAGTGGTAGGAATTAACCATGAGAAACAAGGTGAGAACGGTTACTACAATGGACAGCAGGATTATAGTAGTAATCCTAGCCTTCTGACCCCAGGTATTTGTGGTGGCATCTAATTGATTATGTTGTACATAGGAATTAAAGAGACGGGCAGCCTTCTAAAGCAGCTCTGTCCAATAGATGTATAACACAAGTCTCGTGTAATTTTAAATTTTCTAGTGGCAACATTTTAAAAAGTAAGAAATACATGAAATTAATTTTAATGTCTTTTATTTAACCTAATATATCCAAGATTATCATTATGTCAACATGTAATCATATGAAAAATTATTAGTGAAATGTTTTGCATTTTTGTACCAAGTTTTTGAAATCCAGCATTTTACATTTACAATACATCTTAATTCAGACCAGTCACATTTCAAATGCTCAAAAGACACATGTAGCTAATGCCTACCATATTCAAAAAGCAGTTCTAAAGCATTATTTGATCTAAATTAACAAACAATAAGAAAAACAAAAGATCTAAATCTGATGAGCAAAATCCTAACTTGAGCCTCTGAAATATAAAGTCCTACCTTTCTATCATTGTAACCTTAGGACCATCTCTAAGACTAAGAACTGCAGCTGCCCTTTGCATATCTGTTATATGTATATATTAGTGGGGGTATTTTTGGCTCCTCCCCTCTGGCGTCATATGAAGAATGTTGGAATAGTAAATTTTCAATTAAATTCATGAGGTACCAAATTATAAAGACCTGATAGGACGTGTACCATCTGTGAGATGGATGCAAGGATAAATAAGCCTTTGTGTCCCCCATTTTGGCAAGGGTGGGAGCACCTTCGTATAGAGGATATTTGAGTTGCAACCCGCAATGTTACGCAGAAACAAGATATTACTGTATAGGAGTGACATATGAGCACAGGGGTGATAGATAAAAGATGTGGACTGCCAATCATTTGCCCATTGATCTCAGGTCCATTCCCCAACACCCTTCATCTGCTCTACTCTATTATACAATTCCCATGCTCCACCGCCAAATGGCTCGACTTCTAGCAATGTCTCTGGCAATAGCTGCATCTCTTTCAAGGTCCAACCCCACTTCTTTTCCTCCAACATCTCAACACTGACAGCCCTTACCATGGCTCTACCTCCCCCCAAACAGCCCCAACTGCAGGACTCTGGTCACATCATCTCTTCCCATTGGCCCTCTGGCCTATAGGCAGTGGTGGCTTCCTGCTATTACTAATCTCTAGGGTGACCTCACCATTCTCTATTTGGATTCCTAGGTCTTCCATCACTTGTACAACCAATTCCCTCTATTAACGTCCCTCTTTTTTCCTGACTGGACCATATTTGATTTCTCAAGCTACCCACACAGCTGATAGAAACCTAGCCTCTGCTCATGAGTTTGTTTTCTCACTTAAGGGTTCAACACACGCGACAGTAGCAAAGTGGGATCTCCCTCCTTGAAAACAGGTCTGCATTCTTTAACATCTTTATGCTCAACCAGCTATCTTCGAACCTCCTCCTCTCTGTGGCATCCTCCATATCTTCCTTCATATCCTCTACAGCATGCCTCAGCCTCTCAGAGAAAGGTTTTTCACCATTTTTATGCCATGACCCTCCCTGCAATTTGGCAAAGCCTTCTCAGAATTAAAAAAATCAAAGTATAAAAACAAATATGTAAAATAAAAGCAAATCTGTGATGCCATAATGTACTTCTTTAATAAGCCACTAAATAACAAGCTCTATGTACAGGTCTCACAACCAGTGTAATTTCAAGGTAGTAACAGATATAAACAATATTTTGAAACTTGCAATAACTGAATTGTGTATATGTGATTTCTACTGAATATAAAGTCAAAAGTACTGCTAATACTATGATGGCTTGTTAAAGGAGGGCCAACTGGGTCAAGCCTTTCATAACTGAAAGAAATGCTTAATGAGTTAGAGGTTAATAAACATAAAATATAATTTTTCCACATCTAAGTATATGGATTCCTTGGTGTCTCTGTTTCTAAGGATTCCAGCTTAAGAACCCCTACTCAAGAGGACTGGCTAGATCAGTCAAACAACATCATCAGGTCCTGAAGCCTAAAAAGTCTACTACTTGGTCCTAAGTTTCCAGTATCTTTTAGCTAAAGAAAGCTATACTGCTCTTCTTTACCCTCTTCCATCCTCATTTCTCTAGATTTTCCTGTTCTATCATCACTGTCTGGGCCAAGGAAATATCTGAATAGCTTCATGTTCTCATGTCCTATTTCACACATCTCTATTACCATGTTCAAATGATTCTAACGACCACTGCAACACTGAAAATCCTGTGGCTTTGTCCCATCCCAATCATCCACATCAGTGCAACTTAGTCTCATCTAGAAGCAGTGAGTCTTATAAGCAACTCCTCTCTCCATACCCTATGCCTACTAATAAATCTCAAAAGTAATCTTCTATTTCTAAACCTGTCAAAGAAAATTGAGGCTCAGAAAAATTAAATAATTTATCCAAGAACCCACAACAATAAAATTCCTAGAGATTTTAAAGGTATTTATTTTTTATTGAGATATACCTGACATATTAGTTTCTGGTGCCCAACATTTCATATTTTGTATATATCGCAAAATGATCACCACAATAAGTCTAGTTAACATCTGTCACCATACATAATTACAAATTTTTTTCTTGTGATGAGAATTTTTTTTTAAGATTTTATTTATTTATCTGAGAGAGAGAGAATGAGAGAGAGCACATGAGATGGGGGAGGGTCAGAGGGAGAAGCAGACTCCCTGCCGAGCAGGGAGCCCGATGCGGGACTCGATCCCGGGACTCCAGGATCATGACCTGAGCCGAAGGCAGTTGCTTAACCAACTGAGCCACCCAGGTGCCCATGTGATGAGAACTTTTAAGATCTACTCTCTTAGCAACTTTCAAATATATGGTATAGTATTATTAACTCTAATCACCATGCTGTATATTACAACCCCATGACCTGTTTATTTTATAACTGGAAGTTTATACCTTTTGACCTCTTACACCCATTTTGCCTACCCCTACCCCTAACCTCTGACAACCACCAATTTGTTCTCTGTATCTATGAGCTTGGTTTTAGGATTTTTGTTTTTAGATTCCACATATGAGATCATACTGTATTTGTCTTTCTCTGTCTGACTTATTTCACTTAGCATAATGCCCTCAAAGCCCATCCATGTTGTCACAAATGGTAAGATTTCATTCTTTTTATAGGCTGAAAAATAGTCCATTTTGTGTGTGTGTGTGTGTGTATACAAACACACTATATTTTTTGTATCCATTCATCCACCAATGGACACAGATTTTATTTTATTTAATATTTTATTTTTAAGTACTCTCTACACCCAAGGTGGGGCTCGAACTCACAACTCCAAAATCAAGAGTCACATGCTCGGGGCGCCTGGGTGGCTCAGTCGTTAAAGCGTCTGCCTTCAGCTCAGGTCATGATCCCAGGGTCCTGGGATCGAGCCCGCATCCGGCTCCCTGCTCAGCGGGAAGCCTGCTTCCCCTCTCACAGTCCCTTTGCTTGTGTTCGCTCTCTCGTTATCTCTCTCGCTGTCAAATAAATAAATAAAAATCTTTAAAAAAAAAAAAAAAAAAGAAAGAGTCACATGCTGTACTGACTGAGCCAACCAGGCACCCCAGATTTTAAAGATATTTTATGCCAATCACCCGTATGATATGTATTAGCATTAGAAGTATCTAATAAAGCAAATATATGGCCTTAGTTTTTAGATAGTTTCATTCCTCTCTGCTCTGCTTTATAGTGGGCATATTTAGAAATTATATGACTAAAAAAATTAGTATATAATACAAGTAAAATCATCTAAACAAATAACTGAAACAATAAGAGTGAATAGTAATATGAAACTGGAGTTGAACCAATTATAACAGCCTATTGCAAGAAAACTATCATTCTTCCCTGAAATAATTTCCTATCTCTTAAATGTGAACACATATAACAAAACATCTTGATCAAACAAGAGAGAATAGTATGGTCTAAGAACTCTGATGACAGGGGCACCTGGGTGGCTCAGTCGTTGGGCGTCTGCCTTCTGCTCAGGTCATGATCCCAGGGTCCTGGGATCGAGCCCCGCATCGGGCTCCCCGCTGAGCGGGGAGCCTGCTTCTCCATCTCCCTCTGCTGTTCCCCCTGCTTGTGCTCTCTCTCTGTCTCTCACTCTCTGTCAAATAAATAAAATCTTTAAAAAAAAAAAAAGAACTCTGATGACAAATGCAAATATATGTGAAAGAATATAGAAGAATGCGGGCGCCTGGGTGGCTCAGTCGTTAAGCGTCTGCCTTCGGCTCACGTCATGATCTCAGGGTCCTGGGATCGAGCCCTACATCGGGCTCCCTGCTCTGCGGGGAGCCTGCTTCTTCCTCTCCCACTCCCCCTGCTTGTGTTCCCTCTCTCGCTGTGGCTCTCTCTGTCAAATAAATAAAATCTTTAAAAAAAAAAAAAAAAAGAATATAGAAGAATGATTATCACAATACAATTACTCCCAAGTAAAATGCATATTTGGTTTGAAAAAATAAGTTTTGGAGATTATAAACAATTAACATACATTTAACAAATATCACTTTACATTCAGTATGTAATATTACAATGTCAATAAAAGCAATTACTGCAATTACCCTTTAAATTATCTCAACTGCCACTAAAAGTACAAATAAAACAGTCATATATTCATTGCTTGCTGTTTTAATCAGAAGCTCCTGTTCCTTAGACAATCTGAAAAAAAGTCATTTTTTTATTCAACACACAGCCACTGAGGACCTACTATGTGCCAGGAAGAACCATGAGAGATACAGGGACAAAGCACGGTTGTAGCTTTCATCTCTCAGGAAGCTTATGGACTAATGAAGAGCAGGTAAGCATGAAATAAATGTTTTGGCTCTGAAATAACTGTAAGAGCACCATGTTGTAGGAGAGCAAAGAAAGGAGTCATTCGTTTCACCTAGGGGGGCTTTAAAAGGTTTCCTGACAGGACAGCATCAGAATTCAGCAAAAAAAGGAAGGTAAAAACACTGTTTATGCTTAAATGTCAATAAATTACAGCCACTACTATAGAGCGCAGGCACTTTACAAATTTTATTTCCCTTAATCATCACAACAACCCTTTGGGACCAGCATTTCACAGTGAGAAAACAATGATGTACAGGATAAATACTTGCCCAAGGTCACATTATCTTGTAAATGGAAGAGCCATGAATGAGTCCAGATTGGTGTGACCTGATATTCTTCCCACTGCACCAGGCTGCCTAAGCTGAACTTACAGAGTAAGTAAAATTTAAACAGAGGAAAAAGAGAAAACAGAAAAAACACAACCGACAGAAGTGATATAAACATATAATTCATGAATTATCTTAGAGGAAAAGAGAGCTACTACCCTCGGAATATATACACATACCAGGAAATATATATATTTATACATATACATATAAAAGATATAATGATATAACAAAACAAAGAGAAACTAGGATAATTTATGAATTACACTATGACTAAAAATTCCATACTCAGGGGTGCCTGGGTGGCTCGGTAGACTGAGTGACTGACTCTTGATTTCAGTTCCGGTCATAATCTCAGTGTTCTGGGATCGAGCCCCTCATTAGGCTCCTGGCTCATCAGGAAGTCTGCGTGGGGATTCTGCTCTCTCCCTCTGCCTCTCCCCCTACTCACACACGTGCGCTCATTCTCTTTGTCTCTCTAAAATAAATAAATAAATCTTTTTTTAAAATTCTATACTCAGATCTACTTAAGATTGTTCCATGATCGAGCCATAAAGAACCTAAATTAAAATTTCAAAAATGTCTAATTTACAAATCCTTTAGTCACTAAAGGCATTCATCAGTTACTTTTTTATCAAGTTTAACCCGTTAATTAAAATAAATTTAAGACAACATACAAATATCATAATTCATTAAACTTCTACTTAACACTCCTATACAGTTCCACTATATTAAAAAAAAAACTATTTTCTTTATTATAATTTCCTTTTTTTTTAAGATTTTATTTATTTATTTATTTTGACAAAGAGAGGGAACACAAGCAGGGGGAGTGGGAGAGGGAGAAGCAGGCTTCTTGCCAAGCAGGGAGCCCGATGTGGGACTAGAACCCAGGACCCTGGGATCATGACCTGAGCCGAAGGCAGACACTTAATGACTGAGCCACCCAGGCACTCCCTATAATTTCCTTTTCAAGTTCAAGAATATCATGGTGATGTTAAACATGGAGTCTGTAATATGAAATGAATCTAAAATAACCAAATTCTACTTTTAACATTATTTGAGAGAAAAAAATTCTACCTCTGCATTGTGCTTAGTTGTTATTTCTAATTTTTCTTTCTTAGCCCGATGGAGTTTCTTTCTGAGATCAGCAGTAATGTCCAAGTCTGTTTCACTTTTAAACATTTGTTTTTCATCAGATGAGGCATTCTTCAACCTATAAAATGAGATAATAAAATAAAATTCTCACTAAGTCTATTTCTGGTATTTCTAATAACTTATTTTTCAGAAATCACAAGGAACATGATATGGTCTTTGCCCTAAAGAAACTTAAAATCTAGTAAAAGATGTCGATTGCAAAAGCTAGGTAGAAATACAAAGTAGTGTATGACTAGAAACGAACTACCCTTTCAAGATGGTACTTAAAGAATGATCCTATCACAAGCTGTGTAGTTCTGTTTTGTTTTTAAGATTTTATTTACTTATTTGAGAAAGAGACAGAGATAGTGAGAGAGAGCACAAACGAGGAGGAGAGGGAGAAGCAGGCTTCCCATTGAGCAGGGAGCCGGACTCCAGTCTCGATCCCAGGAGCCTGGGATCATGACCTGAGCCTGACCTGAGCCAAAGGCAGATGCTTAGCCGACTGAGCCACAGACTGCATAGTTTTGGAAAATACTGAGTTCTTTTTACCTTTTAAGTACTATGTTTTATTTATTGCAAATGTAATAAATACATATTACAAAAGGAAAAAGCATGAGTGACAGAATATAGATTGAGGATTAAAAAGAGCAGACTAGGGGCGCCTGGGTGGCGCAGTAGGTTGAACTTCAGACTCTTGGTTTCGGCTCAGGTGTGATCTCGACATTATGAGATTGAGCTCCATGATGGGCTCCACGCTGGGCGCAGAGTCTGCTTGGGATACACTCTCTCTCTGCCCCACCCCCTGCTCTCACTCTCCCTCTCTCTCTAAAACAAATAAATCTTAAAAAAAAAAAAAAAAAGCAGACTAAAGCACTCTCTCCCCAAAATTAAAAATTTAATGAAAGTATCAGCAAAGAGAATTTAGAGATAAAAATCCACAAGGAGAAAGAGCACAGAGATGAGCAACAGCAATAAAATATTAGAAGTTGGAAACCAGGTGGATAAGTGGTAATTGATTTACATAAGAGAACTGAATTTAAAGGCAAAAATGGGGAAAGCAACCTGATTTACACCCAAAAGCTCAATTAATTGACAACAGCTTTGAAAACACGGTAAAAGTAGAGCAGAAAACAAGATAATTGATTGAAAGTCTGCCAAAGAAATGAGATTCTCAGATCCTCCACCCTATACACCACACAACTGGGCACCAATCTCTCTCTCACTCTGGCAGAACACTAGGTAAGGGTTTATTCCCTGGAGAGGATAAAACAGAAGATCTGTGGATTAGAGACATCAGATACAAATGGTATAAGACCCCATACCAAAAATAGGAGACTCAAGTTAAAAATTATGTAATAAGTGAGAGCCCTGGTCTTCTACAACATCTTGTGTGCCAGAACAATGGCAGCCGAGCAGAGAATGGAAGGTGAAAAACCAACAAGGTAAAAAAGACCTAAAGATGCTGATGCTAGGGGTTCTCCAACAAACACCTTAACCATATCACCCTATAGAGAATGCCATAAAAACAAAGCCTTACACACTGAGCTTCCAATCAGCTAAATGAGAACAGTCAGCTAAGGATCACCAGAAGTTAGGGAGCAAGAGTTAGAAAGACAGAGACCAAATCAGGGGACAGAGAGGAAGAACCCTCAAAGATTATGCAGGTAAAAGGGAACTTTAAAAAGAGGGGGGAAAAATACCTTCAGAAATATAAGAGAAGAAATAACATCCATGAAACAAAAACTGAATGTGATAAAAAATGAAATATTCAGAGAACAAAAAAAAAAAAGGAACTCTTGGAAATCAAAACACAACTAAGGAATGAAAACCTAATTAAGTAAATGTAAAAAAAAAAATCTCCTGGATGCCTGAAAAAATTCCAAGGGAAAATAATTTTCCACTTGGAATTTTATGCCCAACAAGTTACAAGGGAATGAGAAAGACTATTTCAGATCTACAAGGCACCAAAACATTTACCTCCCATGAACTTTCTCAAGAGGACCTAAACTGAGAAAGAGAAAGACAGGGGATCCCAAAAGTAGGGTATTCAAAACAGAAAAAAACAGCAATGGGATTTCCAGGATCATGAAGAAAGGAACAGCAGGTGACAATCGCGTCCCTGAGATGAAAGCACAGCACCTAAAGGGCAATCTGTCCCTGCTGGACTACTGGACTGGCCAAAGCCTCCAGGAGTGACTTCTTGAAGAAGATGGAAACAGAAGACAACAGAATGCTTCAGGGGGAGGAGTGAAATTCGTGAAGGGGATTAAGAATACACTTCTTGTGTCTTGACGAGCACTAAGTAATGTATGGAATTGCTGAATCACTATATTATACATCTGAAACTAATATAACACTGTATGTTAACTGTACTGGAATTACAATTAATGATAAACCCAGAATACTTCAACTATCTGAACATATTGAGAGATTTATGCCACTTGGTTGGAGTATAAAGCTGAATTCATGATAAATTCATAGAAATTAAGTAAACTTGGGGCGCCTGGGTGGCTCAGTTGGTTAAGCGACTGCCTTCGGCTCAGGTCATGATCCTGGAGTCCCGGGATCGAGTCCCGCATCGGGCTCCCTGCTCAGCGGGAGGTCTGCTTCTCCCTCTGACCCTCTTCCCTCTTGTGCTCTCTGTCTCTCATTCTCTCTCTCAAATAAATAAATAAAATCTTTAAAAAAAAAGAAATTAAGCAAACTAAACAATCAATGAAACAATTATCAAATCCAAAGAAAACAATGTAAAAGACAGAAAAAAACCACATGGCTCAACTGGAAATTTTCAAAATTACAATAATGTAAGCATGGAAAACTAAATATAGAGAGGACAGAAAAAGGAGGGAAGCATGAATGAAAACTAAATTATGATCTTTTGTAGTGTGGGCAGTCAGTAGATAACAGCTAAACCTGAAAACTCAAATAGCAATATAAAAAAAAAATTTAAGAGCTTTAGATTTTAAAAATCCTTTCAGAGTATGGTGACAGTGCGGGCTTTGGCAGCACATATACTGAAATTGGAACGATACAGAGATGAGCTTGGCCCCTGCACAGAGTATGGTGCCAGACGGCAGCCACACTTTTCATGAGCACAGCACAACACAGACTTGTTGAATCACTATCTTGTACTGAAATTAATGTCTCATTGTGTGTCAACTATACTTCAATACAAAAAATACAAGATTTTAAATAAATTAAATCAAATTAAAAATTTTTTAAAATAAAAATCATCTCAGAGTTGAAAATGATTGTTCCTAGAGATCAAGAGGGTGATTTGTCACAAGCAAATTGGTACTGCTATTTTTCCTAATAGCAGTGAGTAAGCCTTGGAGAACATGAGATTCTTTAAATAACGTACATATGTAACTTTAATTTTTTTTAATAAGACTAAAATAAAACAACACGGAGAATCAATGAAACCAAAATTTGCTTCTTTAAAAAGATCAACAAACTTGCTAAACCTTTGGCTAGACTGACCAAAAAAAAAGAAGATTCAAATTATAAAAATAAAGAATGAGAGAGGGAATGATACTACCAACCTAGAAGGACTATAATAAACACTATGAACAACTTTATGCCAACAAGTTAGACAATGTAGATCAAATGGACAAATTCCTAGAAAAACTGACATTATCAAAACTAACCCCAGGGGAACCTCGGTGGCTCAGTTGTTAAGCATCTGCCTTCAGCTCAGGTCATGATCCCAGGGTCCTGGGATCGAGCCCCGCATCAGGCTCCCGGCTCCGCGGGAAGCCTGCTTCTCCTGCTCCCACTCCCCCTGCCTGTGTTCCATCTCTCACTCTCTCTCTCTCTCCGTCAAATAAATAAAATCCTAAAAAAAAAAAAAGCTAACCCCAAAAGAAACAAATCTGAATAGACCCATAACAGTTAAAAATATTGAATTAATAATTTTAAAAATCTAAACACAAAGAAAGCTCAAGTCCAGATGGCTTCCCTAGTAAATTCTACCAAATATTTTAAAAAGAAATAATATCAATCCTCACTTTAGAGGAGGTGGAAACACTTCCCAGCTCATTCTATGATTACCTAAAATCAAAGTGAATCGGATATCCAAGAAAGGAAAGCTATAGATCAATAACCCTCATGAATAGAAATGCAAAAAATTCCTCAACAAAATATTAGCAAACCAAATCCAGCAACATCTTAAAAGGATTACACAACATGACCAAGTGGGATTTATCCCAAAAATAAAAAATTAACTTAATGTCCAAAAATCAATTGATGTAATATACCATTTTACTAAAATAAAAATTACATAATCATTTCAATAGATACAGAAAAAGCATTTGACAAAATTCAACACCTATTCACGATTAAAAAAAAAAAAAAACCAATGCAACGAACAAGGAATACAAGGAAATTTACTCAATCTGGTAAAAAGCATCTATGAAAAACCTACAGCTGGCATAATCATTGGTGAAAGACTGAAAGCTTCCCCTAAGACTGGGAACAAAACAAACATGTCCACTTCTATTTGAGACTGTACTGGAGGAGAAAGAAAGGAAAGAAAGAAAGGGCATATATATTAGAAGGAAAGAAATAAAACTATCCTTTTTTTTTTTTAAGTAAGCTCTATGCCCAACGTGGGGCTTAAACTCACGACCCCATGTTCTACCAACTGAGTCAGCCAGGCACCCCAGAAGTAAAACTGTCCTTAATTGCGAAGGACATGATCCTGTAAAAATATCCTAAGAAATTCATTAAGAAACAAAAACACTGGAACTAAAAAAACAATTTTAGCAAGGTCACAGAATATAAGATCAATATACAAAAATCAATTACATTTCTATATACTAATAATGAATAATCCAAAAATGAAATTTAGAAAAATAATTCCATTTATGATAGCATCAAAAAAATAGAATTAGGAAAAATAAAAATTATTGTAGAAAGAAATTAAAGAGCTAAATAAATGAAAAGACAGTCCACATTCACATTCATGTATTGGAAGAGTCAATATTATTTTTTTTGTTTTGGGGGTTTTTTTTAATTTTTTATTGTTATGTTAATCACCATACATTACATCATTAGTTTTTGATGTAGTGTTCTATGATTTATTGTTTGTGTATAACACCCAGTGCTCTATGCAGAACGCGCCCTCTTTAATACCCATCACCAGGCTAACCCAACCTTCCCACCCCCCTCCCCTCTAGAACCCTCAGTTTGTTTTTCAGAGTCCATTGTCTCTCATGGTTCGTCTCCCCCTCCAACAGGAAGAGTCAATATTATTAAGGTGGCAATTATCTTCAAACTGATCTACAGATTCAACATAATCCCTACCATAATCTCAGCAGGATTTTTGCAGAAATTGATAGGCTGAGCCTAAAATTTATATGGAAAAGCAGAGGACTCCGAATAACCAAAACAATCTTGTAAAAGAAGAAATGGGAGAACTTCCACTTCCTATTTTCAAAATTTACTATAAAGCTACAGTAATCAGGGCAGCTGGGTGGCTCAGTTGATTAAGTGTCTGACTCTTGGTTTCCACTCAGGTCACGATCTCAGGGTCATGGGATTGAGCCCCACACTGGGCTCCACACTCAGCGCAGAGTTGGCTTGGGATTCTCTCTCTCCCTCTCCCTCCCCCTCTGCCCCTCCCCCCACTCATGCTCTGGAGAGCTCTCTCTCTCTCTTTCAAATAAATAAAATAAATAAATAAATAATTTTTTTTAAAAACTACACTAATCAAAATAGTGTAGAATTAAATTAAGAAGACATGTAGATCACTGTACCATAACTGAAACTCTAGAAATAAACATATATATTTGGTCCATTATTTTTCAAAAAAGGTGTCAAAGCAATTCAGTGGGGAAAAAATAGTCTTATCAACTATCTTATCAATGGTGCTGATAACAACTGGATAAAAACATTAATTTAGACCCTTACCTCACACCATACATAAAAAGTAACTTAAGGGGCACCTGGGTGGCTCAGTCAGTTACCCACTGGACTCTTGATTTCGGCTCAGGTCATGATCTCAGGGTCATGAGATCAAGACTGGCATGGGGCTCCGCACTCAGCAAGGAGTATGCTTGAGATTTTTTCCCTCTGTCCCTATCCTCCCTGCCACCCCCATGCTCACTTGCAGGCTTGCTCTCTCTCTCTCAAATAAATAAATGTTTTTTTTTAATATTTTATTTATTTATTTATTTATTTATTTATTTATTTATTTATTTGAGAGAGAGCAAGTACAAGCACGGGGGATGGACAAAGGGAGAAGACAGACTCCCTGCTGAGCAGGGAGCCCGAGGTGGGGCTTGATCCCAGGACTCTGGGATCATGACCTGAGCCAAAGGCAGACACTTAACTGAATGACCCACCCAGGCACCCCTAAAATAAATAAATCTTTAAAACAAAAAGATTCTCTCTCCCTCTCCATCTGCCCCTCCCCCACACTCCATGCTTGCTCTCTAAAAAAAAAAAAGTAAGTTTAAATGGAGCATAGACCTAAATGAAAAAAACTGAAATTATAAAACCTCTAAAAGAAAACAGGAAAAAAATCTTCATGACCTAAAGTTAGGCAAATATTTCATAGATATGAAACCAAAAGCACAATCTATAAAGGAAAAGAACTGGAGGGGCGCCTGTCTGACTCAGTCAGTACAGCATGTGACTCTTGATCTCAGGGTCATGAGTTTAAGCCCCACATTGGGCATGGAGCCTACCAAAAAAAAAAAAGAAAGAAAGAAAGAAAAGAAAAAAATTGGACTTCATAAAAATTTAAAACATTTGCACTTCAAAAGACATTATTAAGAATATGAAGTCAAGCCAACAAATAGGAGATAATATGTGCAAATTATATATCTAATAAAAGACAAAAGACTTGTATCCAAAATATATTTTAAAAATGCTTAAAGCTCAATAGCAAAAAGACAACTAATTTAAAAATGAGCAAAAGATCTGAATAGGCTTTTCACCAATAAAGATAGACAAATGGCAAAAAATCACATAAAAGATGTTCAATATCATTACTCATTAGGAAAACACAAATTAAAATTACAACATACCGCTTCATACTCACTAGAATGGTTATAATCAAAAAAGTCAATCAAAAATATTCAATCACTAGATTGTACACCTGAAACATATAGCACATGATGTTAATTAACTACAGTGGAATTAAAATAAATTTTTTTAAAGATTTTTATTTATTTATTTGACAGAGAGAGAGACAGCGAGAGAGGGAACACAAGCAGGAGGAGTGGGAGAGGGAGAAGCAGGCTTCCTGCAGAGCAGGGAGCCCAGGGCTCGATCCCAGGGCCTCGGGATCATGACCTGAGCCGAAGGCAGATGCTTAATGACTGAGCCACCCAGACACCCCTTAAAATAAATTTTTTTTAAAAGATCAGAAAATAACAAGTGTTGGCAAGGATGTGGAGAAACTAAAACCCTTGTATATTGCTGGTGGAAATGTAAAATGGTTCAGCCACTTTAGAATACAACCTAGCAGTTTCTTTAAAAAAGTAACATAAATTTACTATACAATGAAGTAATGCGGCTCCTAAGAATCTACCCAAGAGAAATAATATCATCTCCACACAAAGGCTCATAGACAAATGCTCAGAGCAGCATTATTTATAACAGCCAAAAAATGGAAACAACCTAAATGTCCATCAGCTCGTGAGTGGGTAACCAGAATGTGCTATATCCATACAATAGAATACTATCCAGCAATAAAAAAGAAACAGCACTGATACCTGTTAACAACATGATAAACCTGAAGAACATGCCTAGTGAAAGAAGCCAGACACAAAAGACCACATATTGTATGATTCCATTTGTATGAATTGTTCAGAAAAGGCAAATCTATAGAAACAGAAAAGAAATTAGTGGTAAATAGCAAAGTTTAACTTCATTTAGCCAGATTCTAGAATTCTAGAATTCTAAAGAGCAATTTAGTCATTAAAAATCATGAGAAGACATGATCCCAGGGTCCTGGGATCAAGTCCCACATCACGCTCCTTGCTCAGCAGGGAGCCTGCTTCTCCCTCTGCCTGCCGCTCCCCTTGCTTATGCTCTCTCCCGCTCGCTCGCTCTCTCTAACAAATAAATAAAATCTTTAAAAAAAAATTATGACAGATATTTGTGTGGTAAGATGTTCCATCCAAAAGTGAAAACATTTTTAGTGAAGTCAAAAGTTTATATTTTATTCACTTATTTCATACCTGGCTCCAGAAAGGATTTAAGGTAGCTTCTAAAGATAGGTGGAAAATGCTTCTATAGCAAATCCTATTTATAGGTGAAGTACGTGTTAGTCATCGTCCTTGCCCCACCCACACATCCTTGCTGAAAAGGCTGTCTAGATCAGTTATTCTCAAACCAAATATGAGCAAGGGCTATTCCCCCAACAAATGCTGCCTTTGTAAAATATATTTAAAATGACTAAAATAACTGTCTTTAAAATGACTAAACAAGAATTTTTTTAACAAGAAATTTTAAAAAGAGATAAAACATAACCCCAAGTGTTTTATTACTAGATTTAACGAACAGAAAATTACTCTGTTACATGATTATAAAAGTTTCTAAACACTTTCAATTTCTGTACTTAATTCTTTGTAAACCACGCTTTGGGTTGCGCTCTCTGAAATGGCTCAGTTTTATATTACAGACTCAGAGTTTTCTATTTTTCACACCAGCGGTGAATCAACCAAAGCAGGCACCTCATCCAAAGGCAGATATCAAGGGTACAAAAAAGAGGAGCAACGGCAATTCTTGGAATATAAACTCCAAGTAAAAGAGCAGTTGGAACAGGAGCTAAAACCCAAAATTGTGAACTATGGTTGCGGCGCAAAGTTAGAACAACTAGAGCCACAGAGATGAGAGAAGGCCAAAGTAATGACCACACAGAAATGGGAATGAGCAGGAGCATCGGGGGGGGCTCAGTCGTTAAGTGTCTGCCTTCCGCTCAGGTCATGGTCCTGAGAAGGAAAATCTGTGTCCTAAGATAGCCGACGGAGCCAGCGAGGGAGTCCCAGCCCCTGCCCCGGGGCTCTTCCGGGTTCTTCTCCCTGCCCTGCTTCATGCACGTGCCAGAAGTGCCAAGTATGTAGAAGTAGAAGTGTATAATTTACCCCCTTTGTTTGTGCTCAGGGCTCAGACCTTTGGAGACCACTCTCCTCTGAGTCCGCCAGCATTAAATAAACCTTCTTTCCTCCAAGAACTCCGAGTGCCGCTTGGTTCTTCCATCTGGCAATCCAGTCCAGGTTCCATAACATTTGGTTCCCTGACCAGGAAACCCAACCGCACTGGCCCATTGCTGCCACCGGTTTGGGGCAATGGCAGGGCAGTGACAGAACAAGGGATCGTAACGGAGAAGTCGCGCCCTGCCTAATTTTCAGCGGTCTCCCACCCCAGTTGCCTCGGGCCAGCCCCGCTCCACTGTTCCCACCGGACTTGAGGAGACTAGGCAGGCGAGGACCTGGTCCCAACATCGGATTCCGGTAAGGCCTGGGGCCCCAGGACCCAGACAGGCCCACCCCCACTGGGGTGGAAGGGGAGCCCGATCACCTCCCAGAGACCTCTTAGAGGTCTCACAGGTAGGGATTCCCAGGGAGGGAATGTAGTAACTTCTGGAGTGTGAATGTGCAGTCTGACCTGGCTTGCTCAAGCGGACTGATTCTGTGACCCCACGGGTGGGCACCCTTAAGGCCCCCAGAAGCCTACGGAGTCTGAGTGGTCCCATCCGCGATTCCGTGGTGAACAGCATACAGTGTATGGCGGCATCGGAATAGTTTCCGATAGCAAGTCACAATGCTGAGACCGCTATGGCTAAGCCTCACCTAAGCTCCTTCGGGACATGGTCAGATGGGCATCTGATTGGTCTCACCTCAGGAGGCAGCCCCCTTTTGTCTATCTCTGCGACACCACACACAGGAACATCACCTTGGGGTAAGGGCAGAGTAAACCTACGGATCTAGAGACCAAGATCAAAAGTTTCAAGAAGGGGGGGCGCCTGGGTGGCTCAGTCGTTAAGCGTCTGCCTTCGGCTCAGGTCATGATCCCAGGGTCCTAGGATCGAGCCCCGCATTGGGCTCCCCGCTCGGCGGGAAGCCTGCTTCTCCCTTTCCCACTCCCCCTGCTTGTGTTCCCTCTCTCGCTGTGTCTCTCTCTCTGTCAAATAAATAAATAAAATCTTAAAAAAAAAAAAATTTCACAAAGGGGTTTTCAGGAGACTATGGAGTCAGGATGAACCCCAGCAAGTTGAGAACCCTATGTGAATTGGATAGGCCCACCTCTGATGTCGGTGGCCTTCAGAAGGGACATTGGATGTCCCAAGGATTCATCGAGTATGGCGAGTCGTAACAGGATAACCAGGACACCCCGACCAGTTTCCATACATCGACTCCTGGCTAGGAATCGCTCAGACCCTTCCCCCTTGGGTGCGATTCACTTGCAATAGGCAGGGACAGGCCAGGGTCTTAATCGCCTCATCCAAGTGACCTGAAGAAAATCAGCAAAAGCCCCAGTCTCCACAAATCCTAGCCAGAGATCCCAAGAACGAACCGACCCTGCCCCCACCGTACGTGCCCCCAAGACCGCCTACACCTGGCCCTTCAGCTCCAGACACTCCACTGCCATCGGTTTCACCGGTGCCCCCAGGCCCAAAAGATCCACTTTCTCCAAGACCAGCAGCCAGGCTGAGCCCCAGGCCAGGTGCAAGAGCCCTCCAAATGCCCTACAAGAGACGCGGGAACCCGAGAGACGCGATGAAGACGGTCCAACCCGGCCGTTCCATGATGTATTATCAGCCCTCCTCCACCACCGACCTCCTCAACTGGAAACATAACACCCCATCCTACTCTGAGAAACCACAGGCTATGGTAGACCTCATAGAATCGCTCTTCCAGACTCATCGGCCAACCTGGGAAGACTGCCAACAGTTACTCCACACCCTGTTTAACACAGAGAAAAGGAGGAGAATAATGAAAAGTGCACGGCAGTACCTGGAAGAGCACGCACCAGCAGGAGTCATCGACGCTGCTGCCTGGGCTAATACGGCCGCATCCAAGGAGCACCCAACATGGGACTTTACCACAACTGAGGGACAGGCCCACATCCGCCGATACCAGGAGACCCTCCTCCGGGGAATCCGAGCAGGCGCTAAGAAACCCGTGAACATGACTAAGGTATCCTCGGTCAATCAACAACCAGGGGAGTCCCCTGGGGACTACTATGAAAGACTGTGTGGAGCCTAAAGGATATACACTCCATTTGACCCCAAGGCACAGGAAAGCCAGCAGATGGTAAACACCTCCTTAGTGGCTCAGGCTGCCCCAGACATCAGAAAAAAACTTCAGAAACTAGAGGGTCTTGCTGGGATGAACATTCCCAGCTAACAGAGACTGCCAATAAGGTCCACATGAACAGGGAGGTCGCAGCCAAACGGGAAGCCGACAAAAAGATGAAAAAGAAAGTCAGCCTCCTCACCGCTGCCCTGAAAGAAAAGGACAACATAAAGGTGGGAGACCCCGACCACCAAAAGGGGGGAGACCCATAACCCCCTTGGCAAGGGATCAATGTGCCTACTGTAAGGAGAAAGGGCATTGGAAAAATGAACGTCCCAACCAGGGAAAGGCTCAGAAGCCCAGCCGCTACAAGGAAGAACCCCAAGAGGAGGACCTCGTAGGCCTTGCGGGAATGGACTGAGACTGAGGGGGACCGGGCTCTTTCCTCCTTGGCCCCCATGAGTCCACGGTCAGAATGAAGGTGGGGGGCAAACCAGTGATTTTTACGGTTGATACTGGGGCTGAGCACTCTGTTGTCACCTCCCCAGTGGCCCCTTTTTGCAAAAGGACTGCGACCATCCTTGGGGCCATTGGGACACGGGCGGTACAACAGCCCTTTTTCCAGGCTCACCAGTGTGAACTCGGAGGCCACAAGGTCTGACATGAATTCCTTTATCTGCGTGATTGCCCCATCCCCCTCCTGGGCCGAGACATACTCTCCAAGCTTAGGGCTCAGATAACCTTTGAGCCCACCGGACACACTAGCCTCCAACTAAACCCAAGGCAAGAGGAGATGGGATTTCTAATACTAGCAATTACCATGCCAAGGGAAGAAGAATGGAGGCTTTTCTGTGCCCAGGCCTAACCAAGCAGCCCGCCAAAGTTCAGACTCACCTTCCCTTCGGTATAGGCTGAAAACAACCAACCTGGACTAGCCCGGAATCGGGCCCCTATCATTGTTGAACTGATCCCAGGAGCCCAACCTCAGAGGCAAAGGCAATACCCCCTTCCACAGGAAGCTAAGATTGGCATCCAAGAACATCTGGCCAAACTCAAAGAAGCAGGTATTCTAGTCGAGTGCCAGTCGGCCTGGAATACCCCACTCCTGCCAGTCAAGAAGCCAGGAGGGGGATACCAACCAGCTCAAGACCTGTGGGCCATCAACAAAGGTGACCATCTCTCTGCCCCCAGTGGTCCCAAATCCATACACCCTCCTCGGCCAAATCCCAGGGCCGGCCAGATGGTTCACTTGCCTAGATTTGAAGGATGCCTTCTTCTGCCTCCACTTAGCTCCCCAGAGCCAGCCACTATTTGCCTTTGAATGGACTGAACCTGATACAGGGCGCCAGATGCAACTGACCTGGACGCGCCACATGCAGGGATTTAAACACTCACCAACCCTCTCTGGGGAAGCGCTGGCCGCAGGCCTCGCCAGCTTCCCAAGAGAGGCCACACAATGCACCCTCCTCCAGTATGTGGATGACCTCCTCCTCACCAGTGACACACAAGAAGACTGCATAAAATGCACAAAGGCCCTCCTATAGCTCCTGTCAGACTCGGGATACTGAGCCTCATGGAAGAAGGCACAAATCTGCCAACAACAGGTACAATACCTTGGTTTCCTCCTCACCCAAAGGAAAAGAGAACTACAGCCGGAGAGGAAAAGGTTCATCATCTCCCTGCCACAGCCCCAGACAAAAAGGGGCCTACAAGAATTCCTGGGGGCTGCAGGATTCTGCCACATCTGGATCCCTGGGTTCTCAGCAATAGCAAGACCTCTTTATGATCTTTTAGGGGGACCAGATCGAGAACCCCCTGTCTGGACTGAGGAAGCAGAAGCCGCTTTCACAGAGATAAAGACCGCCCTGAGGCGGGCTCCAGCCCTGGGCCTACCAGATGTAGAAAAACCCTTCAATCTCTTTGTGCATGAAAAGGAAAAAATAGCGCTCGGGGTACTCACCCAGACTGTTGGGCCCTGGCAACGGCCAGTTGCTTACCTGTCAAAGAAGCGGACCCCGTGGCAGCGGGATGACCACCATGCCTCAGGGCGCTGGCAGCCACAGTCGTACTCGTCAAGGAGGCAGACAGACTTACCCTGAGGCAAGAACTTAATGTCAAGGTCCCTCATGCAGTTGTGTCCCTCATGAACGCACAGGGATACCACTTCCTTTCCAACTCTCGGCTAGCACAATACCAAGGGCTCCTCTGCGAAAACCCGCGGGTCACCCTCGAAAGAGTAAGGACATTAAATCCAACAACCTTTCTCCCCATGGAAGAGGGGCAACCAGACCATGACTGTTCCAAGGTAACTGATGAGGTCTACAGAGCCATCCAGATCTGCACGATCAAGCCATAAAGAATCCAGAGCTCACGCTGTTCAGCGATGGCAGCAGTTACCTACAAGAGGGTGCCCGGAAAGCGGGTTATGCAGTAACCACAACCACTGAAGTCCTAGAAGCTAAGGCATTACCAGCTGGATGGTCAGCTCAATGGGCTGAATTACATGCCTTAGTCCGAGCCCTCACCCTCAGTGAAGGCAAGCGAGTCAAAATCTATACTGACTCTCAGTACGCCTTTGCTACTGTACTTACACATGGAGCCATCTACAAGGAAAGGGGCCTCCTAACCACAGCAGGAAAAACTATCAAGAACAAAGAGGCGATACTGACACTCTTCGAAGCCGTCTGGCTTCCAAAGGAAGTAGCAATCCTGCACTGTAAGGGACACCAGGAAGGAGATGACCCCATAGCGTGGGGAAATCGTCTGGCAGATGAGGCAGCCAAGACTGCAGCCAGTGAGGACATGGACAGAGCCCCTTCCCTCACCATGGCCCTGACACCCCCGGAAGAAGTCCCTCCACCCAGTCACACTAAAAAGGAAAAGTAATGGGCCATGGCTGAGGGAGCCACCCTGACTGAAAAGGGATGGTGGATGATGCCAGACGGACGCATCTTTGTTCCAACAGCAACTGGAGGGCATCTAGTCAAGGAACACCACCGACTCACCCATCTGGGGAAAACTGCATTAGAGGCCCTCCTCAAGAAGCACTACATCAGTCAGCTGCCAACACTGTGCCGAGCAACGAGTGAACTTGCATAACATGTGCTAAAAATAATGCTCAGTCTGCACCGTGGCCCCCGCCAGGTGTCCAGAGGATGGGAGCAACCTCCTTCGAAGATGTAGAGGTAGACTTCACAGATGTGCAGCCGAGCGGGGGGTTCAGATATATCCTAGTAATAGTATGCACATACTCTGGGTGGGTCGAAGCCTTCCGACCCGGATGGAGCAAAGCCGGGAGGTAGCTAAAGTCCTCTTGCTGGAGATCATGCCCCGGTTCAGCCTGCCATTAACAATCCATAGTGACGATGGACCCGCATCTGTGGCAGACATTGTACAGGTCTTGACCAGATCTCTCACCGCTTACTGGCCCCAAAGTTCAGGGAAAGTAGAGCGAATGAATCGCACCCTCAAGAGAACCTTAGCAAAGTTTTGTCAGGAAACTAACCTCCCATGGCCGGATCTGCTACCCCTAGCTCTTCTGCGTGCTCGCTGCACCCGGGAATTAGGTTTCTCCCCATTCGAATTAATATATGGACGGCCTCCCCCGTGCTTGGGAAGTCTTCCAGGAAACTTACATCAGGTTGGAGATAAAGGGATAAAGGAGCAGCTTCAGGCCCTGGGGGCCACCCTAAATAAATTACAAAAGTACACCATCGAGGGCGCCTGGGTGGCTCAATTGGTTAAGCAACTGCCTTCGGCTCAGGTCATGATCCCGGAGTCCTGGGATCGAGTCCCATATCAGGCTCCCTGCTCGGCAGGGAGTCTGCTTCTCCCTCTCACCTTACCCCCTCTTGTGCTTTCTCTCTCTCTGTCTCAAATAAATAAAATAAAATCTTAAAAAAAAAAAAAAGTACACCATCGAGAGGGCACCAATCTCCTTAGGGTCTCAGGTAGACTCCTTCCAGACAGGGGACTCAGTTTGGGTCACAGATTGGAAGAAAGACCCCCTCAAACCGCAGTGGTCAGGGCCCCACACTGTTGTTCTAACTGCCCCTACTGCCCTCAAGGCCTCAGGTGTCACCCCGTGGGTCCACCACTCCAAAGTGAAGAAAGCTCATCATTCGGACAAGGAGCCACACCAGTGGAGAGTCCAGCCAGACCTCACGAACCCGCTCCGGCTTCACCTTCGACGAGACCCCACCGACTGATGGACACCTGCTCACCGTGGTCCTGGCTCATCGGCATGATTTCCCTCATCTTGGGAGTCGGACTTTACACTGTTGCCCCTCCTGACTGGACTTTCCCCCAGAAGCTTACTATTGTCATTGCTTATTGGGTGTCCCTAGAGTGTATTACTGCACTTACTTGTCCACGGGTTTCATCTGCTATCGGGTTAGCCATGATGGCTCCCTCTACCTAAGGGCGTAGACCCCACTTTTACTGGCCCTCTGCTGTCTACTCCTGAGCACATGTCATCATGGTTTTCCTGGCCCCAGTTAGTCCTGGTCTTCTGCTGCCTGGTGTGCTATTCCTCCGCACTGCGTCTAGTTTGCCCAGCCAAGCAAGGGGGGCAAAGGGCAAACTCTCATATCACCACTACTGGCAAATGGACTTCCCAGCTTATCCCCCTCAATCCTGCACCGGCACCCCCACTGACTTCTTCCACCTGGGATGCACACACACCGAAGGTGGACCTCCACTTTGATGGATGCCAACTTCTTGATATTTCCTGGGAACCTCATAGATGATGTTCCTACCATGGCCCTCACTCAGGTTACCAGCTGGTAGATATCTACATCTGTGGGGGCCCTACATCTCAAGAGCCAAACACCTGCCCCCCAGCTCTGCTCACAAGCCTGGGGATGTGAGTCCTGGCTGGCAACTTGACCGGGAATAGAACAATGGACCAACGGGTGGTGGTGCCTCAAACAGCGCAGTGACATCCAGATTTCCTTGTCACGCAGTGCCACCCCATCCTCTTGCCCTCACTCTCTCAGTCCTAGAACCCAATGCCACATCATGGGCCACAGGAATCACTCCTGTTGAGCCAATATCACTCTACAGGGACTAACCCCATGGCCAAGTTTATGATTAAGTCCGTGTTCATCCTAAGCCCTGCAGTCAACCTTCAGAGTCAGACAGAAAATAACTTGCCCTGGCGCATCCCTGGGTCCCCCATCCACACGCAGCAAGCATCTATAGCACAACTGTTAGGTGTGATTAATGCCTCCCACCAAGCGCTTAACCACTCAAATCCACCCCTAGCGTCTGACTGCTGGATCTGTATGAAGCCCGGTCCTGTCCAATACCTAGGTGTCATCCTCAACCAATCCACTGTGTCACCTCCCACCTCGGCACCGGGGACCTCAGATTATCCCTTTCTGGCTCCGATACTGCTGTATGGCAACTCTTCCTCTCCCATCACGGGCCACAGTTGGGTCTGTGTCTAACAACACTTTTCTGGCTTGTGATCAGGTGTATACATCTGCATCACTGGCGCGATCAGTCATGCACGCTTGTCGAGTCTCTTACCCGATCTTTCAATCCTCCCCAGGAGCGATGCCCCACTCACATGGAGACCTCCTAGCCACCTTCCACGCTCCCCCGTGGCCATCCCTCTCATCATGAGCCTGCTGGCCACATCAGGTGTTGCCCTCGGCACCACTGGCGTCAGGATCTCAGGTTCAGTACCAGGGGTTAACTCAACAACTCACAGCAGATTTTTCTGCCCTCACTCAGTCGGTCCTGGCTCTGCAGCACCAACTCGATTCATTGGCCTCAGTGGTCCTCCAAAACAGGTGCAGGCTCGACTTGCTCACGGCCACACAAGGGGGCTCTGCCTCTTCTTACAGGAGGAATGTTGTTTTTATGCTAATGAGTCGGGGGTGGTCCAAGAAACTCTGACCCAATTACAGGAACGAGTACATCGCCGGAGGGAAACACTCCAGCAGACAACTTGGTGGGATTCCCTCTCACAATGGTTCCCTTGGTTCGCCCCCCTCGTCGGCCCCCTCCTATTGCTTCTCCTCATAGTAGCATTTGGTCCTTGTATTCTTAATGCCCTTACTAGGTTTATCACTACTCAAATTGCTAAAATCAGACTCCAGTTGCTCCTTACTCACTATCGCCCCTTAGAAGATGAAAATAATGCCCTGTAAACTAGGTGTTTAAAGGGGCATCAAGGGGGGAATGATAAGGAAACGCTGGGTCCTAAGATGGCCAACCGAGCCAGTGAGGAAGTCCCAGCCTCTGCCCCGGGGCTCTTCTGGGTCCTTCTCCCGGCCCCGCTTTGTGCACTCGCGAAAAGTGCCCAAGTATGCAGAAGTAGAAGTGTATAAATTACCCCCTTTTTCTGTGCTTGGGGCTCAGACCTTTGGAGACCACTTTCCTCTGAGCCCACTGGCATTAAATAAACCTCCTATCCTCCAAGATCTCCAAGTGCAGCTTGGTTCTTCCGTCTGGTGATCCAGTCCAGGTTCCGTAACAATCCCAGGGTCCTGGGATCGAGCCCCGCGCATTGGGCTCCCTGCTCAGCGGGAAACCTGCTTCTCCCTCTCCCACTCCCCCTGCTTGTGTTCCTGCTCTCGCTGTCTCTCTCTCTGTCAAATAAATAAAATCTTTAAAAAAAGAAAAAAGAAATGGGAATAAGCAAAAATAAGAGGAGGAGAAAATACTTGAGGAGAAAAGAAAAAGCAGTTCTCTAAGAGCAGGGGGAAGTACACACACTGACTTTTGTGGACGAGTTAACAAAGGAGGACAAACTGCAGCACATGGTCCCACATCCCATTCCCGCTGCTGTGGTGCGTCCTGCCTGCTCCCCCGGGTGCACGAAGCTTCGGCCTCCCTTAGTGCACCCCGTGAATCCTTACAATCGGCAGCCCCAACCACTGACTTCTCCCTGCAGCCTCGACTAAAGGAAGAGGCCGGCGGCTTACCTTTGGGTGTCACCAGGGGCGTTACTTGAAGTGTTTAAACTCATGGTAAGTCCCTTCCACCTCTTTGAAAACAGCCCACTGTTTCTGAATGGTGTACTTCGTTATTGAGGATTACACCTGTCCCAGATGTCTGTGGCTTACAGGTTAGATGGGCTGAAGCCTGTTAAAATAGTAAACAATATAACAGTGGTTATATATATGAGTCCTGAGACTATGAGTGATTTTTGTCTTTTTCTTCAACTTACTTGTATTTTTTTTTATTTTATTTATTTATTTGAGAGAGCATGAGCAAGGAGGAGAGGGAGAAACACACTCCCCACTGAGCAGGGAACCGGACACTGGGCTCGATCCCAGGACCCTGGAATCATGACCTGAGCGCAAGGCAGACGCTTAACTGACTGAGCCACCCAGGCACCCCTTACTTGTATTTTAAAATTTATTTTATAACAAACATGAAAACATTTAAAAACTATTGTTTCATTTCTTTTTTTTTTTTTAAGGTTTTATTTATTTGACAGACAGACAGAACACAAGCAGGGGGAGTGGCAGGCAAAAGGCTTCTAGGACTCCATGTATATGAAATGTACAGAATGAGCAAACACATAGAAATAGAAAGTGGGGGCACCTGGGTGGCTCAGTCGTTAAGCGTCTGCCTTCGGCTCAGGTCATGATCTCAGGGTCCTGGGATCGAGCCCCACATCAGGCTCCCTGCTCAGCGGGAAGCCTGCTTCTCCCTCTCCCACCCCCCCCCCCCGCTTGTGTTCCCTCTCTCGCTGTGCCTCTCTCTGTCAAATAAATGAATAAAATCTTTAAAAAAAAAAAAAAGAAAGAAAGAAAGTGGATTTGTGGTTGCCAGAGGGTAGGGAGAGGGGGAATTGGGTCTGACTGCTAATAAGTATGACATTTCTTTTTGGGAGTGATGGAAATGTTCTGGAATTAGATAGCAGTGATTGCTCTGGACCACAGTGAATATACTAAAAACCAATGAATTGTACACTTTAAAACTGTAAATGTTGATAGGTGAGTTATATCTCAATTTTTCAAATTCATCATCCAAAAAAAAAAAAAAATCCTATCTGAAGTCTCCTTTAGCAAAATCTTATTTTCTTCTTCTCTGTCTCTGTTATCAGCTCCTGAGGACACTAGGGTTCAAGAGCCTACCTCTGTGTGTTTTAGGAAGACTACATCAATGAAGAGCCAAAGTCAGATTCAATGAAGAGCCAAAGTCAGATCTGTGGCTGAATTTAAACTACGACTGGAGATCTATCCTAGCGAACATGGCAGAGACGATGTAGCAAAAGCTCTCTTTTCATACACCAGACTGATATAGGGAGCTAGGTCAAAGAATTATAGGTTCCTCACATAACGTGTGTTCCAAGCTTTACTTGAAACTTCCCAAGAAACTCCACAAGAGTGGGCGCCTGGGTGGCTCAGTCGGTTAAGCGTCTGCCTTCAGCTCAGGTCATGATCCCCGGGTCCTGGGATCGAGTCCCGCATCGGGCTCCCTGCTCAGTGGGGAGTCTGCTTCTCCCTCTGCCTGCCCCTCCCCCTGCTTGTGCTCTCTGTGTGTCAAATAAATAAAATCTTAAAGAAAAAAGAAAGAAAGAAAAAGAAACTCCACAAGAGCTTAGCTAATCTGTATGAGTAATTACAAATTCCTTATGAGACGCAATCAACATCAGCCTTCCTCCAACATGTATCTAACTCTGTAAATAACGCTTTCCATTTGAAAACATTCAATACATCATTATCTATAAACAAAATATCCAATACCTCAAAGCCACCCCTACTGTCATCATGCCAACTGTGACAAACATCCCTTCTCCACTGTGCTAAGAACTTTCTCTATCTCTACATTGTCACTCTACACCAACCCCAAGAGGAAGATACTGTTAATGTCCCCACTTTATACCTAAGGAAACTGGGGCTTAAAGATATTCATTCAATCACCTGTCCAAAGTCTCATCTCTAGTAAGTGACAGAGTCTGGATTCAAGCCCAAATTAGCGGACTCCACAGTTCTGCTGTGTGTCTTGCTATTGGCCTTCAAGATATGGTTCACCCCCAGCCAGAGAGCATTGAGACCTTGTGAGACCTTGCTTATCAGAAAAGCACTTCTCCCAACTGCAGAGTTTTCAAACACAGCTCCTTCTTCCCCACACCCCCACCCCATCCAAACTAACTACAAGGCAGGGTCTTCTTAATGAAAGATAACTCGGACCTCCAGTGGATTCTCAATCCAGATGGCACTTCCACAGGCTTGGGCCCAAACCAGGCCACCCTGTAGCAGTGATGGATAAAGGCAAAGTTTAGGTCAGCTTTTTATGTTAATCTATTAATAGATTAATCTTCGCTTGGTAGTGGAGTTGGACTATTCTCACCATTCCTACTAAAATAGATGAAGGGATGTTATATGTATCATTCTTCAATAAGAAGTTTTTTAGACATAGGGCCAAATATAGGTAATTGAGGCCAAGGGAGCAATGATCTAAACATCCTAAGAGTAAGTACCAGCCAGAAAGACAATTCTACTTTAGATTTCAGAGCCACTGCTGGTACAAATTTTCCTACCTCACAGCTGAGTCCTTCAGTGGGTCATGCAGAATGTATTCATCTCTCAGTGTGTCTGTACAGATCAGGGGGGAAGGGAGGGGTGAGGGCGGGGGTGGGGATGAAAAGATAAAAACCACTATTATTGAGCACTTACTATGTGCCAGATACTAGGCTAACCGTACCTGATCACATTGAATCCTCCCTATAGCCCTATAAGATGATTATACATATTTCACAGACAAGAACACTGATGCTTGGAGAGGATGAGTAACTTGTATAAAGCTATTCAGTGGGAGGGACCCCCAGGTGGCTCAGTTGGTTAAGGGACACTTTTGGTTTCAGCTCAGGTCATGGTCTCAGGGCCTTGAGATCAAGCCCCAATTTGGGGCTCAGCACTCAGCCCGTCTGCTTGAGATTTTCCCCCTCCCCCTCTGCTCCCCCCACCTCTAAAATAAATAAATAAAATCTTTAAAAAAAAAAAGATATTCAGTGGGAGGGTTAGAATTCAAACTCACATCTGGCTGACTTCTAAATCCATCCTCTTTCATAACACATGCTAACTTCAATAATAACTACATCTGTGTTGGGGGGGCTCTTACTGCAGACTTATATATTTCACCTTTAAAGAGAATGTCTGGTTCTTTCATCAAAATAAGACCATGATGGGGCACCTGGGCAGCTCAGACAGTTAGGTGTCTGCCTTCGGCTCGGGTCATGATCCCTGGGTCCTGGGATCGAGCCCCACATCGGGCTCCTTGCTCTGTGAAGGTTCTGCTTCTCTTTCTCTCTCCCTCTGCCCTCCCCACTGCTCGTTCTCTCTCAAATAAATAAAATCTTAAAAAAAAATAAAAACCATGACAAGTGGGCTGAGACAAAGAATTTTAGAATAAAATAGGACTTTAAAGACCAAGTCCTGGGGCGCCTGTGTGGTTCAGTCATTAAGCATCTGCCTTCAGCTCAAGTCTTGATCCTGGGGTCCTGGGATCAAGCCCCACATCGGGCTCCCTGCTCCTCGGGAAGCCTGCTTCTCCCTCTCCCACTCCTCCTGCTTGTGTTCCCTCTCTCACTATCTCTCTCTCTGTCAAATAAATAAATAAACTCTTTAAAAAATAAAATAAAGACCAAGTCCATCCTCCTTATCTGACAGATAAGGAATGTAATGTCTAGTGAGCTTAGGTGATTTGCTTGTGGTCACTCAGCTAATAAAACTTCAAGCTCCAGACTAAAACTACTCCCCTCTTTCCTTTTAGCAGGTTGCACTGTCTTTGTTTTTTCTTCATTTCATGGGAAACCATTGTTAGTTTCTGCTCTACCATTGTTTTGTTGTTACCGGGCACCAACTGTTCAATAAAACAGGTAGGGTCTTCTCTCCAAAATTATGTGAACTATACAAAACATCCATGTGTTTTGTATTTGAAAGAGTTGGACACCAACTGAAATTGCTTCTCAAACTTATACAGAATCATTAGAGATCTCCTTAAAACGAAAAAATATGCATTTGCCTAGGAAAAATATCATGAGGGAGTAAAGAACAGTCAAAAGGAGGCTCTACTTCTGCAGAAAATTTACAGCCTTGGAAAAACAGCCAGATTTTCTATGTCTCTTAATAGTCCTGGAGGGTGAGCAGTAGAAACTACAGATGATAGCCTACCACAACTCATTCTTTCATTTACCAAACATTGATAAGAATGTCTATGGGGCGCCTGGGTGGCTCAGTCGTTAAGCGTCTGCCTTCGACTCAAGTCATCATCTCAGGGTCTTGGGATCAAGCCCCGCATCAGGCTCCCTGCTCAGCGGGGAGTCTGCTTCTCCCTCTCCTTCTGCCTCTGCTCATGTTCCCTCTCTCGCTGTGTCTCTCTGTCAAATAAATAAATAAAATCTTTAAAAAAAGAAAGAATGTCTAGTGTGTGGCTGGCATTTTTTTAAAGGATGAAAAAGACGTGGTCCTTGTCCTCGAAGAGTTTAGTGATTCTTGGAAGGGAAAAGCCCGGCAGTCCGGGGTTGTAAACCTGGGAAGTTCGAAGTCCAGGCCCTCTGGGTCCTGCCCTCTGGTCCCTACTCATTCCTCTGGGTGCTGCTGCAGCGGTCTCGGGTTAGGATGCTCCAAGGAGATCTTCCCCCAGATGGGCGGAGAGGCCCAGCCCGGGGAGCTGGAGGCGTGTCCCCACAAACGACACCAACAGCCCCAGGACAACCACGAACTAACTCGGGGTTCCCCATAACTCTCACTGCTGCCACCCATACCTTCCTCAACACCTCCCCGCCCAAGTCGTTCGCCTCGAAGCCCCCACATCCCGTGGTTACCTCAGGGGACTCCCGTGGTCCAGACCGCACACCCAAAACCCCAGGGGCAGCTCCAAATCTCAATGGTAGAAAGAGGCCTGGGCAGATCGCCGGGGTCAGAGCAAAAACTGTTGGAACCCGACGGACTCTAGGACCCGGGGAAGGGGGAACGAATAGCATAGGGGGACAGGAGGGGAAAAGCCCTGGGGAGACGCGGTTTACAACTGCCACTTCCGGAGACTAGGCTGCGCACACAGACCTTCACAGACTTTCGCAGGCGTCCCGGCCCCGCCCAGCCGGCCCCTTTCCTCCCGCCTCCCGCTGCCCGCAGCTCCAGGATACGCACTCGGAGAATCCGGCGCTCCGATTGGAAGAGGAGAGCCCGCGAAGTTGTGCGGCCGTGCGGGAAGGCGAGCAGGCGCATGCGCCGTTGCTGAGGAGCGGCGCGCTCGTGAGCACGCGCGATCCCGCGGCGCGCGCGCCCCTCCCGCACGAGGACGCCCCGGCCCACGCTCCAATGTGATGTTCTCAGCGTGAGGTCTCCCGGTCGCGCTCTCAGAATCCCCGGAGCCGCCAGACAATGCCGATTTCTAAACCTTAACCCCTTTTCCGCGCCTACTGAACAAAACTCTTAAGAGGCTGGATCTCCGGGGGCACCTGGGTGGCTCAGTCAGTTGAGCGGCTGCCTTCGGCTCGGGTCATGGTCCCGGGGTCCTGGGATCGAGCCCCATGTCGGGCTCTCTGCTCGGCGGGAAGCCTGCTTCTCCCTCTCCCATTCCCCCTGCTTGTGTTCCCTCTCTTGCTGTGTCTCTGTCAGATAAATAAATGAAATATTTAAAAAAAAAAGAGGCTGGATCTCCGACTGTGCATTAAACTGCCGATCCTAAGGCCAGTGTAGCCCCCTCGGGGCCTGTGGACTGGTGCCAGAGCCACGGGTAAATTCTGTGGGCTCGACTTCTGCGCAAGTGGCTGTTTCCCGCTGTGAAGCCCGCTCTCGCCTGCAAGACGCTTCTTGTCCCCTCCTCCCATCCGCATTGTATCCCAGCTTGGGGTTGTAAACAGTGCGGAGAAAGCGCGGGTCAGCGCGCTGATACTGTTGCAGCGCCTCTCATTATGAATACTGCATAACGAGGTACCTCGCAAAGAAGTCCTTGGAGCCTTAGCATGTGCTCCATCTCGTTCCTAGCCTCCTCCAGACCCCCGAGCGCACACGCGGCGCACACACGCCTTCCTCTAGTTGGTAATTTATACTTTGGTTTCTTCCGGTAGCTGCTTCACAATCCGCTGCCGCCCCAGGGAGGTTGGAAAACCAAACGCTCTTTTTGTTCCTTGGCATTTGAAAATCTGTTCCCCAAAAAGCAGTGCAAATTGGCGGGATATTGATGGAGGATTTTATCTTCACCACTTCCACCTCCTCCCTTCAAAAAGGTGTTTGATAAAAAATGAACCTTTTATGGTACAATTGTCCCACGTTGATTGTAATCAACCTGAAACCAGGTGTAGGGGCCGTCTTTTCCCTGTCTCCCTGGGGAGAGCCAACGGTCATAAATGCAAATATAAACTGAGATTAAAACCTCCTTGATTCCTGTAACACTGAAACTTTAATTGGTTTGCGTTGTCACAGGTTAAAAAAGGAAGGCCATCCCGCTTCCTAATAATTTTGCCAGAAAGAGGATAATTGCTTCAAAGGAAAGAGTTTATGGAAAGGAAAAAAGAGCCCATTCTAACATTTAGAAATGCAGTGGAAAATTACAGCAGACTAATGAGATTAGGTCTTTTTTTTTTCTTTACAAGTTTTAAATACTTAGAAAATTTCTTGTTTTAAAAAGTCACAAAACTGAATATGCATGGCAAGAATAAATGGCATATATACTATACTGCACACTTTTTTAAATGAAGAATAGGTGCCATATGAAGTCTTGCAAACTTCATCTATTTGTTCAATCAATATTTATTGAATACAGACTATATACCCAATCTGGAGCTAGGTGATAGAATTACAGGATATTTAATATAGGTACACTGGAAATCAGAAGAGGCAAATGTTAATAACAACCATGAGCACCCCCAAAGGCTTTAACGGAGAACTATGAACTTACTCTGGGAAGATGATTATAGAGTCACCAAGCTAAGAAGGGACTGGAAGACATGAAACCTACGCACACCAGCACAGGAAACATCATGAGGCGCTGGGAAAACTGGAAGGTCTGTGTGCAGTCTTGGGAGTGGGAAAGCGTGGAGAGTAAGAGAGCAGGCTGGAGATGTAGGCAGACCCCAGATCACAGGGACCTTCTAAGTCATAGGGTAGTCCTCCCGTTATGCATGGTTTCTCATTCCATGGCTTCCATTACCTGCAGTCAACCAAGGTCAGAAAGCAGATCATCCTCCCTCTGACATATTCCGAAGATCAATAGTGGCCTAACTGCATCATAATGCCTATGTCATTCACCTCACTTCACGTAATCATGTTCGCGTTTTACTGTCCAAAGAGTACAGTACAATAAATATTTTTTGAGAGAGGTACCACATTCACATAACTTATTACAATATAATTTTCTATTGTATTGTTATTGTTGTTAATCTCTTACTATGCCTAATTTATAAATGTCACTTTATCATGGGTGTCTACGCATAGGAAAAAAGATCATGTGTGTAGGATTTGGTACTATCCCCAGGCTCAGGCATCACTAGGGGTCTTGGAACATATCCCCCACAGGCAGGGTGGACTGCTATACTTAGTTTACCAAAAGCAACGAAGCTAACGACGTGTGTAGAGCAGAGAAGTTATAATAATTACACAACAAATCAAATCTAAAATATTTGGACGTTTTCTGTTCTTCTAATAGTTACAAGGTTCATTCTCTGCCGTTTGTTTGCCTAAAATGCTGCTACTTACAAAAAGCTGCACATAAAGACGTTCTCTTCTTCACTTCCCTTTTAGCCTTAAAAGTCACAATACTCACCTCATTCTTTTTACTTTCAGCATATTTTTCAATTCATCCCCTGCCGTCCACCAAAACAGCTTCCAAAATCAATAATGATCTCATTACTAAATCCCACTGCCCTTGAATTCACTGACACTTTGATCCTCCTCAGATTTCTCGGCAGCATAGGTAAGACTCTTGGTTTCTCCAACTCGCTGACCTTTTTATTGCTTGCTGCTCAGGAAGTGTTACCCCTTCTTGCCCCTCAACGTAATATTTTCTCAGTTTCTGTCCTCAACTTTCACATGTTACCACATAAACTTTCTAGGGGATGTCATTCATCCCTGGGTCCACATGACATCATAATATCATAAACTCTGCTGTGGTTGTGAATTTTTAACTCTCATTTGAACAGTAGCACTTTAATGTGTGGTAATACTGAATTCAACATATCTAAACATTATCTTCTTAACTTCTTAACGGGAGTCCCCCAACTGCTCCTCCACCAATTTATAAAACTAATCTCAGACACCCAGATGAAAAAAAAAAAAAAACTCAGAGAATCTTTCTTCCCTCTCAAGCTCTCAATTCCTACATCTAAGAATCACTAAGTCCTACTTACTTTTTTCAACTCTCCTGTCCTGTTACTATACCTACTACTAAACATCTTGATGATCTGTTTCTTTACCGCTTTGTATCCTGACACTTGTGATCAGAACCTGCTCCGTGGCCCGATGCAAGTCACTCTCTTCCCCTTTCTGTGCAAATTCTCAACATTTTTATAAGTTGACAACTAAACATCTAGGGCATTGTTAAGCTGGCAAATATGAGCGGAAAAGATCAAAAATAGAAAATCAAAATCAAAAGCAGGCCTCCTAAGGGCACATGTGTACCTTTCTGACACTAGGGGAGTGTTATGAGCTGATTTTATGCATGTGAGCCTCAGGGTTTTTTGTTGCTGTTGTTTTGTTGTTGTTTTTTTTTAAAGATTTTAGTTATTTATTTGACAGAGACAGCGAGAGCAGGAACACAAGCAGGGGGAGTGGGAGAGGGAGAAGCAGGCTTCCCACTGAGCAGGGAGCCCGATGTGGGGCTCGATCCCAGGACCCTGGAACCATGACCGAGCCTCAGGGTTTTTTAATCGCCAGATGAGCCACGTCCTTTTGACCCTTCAGTAACCTCCCTCAGAAGGTCCAAACACCAGGTGCTTGATTACTATGCTGCTTTGGTATCAATTCTTAGAACTGCAAGGCCTTGCCGTAATTGCTGCTCTCAGAGGCTCTGGTCCTTTGCTGCTTCAATCCCCATTCTGTGTGCTATGATGGATGATCCTTCCAAAGCATTGTCGACCTTAAAAATTAAACAACAAAGGTTATCAAGCAGCAAATGAATTTATTCAGAAATAGCAGAGGAATTGCAATTTGGGACATGCCGGCTATGGTGAACCATAGGCAAGTCCAGAGAACAAAAGGAGAGGAAAGGAGAATATTGGAAGGAGTTGTTTTGAACAAAAGTCCATTGGAGGAAAATGAGAGCTTTATATACATATATATGTAATTTTCACATAATAACTCAGAGTAACTCAGATTGTTACCCTATCAATCAATTCTTTTAATGGCTCTTCAGTCCCTACTGCATAAAACCCAGACTTAACCCCCTCCCCTCTCCCCCATGAATCAAGTGCCCCTAGTCTTGTCTGTACCTGCCTTTCCAGCTTGTCTTTTCCTTTTTTTTTTTTTTTTTGGAGAGACAGGGAGAGCGTGTTTCTGGGGATTGGGGGGGGGGGTGGGGATGGTAGAGCACAGAGGGAGGGGGAGAATCTTAAACAGTCTCCATGCTCAGGACAGAGCCCAACTCAGGGCTCTATCTCACAAGCCTGAGATCATGACCTGAGCTGAAATCAAGAGTCAGATGCTTAACTGACTGAGTTACCCAGATGCCCCAAAGATACATTTTTAATAGCTGCATTGTAATCTATTTTGTGAATGCCTGTAACTTACTTATCTGGTCATCTAGGTTGTTTCTGACTTGTTCCTTTTCTTAAAAAAAAAAAAAAAAAAACTGTCTCTGTAGCTATACTTTGCATATTTGTCTTTTAAAGTCATATTATAGGGGCACCTGGGTGGTTCAGTCATTAAGCGTCTGCCTCCGGCTCAGGTCATGATCCCGGGGTCCTGGGATCAAGGCCCTCATCAGGCTCCCTGCTCAGCTCTCTGCTACTCCCCCTGCTTGTGCTCGCTCTCTCTCTCTCTCTCTCTCTCTCTCTGTCAAATAAATAAATAAAACCTTTTAAAAAATAAAAGAAGATAAAGTCATATTATAAATTCCTAGAATAGAAATTGCTAGGTAAAAGAATAAGCTTTTATTTTTAAGTTTATTTTTTTTAGTAATAATCAACACCCAATACAGGGCTCAAACTCACGACCCTGAGAGTCATATGCTCTTCTAACTGAGGCAGCCAGGTGCCCAGAAAAGAATAAGCTTTGAAACTGAAAACAATATAATTATCTGTCCCTATGTTGAATAATACTGGGACTAGACACTAGACATACCTTCCTGGACTTATGTTAAATAATTCTGAAACCAAGCAAAAATAACTTGGTTGCTTGCTCCAGTTAATACTTGTTCCTGGAAGATAAAACTGAGTTTGTTAAATAGATTGCTCACGAAGACTAACAGTTTACTTTAAAAATGCGTCAAGACCATTGCCCTGCTATGCCCACCAAGCTAAGGCTATTGTATCATAAACTCTGCTCATTTCCAATCATTTCCCTGACTTGCTTCCTTCCCCACAGTTATTCAGCCCAAGCGTTAAAATCCTAAAAATAACTGGCCCTAATTTTCCCTTTTGAGATACCACTAAGGCTCAGTCAAATGGCATTCTCCCTTACTGCAGCAAATTTAGTAAACTTAACTTCGCTTCAGCAACAGTTTTTGTGATGAGCTTTTGAGGAGTCAACCTTTGACAGCATATTTACATTTTTTATACAGAGTACCAGGTTGCCTTCTAGGAAGAGTGTATCAATTTAAAGAAATAACAACATCGTGAGGGAATGTCTGCTTTCCTCGGCCCTTGCCAGCACTGGATGTTTTTGCAGTATTGAAAATTTTCCAATCGGATAGGCAAAAAGTGACACCTCATTGATCTTTTTTTTTTTTTTTTAAGATTTTGTTTATTTATTTGTCAGAGAGAAAGAGAGAGAGCTCAAGAGATAGAGCGTACAAGCGGCGGGGAGGGGCAGAGGGAGAAGCAGGCTCCCCGCTGAGCAAGGAGCCCAAAGCGGGACTTGATCCCAGGACCCTGGAATTATGACCTGAGCCCAAGGCAGACACCCAACTGACTGAGCCACCCAGGTGTCCTGACACCTCATTGTTCTAATGTTCTTGCATTTATCTGATCATTAATGACGTTCAGTAACATCTAGAAATGCCATTTTTATCTTGTGTCCCGGGAAGCGTGAAACCACTATTACACCACTGCCATCAGAAATTAGAGCAGAGAATTTGCCAGGCCTAAGAATTTAATTCATAACCTTGCCATGAAGACGTTGGGGAAGATGGCAGAGTGGGAGAAACTAAGCTCACCTCCTCCCACGAATGTAACTGCATAACATTTACATGAGTGTAAATAACCCATAAAACAACCCAAAGACTGCTGGAACAAATTGCACAACTAAATGTAGAAAAGAGGCTACATCAAAGAGGGTAGGAAGGGCAGACATGTGATGGGGAGCTAAGGGACTCGCAGGCCATCCATGCGAGGGAATCGCGGGCGCGGAGAGGGGAGAGAAACAGACCTCCACATGGGAAAGCCCACAAGGGGAAGATGAATCCCCATAGCACTTGGCACCTCCTTCAGATGAATATTATAAAGCCATAGCCAAGTCTTTGTAGGTCAGGTAGCATCCTATAAAGAAATATATTGTTGGGGCACCTGGGTGGCTCAGTCGGTTAAGCGTCTGCCTTCGGCTCAGGTCGTGATCCCAGGGGCCTGAGATCGAGCCCCGCATGGGGCTCCCTGCTCGGCGGGGAGCCTGCTTCTCCCTCTCCTCCCCACTCATGCTCTCTGTCACTATCTCTGACTTTCTCAAATAAATAAATAAAATCTTTTAAAAAAAGGTTTTAGGGGCACCTGGGTGGCGCAGTTGGTTAAGCATCCAACTCTTGATCTCTACTCAGGTCTTGATCTCAGGGTCATGAGTTCAAGCCCTGCATTGGGGAGCTTGTGTGCATATATTTTGCATGCTGGGTGTGGAGCCTACTTAAAAAATAAATAAATGAATAAATAAATAAATAATGTTTTATATATACAGAGATTTATTTCTAATTATTAAAAGTCTGTGTAATATTACTGAAAATAGACAATTCTTTAGACATATCACAGTGATAAAACTTTAGCTTGAAACACCTTTATGTCTTCTTCCTGACTTTCTCACAAAATAAAAACATTAGCCCTACATAGTTTTTTAAACACATGACTTGGGCTTAGTCTCTTACGATTTAAACTTTTTAAATTTCTAGGTTAATTCTATGAGTCCAGCAAGTTATTATTTCCACAGATGGCTTAAGATTACAAATATAAAATTGTATTTAGCCAATGAAATTGCAATAATGGATTTTTTTTTGACAGGAAGTAGGATTTATTGGTGGGCATGAATAGGGAGGGGGCAGTGCCAAGGCTCTCATGAGTGCAAAGCCCTCCATTTGTCCAAGGGGCCTGATTAGGGATATATGTGACCCCACAGCCATCTGGGATAGGCCGCTTTTCAGCCACAATGTCTTCAAATTCGTCCGCATTAAACTTAGTAAAGCCCCACTAATAATGGATATTTTTAAAGGATTTTATCTCACGGACTCTTATAATACTACACGTGTTAAGGATGCAATGGGTTAACATAAATTGTAATTTACAGATTTTTGTCAACTTCAAGACCTTAAATTCATATTTAAATAATATAATTAACAAATATACTGTGGTATTCCAAATAATTTTTATGTAAACAAACGAACATGAACACTAAACATAATTCTAAATTACTCTTGCTCCTTGTTTTTATATACATAATGACTATAGATTAGCACGATGTGCAAATGTTTTAAAATTTTTATATTTGTATATACACATATACTTGTGTGTATATGTATTATTCTCCCATCTCAAAATATACTAAAGTAGTATAATAAGTGCTCCATGGAAAAAATAAGCAAGATAGGTTTTGGTTTCCTCCTTTCTAATTTCTTTTCTGTTTGAAAAGTTCAAAATTGATTACTCTGGTTATGTTTGTAATAATGAGAATTATTAAATAGAAATAGGAATATGCAATCAAAACCATAAATATGGTATGCCTGTTTGCTTCTTAAGGATATTGTTGCAGTATATAAAGATGTTAAACTTGAGGCACTTGGCTGGCTCCATCAGTGAAGCATGGGACTCTTGATCTCAAGGTCGTGAGTTCAAGCCCCATTTTGGGGGTAGAGTTTACTTAATAAAAAAAAATTAAAAAAAGAAAAAAGGTGTTATACTCAACATAATATATATATTGTTTTATTTAATAGTGATAGTGTTAATATATTTTAAAACTACTTCAATGCCTTAATTTAGTCACCTATTGGCATATTCATATATTAGGCATATTATATATACATGTGTATGCCTAAATGCACATATAGAAAAGTATATAAAGATAAAGGTTTATTTAAGATAAAAAAGGTAATAAAAGATAAATTTAAGGGCTTATGTATTCTTTACTGTAATCATATGGTTGGAGGGGCACCTGGGTGGCTCAGTCGGTTAAGCATCTTATTCTTGGTTTCAGCTCAGGTCATGATCTCAGGGTCATGAGATCAAGCCCTGTGTCCAGCCCCAAGTTGAGCTCCATGATCAGCGCAGAGTCGGCTTGACATTTTCTCCCTCTCCCTCCCCCTCTCCTTCTCCCCCTGCTCACATACTTGTTCTCTTTCTCTCTCTCTTTTTCTCTTTCCATCTCTCTCTCTCTCTCCCGTGTGTGTGCACTAAAATAAATAAATAAATAAAATCTTTAAAAAAAATTATGGTTGGAAAACAAAAAGTAAAATTAGAATCTGCATTTTTTCTGTAAAACAACCTAGTCATTCTGGCTTGGATAAGCAAGAGTTATTGTTCATTCCTAAAATGTTCAATTAATTCTCTAGACTTTTGGCATACTTCTGAATCATTTTGACAAGAAGTTAAAAAAAAAGTTAAGTTCCTACTAACATTATTACCTATTGTTGTGTGTTTCCTATTTATTACCTACAACTATTCCTTGTCTTTTAATAAAATGACTTAGGTTTGTTTCTTATCTCCTCTGACAACTTTTCTTGATTTTGTCCCAGATTCAGTTCCCAGATTCAGAATAATCAGATTGTTAAGCTTTCTTATGAATCACAACTTTCTTTGAGCTTACTGGAATAGCAACCAGTTCAGCCAAAGACTCAGTCCCTCAACTTATGCAAGAAAGATAGTTAGAGGGACACCTGGGTGGCTCACTCGGTTAAGCATCTGCCTTTGGCTCGGGTCATGATCCCAGGGGCCTGGGATTGAGTCCCGCATCAGGCTCCCTGCTCAGTGGGGAGCCTGCTTCTCCCTCTCCCTCTGCCTGCCACTCCCCCTGCTTG